>NC_136543.1:18964261-19564261 GCF_910591455.1 Pholis gunnellus | reverse complement strand
ACCACACAATAAACACACTGCTATTGCATGTGTGTGTGTGTGTGTGTGTGTGTGTGTGTGTGTGTGTGTGTGTGTGTGTGCAAATGGGACATTTGTTCTAGAGCTTGTTTGTGTCTGGCTCTCTCACACCTGAGCCTTACAACCAAACAACTGTCCACCACGGCAAATGCAATACAGGAAAGTGTGTTTTTGTGTGTGTATATGAGCGAGTATGTGTGTTTGTGTGTGTGTGTGTGCGTGCTGGCATCTTTCCACTTCTGAGTTTAAATGTGTCGCCGGAATATTATTAGCAAACATTGTTACAACACTGTGCAGGTTTGACAGGGCGCAGACAGAAACAATAGGTGACAATTACAGCAGCACTCAGACACGAGTCACCCCGGACTTCGGTGAATGTGCGATAAATAAATACTGAAGTGAATGAATGAATGTTTTTTTTTTAGGTATATGGGAGATAAAGGTTATGAGAGAGGCTGACTCATCAGGGCACACCGCCGCTTTGTCCCCCGTGTTTCTCCCCTGGCTCGACATGCTGCCTGGTCTTAAATTAGAGTTTGAACCGCACCGAGGTGAGCCGCGTTTCTATAGAGATCCTTCCTGCGCCAGTCACCTGAGAGATGTATGTAGATCATACCGAACGGGAAGCAGCACCTCAGCACCAACGAGGTCTCTTTAACATGTCCATCCATTTTCACTGTTCATCAACAATATGCTGACATTTCTAGATGTGAGCATCGATAGCTGATACAAATGTAAAGCATGATAATACGATCACTATAACTACTAGGAATATTTATAGTACTTCTACACGTACTAGGCTATACTGACACTACTTAGGGCAAAATAGATGAACTCAATATCAGGATATTAAGAACACTTTGAGGTAGTTCCCCGATATTATATTTCACGAAATAGCAAATAGGAGTGATACAATCCTCTATTACAGCATATGTATTTTTAGATATTGACCGCATGGGACTTCAGGTGGTTATTGTTATACGTGTTATAATTTACTGTTCAATTCCACAATGAATATAATCAAACACAGAGCATCATGTTGGATGTGGAACACTGGCCAATAACCCACCCCCCCCCCTTCCCTTTACATCAAACCCATGTATCAGTCAGCCAATTGCTCAGGTTGCCAGATGGAGTGTTTTGATTGGCCGAAAGCGCAATCCTCCGCCTGCCGGGCGGCTGTTTTGCCAGTGAGCCGGGGCAACTGTTGTCAAGACTACAAATTGTTCTATTTCACTGTTGATGGTTTGGTGAGCTGCCATGAAGACCATCGTCCACATATCAATACGCTGTCCACCCACCGCTCATCAGATTTCTATTCTCTGTTTTTTCTCACACACACACACACACACACACACACACACACACACACACACACACACACACAGTGTATAGCCAGGGCTGGTATTGGACTGGTATCCTATTGATTGTTCTCCTATTGCTGCTACAGTCCATTGTACTTTTTCCACTCTCAAAGGTTATTGGCATTGCAAACACACAACGCACAACCACACACACACACACACACACACACACACACACACACACACACACACACACACACACACAGGAAACGACTATTTCATCGGAGGCCTATAGCTTCCAATTTTTGCTCCCTTTCCAACTCAATTACAGCTTTTTCCCGGCTAATCATTTTCACTCCCAGGGACACCAACACATTTCCCCCTCTGGGCTATACGTTGAGTTAGAGATAGAGTGCCTGGGCCTCATAGTAATGACAGTGTGCCTGGGCCTCGTAGTAATGACAGTGTGCCTGGGCCTCGTAGTAATGACAGTGTGCCTGGGCCTCGTAGTAATGACAGTGTGCCTGGGCCTCGTAGTAATGACAGTGTGCCTGGGCCTCGTAGTAATGACAGTGTGCCTGGGCCTCGTAGTAATGACAGTGTGCCTGGGCCTCGTAGTAATGACAGTGTGCCTGGGCCTCGTAGTAATGACAGTGTGCCTGGGCCTCGTAGTAATGACAGTGTGCCTGGGCCTCGTAGTAATGACAGTGTGCCTGGGCCTCGTAGTAATGACAGTGTACTGACAGTGTAATCCCGCTGCTTTGCATTCCTGTTGCTTCGTTCTGTCAGTATAACAGAAAGGAAATTTGCTTTTCTTATTAAAGAAGCAGAATAATTCTAGCGTGATTTGAGTTGAGGTCAAATCCTGAATTAGGCTGTTCTCATTTACCATTCTGTACCTATGAAAAGTAATGCATTGTAATCCGTATGTATCCCACAAAATTCATATTCATAATTTTTTTTCTACGTAATTGCAAAGAAGGACGAATGCAGCGTAGGGAGGAGGTTGGGGTGGATAAAGCACTGGACCTTTGTGGGTCTAGAAGTCACAACATTGATATATGTGTTACCTGCTTAGGTAACGTCACTTCTGTAGTTATTTGAACCAAAACCACAATCGTGTCCTGAGCCTAACTGTACTTTTGTTGCCTGGACCTAACTAAGTTATTTCCTGTGAAAACAGAAGATTATTTTTATGCATGTAACGAGCTGAAATTGACATTGTTGCTGGACGTTCATAGGAAAACACACAGGAAATAAGGACTAACATTTATCAAGATATCAAAATGAACCTTTGTTGGAGGACAAGTTGCCTGAATACTGTTTCACACCATTCGATTGTTTGACAGTTTTTCTCATCACATTAGTCAAATCAGATTTGTTTATGTTCATATCTTATCTTTCTGGGACAGATTTCTTCATATCTTCTGGTATATATCAAATCACCAGAGCACAAACCTTCACCATGACACCCGATCACAGCAACGGTTGGCTTTAAAAGTTACTCTCACCTGTTCAGAACTGGGGAAGACCTCGTGACATCACAGCTGTACGTCACTGAAGTTAAAACACTGGTGGTCAGCAGAGAAAAGATATTCAGGGGGTGTTACGTTATATTGTCTGTGATTGTTGTAATTAGTAGTTTGTGTGTCAGTGTGTAACTGAATTGTCTTCTTGAGACGTTTATGTGTAATTTGATCTCCTTTAGACCAGAATAAATCCCGCTGCTTGCCGCTCTCCTAACCGTGACAAGAGCCTTGAGTTTAAGAAATACTGCCGTCAAAATGTGAGCTTCATTGCTACTGACTCTGGCACGCAATCATCGTTAACTAAAGCTTATCCAATCAGCTGGATTGCCATCAAGCTGGGCCGACAAACACACATACACACAGTGACACGCACACACACACAGTCTCCCACGCATTTACAACTCAGATTAGACTTTGTGTTTGCTCTCAGCCTGACGGCTGGAATGAACATGCGTTATTGCCCCTTCAGACTCAACAAGATGCATGTCTTTCTCTATTGAACGCCTGTTGGGACAATTTTCTACAAGCTCTGCTTATCTGCCAGTCGCCTCGTCTTTCACCGTCCCTCCGTCTTCCTCGCCTTCTTCGCTCCCCGTTTCCCTCTTCACGTCCATTTGTTTTCTCCCTCAGACGTGTGAATCCAGATTGAGTCATCCCCCATTTATTTATTTTTCCACACAGCCTCTTCATCTTTTCTCCCTTCGTCCTCTCCTCCTATATCGTTATATATTAGTGTATGAGTTAGTGTATTGTCCCTTTGTGATGGAAGTAATATGTCCTGGTCGTCCCAGGTTGAAGCTGGCGTATTTGTATGTGTGTGTATGTGAGTGCTTGGGCCTGCACGCGTTGACGCGAGCAGACCTTTAAAGACGTCGGCGTGCACAACAACAGCATGGTGCCCGGCCGATTGATCCCTTTGGTGGGATGTGCAGAGCAGGCGTTCAGGGCTGAATTAGTGTATTTTTGGGATATTGCAGCATTTGGGGAATAAAGCATCTTTCGTGTTTTGCACCAGAGGGAGAGAGCAGAAATAGGTTGGGCCCCGGGATGGGAGTCTTTGCAGGCTGTTATGGGTTTACCAGAGCTATAACTGGACTTAGTAATTTAGTACTGAAGCTGATACCGGGCTATTCGTTCCTAACTCACTTCCTGGGTGCAACAGACTTGTTCCTGAGATTCGCAGAATCACGTAAATGAATAATCAGGCTGAGTTGCCAATTTGTAGTACTTCATTTATCCAGCCTCACATAGTGTTCATGTAAACCAATTACTGGTTGGGAGGGCGGTTGTGTGGTTTTGTTATACGCCCTAACCAATCAGTGGTGGTTGCCAGGAGTAGTGTCATGATGATTGAAGAAATGTAAAGCAGTTTAAAGCAGCATTTCTTTCTTTTATGGCCAATTGGAGGCAGTCGAACAAACTATAAACACAACCCGGACACATTATCATATAATCTCACACATCCAGCAGACACAAAGCAACATTAGCTGTCCTTTGGAGCGGTGTTTGTGTCTACTCGACAAATCTGAGTCCTATTTTCACTGCCATTTTGTCTCTGCTTTGGTCTCCACCAACTCCTGAACAAAATCTAGACTCTTAAGCTGCTAAATGCTCCTCTCTGTTCACCAGTTACTGTCTGTTGTAAGTCAACTTACAATGACCTTGCATTTTTGTGGCAATGTTTCTGTTGCTTTTTTTAATGGATACAGACATTCTTCTGGCTCAGGCATAGAAGGTTCAAGTCCCTATTTCTAACCCCGCCTACAAAGCTCTGATTGGCGGGTTGTTTTACAGCTTGTTTCAGCTCACAGCTAGCAAAGAGCACAACACCAGAACTTTTAAAATCTTGAAAGAAATTGTAGATTCGAGCAGCAATTCAGAGGTCTGAAACCTGCCAACGAAAACTTAAACAAAAGTCCATATTTTATGCATCACACCGTCTCTCCAGTCTTTGTAATTCTTAACACAACAAGGACATCGCTATTGCAACACACTGCACACTCTAATTTGACCTACATGTCAACACATTCAATTATTTTTTTACTGCACTCAGACGAGCATCGCACTCTCTGTGGCAGGCAAAATGTCTGTTATTTGGAGAAAATGGCAAATAAGCCACTTAATCTGTATTCTCAATGCATCTCATTGATTCCACAGGGACATACGCTAAAAGAAACACACAGAGTCACTTCCAGATAACCTCCAACACCTCAATAGTCTCCTACAATGAATGTCTGCCTGACGCAGATGAGCTGGCAGAGACCTGAGCAACCGACTGGAGGGCGGCATCAGACCCGGGAGCGGTTAGAATGAACCTACGGGTTGCCTGTTTTGCTGGCGTGAACAGTGTTTATTTTGATTCTTTCAGTTTCCAATGTGTTGGCTCGCCCGGCTAGTCACACCTCTCACTGGCATCCACTGGAAACTCCATTATCTGCTTCATTTGCTTCCTTAACAGAGGGATAAAATCTCATCTGCCTCAGTCGGAGGCGAGACACAACGTTGCTCTGTGGAGAGTGTTTGTGTGTGTGTGTGTGGATGTGTGTTTGTGTCCAGCAGGGTACCAGACAAAATACACCCACAGCTTGTGTCACAAGTTTGTATACTTGTGATGTGTGTGTCTTTGTTGATGCAGTCAGTGATTTACAGAGCTGCTCGTGAGTGGACATCAGTGATCTGGGGATAGTTCAACTTCTGGTCAAAGAAAAATGTATTTTGTTGTATTTTTACATCAAAATCCGCATTAAAGCACCCGCTACTGCTTAAATATGCTGTGTTATTGTGAGATACGTCACTGTTCAGACGCTAAAGACACACTAACTTCTGTTTCACTTGGACTTTTAAGTGAGCGAGTGAAGTGGAACACGTCTAGTTTAACTATAGTCCCTCCGAAGTGACCTCCCGTCATCAACGGAAAATGTCATTACAGGTGATGCTGCAAAAAACATGAGCACCTTTGTGTGATCTCGCTCCACGCTGCTGCCCCCAAACATCTGCCTACATCCATCCTGCAGCAGTTAACCTTGTGAAACTGTGTGTGCATGTGTCGAAAGCGAAGACGAGCGCTTGCTCATGACACAAATGGCTTGAAAAAAAAAAGTCCCAACCTCAAAAAAAACCCTGAGTCATCTCTGAAGGGATCCATTTGTGTCACTGCACAATTTCAAAAGTCCTTTGTGGAAACACTTAACGTTTGCTTTTTTATGCTTGACACATGCTGGGCTCTGTCGTCAATGTGATAATAGCGGAAGCTATTTTCTGGCAATAACAAAGTCAGAGATGTTTGAATCGTACAGGACTGTGGTGAACAGATGCACACCCAGCCGACCCGTTCAGTGATTGGAACTGCTTTAACATTTATCGTTGCCTGAACGTCGCTCGTTCTTTTCTTTTCTCAAACAACTGTAAGATGATTTTCTGAGAAGAGCGAAAAATTCTTTTTTTGTGTTTCCACTTGATTAGATCAAAGGTGACCTTTTCACAATAACTTAATGCTGGAATGTCCCGTGTCCCACTAATGTCCTTTATTGCTCTTCCTCGAAGCTCTTGGCTCTCCTACAGTGACTCACACGTGTCACAGGAATACAGTCCAAAATATTTGTACAGTTTTTGGAGTGTCTTGGGGCTCAGTTGGCCCCTCTCTGCATGACTCACTCGACATAAAGCATGACGGGATGATATTGCAGCCTCTAAACTGTCCCCTGTCCACTCTCTTTGCAATTTAGAGGAGGATTTGTGGCCGCTTGGCTCGGCTGCGTCCTGGTGTCAAAGTGCTAAAAGCTGTCAGACGGGGCTATGAGTCAGGGATGGCGTCATGAAGGTACCGCAGTGGTCTTCAGCCATGTGAATATGTGTGCGGTGAGGCGCCGGGGTAATGGGCCGTTTTATGGCCAAAATATCGGTGATGCTATCAGAGGCTTTATTTCCACAAGGTGATTATGGAGGATGGAATGATATGAGTCATGAGCCACTCCTGGTTTCCTATTCCATGATTATACAAAACTGCATCATCTGCATACATTTGTGTTTGAACTTCAGTAAAAAGTAAATGCATGTCATTTGTATGGACACCAAACAGGAAAGGGCCTAATATGGAACCTTGGGGCACACGGATGTTATCCTTCAGGATCAGAAGAGCAATCCGCAAGATATCTAGTGAGAAATCTACAGCTTAGCGACTAAAATGTCATGTTTGACTTAAGACGTTAAATTACAAAATAGGACTAAATGGCTTGCTAAGAAAATGTATTATAGTGTATATATGTGTGTGAATGTTTTATACTGTATATTTTAACACTTAAAGTCACATTAAGACAGTACAGCTCTGCTCTGCATGTGTTACCCTGCAGGTAATTCCTTGTCTGCATCCCTCCTCAGAGACCCATGCTGTAGCAACAACACAGGGGCATTACTGCTGTTGCTGTGGTTTGCCTAGCACATCCTCACCTCTCTCTCTCTCTCTCTCTCTCTCTCTCTCTCTCTCTCTCTCTCTGTCTCACCCCAGAGAGGTGAAGCATCATGGGGAAACACAACAGCAAGCTGGCTCCGGAGGTTCTGGACGACCTGACCAAGAGCACCGAATTCAACGAAGCAGAGCTGAAGCAGTGGTACAAAGGCTTCCTCAAAGACTGTCCCACTGGCATCCTCAACCTGGAGGAGTTTCAGCAGCTCTATGTTAAGGTGAGGGGCAGAAGAGAGGCATGAAAAGAGGCATGAAGTAGCAAGCCGGAGCCTTTGAGACGGCACAGCGACAGAGAGAGGCTGGCTGATTTGTCATTGATGCACAAGGGTCAAAGATATTTTTTATCAGTTTTTCACGTGCATATGGTTTGTACATCAGGTATTAATCTGTCGAAACTAAATGAGACCATTTTTCAAAAGTTGTTTAAGAATATCGGGCTTGCAAACTCTCCTGGCCCCACATAAGCGGCAGGAAATGGATGGATTAAGTTCCAACTGCATTAAGAGTTCAGATGCATTTTGTGCACAAGAAGACTAATTGGCCCTTTCGCTAAGCCAACGCTGATCCAGCAGATATTGATATTTAGTCCTTAGTTTGGGTCAGACAGTGAAAGAACCCTGGCCATAATGCATTTCAATAGCATCTTTCATGAAGCACAATGTAACTGTCACCTTATTTTTCTTTACGCTCCAGTTTTTCCCGTACGGTGATGCCTCAAAGTTCGCCCAGCATGCATTTCGGACATTTGACAAGAACGGCGACGGCACGATCGACTTCAGGGAGTTCATCTGCGCCTTGTCCATCACCTCCAGGGGAAGCTTCGAGCAGAAACTCAACTGGGCCTTCAACATGTATGATCTGGACGGGGATGGAAAGATCACACGCATGGAGATGCTGGAGATCATCGAGGTATTGTTCTTGTGAGGAGGGAGTGTGAGATTGTGAGGTTTTACTGGTTCTCTTCATAAATCCTCATGAAGACAATGTCTCACTTTCTCCCCCCCCCCCCCCTGCAGGCCATCTACAAGATGGTCGGCACTGTGATCATGATGCGTATGAACGAGGACGGGCTGACCCCGCAGCAGCGCGTGGACAAGATCTTCTCCAAGATGGACAAGGACCACAACGATGAGATCTCCCTGGAAGAGTTCAAAGAGGCCGCCAAGTCCGACCCCTCCATCGTCCTACTGCTGCAGTGTGACATGCAGAAGTAGAGAGAGGGATGGGTGGAGAAACAGAGGGAGGGGAGGGGAGGGAAGAGTTGAACTGAAACAAGAGAGGGAAGGAGGATGTGAGAACAGAAGGGGGCTCGGGAGGAAAGAGAGGGTTGCAGTTTTGGGAGGAGGAGGTAGGGAAGCTTTATTTTTTCCTTTTTTTTGTTTTGAAGCAGCGATGACAGCAGTTGTGACGCAGTGGACCTCTGATTGATGCCATTCTTTTCCTATAGGCCGTCCCGCCGTGCAGTACACTCGTGCAGCACCTCTGCTTCGCTCTAGCTGGGTGTCTTAATAACTAATCCAATCTGATGATCTGTGAAAAGAGGACATTCCCTCAGCTCCTTTGTAGTTTTTTCTCCTTGTAGGATTTCCACACTGTGTTACAATATACTGCAGGTGCAAAGGTTAGAAGACGAGCACGTTCATCTTATTCCTCCCGACTGAATGGTTGGACAAGATCTTAAAAAGATTGAATTGCAAGGATTGATACCACTATCATATGTTAAGCTACAGCCAGGAGACGGTTAGCTTAGCTTGGCTTAGCATTAAGACTGAAAACGGGGAAAGAGCTCGCCAGACTCCGTTCAGAGGTAAAGAATTCTGTCCACCAGCACCTCTACAACTCCCTTATTAACATGCGATATACGAAGTGTAAAAACGATAAATTGCATTTTTACAACGGGGCTTCGTGGAGTCAGTGCTCTCCGCCAATAAATAGTTTGGCTTATAACCCCTGGTGCAACTACAACTGGTCGTTTTTACACTTTGGGTTTTTCTTTAACTTCTGGACAAGAGCGTGGCTAACTTTTCCCCCATGTTTCCAGTCGTTATGCTATGCTAAGCTAAATTCTCCTAACGTTTCCTGGCTCCAGCTTCATATTAGTGTAACAATATGAGAGTGATATCCACCTTATGTCCAAAATGTTGAACAATTTGTTTAATGTCTCACTCTAGTGTAATCTCTGGCACCCAGATACTAATGTGGAAACACAGCTGGTGTTTGGATGCAGTGCACCATGGGATAGTTTTTAAAAAAGGAATGGCATTAAAACCAACAAAGGGCCTGTTGTTTGGTCCACCTGGTCCAGGTAGAGTTAAAAAACGGTTTGTTGATAGAGAGAGAATTATGTAAATGACAATACCAGAGGCTTTGTGTGTGTGTGTGTGTGTGTGTGTGTGTGTTACGGTGCCCACATGTTTGTGAGTGTGTGAGTATGTGTGTGTGGACATTTCACGGGCGAAAAAATACACTTTGTGAACCCAGATCAAA
Source organism: Pholis gunnellus (assembly GCF_910591455.1). NCBI lineage: Eukaryota > Metazoa > Chordata > Actinopteri > Perciformes > Pholidae > Pholis > Pholis gunnellus. The sequence continues at coordinate 19,554,461 of NC_136543.1, read as the reverse complement.
CTGGCCTCTCTGCTTGTGTCTGTGTGTTTGCGTTCACTTGTTCCATCAACAGCCAAATCCACAACCAGTCGCATGACGCCTAAAGAAAAGCGTTTCCGATAGATCACAGCACGGTGTCTGTGCTCACGCGTTTTCCCATCCGTGTGTGAGGCGGGCAGGTGACGAATGTCTCAGACGGCCGCCTCCAGCAGCATGGTGAGGCATACTGATGTGCTGCTCAGTGGCTTCTGGCTGCGCCTAAATCAATATCTTATCAAAATGATGACTTTTTCTGTTATACAAAGGCCATGTAATTAGGTTAGAGTGAAGCCGGGTCCTTCGCTTAATGTTCTCTTCATGTCTCTCTTTGGGATTAGCTTTATTTTAATGCCAGTTCAACCAGGAAATGAACATTTGACATTTAACTTCACATTACTAATAGTATATAATAATTGTTAAATTAAGAAGACGAATGACATGAAATCACTGCATCAGCTTGTCTTAATTAAAGCCCGCGTGTAGATTTTAATGTGATTATCTTCACATTTTTCTGCTGCCATTAGTTTTTGCTTGCAGTAAAGAAATGTTGAAAACTGACTGATGTGTTGTTTTCCGTGGAGTGCATTTCTATCCCAAAGTCAGAAATGTGTAAACATTACACACTGCAGCTTTAAAGCCCCATCCAACTTCATCTTAAGCATTTCTTTACATACTTTTTACTACTAAATCGGCAAAAATCAAGGTTCAAGGTTGGGAAAATAATATCTTGACTTCTTATTTATTAAGAGTTCAACATCCAAATTCTTATTTTCAGGACTGTGTGGTTCTGGTTTAATCAGATTTGAAGAAAACAATCTTTATGTTTTTTTTAAATAAGGTCTGTGGTTAATGCAAGCTTAAGAGATTTTATGGTTTTGTTCTACGACATAAAATCAGTAATTACATCAGTAATTACCCACTCTTTTGAATTTTGTGAAGCGTCTTCAAAGAGGCGGTTGCTAACAAGTGGCTAACGTTAGGTTTTTACTTTTACATTTACTCTTTACTAATCATAAAAGTGGTGTTCATTTGTGAAGATCATCTGGAAAAGCGTGAATGTATCGCAAATAATTGTTTGCCACACGGGCTAATTTTCTGCAATGATCCAAAATCCGATGATGAAACGTTGTTGGATTATTGTCGAAGGAACCAGTGCGATGAGATTCAAATCTGTAGAACAGCACAGTGAAAACAGCAATGTCTCTGTTGAAACAACCAAAACGTGGACAAATAGTCGTGTTTATGCAGAACTCAAACTGATTGATCAAATGTTTTCAATGCCTTTAATGTATCAGAGATGCGACCGGTCTTTAGCTGTTAGATCACAGATCAGAGCTTATTCTTAAAAAAAGAAGTTAGTATTAGTTTTGGTAATTATTTAATTAACATGTTTAATTAGGAAAGAGACCTCTAATGAGTTGCTACACTATTACTGAACGTTGGTATACATGCATGAGGCACATTTTAACTGTCTGCACCAGAAAAGAAATTCAGCTTTGTGTTTTCTGTCGGGGAACAAAACTCAACTATTCTGTCAACTCTGACATTTAAGCAGAACCAGAAAAAGGTAAAACGTAAAGAATAATATTAAACCTGATCTCGTTTCTCCAAGTCCAGCGATTTGAGCAACCGAAGGAGCAACTAGAACAATGTGGAGCGGCGATAATCAGGACAGTGACACAAACGGTAGTTCTCGGAAAGGCCAAACCTGCCGCCGCGATTCATTATCGTTTCACATGAAAAGCTGATATGGACGTCTCCCCTCTTCCTCTCTGTCCTGCTCTCCCCTCCCCCTTTTTGTCTTCTTCCTCCCTAAATGTCAGAGAGGAAGCGCTTTGATAATAGGTGGAGGGAGAGCAACTTTGCTGAACTCAGCTCAGATCTAAAAAATCAATTTGAAAAAGAGCAAAAGGTTGAAGAGGAAGCCTTGGGTGCTCTCTGTGTGTGTGTACATGTGCTCACCTGTACATGCATGTTAATGATGGCAGATAACTAGAGCAGTGTAATGCTAGCTGTACATTCAATTGAAAATTGTTATTTGTAGTTTATAATCTTACAAACTACTAATACTAATAATCTGAAAATGACCTCTTAGCCACAAGAATCTTCTGAACAGATAAATGATGTCTTTTGTTTAAGATCTAATGTTATGTGACTTATACAGAGTGCTGCAGGGATGAGGGTTGTTTTATAGGACAAACCCCAGAAAATAGCATCGCACTGGTTCCTTCAACTCAAATATGGGATTATTGCAGAAAATAAACTCTGTGCAAAACACAAATTTATGACACTTCAGCAAGATAATCTTCACAAATGAATGAACTTTCATGATGTTTAAAGCCTGAATGCTTCCTATTTAGTGTACAATTAAGCATATTCCTTATTATGTTTCAAACTATTGTTATCACTATTGTTATTGATGGTGTTATGTCAACACTGTATATTCACAGAAATAAATACACACAGTATTGGCTGCAGATTTTCTGTTTGCAGAGACCCAACTTTCCTTAGAAATGGTGATGATCGACATTATTAGGTCGTAGGAGAAATAATGAGTTAAAAAAAGATAATCAGCGCAAAGAGAATCAGACAGAAGTTAGTTTGTGAACAACTGACCAGCCTACAGTTAGTATTAGTGGCTAATAACTTCCAGGTCAGTCAACTCGTCAACAACTCGTTTACTGAATCCCACGAGTCTTGTATTAATAATTCAGACTCGTTGGGTCAGACCGTTGCGCTTTGTCTGGCAGGATCAGTCAAAAATTTCAAATTTTCATGACATCTCTGCATTGCAGCAAAGAAAACATTCGACTTCCCTCCTGTCAGCCAATCAGATTCATCTCCTCCTTCCCACCCGGCCAATGAACATGCTCCCTCCCCGAAGCTGAAGAACGAGCCTCCTCTCTAATGTAATGATAAAACTCAATGTACATTGACGATACGAGTGTAATCGTATTTATGAATATAAACAAATATAATATGTAAATGTTCCACTAGCTTAGGTCTAATTTCATACGATGACACAGCTGTGTGTGTGTGTGTGTGTGTGTGTGTGTGTGTGAGAGAGAGAGTGTGAGCCTGAGTAATAACTGAGTGTGTGCTGTATGTCGGGACACTTTTGCGGCCGTGTGTTTTGTATTTGTATCATTTGTGTAACAAGAGATGCCTCAGTTTAGTTTAACTTTGTAAAAAGTGTGTGTGTGTGTCACACCGAAGCACTGAGTATTATTATCCACACCTGCACTTGCTTTTCGTGGTCCGCTGGTATTCGGTTTTGTAGCGTCTCCAATAAGAGACGCGTCGCTTCGTTTGCTGTAGCCTACTGTTGCAGTTCTACTCACATAGGTGTTCACCAGATGACGGGGGGGGGGGGGGTTGAGAGGAGAGGGGTGTCACCCAGTGGACGGAGGTGTAACGTCACGCCTCACAACAACTTAACTAGTGTTCAGCTCCCTTTGTTTATAATAGAGGGCCTCAAAGATCAAAACTGACAACGTTATTATGTGATGCAAACAACCTCATTAGTCCTTTCAGTCTTGTGTTTCAGTTTGAGGGAGATCAATTCATCTTTAAATCTGATTTTTTTTTAAATTATCTTTTAAATTGACAAACATCATATGTAATACATGGCATCTGTGTCTCTCGCCGTTAACTACCGTAAATATTTTTTTTCATAAATAAGGTCCCACGTTGTTCAACCGAAGGGGGCGGGGCTTCACCTCTCTATGGGCGTGTTGCACACGTACGTTAAAAGAGCGTCGCTGACCAAGCTGCGTTATAAAACTCGACTCATGGGCGCTTTTAGTGAAGAGCATCTCACTTAAATGGCAAATGTCTTTTTGCACGTACTTAAGAGAAAAACGAAGACATAAACTTAAGGTTGACACAACTAGAATGAACGTCTTGCATATTGTTTGCGGCGTACGAATATTGTCACCCATAAAGTATCGTGTTCTGACTCACAATGTTATCGCCATAGACTTGGTTCATCAGACTATTTCACGTTGTTTGATTAGAACAGATTGGCTCACAAAGTGGCTTCGCCATGAGATGATCTCTCACACTCCTCCGCTGATTAGCTTCTGTCCGTCCTCATTAGCACTGGTCCAGAGCGAGAGAGACACTTTGACTTTCCTCTCCAAGATTCCACACACAAATGTACTTTTGTATTGTTGTATTGATTGCTTTCACATCTGCTGTTGTTGTTTTTTTCATGCAATATCCAATTCAAAACTACTTAGACTGAATTCAATATTTACTCCTTAGATTGTATGTGCCAAAGATGGGATTGAACTGAGATACGATTGCTGTGGTTGTGTGAGGTGGAGTTAAACATGAAGTGATGCAGTGCATTAGTCCTCATGAATATGAACACGGATATTTTACTTTTATTTTGACGGGGGGGGGGGGGGGGGGGGGGGGGTCATATGTGCTCGGTTGTGCAATATAAATCTATTCTTCAACATTTCTCTATGATGTTCATGTAAAGGTCTATTCGTCCAGTCTGATGATTTTGCTTTTGTTCTCTTTTTTTGTTTTCAATATTGTTATAGCTCCTAGAACAAAGACAATGTCATTATTTTTGTTACATAGAATAAAACACATGGATGTCGAGAGTTGTTGTTGTCTCGTCTTGGCCCGAGTGCCTCCTATGATCGCATCTTCACGCATCTAAACACACACACACACACCCGCACGACAGTGAGCCAAGAGTATGAGTCACCATCCAGCAATGATGTCACACTGCTGCAGTGATGTCACCAGTAATGCTGTTCTCATGGTAACCATGCTGAGGCCGCAAGGCAGGGAGTCGAGCACATGAACACACTGTCACGCCTGCATTACTACACGTATTTAGACGGAAACGCGCGCGCGCGCGCACACACACACACACACACACACACACACACACACACACACACACACACACACACACACACACACACAGAGAGTCGGGATTTATAGTGAAACTTAATGACTGCGCAATTTAATTTTGCCTGTGGTATCTGTGGACGCTCATTTACTCAGCTGGAGAGCGCTGGAGAAATAATTGAACACAATGAAGTGACTCGTGAAGATTAGGCTTTGCCTTTGTGACTCAATATGGCCGTTAACTACCCATGAGGGACGGAAACAGCAACAGAGACTTTTTGTTCTGAATACAAATGAAACCTCCTGTTGCTTTGTTAAAGGACAACGCCACTCAATTTATGCTATAATTTGAGTTATGTGTGTTGTTATAAAAGTCTAATAGACCCCAGAAACACTGACAGCACTTCCATATAATGAAATCTAATTTGCTTAATTACAACTTGTATTAATTCATCAATATTTTACGTTTCACAGTTTTTTTTACAATTGTAGGTCTTTGCTTTCAGGGTTCAGTTAATTCCCCTGTTAAAATGGCCATTTGGCTAAGCCGTTGCTTTCCAGTGCCCCTTCCCCAGCCAGCCGTCACGGATCAATATGAGTCTATTCTGAGCCTGTTCTGTATCAGGCTTCAGCCCAGTGGAAAACCAAACATCACAAATGTGCCCACAAAGGCAGAGCGGTGGAGAAACAGTGAATCACACTGCAGCAACAGAGGTCATGCTGCAAGAAGTGCAGTGTGCAAGAGCGGCCATGGGATGGGGCTGTAAGCTCAGCAACACTCAGCGTTAAACGTCCCGACATCCTGCCACATGCAGAGAGGCCGCGCACTTGTCAGTCTTTAATTAAGTTCATTACGACGTTATTGTGTCAAATGAAAAACAAAAGAGAAAGCACCAAGGTGAGACAGACACGGAGAAATCTTACATTATTATTTGGGGGGAAAGAGGACGACAGACATTAGCATTCAACTGCAAAACAAAACATTTACCCAGTGAGTCATCGTCACACATATGACCATGCAGACGGACGTGTTCACGAGTACAAATGTAAAGTCACAATATAGTAGCCTACTACTGTTACCACTGCTACCGCCACTAAATACTTTATTCATTTAGTGGTGGAATGTAACTAAGTACATTTACTCAAGTACTATACTATAGGATTTCCATTTTATGCTACTTTACTAGTCCACCACACTTCAGAGGCAAATATTGTGACAGCTTTAAATGAACAGTGAAGGTCTGAATTCGAACACAGGCTACGACATCCAGCTATTATTAAAACACACATGCACTAAATAATCACAGAAACTGCTCCTTAAAATATAACAGTGTAATCACTGAACACTACTGATTAAAACTAATAATATGAATCAACAAACATCTATTATACAACTACAAGCAGACTAAAAGCAAACAATCACGAGGTGAGGAGTGTGTGTGTGTGAGTGAGTGTGTGTGTGTGTGTGTGAAGAAGGGGGGGAGACACAGGAGAGAGGGAAGGAGCAAGACGGCTACGCAAAACTCCAAAAAATGGCGACGTACTCTCGTGAGTGATTACTCCACGCGAGACTTAACAACGGCTGAGGAGAAATTAACAAAGAGAGAAGCAAGAAGGCGTACGTATTCAGACGAGGAATCACGTCATGAAATACTCCACAACGGCATTTGGACCTTTAACTAATAAAGTACAATTTACGAACACAACGAAGCACAGCAGTGTGGAACAACACTATCACAGCAACAACAAGCACAACAGTGCACAACAGTGCGCCAACTTAACGGAAGTTGGCGTTCTGTAAAATACACAATAGCACTGTAAAAGTACAGTTAAACTTAAACCAAACAAGGTTACAAACACACTACGACCTATCTCTGCCCAGACAACAGCCTCTTACTGGAGATTGCTTTGTAAGAGTTAAAGTGTTTCTTTCAAATTTCTATCTCTATTCGGGAACCGGAGCACCACTGGTTTGGCGAGCTACGTGGCAAACAAATCTTCCGTGTGACAGGGGGAATACATTTTGTACAACTGGCAAATGTGAAATTCATCCAGCGAAGTGAAGACTATAAGCTAGGATTTTTTATTTTTTTTGAAGCATCAACGTCGTCAAATCTCACACAGGTGAGATTTTGACGCCTGATGGTGGTTGGTGCGGTTAAACCAATGCAATGCAGGCCTCTTCCTTTGTCAGCCACATGGTGATATGAGCATCTGTTTTATGTCACAAAACTCTTTTTAATTAAAAGAACTTAATTAAAGGTGATATTTATTAGTCAAGATATCAGAACATTTCCAGATCAAATGGAACGCAGCATGACATCCGCACGCTCACACGATAACAATAACTACGCTCAGTTTAGCATGCTACTGTGTGATACTTTACACCAAACACAAAGTCCAGCTGAAGATAGTGGGAATGTGTTCCTCTTTGCTTGTAAAGTATTGGAAAAAGAAGTGACCTTGACGGGACTATTTTCATCAGCACTCCCCGGCAGGTTGATGGCACAGAGAAAAGCAGGTAATCAATAACACGACATAACCACTACTCCAGACTATGACAGCATGTTGATCGTCTATCATCGCCATCCGTAGAGCCACACCGCTAGCATGCTAAAAAAAAAGAGCAAAGTAAATCACATTAATATCATTATTATTATAAGTGTTCATTATTATTATTATACTTGTGTTGTTGTTAGTGGAAAATAATACAATCAATACAGTAACATGCATGGAATAATTAAGCAACACAATGATAGAAGCTCCACTAGTGTTCATTTTCAAAATGTGCTGCAAAGGTGATGACGCAATTCAGAAGTGGCTACTTCACGACTCTGGTAGACTCTGGCCAGTTAACTTTCTCTTCCGTTTTTATAAAAAATCTGGTCACACTCGTTATTTTTCACAAACTACATTTGTATAAAAAGTATATCGACGAAGCAGAAAGACATGTGGCTGTTGTAAGCGCTGCTGTATTCAACATGCATGAGTGAGGACACTAATGGCCCTGTGTTGAACTCGGTGTACAACCTTTGTTTTATATGAAGGTTAAATCCATTATCTGCTACCTTTAGGCTAACTTAACTCCCCATTCCCCGATTAACCCCTCCCGTACTCACCCTCATTCTCTCAACCTACTATCTTTACCAACGGACACTAGTTTTTACTTTCCTCTGCCTTCTACTTATTTCCTTTTTGTTACATTCCAACCACTATAAATGACTAAAAACCTCATGTGAAAATGTATACTTCACCGTTCAGATACGAGTGAGTATAACAACAAAATATATGTCAGTTAAAATCACGTACAAATTCAAGTCAATGTTCAAAAAAAGAAAGGAAAGAAAGCGTCACCTGATTTTCCCCTTCTTTCATCATCATCTCACTTATTAAAAAAAAATATGATTACACTCCAGATTAACTGCCTCATCACAAAAGCTATTTTTTGCTGTGTACTTATGTGTCCTATGAGCCTCTTGGGCAAATTGCACCATCAACAAGGGAAAGCGAAGGGGGGGGGGACAGCGAGGGGGGGCGGAGCCATGCTGAATAAGGAAGCAGGGCTGTGATTGGCCAGTGGGAGGACGGAGGGGCAATGAGCGAAGCCAGGAGCAGAGAGAGTGAGAGTGTGACAGAGAGGGAGGGGAGGGGGGGGGGGGGTCACTGAGCGGGGAAAGAGAGAGAGACATTCAGAGAGAGCAGCAGATGGACTGCTGCACAGCCTGCAACACACTTCCACATAGGACAGACTGCACGTGTGACAGTGTGTGTGGGAGAGTGCTTATGAATGAGTGACGGTGGAGCAGCAAACATCTTGCATGGCATCTGGAATTGGACGCAGTGATCAATAAAGAAAGGATACAGACAAGTGAAGAGGAGACAGAAGAGTGAACGCTTCTGCTCTTCACACTTCAGCAAAACTACTGTAGTGAGGCCGTCATCAATGGGAGTATCTCGATAAATGCCACGGACTGCAGCGGGACATTTTGCTTGTTGAGCTTGTTGACTTTGCAGGAGACGAAGATTGTGTCTTCATCAAAAGGTCGAGGAGTCGGGAGAGGTTGGAGGGGCGCCCTTGGGACCAGAGAGAGGGTGATTCTCTATGGTGACGATGAGTCTGGACCCTGTGCAGGTGATGAGCGGGCAGGTCAAGGAGCTCAAAGTTTCCCCTTCGTCCAACGGGGACAGCAGAGGATCATGGGAGGAGAAAGACGAATTTGCTCAGGACCACTTGGGCCTCGCCACCACGACAAAACCAGTAAGTCTCACTGACCGGTCGTAAATCTCCTTCCACCTGCACCTCTGTCTGTGTTTGTTGACAGTCTGGATTTTGTTTATGCCAAAGCTAGAATGTCCAGCTCTCTTTACTGGACAACAAATTCTGTTCCAAGATACTTCTGTCCTCCGCTCTTCTATCCTTTTACTGCTTTCCCGAGCTAGTCTTTTTAAAGTCGGATGTTTACGTCGTCCACGTGCAGCTCAAAGTGTAGCTCATGAATGGGGTTAGGCGGGTCAGATAACTTCTTTGAGGTCAGAGGGGTTTGCGTCAAACATCTCTTCTAACCTATGAATGGAATGGCAGACACATACAGTATGGAATCTAAAAGTAAAAAAAAGAAAGAAAGGAAGAGATGAATGAGCGGAGGAGCCACAGAAATGCAGTTGTTTTGGAGAGTGGCCATTCGCTTTATTCAGAGCGCATTAATGAACATGAAATTCATGATTTTAGAGGCTCAGCTAACAAGCTAACCAACAGTTGTTATCCTTATTAATCATCTGAAACACTGGACTTTAATCTGAAGGCTCAGTTCCATTTCTTATTTTTATAATTAATTACAGTACTTGTCATAAATCTATAGAAATTGGTCTGTATTTCAGATTAATAAAAATATATAAATTCAATATTTTGCATGTAAATGACTGAATGCTACAGCACTGTTCTACCGGACTGGATCTTACTTCTGACACGTCAGTTGTTTTTCAGTGAAAGTGACTTTAAATCTAATTTAGCTTACTGTAATGCATAATGTGAACAATTTCACGACTTTCCGTATATTTAAATTTTGTTTTTAACCCACCAGTAGGGCCATAGTTTTCCAGCAGATTTACTTCTGAGAGACTTCTGAGAAGAGAAAGTCCAGTTTGCAAAGGTTAATATCAATCCCAGCTGACATTCAGTGGTCGGGTTCAGTGTTGTTTATCGCATTGCAAGACGTCAACATACTGTACAGGACACACCAGCATTTCCAGGAACTCAGGGGACAGCATGCTGAGCAGATTTATTGCAATTGGGTTCCTAAAAGTAAACAGATGAGTGACAACGAGGAAGAAAAGAGAGAAAGGTAAAAATAGAAAAACATCAAAGAGTGAGCAAAGTACTGAGCGAAGTGAGGGCAAGGTACTTTAAGCTAAAAGTAGCTAAAATATGAGTAATCTCTGCTGCTTGAGGATTAGTGGTGTATTTTCAGACTGTAAGCATCCATTACATGACAGTTTTACTGCTTAACTATTCATCCAAATATTACTGCTCGACATGATGTAATAGAGATATGGCCTAATGGACAGTGCAGACAGCAAGTGCATGTAGAATTACGTGGCAGTCTGACAGGTTGTAACTGAGCATAATGAAGGCAGAGATGATGTTCATGTTAGTCCAAAGTCCCATTAATACCACCACATTAAGCCTGATGTTTTTTAGGATGATGCATACTGTATTTTTAATAATTTCCAAGCTTTTGATCTGTGTTAACACTTATCTCTTTCTAGAAGCTACATATGTCCAAAACGTCATTTATTTAGGTATTTTTACATTAGATCCCCAGTATTTTCTATAGACTGCACATACAGTATGTTTAATTGTAGCCTGATGTACACTAATTAAGTGGAACAACACATGTTGGCTTAGTATTTCTATTCTAGCAAAGACACATTTAGTCGTGACTTATTATTTACCTCTAAATTACTGTTTTACAGTAATTTGGGAATTTTTCTTTTCATGTTCATGGATAATATGGGATGTAAATGGAATGTGTTACATTGCTTTAGTAAAGGGAGTTTTTACTCAACAACTAAGACTTCATTCATTAAAAAAGAAAGGCATTAATTCACTACTTCTGTCTTTTCATTTTAATTTTCATCATTTGAATTAACATTAAACAGCCAGGTCATTGTAATTAAGTAGCATTCATATCTAATTTAATTAAGTATAATTAAATTAGCCTCCTCTTGTCTAGCCTACATTAAAGGTGAGGCCCAAGAAGGGGAAATTACTCTGTAGGTCAACAACAAAGTAATTAATAGAATGAGTGGAAAGAAAAGAGCACTGCTCAAAAAACAAACACACAAGCGCAAACATGTAAGGTGTTTATGGATTTATAAAGAGAACTGTACACAGCGCTGGAGGCGGGGCCAAATTCGTTCCTATGACGTTGCTCTGTGGCGCATGAAGCAAAAAAAAAGTTTGACTTCCATTTATTAAAATTAACAAGATCTCCTGCCGATCTTCTGCAATGGCCCATAGAGCCGGCGGCTCGCAGCTAACAGTGGATATGAGGATGAAAACATGTTGGCACTAATTAAGTAGTTAATCGCTCTATTCAGGTTCATTTATTTCTCTATAAGACACATAAATTAGCATTGCTGTTACTGGCAGAGTCACAGTCACCCTCCTGTGTTCCCATATCTGCCAAGGCCTGAATAGACTGCATCATCACTGGCCTTTTACTTATCTATAAATATCAGCCCCCCCCCGTCACTCTCTGCTCACACTTTAACCTGTTTATTTTCCCCTCTCTTATGTTTCACTCTGATATCTGAAACGTGAGAGAGAGCACGTCTTTCCTCTTTATAATCTCGGATGGATGGCAGGGATGTCTCACAGCCTCAGATGTACAATGCTTAGACAGTTGACTCATGGATCTGGGTTATGCACAAACACCAGACCTGCTGATCTGGCAGAGCTCTGACAGGATTAATATCCAGGGGGAGGAGAGAAGAAGGGGAAGGTTGAACGACAATTTCCTTATTTTGAGCTTTATGTAATTCCCAGGTCCAACATAAAATATACTAACAAGGCCAGTCTTCATTCCCAGCGGGTTTAATTATATCTACTTGCCTAATCAATAAGTAGGAGATGATCATGGTAACTGTGGGTTTCCCCTTGCAGAGGAGCCTTGTGATCGATGCATTCCCAGTTGGTAAGAGGCTAACTGAGAGGGCAGGCTGTTAACACTACCAGTATCAAATCACAGCAAAGAACTGGCCTCTGGGATCACACCCGGACTGAGTGACACGTTATTCATAGAGTAAACTGACTCTAACGGATAAGCTGCACCAAAGGTCTCGTACGTCTGCAGGACTGTGTGTGAGCAGCACTCTTAAAGACACCTAAAGGTGCCAAAATTCAAAAGTCAGAGCATTGATATAGCAGCAAACAACTATTTGAGATATAGTGGAGTAATGTCTACCTGAGCAGAGAGTGAAGTCACACTCCCTCTCTGTTGTTATACAAGTTTCTCTGTGCTTTGTTTAGCATAGCCGGTCCGGTTGCGCATGCATGTAAATCCCAGTGTAGGTGCCCCACTGGCTATTTAATCAGCAATACTTTGCCCTGCGCTCATACGCGGTTACTGCTGATAACGCCATCCGGTCTCGTAGCGTGGTCACGGAAGCCTAATGCCCACCCATTCGCTGTTTGTGCACTGTTAGCTGCTATCCGCCGGCCCAGCTGTTGCCATGTTGAGAGCCGTGAGGAGCCAATCTCTCAATCATAGTGGAGAGGCTTGACTTGAAAAAAACAGGAAACCTATAAGCCAGTGAGGGGCTGCTGTACCGGTACTTGATTAACTGACACGTCACCTTTTTGTGTCATATCAGTTGAATAACTCACATCTCAAACGTCCGTAGCAATAACGTTACTCAGTGTATTTATTTGCACACTATCAAGTCCATCCACAGTGTTGAACTTATTTCAATAAAAACTTGCATATCAAGCAAACACATGTCCTGTTATACACACCACGGCTGCACATGACGGTCAAAAACGGTGTGCTTCTTCTGGTAAACAACACACCTGCTCTGCTTTTACTGGTTCAGCTATTTATATTTCCCCCGTACTCCACGTACCACCTACGAACAACAAGTGAACACATATTACTTCATATACAGACACATAATGAACACGATACGAAAATGGCTCCAACACATAGATATGCTAAGAATTGAACACTTTACACACTGCAAACTACACAACACATTGTGTGTTCTATGTCAACTGTCTTCATACAGGTCAGTTATGTAAAAATAAAAAGATTCTATACAAGACGGAAATTCAGATGCTGTATATGTGGGTGGGTTTTGGGATTGGAGGGACTGTCAATGAAGCTTAGTTGTAAATAAGTGTTCTCTGAATAAATAAAAACAAACATGTCATTCTGCTAAGGTGACAGGGAGACGAGTCCGGAAGGTGGAGGGAGGCGTGTTTTTTGTAAGTATGTCCCATCATCGTGAGGTTACCTAATGACTGTCACCACTGCTTTTTCACCTTCTCTTAACCTCCTCCGTGATGGATGTCAATGTGCCTGCATGATCACGGACACGCCCACTCTACTAACCAACAACCTGACCCGATGCATCGTCACGTGTGCCGTCATGTTGATTCATATTGTACTGGATGGTTACAGGCTGGACTGAGCTAATGCACCAGAGAGATGAGTTCTTAGCACTTCAGCCACAGAGAGACACGACTCTTTGATTTGTGTTCTAATGCTACTGTTTTTTTAAATCTTTTTTTTAAATATTAGTTGACATATTATACTGAAAATAAAGACATTTAAAAAAGATTCTCCAAACTTTTGTGTAATGCACGCACTGCTCTCATTCGAGCGTTACAGCCAGTGTGCGAAATAACCAGTGGCAATCTGGGGCACCCGTCGTCCAACACCAACTCCGACACGGACCTTGGCTCGGCTTCTTCTCGGGGCCCGATGTCCGGCTTTGATTCCAGGTTCTCACGAAAGGCACTGGATCAAATTTGTCCGATGGGGGTCCATTTAGGTCCACAAAAAGCCGAGAACACAGGCTCGCTTCGTGCAACCTGTTGCATCTCTGAGTGTCTGCGTCATTTACAGCCGAAAATCGTCTCTCACACTCACTATTCATATTCATGAATACATGTTTTGCCCTTATAATAATGAAAACTGCAGGGCATTAAGTTTTTAAAAGACATTTTGGTGACTAATAATTGTCTTAAGATTTTAGAGACCTTTCAGGGGGTCTCAATTGTCAATCAAGGGATCTCGGACCACCAGAGACCCCCCCCCCCCTGTATTTCGCACACTGGTTACAGCTGACAACGCCCTCCCAACTCACGGCATCATCGTGAAAGCTAGCATCCACCCTTCAGGTACCTTCAAGTAAGCTAGCTCTGTTAGCTGTTAGAACTGTTAGCTGCGAGATGCTAACTCAGCCTGAGCTATGTTCAGAGGCTGCAGCAATGCTGCCTCTCTAGCCGCTAGCTCACATAGCATTGATTGTGTACCGGTTGCATTAAGACATCTGTGAGGACCCATTGAGCTGTTGACACACTTATGCACTTGGAAAACGTGAGTTTCCAAATTATGCTAACAAGCCTCATTTCAGAAAGTGAACCCAGTGTGCTATTGTTACCACTGATTTCCACTTATAAAGCAGTTTTTTATGACTACATGAAGTTTGATCCAAGTGAAAATGTTATAATTAAATGAGCATAAGAACAAACAACACATTTGTGTATTTTTGGCCTGTAATTATTTTTACCCTTTCCAGACAACCTTCACATACATCCAGGGGAGAACCTCTCTCTCTCTCTCTCTCTCTCTGGTGACAAAATAACACCAATCTTGTCAGTGTGTGGTTTGTACCATTTGTACCATTATTTTTCCATACGCCTGTGTTTGGATAGATTGCCATATGAAGGCAAAGTCTGCAGGAGGGCGATGTGCGTCTTTGTGTGGCAAAAGCTTTGTTTCATGTTGCTCCATGATCAAATTGATTGAGTCTAATGTGAACATTCAAAACAAATGTGTGCCTCACAGCCAACTGTGAATACAAAATAATGTATGACATAAGACGGCGCTCCAATTGTTTACAGTAAGCATGTATATGAGTGTTATCATCTCATCAAATTTTACTTTTAATCTGATTTGGATGTGCGTCATGATTAATCCTGTGTGTGTGTGTGTGTGTGTGTGTGTGTGTGTGTGTGTGTGTGTGTGTGTGTGTGTGTGTGTGTGTGTGTGTGTGTGTGTGTGTGTGTGTGTGTGTGTGTTAGCAGGTAGGTAGGTGACAGTGAATCCTTTCCCCTGTCCAGCCTGTGGCCTATTTACCAGCACGCAGCCATGGACACTAACATGCATGTGTTTTATTACACAGATTTCTGCCCCACTGCACAAACACACACAGACTGGACGTAGACACATATTGACTCAAAATCATGCGTTATCCATTGCTGTTATGTGCTTTTGCCTTTTTGGATTGCACACATTTTCTTTTTTCCAGTAAAGTATTATACAGCAATGAAATGAAAGTCTCCATTATTTCTATTATTAGATATATTTAATCATTTCATTACTACAGGCAACGTGCATGATTTAGAGCCAAACAAAGGATACTTGAACTCATATGTGACACACTGTACAGCACATTCAACCACACATTTAGGCAGACTTGTGAACACTGGTAGAGGCCTCACACACACAGACTTTCACAAGCACATTATTGTCCTTTAAGTTAGCCCCCTCTGCCCCCTCAACGCTCTACCCAACAACCAGGCATCATCTAAGTTCAGCTGCCAACTGTGGGCATTAATGCCCGCTGCCCCCAGAAGAATGCAGCCCTCCCCTTTGAAAACTGGCACCCGAGTGTTAACACATGGCAACCTGAGGCCACGTTGCAACAAATGTTCGTTAGAGTTCATGGACACACTCTTCACAACGCACTTCTAGCCCAGCATGTCAAACTATAGTCGCTAGTTAACGCGTAGTTCAACATTGAGAATTGCAACAAAACAACCTGGTTAGATTGTGGAAATAACAATTGAACTACACGCTAAACATGCATAGGTGTCAGACGCCAAGGAGAACTGACCAAGCTGTGTTATTTGAGGAGTTGGGAGTGAGAACGTGTTGGGACGTACATGCAAAGTACTTCTTACCCCCATGATTAGAGAAGACACCATTCTACTCACGATAGCTCTCCGTTCACACAGTTTGTTGACGTTGTAAAGTCAACAGATAACAGGCCTGACAGTAAGTGAAATGTATCATGAATTCTGCCCCACAGGCCTCTGACACCTTTCACTTCTCTTCCCGGTCATCGTCTCAATGGGTCATTACTGCTCGCTCATCCTCCCTTTTTTCCTGTTCTTCTTTGTCCCACCATCATCTATCTTCTTCTAATTTTTCTTCAGCCAAAGCCCGAGAACGCAGTGACCATTGCGGTTTCTTCTCGGGTCTTGTTTCGGACCGAGCGGGAGCAGAAGGTGTTCGAGCAGAAAGGCGTCGAGGAGTATCTGAGATACCAAATCGAACACGAGAACGAACCCTTCGCCCCTGGACCCGCCTTCCCTTTTGTCAAGGTTAAAAGTCACACAAACATACACTCACTGACAAAGCACGTGCAGTACAGAGATTAATCTGCAGACTGAGTATTTAAATGTTGTGCTGTCCAGCTTCTTTAGTTGACTGTTGCTGTATCCTGACAGGCTCTGGAGACGGTGAACACTCGTCTGCGGGAGCTGTACCCACAAAGTGAAGAGCTGTTTGACATCATTTTGGTGACATACAACCATGCTCACGTAGGAATCCGGCTCATCAACACCATCAACCATCACAGTGAGTTAAGATCAGACATAATCACAAGGATATGGCCCTCACTCACTATCGAATGATACGATGTGGCAGGCAGAACAGCGGCTTTAAATAGCTTCCTGTAGTGGGGTAACAGCCCATTGATAGGTTAGTAAGATATCAGATCATTATCTCACTCCCCATGAAACTGCACATGGATATTGAATGTAAATGGAACAATATGTGAGAGAAAGATTTAAGACATCACAACTATAAAGGCCTTTACACACTGTGAAAAAATACAATTGCAGCACTTTTTCAATAAGAGATTGACAAGATTTCACAGTCTGTCTGAGGTGAACTGCTGTATAGCCTAAAGTACTGTGAGACGTTTTTGAGTTTCTGTTTCGTGAAATGCTTTGAGTGAACTTGAGTTCCCTCTGGTAAAACGCTACGCAGTGTTTTAGTCTGGTGCTTTTATTGTGAAAGGTCTGTGCTGTCTTTGTGAAGGTTGAAAGAACTAATAATGTTTGACATCTTGGTTCGGACTATAACACTATAGCGTACCTTTTGAATATGTCCGTTCCGAAGAACGTGATTGGCAGAAAAATTGACCTCGCTCTAAAAAAAAAAAAGAAGCTTTTTCACTGAGTAAAATTTGCGTTCTGTGTAAAAGTATTCATGACAACACCAATAGTTTAAAAACAAATACTGATGTCTGAATTAATCTCATGGAAAAAATGGCTCCTGTGTCTGAAGGCCTTAAGATGTTAAGACATAACTAGACAGGAGCTGGATACTGGAGCTGATACAAAAAACAAAGTGTGTGAACAGCTGACTGAAAGGGTCCTTCCCAGGGAAATCTCAGACCCTCAGACCCTCAGACCCATCTTCCTCACAGACCACTTCCTGTTCAGGCCGGGGTGAGTTTATGTCCTTCGGGATTGTAAAACTAATCCAAGAGGCCCCAAACAAAAACAGGCCAAAGTGGAGCCACCAAAGCTGCACGCTGCCTCCCAGATGCTTCCATGTTAGATCTCGCTGGTGGCTCTCTGCGTGAAGGGGCCTTACCAATTTGACCTCTGACCTTTCCTACAGCGCGAGAGGAAAACATGGCCTCTCTGATGTCACAGGGATGAGAGTTTGTTGAACATGCTGTGTCAACTAGCAAAGTGTCTCGGCATGTGACAGAGTCATAAAAATGATTGAGAAAGAAACACGTACTTGTTCCTTAGCTTTTCACCTTTGAAACTGAATGGGGGCACGTCAGACGAACATTCAAATACTAATTTATCGCTCATCACCTGCTTGCTATTTTTAACATTTGCAGGATAAGGGATAAAGTTTCTCATTGCATTTTGGTGACTGGGGACAACGATATAGTTACGACATGGCTGTGAATGACAAGCATAAGCGCCTGCAGGCCATAACAAAAAAGGGAGATTCACCATATGAACATTTAACAAAACTAGCTTCAATTCCACAAATTAAACCAAATTAAAATGTTAACCGTATGGAGTAAGGAAATCAGTGGTGTCAGTAGTGTGTGTGTGATTCATGAGTGGAGGATGTGTGTGTGTGTGCGGGTGTTGTAAAGGTGCAAAAAAACAACCATAAAAATAAATTAAAGCAACAAAACTAAACCTAACAGGACAGAAGCGAAGCTGCAGCAGCAGCAGAATGCCGGGTCAGGCGGAGAGAAGCAAGCTGCCAGCTGCATGCAGTCTTAAAAAAGCTGGTGTTCCCAGTTTCCCGAACTATCACCTGCAGCAAGAGCACAGACTGGCCTCTGCGCAGGCACCTCTTGTCACCAATGTCACTGACTGTCTCGAAGCAGGTGGGAAGACTCTCTTGTGACGGTGCCAAGTTATTTTACTCATCTAATTTGCATGTATACAACGTAGGAGGACCCAAGGGCCAAGATGACTGGCAGGTGCTGTAATGTGCTCTGTGCGCAGCAAATTGAGATGTCACGACGTGACATGATCGTTCCCAATGGAAATCTAAAATTGGAGTCACAACATCACCTCATACATGGCTACTATATGCATAACATCCCACACGGACATGCAGCTAACTGCTATGATTGTAAAGTGTTAAACTGTACAACGAAGCTGCTCATTCTTTGATGTGACGGCGGTGTCTCTGCAGTCCTGCTGATTTCCTATTACCATGTTTCAGATCTACCGAACAAGCAAATAAATCATACAGAGATAGATGATATGAAGACGGTTTTGCAAAGGGAAAGAAAAAAAGATACAAAGACATCAATGGTGAGGATTGTTTCCATTGAGGGACTCCCACGCTCCCGCGCCAGTCTTAAAGGCAGGAGGACACTTGGGAGGTTTGAAATGATGCGGTGCAGTGAAATGTGGGGGCCAAACCCACCGTGGTCAGACTACAAAGCTAAATAAACCATAAAAGAATCTGTAGAGGACAGTTGGTTCTTTGAACTCTGTTTCTCTTGTTTTTTTTAGTCTCCATCACCATCTGCCTTTAGCCTGTTTATGAGTCATATTGTAGCCGCTTGTCTTTGTATCCACAAGTCTTAGTTCTTTTAAAACCGCACTACGTAACTTTGCATTTCTGCTAATAGAGTTTGGGGCATTTGTCTCGACAGAGTCGATGGCTAATGGTACAACCTACAACGATTTCATTCTATGTGATTAAATGAAATGGCAATAGGGGAAACTACTACTCTGATGAAGGCAAAATAGCTAAAAAAGGTTAAATATTAGAGCTTTTAGTGAACTGCACTTTGCTGTGTCTGCGTTCTCAAAGTTAGAAAGAGGAACCAGACACCTAGTGTGCAGAGTCACAAATGTAAAAGCTCAATCACTTCAGTATAATGTCTATTTGTAAAAAAAAAGACACCGGGCAAGCCGGTTAAATGAGCAAAAGGCGAGCTTTGAATAACAATAAGCTGGTAGCAAAAATCAAAAGAGACAGGAAACAAACACTGAGGGTGAAGGCTGCAGCAATACAAAGAAAACACACTGAGGACTGACCGGTACGACACGAGGAACACAAGAAACAAACGCCGACACTGCAGAGGGAAATCCTACGCACTAAGTGTACACAAGGGGAGCCGGTTGATTAGACACAGGTGGAACAAATCAGGGCAGGGCAGACAATCACAAAGACAGGAAGTAAAACAAAGAGGAGAGGAGACTATGACATGATGAATACTTTACATTTGAGTCATAAAAAGACCATTTCCCACCACTTTCCGGCCTAACTTCCACATTTTATTCAGGCAGGCAGCATTTATTTATACCAACAGAACATCCTTTGTTGTTGTCAACATTAGCATTTTCATAAAGACCTCTACACCTCTTTGTCTCAATCCTCTGTCAGTTGGAAACTACAAAGCTGTGCTTCACAAACCAACATCTGGTCAGGAGCGGGTGATTCCACCTAATTCCTGAACTGCTGCTCAGATACGTCGCTCACATCACAGATCCATGAGAGTAGCCTAAAGTTGTCAGCAGGTACAGCTTAATGACAGCATTTTGTGCGATCAGCTCTATTCACAGTTAAAACGATCATACATAAAAAGGTACGTTTACTCGTCATGATTAGTTAACTTATCCTCACACAACGGTTCATATGATATCCTACGAAAAGTTACTTCTCGTTTTACGTGCGTTTTCCTACGAAAGCCAGCAACATGTGTCAATTTCAGCTTGTTGCACGCATACGGCCTTTGTAAAATAACCTTCAGTCTTCACAGGAAACTCAGTAAGGTTTAGGCAACAAAACTAATTAGTCAGGTTGAGGAAAAGATCGTCGTTTGGGTTAAAAAATAACCACAGAAGTGCTGTAACTAATTCAAAAGTTACGTAACAAAAATCTCTACGTTGACTTCTCGTTTCACATGAGGAACAAACAGCGGTCCCCAGGCTGACAGATCCCCGGTCGTTTGGACCCATCTGTCTGTGGGTCTTTATGCTTCCTCGTACTTGATTACACAGATAACGTACCAAAACGTCCCATAATTACATTTCTGTAGGTATTGCTACGAATGCTGGATGAGACCAGCCTGGATTACTCTGTGTTCGAGTCATCTCTTGAAAAAGTGCAAAAAACCCAGACTTCATGAAGAAACAGCTGTCTACAACAATGGAAGCGCACGTTGTAAACCATAATCTAAAAGGCAACATAAAGTATCTTTGCCTGTATTTAATTAAAATAACATACTCTGTCAAAGAGTAAAACCCAGCATGTAAGGGATGGTCTATTGAAAATATCCTATTGGTTGCAGTTTGGGAAGGATCCAGCTGTTGGTGTTGGTGTGTGTGACTCATACTGAGGATATCTCGGCTTCTGCTGCATCAATTCTGACCATTATTCTATCAAACATGTCTCTAACAGGTCCCTCATCTCTATGGACGAACAAAACTAAATTGATGGAGAGCCCTTTTAATGTGGAATAAGTCTCAGACTTGCCCAGTGCCGCTTCAGATAAAAAGCCTTAACCTTGCCGTCTCTCTCTTTTCATAACCAGCACATCAATCTCCCGCCCACGCTTACCTTCTCTTTGACTAGATCTCCATCTATCACAGGCGTCATCTAATTCTCATTCTATGCAACCTTCAACTCTTCTCAAACTCATTTTATCACATCGACCATCCCAACATCGGTATTTATTATTTTACTCCTGTGCCCGGTTCTCATTTTACCTGAACGGCTCTGTAATCAACGGTTCTAATTACCTAATATCAGTCTGCTCTCGTTCTCCGCATGCCGTCTCTCCGCTGCTGTTTGGATCTGTACTCAGCAGCGAATTAAGAGACTGCCTCGGCCAAAATGCGAGCAGAAACTCTACCGCCAGTCCTTCTCGGTCCACTCTCCCCCCCCTTCTAGTCAGCCCCCCTGTTTGGACCCTCTCCACATTTTAAGTGCTTGTAAGTTTATCCTCTCACCCCCATCTGCCCCTCACTTCACCCCCTGTGACTCCTAAAAGTGTGATTAAAAAGTTACAGCTCACAGCAGGAACGAGGATGTTTCTGTTTTTGTTTCCGGCACTTTGTTTCTGTATCTGACGGTTTATAAAAATACAAATAAATACATGCATCAATATTGTATTAGTTCTGTAATGCTGCCAATGTAAACTGGATGTTGGCTTTTAAGGATGGACTGACACTTAAAACCTTGTTGCTGTGTGTTGCTCTTGTCTCCAGACTTGTTTATTGAGAGGTTTTGTATGACGGGGGGAAGCAGTCCTATTGGCTACCTGAAGGCCTGGCAAACCAACCTCTACCTGTCCGCTGACGCCGACAAGGTCAGGGAGGCGCTGGCTGAGGGTGAGCCCACACACACACACACACACATGCGCACACACACACACACACACACACACACACACACACACACACACACGTGGAAGTCTGATTTAATGTGGTTTGTGTCACTTTATAATAAAAGGTGCTGATCTACAGTAGAGCAAAGCTAAAAAATAATTTCACTGCAAAAATGTCGGGCGTTAACATGTTGAACACACTGCACTAGTGAGAGGTTTAGACAGGTTGCCTTTAACCAACAGAGACCTCTGGAGTATTTCTAAGGATTTAAAAAAATTGCTTTAAATCCTAAAGTTGCAAATAGTGAGTAAGAACAAAAGTTTATTTTATTTTATTTTTTAAGTAGCGGTAATGTTTGAAAGTCTTTCCTTACTTCACCCACATACAAAATACTCTAGTACTGCCTTTAAACTTCAATGTAAATGGACAGAAGTATGGTGCTACATGTATGGACACCACAGTGACTGTCATCTACTCCGATGCTGCAGTGACATTACCATAAACCATCATGGTGATGATCCCCCCCCCCTCTTTGTGTTTCCTTGATGGATTCCTGCACATCATCACATCCCAAATGTTCTGGCAGCGGCTCTGAATATGCACCGATATTTGAAAACACGGACCGCTCTGTGCCAAAGAAATACAAGATGTCACAGTAAAAACGCTGACGAGACGCAGGAAACAGAATATGTTGATGTGAAATTCGTAGGGACTTGAGGTGACAAACGCTTCTGAAGGTTTATATTTGTTCAGTGCAGCACATTTCATGCTGCGATATTACTTAAAAAGGAAAGAGCAAAACAGAAATAGAGCGGACCAAGTGGACACAAATAGAGAGAATGAACCCGTTTCTAACTAATTCGAAAACAAGATTTGTTTTGAGCTTGTTGACGCAAAAAGATAATTTTTTTTGTTTTCTAGTAATGAAAACCAGAAAATAACACAATGTATCTACTGTGTCACTCTTTAATGTGTGTAGAGGGCTGAGGGGAAATTAAGTGGAGTGCTGATTGATCCCAGCGGGACCACATACCTCTCAAGGAGACATTCTTCATGTGACTAACACGCTTGATGTCACTAATGCAAGTGACTCTGTGGGGGGCACACACACACACACACACACACACACACACACACACACACACACACACACACACACAATGATTCAAGCAAAGGAAGCGTCCTTGACATTTTCCTTGAAAGGTCTTAATTAGCCGTGAAGCCATTAGTTCAGACTTTCTGTGAGCTGAAGGCCAGAAAGCACCACAGCTGTTCCCGGTTTGTTCCGGCAGCACGATGAAGTGATGACGCGCAGAGAAAGCTAGTTTTACTGTAGCTTATTAACAAGTCGTGTTTCTGCTCACTTGCTTCTGATCCAGCCAGCACGTGATTGTCTGCAGGTATCAAAGCACCTTTAGGTTTAAAGTATTGTGATGGAACACATCAGCGCTGGTGTTAATATTTACATTTTCTTACAAACTTTGTGAAAAGCTGGAGGTGTCATATCTATCGATGCTGCATCGAGGCTTCTGTCGTACGGAGGTGGCCTGGTTTCATCTTTCAGCCTCTACTTTTTTGCATCTTTCTAAATGATGCGGTTATGTCACAGTCATATGAAGTATACTAAACTATATTTTGGTTGTATTTAAATGAAGTGCAAGAAATGTCTCCGTTCACCTGATTCTTATCAAACTAGCATGTGATTGTCTGCAGCATTCAAGGTATTTATATGGTTTAAGTTAAAGTGAAGTAAAGCAAAGGATAAGTGAAGTGAAATCATGTTCAGTAAATTAAAGTGCAGTGGAGTGAAGTAAACTGTAAACCCGCCACTCCCTTCAATGAATCTATTGTTGACTCTATTGTTATTGACCTCTCTGTGTGTTTATGTTCAGGCATCGCAGCAGCCACCATGTTCATGACGGAGAATCTCACCGAGGTGTCGGAGTCCCAGCTGAGGGTGGCATTTGATGGCGACGCCGTCCTCTTCTCTGACGAATCGGAGCGCATCTTCAAGGCACACGGGCTGGACAAGTTCTTCGAACACGAGAGGGAAAACGAGGACACGCTATTGGATCATGTAAGTAGTTCTCACAGGAGGTCTGTTGAGACATTATAGATAATGTGCTGACGCCATACATATGTTTTATTAATTTAAGCTAAGTAATCATAGATAGAATCAGTACAGATTGGATTTCACCGTGGCCTTAAATTGCCAATTCTGTGCAGACCGAATCACCTGTAAATGATTAAGCATATGTTCTCCATATAAAATCTGTTTCATTAACTGTTTCATTGATTATTTTATGGATAAATTATGAAACATGAACACATTGGGAGTCAGTCAGTTGGTGCATTGTTATAATCGCTTTATCATAATCGCTGTCTTCCTCCGGGACAGGGTCCCCTGAAGGGCTTCCTGGAACAACTGGGGAAGCTCCAGAAAAAGTTCTACGCTAAAGGCCAGCGCCTGGACTGTCCCATCCGAACGTACCTGGTCACGGCTCGTAGCGCAGCCAGCTCCGGGATCCGGGCGCTGAAGACACTCAGGGCCTGGGGCTTGGAGATCGACGAGGCCTTGTTCCTCGCGGGGGCACCCAAGGGCCCCATGCTGGAGAAGATCAGGCCTCACATCTACTTTGACGATCAGATGTTTCACGTGGAGGGCGCGGCCGAGGTGGGCACCGTCGCTGCCCACGTGCCCTACGGCATCGCACAGAAACACAACCAGACACGGAACACCAGTGTGAGGAAGTAGACAGCAGATAGTCATCCAGCCCCGAAAACAGAACAAGAGAAGGAGGAAGGGATGGAGACACGTCGCAAGAGGAGAAGCTGAGAGCTTTCAGAGAGTATAGAAAGATGAACTTGTACTGAATTGTATGTTGGGAATGCATCATTTCCATGATGAAGCAATTGTATTGTAAGTTTTGTTTAATAACGATGTAAATTGTGTCAGCTTAATGGTATCATGTTAGGAGTCTGGGTAGAAGTAGATGATAACCTCAGCTTTACCTTTCAAACCCAATGCTTAAGTGTTTTGTCAAGTCTGATCTGCTTTTACTCTCACTACGACTTCTTGTCTTCATAAAGAAGACACAGACTCTACACATGTGTGTCAGCAATAAATGAGCCATAAGCACAATGCGGAGATATTAGAAGGTTAAAGGTTACAGTGACAACGTATCCTCAAACTACGGCTCGTATGAAATTCTACGAAAAAGTTACTCCTCATTTTTCATGCGTTTTCCTTACGAAAGCCAGCAACACGTGTGAATTTCATGCATAGAGTAGCTTCCATCTTCACAGGAAAGTTAGATTTAGGCAACAACACCAATCAAAACCACTTGAAATGAACCAAGGAAGTGTCGTTATTGAAGTCGGCAAGTTACGTGACTGGATCAACATTGGCTTCTCTGTTCACATGGAGGAGGACGGACAGCGGTCTCCTGGCTGATAGATCTCTGTTTGTTGGACCCACCAACCCCCCCCCCCCCCCCCCCAGTGTGTGATGTAGCCGTCTTTAAACGTGCTCGTTTATTATTACATCCGTAACATACACAAACATTTCTTGGGATATCTACAAATCACGGCACGTCATTTCTTTTTCGTATGCTGGATGACACCAGCCTGATAGTGATGTACTGTAAACTCAAGAGTCATAAGTTAACGTGTCAGTGATTGTTTGTTTGCAACTATACACAAAATGTGTTGTATAATACGACATTATGTGTGATTGTGTTAAAACCAAAGCAAATATAGAAAGACTCAGTTGGTGCCTTAGTTTCAATGAAGACACAATCTTTAGCTAGCGGTCCGTCACTTTGGTCCAGAGGGAAATATCTCGTTATCTTGGTGGATTGCCATAAAGTTTAGTAATACTGACATTTATAGTCCGAAGAGAATGAAATGAAATCTAGTCCCCTGACTTTTCATGTTGCTTCACAGGTCACGATTGTACAAAATGTAACACCTCAGTTCAAGGAAGGAGGCCTCTGAAATCGGTTGATTTCCATCCCCCCTTTAGAGCTAATATTACATCCTTCTGTGCAGGCTGATGTGTTTCCTCACCAACTGAAGCATCACCAGTAAGCTGCTCAACAAGCAGCCGTCTTGACTTTGCTGCCCTCTCCTGTACGTCAAGGCTAAGCACAGAGTCACACCCTGCACAGGAGGCGTTGACTGATGTTAACAGTTTAACCAAGTTAACTACATCTGACAACCAATAGTCAAAGGGCAAGCGGTACCTTGTTTCAGTTACAGCGTGATGTCCGTTTGATTTTTTTGTCTTTCATTTTCAAAATGGCCGCGGTGGCCTTTTGAAAATGTCAATCCAACCTCACATCACTCCATCACTGATGGCGAGCTCTTGGAAAGCTTCCACTCTGAGGAAATTTAGCGATGCTTCATTTCACCCACTCAGCCTTCTGAGGACCTTGAAGCTCAGGAAAGTGACAAGCGACCCACCAGATTAATCCCACAGACAAAACACTTCATTTAACAAGATGTGTCTTTTGGCGAACGTTTGCCCCCAAAACGTCCACTGAGTTTTCACAAAGAGTTTCAGCAGGATCAGTCAGGCCAGTGTGGACTTTACATTCAGGGATAGATTAATGCAGAAGAACACTAATAAAGATGTCAAATATAGCTCTTGTTTTACAAGATGAACGCATCATTTCTGCATTGGGAGTCCCCGGCGTGCACTCCTTCGCTCTACCATTGAGCGGCAGCACTGGAATGATAAATGACCATGAGCTGCAGCGACTGCTCTCCATTCACATGTTTTTATTTAGGATGAAAAATGTTGGGAAATCTTCACTTGGTATTGAATGATCATGCGCATTAAAGTTGTCTAAAATGATTAAATTGTATCTTTACATCTTTTCCTCTTCCATGCCTTATTAATGTATTTTTATTTCCTTTTTTTTTTTTTTTGGTCACATCCTTCCTCATCTTTTCCTCATTTACTTGAATTCTCCAACCTTTCACAATAAGCAGAATCATATTACTACCCACACTTCCCCTCCCTTAGTCACGATAATAAATATGTTAATGTTCCCAATCGTTCCCAGTTTAACTGGATCTTCCCCCGAAAGCGGCAACATCCAGTGCCGGTCTACCTGGAGCCATGCTGCTAACGGCACCACAGGGACAAGTTCTACTGGTAAACGCTGATGGATTGACAGTCGTGTGGATTTTATAAGCTCCAAAGCAGTGGGTTGATGTTGCTGGCAACACACAGTATAGAAAGCAGGGCCAGATAGATGCGATATGGCCAGCTGGCGAACTCTGCAAAGCCCCCAGTTCTTAATGACACACATACGCAGGGTGCCAGCTGTATCTATAAAGAGACAATGACCAACAGCGGGAATGGAGGATAGTGTAAGAGGATGGCTCTGTGCTTCACTGTGCCTGATTGAGGCCATGACAACCCACCATCCTGCCTCTTACAGATATGCCAGTTGGTAGATAAATGCTGGAAGGTGCTCAAGTGAAGAAGAGATAAAAAAGAAACCGTGGATCGAGGGATGAGTTTCATTTCAGGCGTAATACCTCGCGCTCCCCTTCCAGGCAGAGATCATAAGATTGTGATGGGAGGACAATCATGCAAGTTCAAGGAGAGGAAATGAAACTGAGTGAAGATGAGAATTATTTAATAGATTATGGATGCCGTCCACTGACAGCAATTGATGCCTGAAACGGGGACATTACTGTACGTAGCAGACCATAAGCTCAGATATAAGCTGTCTCACTGCCAGATGTGACCTACAGAGCAGAGGCTGAAGGGGCGGGTTGGGGGGGTTGCAGTCGGCCTTAATCAGAGTTGAATTACACCGCGAAGAAACACAATGAGAGAAAATAAATCACAGCAAGAAAAGTGCACTCAGAAGAGCGCGTCTGCAACGACTTGTTTTGTGTGATTGAATGAATACAACCCACAATTAGCTAACCCCCCCCCGCCTAGAGGATAATGGGCTGTAAGGTGCCGTAAAACACACTTCATTCAAACTTAAAAACAAGCGGCAGTGTGTGCAGACAATCTGCGTCGTTCATACAATCTGACCTAAAACACGCTGCCTGCCCACGTATAGCGAGTGGCGACAACGAACTCAGCGGTGAGGAATAAAGCAATAAAAGTGCACAAACTGTTGCTCCAAAGACACAGATATGAAGAGTGTGTTTTTTTTTATGCTCGGTTACAAAGCAGAGTGACACCCGTGGAGGGTTTCCGATCTGTTCCGAAACCCTTTTCTTTGTGTGCATAAGCACTTATAGCTTTTTTTTAAAAGACTCTTTTCTCAAAGTGCTGCAAAGTGTTTAATTAGGCATCGAGCTGACAAAACCTTTCAAGGGGCCCTTCTCTCTCTCTCCAGTTAAATGCAAAGGAAGACAGAGTTAATAGCCCTGCTCGTGCATGTTCTGCTAATTTGTTCAAACTCCTCACCAGTGTAGTAATGTGGATTGTGTTTGGTGCAACTAATAGTCTGCAGCTTAAAATCGTTTGTGTGTTTGCCTGTCACTGAATATTAATGAATCCTGCAATTGCCTGGATGAGAAGCAGCTTCAAACAGACCTCACCAGCTATTGTGTTTATTTGTCTTTTTTATTTGCGTGTGTTTTTGTGTCGGAGCCTGACAGCAAAACAACAGCTCCAACAGTTGATACTGTGACTCATATCCACGAAACAATAACAGCTGTGCTTTGTTAACAAGAAGCTCCATGATATTTGTATGTTTTTTAGTATTTTTAGTATATTTTGGCTCTATAGTGATGTTTTGTCTGTCAATCCACCACTTCGGTCAAGATTACAATGTTTGAATGCATTGCCATGAACTTTAGTACAGATGTTCATAGTAAATATACAATATAAGCATTATAAATGCTTTATATCAGCATGTTGGTGTTGTCATTGTGAGCACCACTCTGCTGAAGTACAGCCTCACAGAGTCACTTTGGCTGTTGACTCTTACTCAAACTGCTAAAGCAATGAAGAAATAAAAGAAAGTTGCAGTTGAGTTCAGTATCATTAAGCTGTAATGATTTCACTGCTGGAGTTTGGAGGCTGTAAGGAATTGTAATGTGGTGATTCAGTGACAAACACAATACTGAGTTGGTTACTTTCTGTTCATCACGTTTTAAATGAGACACTCCGAACTTCACAAATAGGATCTTTAACGGCTTAATTGTACTCGGAACAAAATATCAAGAACATTTCGCCTGAGCTACAGAATCTATTTCTGATATTTTAATCAAATCCTCACCGTTAAACTGAGGGAACACCCTGAACCTGGTTCTAGAAAGACCCCGTAAACCCCTCTGTTCTGTGCACAGGCGACCTCAGAAAGTCTACAGCATGTTGTTTAAAATAACTTTGGGTCGGTGCAGCAGTGTTTCTCTACAGTTTGACGAGAGACAAACCTGCAGGAGAGGAATCTCCCTAAAACGCTCTCAAAACAAAGGTTTTCTTCAGTAAGGACTCCCCCCCCCCCCCCCCCCCCCCATGGTGGTATCCATTGCAACAGATTAAGGCGATCCCTGGAGGGAGATAAAAGAAGAGATGGTAACACAGACGTGTGTGTGTGTGTGTGTGTGTGTGTGTGTGTGTGTGTAAGGTAGTAAGCCACTGAACTGCCTTTACAAAATCTCTTTTATCACCAAATACACTTCGACTGTGTTTCCATGGCTACCTTATTTGGGATGCTGAAAGGTGGAAAGAGAGCAAAAAGGAGGGAAACAAAGAACACATGGAGGGGAAAAGAGAAAGAAATGAGATGAAAGGCGGGGAGAGCACTTCCAGCTCTTCAGAGATAGAGGCGATAGGAGAGTGAGTTAAAGAAGAAGAAGGAGATGGTTGAGGAGGAGGTGAGGGAGACGCTTTACTTCACCGGGCTTCATCTCATGGACGGTGTTTTCCTCACATGAGCAGAGTTTAGTGAAGCCTGCAGGTCTGTAATCTGGACTATACTGCAGACAAAATGGCCAAAGCTCACATTCAAGGTTCCAGAAATCCACTCAAAGATTTCCCAAAAGCGAATTTCATTTAATAACAAGAATAACGAGCAGAGACATGAATCAAAAGGGGAAAAAAAAAGAATCTTGATTGATTGATAATTCATTTAAATCATTCATTTATGCTAAGCTAATCAACTCCACACACACGCACACATGAGAGTGGTGGAACTTTCTATCTGTTATTAAATAAAAAAAGAATAATTGTGTTTCCAAAAATGTCAAACTATGAAAAAGGGGATATCATGATATTAATGAATAGGGACAATGTAATTATTAAAACAAACGTCATGAATACAAATCCTGTCAGGCACTTAATCGACTTAATGCTATTCATTATTCCTCTCTCATGCAAATGGAACAATTAAAAAGGAGGAATTAAAATAGCATAATTTGTATTTGTGCAATGATTATTGCTTTACGTCCCAAATGTGCATCCCACGTTATGCTTAGCAGAGTTTTAAAAAAAGAACATTTCCTCTAATTAATGTGTTTACCCCGAGTGCAGCTGAATCTCAGAGGTGCTGCCGGCAACAGCAGGGAGATATATTCAAAGAAAGGAGCAGCCATCCGCACGCGTTGTGTCACAACTGTAATTTCTTCAATTATGTTTTGTATGTGAAGCGCTGGAGTCACACACATGAGCGAGTCTGACAAAACTCGATGCAAAAACGTGCTCGCTTCAGTGGCTTTAAACATGGTTTCAATAGTCAGCTGCCACTCTGCTAATTACTGTGTTTGAGACGTTGCATGACTTTTTATATCAGCTGTTTCCGTGTTGGCAAACGTTTACTTTTATCTTTAACATTTTTGACAGAGAAATTATATATTGTGATGTCGAGCACACGCACCACACTTTCTCACCCGTCATTATAAACCTTTATATAGACTTTCAACAAGCGTTTCACATTATCTGAGACGCTTTACCTGTGCTGTCTGTCGGCTTGGCCTCATGATTTCCTGCAGTAATCGGACAGACAGACGGACAGACAGACAGGCTCGGCTACTGTCAGCAGCGGTGGCTCCGACCTCTTGTTGACCCCGAGGCGGCTCGCTTTAAGTTAAAATGTCACATTGTTATAGTGTGTGGAGTTTTTCCATGCAGAGAATTTTGTTATCATGAAATGTTAATAATTTAGTGTTATTATAAAGTATCATCGTAATGAGAACATGGTAATACGGAGACTTTAAGAACCTGTGTGCCACTCACTCTCTCTCTCTCTCTCAAAATATAAAGGTATACAAGTGGATAGTTATTTAAACAAACACACATGTATATACGTGTGTGTGTCTGTCAGTTATGGCATGTTGATACACATTGGGCAGTAATATATACCTGCATCTCCTTCTCGTAAAAGCATTTGTAATTGCATTAAGGTCATTGAAATCTGGGATTACAGAGTTGGAATGTTTCTTATTTTATTTAAGTGCATCTCAGCCTCACCTGTCGAACGTTCTTCTTTGCTGCCACTGTCACACAAACGCTTGCTCGTGGGGGGAAGTTGGGTTTCTCTAAATCACAGAGCACAATCTAAACCTGCTCTGTATGAAAAGTGTCTCGAGATAACTTCTGTCATGATTTTGCACTTCACGAATAAACTGAATTGAATATTCTTTTAACTCGAGCTACAAAATCAGAATCTATACCGAAGTTGATACCAGAAAGTGTAGCCGTGTAGAAAAGTGTCCGTGTTACGGTTGAATTATCCTTTTTGGAGACATGAGTAGGACAACGTAGTGTGCAGTCAATCAACACCTCCCTTAACTGTGACTAAAAAAGAAATATACCATCTGGTGTTGTCTGCTGAAACGTTGGCGTACAACTCGGGCTAATTAGGCTTAAGTGCTTTTCGCTATCTGCTGTGGGTTTTAGAGAGCAGTGAATTTCTTTGTGTCTTTGACAATAAAATGTAGAGTTTCGTCTCTAATGGCACAGGAAAGGGTCGGCTCCCCTCGGATGATCTAAAGCACTCTGGATTTGCAAAAGGCAGCCTCACTGCTCTGGTATACGGCCGCTCTAATCACTGATGAAAGAGATAGTGTTTCCTCTAATGGCCTTAATGTGCACAAATTAGAGCAATCTATATGTGTGTTTGTGCATTATGTGCACACAATAGCATTGTATGTGTCTCAGATGTTGCGTGTGTGTGTTGGGGATCTTGTGTGGTTTTATGAGCATGTACAGTGTGTGTGTGTGTGTGTGTGTGTGTGTGTGTGTGTGTGGTCTGACAATTAGGGAGGAGACTGACAGAATGGATTTCCTGTCTGAGCAATAAGAAGACACAGTCACTCTGCACACATGTACACACCATAACAGACACTTAACACACACACATTTGTGTTCCCTATCCTTGTGAGGACCAATGATTTCAGGCAAATCCAGTTACATGTAAAAAAGAAAAGTGTAATTAAGACAGCTGGGGAGTTTCTCATCCGACCGTGGAGACATATAACTTATGAGTATGGACTGTTTCTGTGTCCACGCACAGGACATTACTTCCTGGTTAAGCCTTTTATGAAATACTGCAAAAGCCAAACTATCACAAATAGTTGGAAAACTCTTAACAATAAAAACGTCGCTGACACTGTGAAGGCGTAGTTTTGTACAGAACTGAATGCAACAGCTTGAACGAGCAGCTGGATGAAGTTAGGACTGAACTAAAGTGGGACTCAGTTACTGGTATTAATACTAAGCTGAGCTAATAAACTCCCAGCTCAAGCTTCAAATTTAGAATTCTTGTCATCTCTTCTCATTTTACTCTCGGAAAGAAAGCAAATATGAATATTCCTCCTAAATCTAATGCTCAGCCTCGAAATAACAAAGCGTCAGTGAGGACCAGGCTTCACATTTAACAGAAGTATCAGAAGTATCGTACTTTCAACAGTTCAAGTCACATTTGATAAAAGAATTACAAAAATAAGTCAAAAGAAAAAGTCGAGATAGGAAGCTGCTGGTGTGTCTGAGGTTGCAGGACAACAGAGCTCCAGAGGAGATGCTCTGGAAAAGATATGCATTCTTGGGACAGAGAGGTTGAGTGGACTGGTTATACTGGGACAGAGAGGCTGAGTGGACTGGTTGTACTGGGACAGAGAGGTTGAGTGGACTGGTTATACTGGGACAGAGAGGTTGAGTGGACTGGTTATACTGGGACAGAGGGGTTGAGTGGACTGGTTATACTGGGACAGAGAGGTTGAGTGGACTGGTTATACTGGGACAGAGAGGCTGAGTGGACTGGTTGTACTGGGACAGAGGGGTTGAGTGGACTGGTTATATTTTGCTTTGAGCAGAGACGTTGAACCTACAGCAGATGGAATCAAGTCAAGTACTTTCTATTTATTCAGTCCCAATGTCACAAATCCCAAATTTGCCTCAGGGGGCTCTGTACAGCATTGACATACAACTCCTGCCTTCCTTTTTGACCCTCACTTTGGATACGGTAAAAATCGGGGTAAACATGGAAGAAACATCAGGAAGAGAAACTGAGGAGGCATGGACGGACAGACAGACAGGAGCACACACAGGAGAAACCAACATAATACAAGTACAACACAGGCAACCCATAAAACAAAACGATGTGACGAATGTGAAAACATATGAAAGAGAGACGGATCCGGGAGGATGTGAAGTAACTTCGCCAAAGAGCTGGAGCCTGAGCCACACGACCTCCTCTTCATCAGATGAGATGACGGGAGAGGACGGGCCACTCAGACGCACACATGATTCACACAGAGGGGAGAATGTGAGGAAGTGACATCATCAGAGTGACGTTCACACAGGTGAGCACAACAACAAAGTCACTGAACTCACTCTCCGCGTGAGAACGTCATGCATAGTGTCATTGCGGTGTGTAAAAGCTGTATTCTCTCTCCTCAGCTTTAATACATGTGTGTTTATGGCTGCAGCGGCTGTGGAGTTTATATTGTATTGGTGTATTGGTGAGGTTTAATTATGCTGTTGATCCTATAAAAAAAGTGTTTAATTTATGGAACTTAATGTTGGACAAATGCAGCTATTTGAGTCAGTATCGTCGAATCCCGTTATATTTATAATTGTTTGAGGGCTCATGTTTCTGATGCGTAATATTAATGTAATTAACATGCGTTCCACTTGTGTAAAAGTTGACATTAAACGCTATATATTTTGTATCCTAAAGATGTTCTTTAATTTAACAGTAGTATTGTGAAACAGTAGTATTGTAGAGTGTTTTTCTCTGTGAAGAGCTTTTCTCCTCACAAAGATAAATGAACAAAAGATGGCACAGACAGACGTGCGCACACAGTTAGTGGCATGAGTCACAGAGCAGCTGGATACGAACACAACACAGATAAGAAGAGGGACATAGAAGGGTACAGAGATTTACTTAATGCACATTTCCAGAAAGGTTGGGGAGGTTTACAGCTATAATGATGGAATCAAAGATAAAGAGTTGAGGAGAAAAAGAGAGCAGAGAGGGTGGATTACTGAAGCGCTGATGGTGGTACGCTTCCTCTGGTCAGTACAGCTGGGCGGCATTTTTTATCCCAACCAAGCAGATGAATCAGCCAGCTGTCACTCCAACGTCAACAAACCAGTATAACCCACCAGCTCATTCATTTACATGCATTCACACACAATCTGGAGTACACCTCACTCCATCACTGCCACATTGTGTCTTTTCTCTTCCCAAAGGGCCACCTGGCAGTACAGGGATCCAACCATTACTGATGGCCTGTCACACTCATGGCAACACACACACACACACACACAGCAAATGAGCAGATGCACGGCTGTGCTGCAAACACACACACACACACGCAAACACAGTCACTCCCTACGTTATTGAGGTCAGCGGGGTCTCTGTGCAGAATGTGTTTGTCGAGCTGGAAACGGTCTCTCGGTGTTTACTGGCGCTCATGTTTGTGGAGGTGGTTTCATTCTGCAACTCCCCACTGACACCACGTTGTTTTTTTTAGTCATTTGTAAATGAATGCATTTCCTAACATGACGTAATATGCCAATTAAAAAAAAATTGAAGTTTCACTCAGTTTAGGAACAGCTACACTGGCAGTTACAGTACTTGGTGTAAACTCGTCTCTATGCAAGAACTAGTGAATCTGTTGCAACACATTTTACTTTGGGAGTTTACACAAAAGAAAATTGCATTTTGTGACTATTTCAGAAGCTGCCATGAGAGACTGTGCTGTGTAGCATGAGCCTTTAGTGTTGAACACCTTCTATGACAGGAAGTGTTTGGCCCGGATCCATAATCTGGCCCCTGCTGCACATTCCACCTGGGTGGTTGAACACACATTGAGATAATCACTAGCATGCACTCAGAGCCCAAGAGCACATCGATCAGCAGCGGGTTCAATGTGTGATAAGTTCAATGCACAGGCTCGTAGAATCCGTTCTAGCTCAGTGCTGAGGTGTGTGTGTGTGTGTGTGTGTGTGTGTGTGTGTGTGTGTGTGTGTGTGTGTGTGTGTGTGTGTGTGTGTGTGTGTGTGTGTGTGTGTGTGTGTGTGTGTGTGTGTGTGTGTGTGTGGGGGTGGGGGATGAGGCATTTGTTAACTGAACTTTGACTCACATTAGAAGATTAAAGTGGAGGAGTCGGTTGTCCAGTTTCATTCAAAGTGATAAAAACGATATATAGTGATATTAACTCTGCTGACATGTTTATTGCTGTGGTGCACTATGTTACGTACTATAGTGCATCAAACACATGGATTAATATGTACGTTAGAGATATTCCTGGCATTTACTACTGTAATATTAAATGCTTTCTTTTTTATTTACAAGCATTAGGCCTACTTACGAATAGTTAAATATGTATCTGTAATAAAGTAAGAATTTCTCACAAAATGTATACTTATATAGTTTAATGGAAATTTGTGAATTTAATGTGATTTTGTTGTTGTTGTATTTTACCACTTGTCAGAACGGTTTTCCACCCATTAAATGGTGCATGATAGATATGCTGGACATAATTATCGCGTTTGGTTAGTCAGGTATGCTAACATTTAAGTTCAACCCTCTGAACTCTTTAAATAATCTCTCTCTTACTACACTTCAGACTGCCTCAGGCAACAACTTTTGGAGATGTCCATACACCTCAGTAAAAAACACATGTAGATCAATATGTTAATGTCCTCCTGTAAGCAGGATTTTTATTTTAGTGTGAGTGAAACGTTTTACACACTCACCGAATCTGCAGAGTATCACGGGAATAACTGTTGATATATTACACCTACCTACTCATGTGTGTTAAGTGAATTATGGCCCCATTAACTGTGTAATGTTGTTAATGATGTTAGTTAATAATGATGAATATAAGACGGGGGAGAGAGCCAAACTGATTTTCTAGCCCATGGTGATGATCGTCTAGACCAGCTTAAACAGGGGTTAGTTGTTGAAGGTGTGAGTGGTCTTTAATTAGCAACTAAACACAACATTATTAGCAGAGGTGGGTTACATTTATTCAGCTACATGTACTCATGTGAGTAAGTAAATTGTCATGAGAGACAAAAAAGTAAAGACCGAATGATGCCGACGAAAAAAAAAGAAAGAAACTACTTTCTATCATGTGGTCATGACTGATTATAAATCACCCACAGATGGTTTCCCTCGGGTCGAAGTGAAGAAGTGAACACACCTGTCGCCTATTTAATAGGCAATTAGGAATGAAACACGCTGTCTGTGATGGGAACTGGGACTTAGGAGATCTATACAAATCAAAGTTTAAGGGCATTTTAATATGTTGACACTGTCTATATTTAAGAGACAGATATGTATATATATATAAGATGCAGTATATTTATTTATTCAATTATTTTAGTTACTGGCTATTCAAGTATTTTGATTCAGGAAATACTTCTGTACTCTTACTAGTTATATGACGACTACTTTTGCTTTTACTTCAGTACTTTTGTTTAGTAACAGCTACTAGAGTACATTTATTTATTTTATTGAGTTTCCTTTTAGCAAAATGCTCTGAGGGAATTTAAGCCATTTAAGCCATTTAGGGCATTTATTGTTAAGAGTAAAAACTGAGGCAGTGGATCTGGTCTGTGCAGTTTTTGTCAAGGTTGAAAGAACCAATAAAGTTTGCAGTCTTGGTTTCGGACTATAGGCAGCCTCCTTGTTATTTTGAATATGTCCATTTAAACACAGTGTGATCGGATGGTGCCTTTATTCACGATGCAAAAGCTCAGAAAACTGACATTGCTACAATACATATTTTTAGCTGCATAATATTCGTGTTCTGTGTGAAAGTATTCCTGACAAAAACAACATACATTGATGTGAAATCTTATTAATAGCACAAAAAAACAAGCCCCGGTAAACAGATGCTTGATTACATACCAGACACGTTCGAAACCTACCTGGCAACAGTCGAGGCCATATTGCCCCTTCTGCTCTGCACGTCTAGCAACAGATTAAAACAAACCTCACATCATCCCACTGCCTGTGGGAACGATCCTCTCGATGGCCCTTCAAACAGAGAGAAGTGCTGCTCTCAACTACGTACCAGGGTTTGTTTTGCTGTGTGATCATCATCATGGCTTATTTGAAGGAGCGGTTCTGTCGGCTATTGAAAAGAAAAGTCGGTGTCAATTGTATCTGTGCACAGTGAGCAGAATGTCACCGTACTTGTCAGTACTTCAAATCGGTGTTTGTTACACACTCTCCAACACACTCTTGTTAGCAGGAGATTATATTTTATAGACAGTTTAACCTTTGAGATATATCCCACTCTTTAAAGCAGACCAACACTTAATGTAGGAAGGAGTAGTTCCCTTCGGCCTCTTACAGGCTCAGATTATATAAAATAATAACCAATCTTTCTTAACCAATCAATGCACAATGACGACCATGTGACCTCAACAATACTGTGATCCTACAACATGGAAAGTATCACTACATTTCGGAGTAGTCTTGCCTGGAATTACCAAACTGAGATATCCCTAGAGTGGTGCAGAAATGAGTCATAAAACCCCAAAATAGGTCAGAGTTTTTGCACTTCATTTTCCCTCTTCTCAAAGTTAATGTTTTTTTTATAATGCTAATATTATTATTTGGTTTTTCTGAACAAAACGTGAAAGTATCATGAACTTGTTTTTGCCACAGAGCTTATTTTCAGCAACAACAATCCAAATCCCCCAAAAATCCCACCGGCTGTCTGTTGAGGGAATCAGTGTGAAGATAACTTCTTGGTTGACCTTTAATAATCCCTGCAGCACTATTTAAGCCTAAAATGGAATGGAATAAAAGGAAATGCTGTAATACTAAAAACTGCTTTTGCAAAGTTGATTTTACAGTATAAACCAACACCTAGATTAATTACCTTGTCTAGTGTCATTTATTTGTATCATCATATACATTTACTATCAAGGCCCTAAGCAGTGCAGTGCATCTCTTCACATGTAATGTTTTTGGTTTTAATTCATATAGACACGACAACCCTCATCAGGCAAGGTCTGTAAGCCAAATATAGGTTAGAAATGATGTGCTGGCAGTGTGTGTAGGTTCACCACCAGCATTTACTTTCATTATTCTAAGGGCAGGAGTGACAGACTACATCCAATGGATTTATTAGTAGTCTGCTGTAATAAATCTGCTTTAATAAAATCCTGTAGTTATTTAGTTTGCTTTAACGCCACAAACAAACCACACCAGAGTCATCTTGAAGCAGACCGAGACCCATCAAGCGGTTTGGTGAGGCCTCCAAGGTTCGATAAAAACAGACCGAACTGTTTAGGTGTGAAAGCGACCTAACAAAGAAATCCATATTTGCTTGCAGCAAGAAAAAGTTCAAATCAAACTTCAACCTAACTGGAACATCTGAGTGACTGTGTGTTTTACTAGTCAACGCTGAGTTAATGTATGCAGCTTGTGTAAATGTAAAGCACAGCGTTGTCTGCATGAATGTGAAAACGCTGTCTGGCCCCTGCTGATAAATCAATGACGACCACATGCCTTCATCACCATCCTCCCGGCAGCACGGCCCTTCCCCAGCGCAACTTCTATATTTAGATCCAGGACCCAGAATACAGCAGCAAAGTAATCACCCCCATCCTGTGTGAGTGATGAACTGCTCCCAGCCTCCCTCCAAAGCTCTGCGGTGTGTATCAGCTGCCAGGTTCCAATATCGACAGATCTTCACTTCATTGTCTGCAATCAGTCGCAAACACACACACACACACACACATGGGTCCACAGATATGTTAACGGTATAACATGAAACATGCATGTGGGTGAGCATGTAAACACACACACTCACACATTCACACATCCTTCTATATTTGTGAGGACACTCATTGATGCATTCCCTAGTCCCTTACCCTGACCATCACAACTAACTGCCTAACTTCAGCCCTTACCCTAATCGAAACCTCATTCGGTTAGGGTTCAAGTCTGAACCCTCAAACAAGCCTTTGAAGAGGTAAGGACTCTGAACACTCAGTGGTCCCCACAAAGATAGATGTAAAAGTACACACACACACACACACATCAGGTGTGTTTTCATCAATGTTGGGGACAATTCATGTATTACCTGGAGACCCTAACCATAAGCGCTACCAAATTCTAACTTGTAACCTAACTTTAAACCAACAAGTCTTCACCCTAAAAATGAAATAGTCTACATTATGGGGACCTGCATTTTGTCCCCATAAGGTAGGTCAGTCCCCACGATGTGAATGTGTTAACAGATTTATGTTCCCACAAGACAGGTAAAACACACACTCACTCACTCACACACACACACACGTTTCTGCCTATAATCCTCTCAGTGATTGAGCTCATATGCTTTTGCCAGTCTGTATAATTAAGTGGAAAAGCTTACATTTCATACAACCTTATCTTCACATAACATAACTCCATACTGAGTATAACTGAAACGTATGTATTTAAACAAATTTACTTTCATGAATACTTCATACAAAATAAGTTAAACACAGCAGATGTCTCAATATTAGACGAGTGAATAAAGAGCTACTGTACTGTGGTGTAAAACATTAAGGGAATATAGTAAATACTCTACATCCTTCTCCCCCTTTAAGATGACTCAAGATCTCAATCTACCCAAATTCGGTTTCCACAGTAACAGTCCCCTCCTCCGCCCCCCCTCCCCCCTCTTTCTCTCCGTCTCCAATCTATTTTAATTAAAGCGTGAGAGATGCCAAAGGGCCAGTCAGCCAGTCTAGTCGTTGACTCTGTCATCTCATGTTTGCTTTGACTCACGCAGACCGCTCCCTTCCATCACTCCGTCCCCACCTCCTCCCATATGTACCGTATGTGTGCAGTGCATTCCCTTTGTTTACTTTCTCTCTCTCTGACTCGTTCTGCTCTCACGGGCCCGGTCCCAATCTCCACCAGAAGGCCTACATGCTGAAGCCATACGGACTCAATTGACATCACCTGTGTGCGTAGCTGTAGTGCTTGATGGTGTGAGTTCATGAGGTCTCCAAAGGGTATTAAAAGGGATGGATGGGGACCATAGACTGTATGTAATCTGTATTATCTATTTTACGCTAAATTGGTTCATAATTTACTAAATGAACATCATGCCGTATTGAAGAACACTTGAAACTAGTAATTGAGACCATAAACTTCAGAGTGCAATGTTTATTGAGGTAATAAATCAAGTGAGAAGTAGTATTTTCTCATAAACTTCAATACAATCAGACTTATTTTTCAACCGGAGGAGTCGCCCCCTGATGGCCATTAGAAAGAATGCAGGTTTAAGGCAGTTCTGCATTGGCTCGACTTTTAAGAGCCGGAAGTCAAAGCCTGATGGGGACAACCCATCGTGACGTCACAAGTCGCTTGGAAATAACGCATTGCCATTCAAAAAAAGAAAGAGGCAAACCTCCAGTATTCGACAATCGCTGCTGTAGGACTTTTGAGTCTGTTGATGTCAAGAGACTGAATGCCAGATATTATTAACATTATCCAGGCTTTGCAGAGTGGACAACAGCTTAACATATATTATTTCCTAATTATTTTGCCTAAAACAAAATGAATTTGCTAACTACAAGCAATGTGTGTGTGTGTCCTCTATATATCATAAGCAGC
This sequence comes from Pholis gunnellus, assembly GCF_910591455.1. Taxonomy (NCBI): domain Eukaryota; kingdom Metazoa; phylum Chordata; class Actinopteri; order Perciformes; family Pholidae; genus Pholis; species Pholis gunnellus. The sequence goes on along the minus strand of NC_136543.1, from coordinate 19,513,382 downwards.
GTTTCCACCATGAAGTTCCTGGTAATTTGTTTGTCCCGGGATTCATTTTCAAGTCACGTTAGATAGTGCATGAAGCACTTCAACGTTTCCTCTGTACCATTCACTTTACTCCAACCCATCAAGTTTATTAAAATAATGAAAACAAAGCACAATTTAAAGAAAGAAAAAAACATAATTGACACCCTGAGCATGAACATAAGCTGATAATGACAATCACATGTTTCAAGCAAGCTGTGTTTTGCTTTTTAACAATGTGCCGTCCCCTCCCCCACATCCCTGGAGGTTTGATATCAGACCACTCATCTGTCACATCACATTCTTCATGCAAGCCAGTTACAGCTAATTAATGTGCAGAGAGAACAAATTGGAAACATTTGACCTCCTCCAGCTTAAAAATAAGTCCCACGATCCTTTGGGTTTGTCAGAACTGCGTAATGGGATGTCCCTATTTCCAGTGCGTATACGTATGTGTGCGCATGTGATAATTACTGCAGTGCAGAGGCTAATTGGGCCAGTGCGTATTAATTCATTAAAATGTCTCCCTGCTGGTATCCACTTCCAATCTGGGCCTCATCTGTTGGAAGGGTAGGTGTCCTTGCAGGTTCCTGGGGGAAATGCAAAGGAATTATTCTCAGGTAATATCCAGAGGTATCGAAATGTCTGTCACAACTGAGCATAGATAGATAAAAGGTCATAAAACTTTGTCATATGCACATCTGTGTGCGAGAAACACATCTAAAGGCCACTCGGGCCCATAGGAGCTGGGCCTGGATTGGGAATGTTTGTCATAGCAAACTGCTTAGTATTGACTTCTGGCAAAGACTGAGATCCTCTGGTTTTTGTCCGATCGCTATCCAGTGTGTGTGTGTGTGTGTGTGTGTGTGTGAGTGTGTGTGTGTGTGTGTGTGTTTTCAAGCTATCTGAGGCCATATCATGCAAATAATAGATACAGATTATAGATCACCATAAAATCATCCATAGTCTGTACCATCCGGAAAGAGTCACAATATGTCATGTCCATTTAAAAAAAAAGAAAATTGTTATGAATTGTTATTAATTTGGAGAATAAATAATCAGAGCTGTGGGTGAAAATGCTGTTTACTAGAATGGAAAAGAGGGTGGAAAAAGAATGTAGATTAATGGGTAGAGAGCGAAAATGAAAGGGTGAGGGGGGGACATATAATGGGAGTCGTGACAGAGGAAAATGTCTAACAGAGTAATTTATGACAACATGATGACGAGGGGAAGAAAAACCAAGAGAAGGGGGAGAGGAGAGGAGCGTTGGGTGCCTCAGCAGGTGCAGGGGAGGGAGTAGAGCTGATGAGCCAAATAGCAAAACACTGTCTCACCACATTGTTACGCATCTGTAAAGATGGAACAGAGAACGTGAGGGATGAACAGACAAACTTGAAACTGAAACCTCACATTCGTACTTACACATATAAATGAAACCATTCGTACCACCTTGTGTTAAAAAGAAAAATCTGAACTATCCCTTTAATATTAAACTATGCGTGTGAATCCAGCATCAGGTTACAAGACAGACGCAAAGGTGTGAAGGCACCACAATCTAGGTTGAAGGAAAGGAGAGACATTTTAAGTGGACATGAGGAAAGATTGAGGCCATAAATGGAATGATCAGTGAGCCGATTAGATGCAAGTCAAGCAGGTGTTCACCCTCTCCTCAGATCTCTCCTTCACTCAGTGTGAAGTCGGCAGAGGAATCAATAATTGGATGACTCATCCAGCCCAGCTCTACCACTAACACATTCTGGGCAAGCATTCTTCATAGCACTCCTCATACCCCTCCTAAAAAACGTACTAGTAAAAAAGTGAAACTTTGAAGCGGGGTATCCAGAATTCATGGGAAAGCCACGGTAATTAATTGATGCCGCAGTGAGCGCGGCCTAGAATATTTTCATCTTTAATGGTGCCACTCGGGAGCGCACTCAGGCAAAGGGTGCATTACTGCCTATCTATAATTGATGCGTCCCGTTCACCACACAGAGCCCTGGCTGGGAGGACGGCGGAAAGGGATCCTCCAGACTCTCCCGATTTGAAATAAAGGCATACAGTTGCGATGTACTATCTTTATCTACAGATTGTAAAGCCCTCTGTGGCAAATGTGTGACATTGCAAAAAAAAAATTGCAAAAGCCCACCTTTAACTTTAACATTGTCATTAATCACAACCCTGCCTCTTCATAAACCTCAATGCAATTTGTTTGCCCACAGCACCCGATGACCATAAACTGCTCTTGCAGATAGGGTTGCACATATTAAACCACAAAATTCTGCTTTGACTTTCAAAACTCAACTTTCAGTTGTACTCTGTTGGGATAAGACTGAGATAAGAGAAGAGGGCATGAACTGTAACAGTTCCCCGACTGGATTTGAACTGCAGGGTTTGAGTTCAAAATATTGTCTGTTGTGTCTGTGACATTTCTGACCAGATTTGAATAGTTTGCACAGAATGCTCCAAATTAAAGTTTTTACTTTTAATGGTTTTAATGTCCAGTTCTGAAATCTATCTAAGATTTGATTGATTGATATGAAAACAGAGGACAAAGGCAGGGCTAGGTTATTAAAAAGCAAATCCAGTTACCTTTTACACCTCCATACATGCAGTTCATCAACTTAATAGGATATCTTGTAGTCTGGAACTTGATTTTTTTACTTTCACACAGCCATTTCCATAATTTGCTGCTCACTTTGCATAAAGTGAAGACAGAAAGAGTCTGAGACAAGAGCGTATATCTTTTCATCATGCACTGTCAAGAAAGAATCACCCAAAGCATTCAAGTTGAGTAAAACCTCAAATACTCAGTTTGCCTCATGTGTATAAAATAACTTCTAATAACCAAATAAAAACATTAGGTCCAACAATATCCCATAAACCATGCTGTTAACAGATTAATAACATGGTTAAACATGGATCCTGTTATTCTTTCCTGGTTCAAACTATTTACAGCGACTTGAATATTTTGCCTAAAGACTGATTTTGAATCTTCATCTCCGCCTGACGACGCATCTTCCTCTGACACTGATTTAACTCTTCCTCATCGTTGTGGGAACATTTGATAATCTAAAAATAAAGGCAACACACACCGCACACACACACACACACACACACACACACACACACACGTCACCCACATTTTTGAGGAACGTTTAATCCGGCAGAATCCCAGAAAGTGTGAGTAAAGTCATGTGTGCTCTCTGTGCTGGTTTGCTGCTGTTAGCACATCCGTATTCTTTAAGGGGCTTATGGGGGGAGCACGCATGTTGCCCAGGCAACAGACAACCTCATCCACCCAACAACACGCACGCTTTCCAAATGAGAAAAACTCATCGTGTGCGATCGTCTTGCACACTCGCACAAATACACACTAAGTAATCCTTTCATCCTGACAGACTCATAAACACACACACACACACATCACTAAGGAGTCTGCCGCGTGGTAAACTGGCTACAACAGTGCGAATGAGTTGCTCTTGTAAGGAACAGCTGGGCGACCTCGTCCCTGTACGTCACAGCTACGGGCGGATTGTGCTAATGGTCACATTTTAAACAAGACAGTGAATTATTTGAGTCTGCATTATAGGAAGCGGTTATCAAACGTAGAACGTTATTGCGTTTTAGCCGATAGCTGTAGTGTCTTTGGACTTTTATCTACCTTGCTCTGAGCATAACTTGATGTGTTTTGTTGCTGATATATTGTTTTATTGACACACTTTACACGTTACATGTGACGAATAAACAACACAAAAATGCAAAATACATGCCTCAGAATATTTTGCATCACATCTACTAATACCTGCAGCGATGGCCTTGTGGTTACTTGTGGTAGGCTTGGAGCTATTTCGTTGAAAATTCAATTAAAAACTAATTTATATTGAATGTGCTGTGTGACATATGTGATTTTATTGAAAACAAAGAGAACTTCCTTATAAAGCAACTCTAACGTCATGAGTATCTAACTATTTTCTTATCACCACCGCGTATTTGTCAAGCACTGGATCAAAAACATCACATGGTGTGATTTCTATACCTACATAAAAAAATGCATGTTTTCATTTGATATAGATTCAAAACAGTCTTGCTTACAGTGAAATGTGTGTGTATGTGTATGTGTGTTTGAGTATGAAGTTAATGTTCTGCTGCAAAACAATGAAACAGCGCGAGGAAGGAGAAGCTTTAACCATAAAATCCAAAGGTTGTAATGCTCACCATTAGACATCAGATTTGTCTTCTGTCACTTCCTGTTTCCATGGTGCACAGATTTCCCGTGATATGAGGAGAGAATCCAATAGTTCATGATCCATAGCGGAGACCTCTGGGAGTCACTGCTTTCACATTTGCTTTGTGGATATCAAATTAGAGGTGTGCGGGTGAAATGATTGAATATGAGGGCTAGGACACACACACTAGCATTAATCAATAAAAAAGCTATTTCAGATCCAAGGAGTGAAATATCTTCTGATCTTCCTGTATTTTCAACACATCTATGTCACATGATGGGTGGGGAAACCGTGAATCAGTCAAAAGCTGTGTTTCTGTTGTCAAGCGAATTTTAAGTGAACTAATTAAAGAAATGTAATTGCGTCAATTGGGAAAGTTGCAATTGTTTCTTCTTGTCAGCTAGTATTGACCATGTTTCATGCTGTCAGAAGACAACGTGAATACAAATATATATCCGAGACGATGCCAACAGCAGAAACAGCTGATCAGTCATGTGGGTTGAATGTTCAGTATGTCAGAATGTATTTAAATCCTTTCAGCCCATCAGCTCTTTCGCCAAAGGCAAAAAAAAGCATGAGCAAGCCTTTATTTGCAATCAAGGACGTTTTACAGAATTTTCCCGTTTCATGCAGCTTTTCTAAGGCGATGGAAACACGCCCGCTGATTACTCATGTTTTTATTTCCCACATCACAGACTTTTCTTTACTCACCATAGTGATCAATGCTGTCTCGAACGGGCAAGAACCACGAGTGATCAGACAGATTCAAAACAAGCTTCCAGGTAAACCAAATTTATCTCGAAGAGAAGATGAAGCTGAACAGTAAAATGAGCCAAATGTTCGTTGTAACCAATTACTGATTGATTGGTTTAACTTTAACAAATCCTACTTAGCCGTAGCTGAGTGCTCTCATGCAATGAGGATGAATGTTTGAACATTACAGGTGCACTTGATTGAACCTATACAGTGTGTATGATGCACTTACTATTTCAGTTATGTCGTGCTTTAAGTATTGTTGACGTCCACTAAGCAATATCCAAGAATGAGTTCCGAAGACAATAGTCATCATCGATGGAGATGAAGATATTGATCACTCTTCAGGCTTTCAAAGTGGACCAGCAGCTGGTGGACAAAGAATTTCAATATAATGACTTTAAGGTCACCAGTTATCTCATTAAGTCTCCTTACCTCTGCAGAGGATAAACAATTGCCAGAAGGTCTCAGCTAATTTGTGTTTTCTTCTTACAACCATGAAGAATCAACTTGCTATTTCCTATTTCATTTTATTTCATTACTCTTTGTTTTGCTTTTAAAGCTGGACGGGAAAATAAATTCATGGATGTTGGCCTTTGCTTTGCCTCATTTGGGATTTCCATTACTCTGTTTCGTGGTTTGAATCACACATACAAATGTTCCAGGACGACCTGCCGCTGTGACAGCAGAAAGGCAGGCGGTTCCCTGCTTTGTATGATGATGTGGGGAGAACTCGAGTGGAGCTATCAATGACGAGGTGTAGAAAAGTAACACCTGGTGTATGGGGACCAGACATCCTGGCTGGTTGTCCCAAGTTACAAGTCTTAATCTATGCAGGCAATCGGCTCAAAGTCGTCTGATAGACTTTTTTTTTTACAATCTCATCAAAAACAAAATTAAACTCACCAAAAGCAGCAGCTGATTCAGCAGCGGTGTTATCACTAGCGGCTCATGCCGGCCGGGGGGGAGATTAACAGCAGTGAGTGAGGAGTCAGCTGCAGTATTATTAAACAGGCAATAAAAGGTGTTTTAAGAGAGTCTAAGTCATTGCAACCACGAGAGGTCCTTCAGCATGCAGCCACAAACGGGAACCCAAAATGTTATACAGTGTGCCGCATGAGAATGCGAGATTAGCCGTGGACAGACACGGAGATGCACACACACACACTCACACACACTCACACACGGACACACGCGACCTAACGCATGACCCTCCTGGCGGAGATTAAAAAAAACATCTTGTATCAACAATCATAGGAGTGTTTTGTTTCTTAACTGACAATCAATCTGCTGCTGTTCTGAAAAATATGCACTGTGGTATTATTTATATTAAAGGAAGAAAAGATAATTCAAATTTCAGTTCAACTCGACCGTTGTGTTGCTCAGCGTGTGCAGCATAATAAGGGGTGAGATTCTCGGTGAGTCGATGAACATTCATAACGTGATTTCTTTCTTGTCTTTGATATGTTTTTGAGATTCTGTGTTAAGAGAAAATAAAAGTCATGACTTGTACAGTAGGTGTTACGCTCTCCTTCGTCTCCAGCTCCAGATGAGTCACTCCCGCTGCACTCAGCTCATCAATATTCCAAAACCTCGCCTCCCCGTGCCAGCGGGCGCGGGCCGCATTACTAATTTAACTTTTTATTTTCCGGTTTTCTCTGCCTGCCTTACCTCTGCCTGCTGAGATGAGTCAAGGAGGCTGGAAGGAGCATCTTGATGAGCCGATGTTCCCTGCAGGGGATCCAAACCTCGCCGCCGAGCCCTTGATTTAGCGTACCAATCATACTGTCTGCTGTTGGAGGAAAAAAGGGCTAGTTCACATGTGAGACAGCTCTGTGAAGGTGTACTTTGACATTTTGAACGGGAGTGGATGTGTTCTTGCATGGCCTTGTATCGTCTTGTTAATTAGCATCTCCAGCGTTCGGGGATTCATCACTCCAACAACCACAAAGGTCACTCTCAGCTTCACCTCGTTGGTCTCTGGTTGCGGCATTATTGGACATTGATCCTGCATTATGCATCCTTGAGTTGCTGAGAGGTCAGACACGGGGCTGTGCATGTTTTTCAAGGCTGAGACAAAAACCTTGCAAAGATGAAAACTAAGATATCTATATTGATCTTTTTGGCTAGTTTATATTCATTACATGTGTTGTGGGCTTTTTTTTTTGCATAGTGCCAACAAATGCTTTTGATATCATGAGTTTGTGTGCTTGTAGCAATAGGCGTGTGTGTCTGTCTGTGTGTGTGTGTGTTACGTAACCACTGTGCAGACTTGGTGTATTCTCCACTGACGCTGGGAACCAGCCCTGGGCATTTCTCCATTTCTCATACAAGTCGTGGTGCTAGTGAGCAACAGCTGTATCAAGCACTTCTCATCACATCATTCTCCATGATTAATTATAAACTATAGTGCAGCGCCCGTTTGGAACAGGCCGACCGCTTGGCTCCCGGTCCCCGATGTGCTGCAGCGAAGTGAGGAAGAGTTTGCTTTGTAACTTTAGTGCATACGGCATCCAGCAGCAAAAGGTGAAGTGCAGCCAATGAGACTGTGAAGCCCCGCGGAGGACGACAGGCTCGAGTCCAAAGAGCCTCGAAGCTCCGCCCCCTGTTATTACACACACTATTCACTTATTCGTCAATATTTGACGTGTCCAAATTGCACCCAAAAAAACTCCAGCAAGGGTTAAGAAGATCTAATGAGAGGTTCTCGAGCTATAAGAAGAACACACAGACAGAGATTCCTTGTTTTATAGTTAGATGTATAAATGTACCAAATTTGAATCAGAAACATAATTACATTTCATAGCTAAATCTGAGCTTTACTCATTGGAAAGGAGTTTAATTGTTATATTTTCTTTAAGTTAGGGTTCAACAAGCTTTAAATCCAGCAGTATACATTTCTGAAGACAGCAAGATCCGGTCAGCCTAAAACTACGTCTACTTCACCTGATGAAGTAGCTCTGTTCATGCATTTCCTCATTTTTGTTTTTGCCCTCCGCATTTAAAATTGATAAATGGAGAAGCTAGAAAATAAAGAGCCGAGCCAAGTGTTGTCACGAGGAGAGTGCTTTCAAAGCCAGAAGGCCAAAGTGAGAGGCCTCGTTACAACTGGAAACTTTCAGCGCGACGGGAGACGCGCTCGCAAATGAACACTCTCCCGATCTTATTTGCAGCTTTGTGCACAGTCACTCGCCTTCGTCTGAGACATGGCACTCTTCATCTCGGCACCAAATACTCTGCTTCGTTAGCGGGAAAGGAAAACAGAATTTTTTTCACCTTGGTCCAGAAGACCTTGGACCATCTGCCAATTTCATGATTAGGTTATGATGCACATGACTGTTGTGGGGATGGAAAGCAATCTTGTGTGGAGTGGCTTCTCTCGACTCCCTGAGGAGGAAAATGGGCTCCAAGGATGCACAATATGCACAGTTTTAATCAGCACGCCACATTTATTTCTTCACCTGAGAGAAATTTCCTGAGGTGACGTATCTCACGATGTTTTACTGGAAGTGGAGTTATCTCATTTATCTCAAGTGTATATGCGAGTACACATTTCATATCTGTGCGGCTGAGACGCTTATTAAGGACGGTCATTCATCATCGTGATCGTCATCATCGATCCGGTAACAGCTCCCTGCTCTCTCTTACACATTCATTAAGTCCTCCGGTGTCGATCTCACAGGTGAGAACATCCTCTCCTCACCGCCAGAGGAGATTAAGTGGGAGCATTACAGTGTGCCGTCAAGGCATTAGTGAGAGTTGCGAGGTGCGTTAAAGCTAGCCGTCTCCGTCTGGCTGGAGTGTTTAAGTCTGTGAAGCCGAGACCCAGAAGAATTATGCACCACTGGAACTGGGATCTGTGTTCTACAGCAGTATTGTGTTTCACACAGTCACGACTCGCTATGCAGGGAGTGCTTGCCTGTGAGATTACAAAAAAAAGAGAGAGTCCCTCTTCGTCTCTGAGAAATACTTCCAGTATAATCCCTCTATCTGAACACAGGTGATATCAGCTGCTGCAGGATTAGCTGTGACACAGTGGGCAGGTGTTGAGGGAAACCTGGTTTCCCCCCCTGACAGATCATCTCTTCAGTGCATTATTTTTTTTAAATCCACATTCTCATTACTAGCTCATTCTTTGGTGAAATTACCAAACTGACATTACTTAAGACATTACCAGATAGAATTTAACATCATGTTTACTGCCTTAAGAATGTTGCGTTTCTTATATGGAAGTCTGGTATATTAACATACATTCTTACCTCTGTAAGAGTCTGTGTGTGTGTGTGTCATCATGGTGAAATATGTGTGCCTGGAGACACCTTCAGTAGTGGGAACTACAACAGAGGAGGTTTTGACTACTTTGCCAGAGGTTTATACGTCTGTGGACAGGAAGTGGAGAAGATTGGCCTCCCCAGTCCACGCCCCTGGCCGCCCAATTTGGCATCGCTGCCGATGCGATCCCATCGCATGATGGTTTAGTGGAATATATCTGTAATTTATTTTACAATATTATAATTGTAAATATGTTTTGTCCTAATATATATCGTTATGTAATTAGAGAGTCATTAAATTCAGTCCTCATAACTATAATTAGAGAAATACGATCTATTCCTGAAGAAAATGTCGACAAAACGATCTCACCTCAAGGTCAGTTTTATTCTGAGCTGTCAATCATCTCACATGATCTTCATTAGCAGATGTGGTTTGCTTGGTCATTATGGAATAGACTGTTACACTAAATCCAGCGGGTTTATCTGATCTAAGCCACAAACGTTAGCATGTTTTGGCTAACCAGCTAACTACCTTCTTCCAAGTCTTTTTTTTTTTAGAAGATTCTTGTTTTAAATCAAGTCAACTGAAACCAGTGTAGAGTCAGCTGGAGCATTTTAAGCAACCTTTTGGGTTCAGATGGATTCAGGGGGATTCACAGTAACCCTGCTGTCAGTCTGGACACATCCGTCTCCACTGAACCACTCAGATGTATGTATGTGGTGGCATCAGCATGTCAAACAGCAAGCCGGTCCCAGCTCAACTGGACCTTCAGCAGAAGGCCTTGTAGATTTAAATACGAGACCTTGTCCTTGGACATAAACCGTAACATAACGAAAGCTTCAAACTTCTTCAAACACCAGTATACTCTTATTTCCTGCTTGAAGTGAATGGGAACACGTTCAAACGGGGTCAGACATTGATATGAAGAGTTTTTTAAAATATATATGATACAGTACATTAATACATCATTAGGAGATCATTCGAGACCCAACATGCAATATGTTGCAGATGAGCCTGTGTTAGTGGAATTTTGTCTGTCTCTCTCTCTCTCTCTCTCTCTCTCTCTCTCTCTCTCTCTCTCTCTCTCTCTCTCTCTCTCTCTCTTGAAATGATATCTGCTCTTCATTGAACTCTCCAGACTCGGAGGCAGAGCTCCCCTGCAGAGTGAGTGTCTGTGCTGGATACGCCAGAGAGGTTCAGGTCCAACGCTGCTGCCATTGTAGTTCCTGAAAAGACAGATATCCAGTTACATGTCCAGCTCATTCATGGATTTTCCACATGTCATGGAGCTCGGGTCAAATGAAGCAGTGGAAAGAGCTCTGAATGGCGCAATGAATACGTTTTACTCTCACCACCTGGAATAGTGAGTCAGTGTCGGGGTCTTTAGTTGTATAATTTGTACCACACAAACAAACTAAATTGGTTTATTTTATTTCCTGTTGCTCTGTTTTCCAGTAATGGATGGCAGCTGTATCCTAGCAACACAACTGCAGGGATGCAAATCATGATCTGGATGCAGGTGGACTGCCGATTGTTTCTACGGCCCAGATTCCAAAACGTCTGGAAAATGTCCCACCGAAAGCCCATAGCCCGTTATCTGGAAAACAAACGGCCAATGCTCCGAAAATACACACTGTCCCTGCAACAAACATGACCCACCCTACTCTGCCTCTCATTGGGTTGGTTAGGTTTAGGCAGGCAGAATGAGATTGGTTAGGGTAAGAATATCAGAGTAAGCCAATCGAGCGACGGAGTAGAGAGGGTCTTCCTTTCACCATAGAGGCCAAGGGCTGAAACGCTAACTGTGGCAAGCTAGAAAACATCAGATATCAGCATGTCAAAGGATTATTTTAGCACCCTATATCTGCCAGGGATACAATTCATGTTTGTTCTGTTACATCGTTTACATTTGACTTTGTTTACGTACTTATTTTAAGCCCAACCATGATGGATTTTAAGTGGTTTTGTGCGTAAACCCAAGCAGAGTTTTAACCACATGTTTATTGTGTTTATTGGTAGCTGCGCTACCGAGGGTGTTAGAAAGCGACTCTAAGGAGTCGGGGTTGGGAGCATCAGTAGTTGGAATGAGAATGTTTGTTGCAGGGCAAGTGTAATGGGCTGTCAGACGAATGGGCTTTCTGTCCAATGGGATATCTTTCGGACTATTCGGACACCTGCATTCACATTATTTCGGACACCTGCATTCACCATAACTGTTGCTGTTTGGCTTCGGCTCATTGCTGGCTGCAGGAGCGCACTGGGAGGTGAAAAACAGACCTCGGGCACTTCTACTCGGTAATAAAAGTTGTCTCTGATAGTGAAGCCTGCCAGGCAGAACATGTAATACTGAAGAAGCTGATTGTAATTCACAGGAGAAAACATCCTTTTTTTTCTTATAATATGCAGAACAGACAGTAGAGGGAGTCGTAGAAAGCAGAATGTAGGACGTTAGTACAATTCTGTCCTCCGGTGGAAAAATCATCCTCTGGCTATTTTTAAATTGGCACAGTGAGCAGCATGCAACTCTATTGTGTTTAAAGGCACAACACATTGGCGTCATCTAAAATCCTGTAAGCAAAAGCATATTTTAAACACTGTGATGATTGTTTCTTGCTGTTTTACTGTATTACCTAATTCATAAAGAAGCTCATTTTGTAACAAAACTAGGAGAAGAAAAGATGACATTCCACACATTGCCAGTTTATTGCCTTGTCCCATGCGTTCTGCTTATTGATATGTTTATACAAATTATTAGAAACCATTAGAAGCCACTGTATACAAGACAATGTAGGGGTTTCCATCACACAGCTAAGAGTGTTTTAGCAGCAGTCAAAAAGTAAGAGTCATTATTAAATAGTGGGTTATATGTATATGTATGTTTGTAAGACACTTGTCTCCAGAACCGTGCAATGTAAAGGGGAAGTCTGCATCACAGAGATGGACGATGGTGTTACGCTTCGGTGCCGACATGGTCCTTTTACCAACGGTCAAGTTGAACATCTTATAATGAATAATTGTGTGGATAACCAAGTCTATTAAAGCCGGAAGTAAGTCCACAAAGTGACTGTTTTGAGTTTTGAGTTATTAATGAGTAAAAAGCATTTAATTAGCATTCTGTTAGGTTATTTTTCTCAGACCGGGCTGTTTTTAGCGCCTGCCCGTGAATTCCTGTATTTAAACACCTGTGAGTCCCTCAGCGGTGAATGACATTGAGAACGACGGAAAGCCGAAACACTCCCCATCAATAAATAATGAAATGTACTAATTGTGGCTCCTGTCATTTAAGAGTGCAAGACTTTATCTGAAGCGGATCCCAATGCTTTATCCTACTTCAACAAAAGGTCAAACAGTTCTAATGCCGCTCTCCTTTGAGGGAGTCGAGCTCGAGCACACGCAGTGCGGGAAATCTTTCTAGAATACGAAAATGAAGGTCAGTTTTCTGGGCCGCTGTATTTCCCACAGTGGCCATCCCGCCTGGGGAAGAGGAGATGGTGGGTGCAACGCAACACGACCGCTGCGCGGTTACGCAAGACCAGAGAAAGTGCAACAACAGCATTGAACCCCTGCTCGGAGGAGGGAAAGTGCCAACAGTACACAAAACGCCTGGGAGACAGAGAGAGGGAACAAGAGGAGGAGGAGGGGGGGTAATTCAATCACATCAGCGTCCTCATTCACAGGACAGAGAGACAGAGAGACAGAGTTATGAACAACTAATGAAATAAGCAAAAGCTGAGTCAGATATTTGTCCCTGTCTCACTCTCGGTTAAACAACAAGAGAGGTGAGACCAGGGGAGGGATGGAGGTGTGTGGGCAGAGAGAACACCAGCAACAAAGCCGGACGGGCGAACACAGTTCCTCTGCTACAGTAACTCCTCCACTCCTGTAAGGTCAAAAGCTCATGCATATAAAAAACACAGAGAGAAACTCTAGCATTGCAACTTCCCATCCACTCTCATCCCTCTGAGCTGAGGAGCGCACGCATGATCACCCACATACACACCATCAGGCCTTGAACACACAGCTCTCCAAGCCCCATCATCCACACGTCCATGATCACCCCCCCTCCCTGCCTCCCTCCCTCCCTCCCCAGGTCTGTGGGATGATCTCCAGTCCAAACAGACGTCAACCCATATCTCCAGAAGAGAACAGTGGTTCAAACGTTCAACCTACAAACTGTATGATACGATTATGGTTAGAGAAAGAACTGGCTGTGGCAAATAATCCGCTTTGTTTAAGGTTAGGCAGCTAATCCTCTTAAGGTCAATGTTAAAGAGTAACGACACACTTGAATGTGTTTTTTAAGTCATAAACTTAACGATATGACTGCACTTTGATGAAACACATCAACGATGGTTTGAAAATGGTTCAAAGGTTTTTTAATCAGTCCTCAGGTCCATTCTGAGATGGAGTCAACGGTTTGGGACTAATCTAAAGATGTTAATGTCCACTAATCAGACCACACGGATGTCATTTTGAAAATAATAAAATACTCGTCTGTGTAGAGAGCTTTAATTTAATATAATCTCTCACCACGGCTTTCTTTCATCTGTCTTTCTAATGAAGTGAAATGTGTCCCTTTACTATCTTCTAGATAAATAAGTATCTACTACGACACTTGCTGTTTATTAACATATTAATACCTATAGGTCATATTAAAGGGTTCATTCTTTGCGTCAAGGTTTCACAGCAGAGTCAAATACAAAGGAGATCACCAATAAGAGAGAGAGAGGGACCAGTTCAACATCCCCACCCGAACATCTGGCCAGATACTTTGAACGCAGTGGATATGAATCCCATGGCGTGCATGGAAATTGTAATCCCACTCTGACGACCCTCCAGCTGCATCTCATTCTGCATAATTGTGTCCAACCCTGCTGCGAGTCCTTCCCCTCTCCTTCATTTATACGCCAGTGTCTAATATCTTTGCAATAACATTCATCTGTAAATTATTCCTTTTAATCGGAATACAGAACTTTCAACTTTATAGTGGCGGCAGCCTCCAACCTCGTGTTCACAATCTTTCCAATCACCACATAATCATCTTATATCATCGTATAGTAGGTGCAGCTGAAAGGCAGCTGGATGAGAAGTGAATTTGGAGAGGAGAGAGAGAGCACACGCTCGCCATGACGTCAACAGAGTACGTGTTGCCTAAATAACTAAGGGCTAATGAGACGTGATCATCCCAGGCCACAGCGGCTGATTAAGAAGCTGACCATGCATGAAACCTGCTTCACTTTCCTTGTCTACAATCCATCATGGCAGACATTGTCTCTGGAAATTGTTTCTGCTCAGGGCGCCTGCGTGCTCCCTGTAGGAATGTGTCGTTTTTGATTTTTCCTGTTGGGGCAGCACTGGTTACGCAGGCCGGCTGTCCCTTCAATGAGCCACCAAACTTAGTCCGACGAGACCACCGACTGTGAGTCATCTCCAACCTTTGGACTTAATAAAAAAAAAAAAAACTTCCTACAGCTCCCTCAAGTTCTGTGAGGTGTGACGACGTATATGGCTGATGTCTGGCTCAGATAGCCGTGTGTGTGTGTGTGTGTGTGTGTGATGTGTGTGTGTGTGTGTGTGTGTGTGTGTGTGTGTGTGTTTGAAAGGTCTGGTACTCGGTTCATCGCGTCAACGCGAATATCCACAGGTTGTGCAATGTCGAGAGGTTGCCCTACACAAGTAAAAGAGCATTAAATGTGTTTGCATCCTTATTCAAATTGTGCACAGAAAAGCTGGAGTGCAAACAGCAGAAATTTGAACAAAAAAAGTGTGCAATACGTTTTTATGCTTGGCTGAGGTGGTGAGGGATAAGAAATGAATGTGACAGAGTGCAATAGAAACAGACTTAGTGAATAAATCATATCGTACATGAAGCATAGCCACAACTTCCTCTCCCCTGAAGAGATGAAAATACAGATAAAAACATCAGATGTGTGTGAAGCGATGAGGAGACTGTAATGTTAAAGGACTACATGAAATGAGCAGAATTGTTTATGCTAGTCATACAAAGTTCAGCCCCTCTCTTTCTAAAGATTGTGAATGGGAAAAACAAGAAGTAATACCTCGTGTGCACTATACACCAAATTGTTTGGAAGCTGAGATTTCCACATTTATTTATTTCACTGGGGCTTTTGAACTAAGTTCATCTTGTTGCAACCCATCTCCTTCTGCAATGGTTTCATGGCACCAGACTGGAGAATTAGCTCAATCAACTGTTTGATCTCATGGTGGATGGAAACTTGCATTGTCATTTGCCCAATTTCTGGAAATTCTAGTAAAATCTTTACCACAGTTGGATGGAAACTTGGCTAAAGCGTATTTTTCAATCAAAAAATACTCATATGTCTTATATTATTCAATTTCTGTGACATTTTGTAAGGGTACACAATGATGGAGAGACATAGTGCTATAATAAAATGAGATGCTTTATCCTATCCAAAATGATATTATAGTGACAAAAGAGGCAATACTGTACAATAACCACAGTTGTGTCTCCACTGGGTCAATATAGGAACATTACAGTCATATTTCAGAGTGCATTGCTTGTTTGTGACCTTTGTGCAATCTTCATCTCCATCACAAAGAACAGAAATGTGGCGCAGAAGATTATATCAGTATACACTCAGCACGGTGCGCCATCAGTCTATGTTGTGACACGCACACATCTATCTGTTTTTAGCGGAAGAGAGAGAGAGAGAGAGAGAGAGAGAGAGAGAGAGAGAGAGAGAGAGAGAGAGAGAGAGAGAGAGAGAGAGAGAGAGAGAGAGAGAGAATGGAGGAAAGTAGGAGGGCTGTGCGCAACGTCGGTGCCAATAGGCGCAGCGCTGTCTAATTAAAACCCTACCACGTAATCCCGACGAAAGCTCCCCCCCTCCCTCCCGGTTTAAATCCACTCCAGCAGCGCTCACCACCTGAACACACCGTCCGCCGCTGCTATCCCGTCCCGACCCCTGGAGGAGAGGAAAACTACAGCAGCAGCAGCAGCAGCAGCTCCGCACCGCAGCACCACCACTGCTGCCTCTCGCCTGCACGGTAACATGGTTTGCAGGGCTCGGCTGCTGTAGCCAAGGGGCCACTTTGTCTGTCACTCAGTCCGCGTGGATGTGCGTGAGTGTGCGGTAACAAGCAGCAGAAGCAGCAGTAGTATAGCAGACGGAGTTCCCGCGCGGCTGTGCATCAGGAGCACCGGAGGAAAAGGCGTCCGGAGCCGAGCCGAGCATCCCTGCACCGCTGCCTGCCCGTCCTGCACACCGGCCCCGCTGAACCGGAGCAGGGACACCCTCCTCCCCGCAACAGACACAACCTCGGCTTTATCGGGTAAGGAAGAGGGGCGACTTTCGTATACACCGCAGATGTTTAGCCCTCTCTTAATAAAAGATGTAATGTTTTCTGTAACGCCATCGCTGGTGTCGTGAATTCGGCTCGTGGAAAAGCGACACAGGCGCTTTTGTTCGGTTATTTCGGCTGTGTGTGGCGACAAGAACCCGCCGAGTATAAAGCATAGCCGATGTGACCTGAACACATTCCCGTATACCCCCTGCAGCTTGTCTGCTTGCAATGAGACAGATGTTGTTGTTGCTTTCCCCCCTTTGTGCGTCCCACTCAGGTTGATCATCTTCTTCTATCGATTTAATCACACACAAAATACAATGAAAGGACTAAAATACCTACGTTGCACAAGCCAATAGGATGAGCGCGTTATCGGCCATGCGATTTTTTTATGAATGATCTGAACACGGGACACGAGGCAAGCATGGATGCGCATGGTGCTGCTCTGGATCCTCCAGCTCTCCTCTGTGTCACAGTCATGAGGCGCTTTCATCTCCCTGAGAGAGGCAGCCTGGAAGAAAACAGGGAAAAAGAAAGAGATGAATTGCACCCTCGTATTTGCTTCCTTATTCCACCCATAGTCATAGTTATAAACTACAATATTCCCTTTGAGACCGCAGAGTATGTGTAGTGAATTACACTCACTATGTCGCAGTAGTTTCATATAGCAACATTATAGAGCAATATTCCAAACAGGCTGCTGCAGTAAGTTTACAGACATTTCTATAAAATATCTTCTTATATTTCTCAGTAGCTGCTAATGCTATCTTTGCTGATTCCTTCTCTATAGAAGGATTACTATAATATGAGCTGAGTGAAAAGTTACGTTCTCTGTTGCTATAATGCAGCTTGTGCTCTGCTCCATTAGCCCACGTCCTCTTATAGCTGCAATCTCTGCATCTCATGCATCTTGTAAGACGTGATTTAGAATTGTATCTACACTGGAAATCACCTGTTATTGACAGTGTTGTGTAGTCAAAATCAATAAAATAAGAGGCAGCCGGGGTGTATATACCATGACATCTTCAATACACATCTGTCACCAGGTGTTTGGGACCTCTTCTCTCCTTTTTCCTGAGAGAACAAGCATGTTTATGGCCTGATTCAGGCCCTGCTTTGCTACACTGATGCATTCGCCTCTTTTATTTCCCTCTATGTCACCCGGCTGCTTCAGATTTAACTGGTTCCTGTCTTGTGCGGAGAGCGAGCTGACCCGACCCTTGCAGGAATATTCATAGGAGTCACATGAGTGTCAGTCTTAGGGTCGAGAAGGCACCACGGTCGCTCATTGGTTGTCATTTTAGGGGTGGCTAATGATGGAAAGAATGATGAGAGGTCCGGGCGATGTGGCCGTCATGAGGTGTGACCCCGGGGTTAATGGGAACGTGGGACGCGGGCGGCCGTGCGGCCTCGAACAAATTGAATCATATTTCGGGATCCTGGCCGAAGGAAGCCTGCTCGACTCAATTTGCTCCGGTTGCTGCTGATGTTTTGGTTGGGAGGAGGCCGCGTTTAGCCTCCATGTGCTAATGCTAGTTGTTACATAAGAAGATAAATGTGTGCTGGAGCACTACTCTCTCTCTCGCCTGCACACACACACACACACACACAATCATAACTTTTAGCCCTGAGGCGTTAAGCTCCGAGCAAAGGTGTGTTTCATTGAGATTGGTGGTTTTTATTTTCATCTCTTACTCTCTCCAGTGGCTCTGCTGACATGCACTTCTTTTCACAGGCGTTCACAGTATCAGTCTAGTGTTTCTCATATAGGTGACCTTGCTCTTATAGGACGCCGCCAGATTTTCTTGCCGAGATGCCCCCGACCACATGTCTGCATGGAATTCATAAGTACACGGCCTGAAAGTCACTTTGAATTACGGTTTCTGTCCTGCCACGTGAGCACAGGTCACCTGGTGGATCATGGGATAGAAGCACAAAGGCTCAGCCTCTTGGAGCTCGCTCTCCGTCTTCCAGAGAGACAAGTAAAACCTCTGAATGCTCCCGATGCTCGGAGACCTCGGTGGAGCCGGAGAGGCCTCCAGGCGTTGGGTCGGGGTTAATACCCCCCCAGCCTGCTGTTTGTACATCTTCTGGCAGCATGAGGAAGGCCAGTGGAATTCTTTCAGGACAACACTGAGGGCTTTATGGAAGAAAATAAATAGAGCATATTCATGAAGTGAATAACAAAGCGACGGACATAAACTGGCTCTGTGGTCTGGTAGACAGCAGTTTGAATATGAAGAACAACCTACATTTGCAATTTTCTGACATGCGACCTCTTCTAGTTGGGAAGTCCTCGACCACAGACACTCTTAGTCGACTGATCTGCTCTGTGGTTCCTCCACAAAGAATCACACAAAAGCACCACTTTCAATGTTGCATTTACCAGAGATCATAAGAGTCTATGAAATGAGTCACTGAGCATAAAAACAACTAAAGAAATATCTTAGATTAGCAAACTAATCGACTGTCATAATCAAAGAGGCAGCCCTAGTTGTGCCAAATATGACGGTGGTGGACGTAGCATGATGACAACAGAGACTGTGGTACGTGTCCCGTCTGACCGACATTCAACTTTGTGTTTGTTGTTTTTAAGCCAGAAGACATTCAAGTGTTACGTATTTAATACAAAAATACGTTTAATCTGAAAACATTCTGATTTATTTATTTGTATTTACATTTAAAAACTAATCTTTATACCTGGACTGTGTGGGTTTGGTTGGATACGATTTTCGGTTGTGACATCACCGTGTTCCTAATGAGCCCCACCGACTTCAAACTAGTGAGAAAGTATCAGAAGCCTCTGTTCACCCTCGAGCTTAGTTTCTGGAATAACCCAAAAAGAGAAAAATCCCCAAAAAGAGAGAAATCCCTTTTGCCTTTTTGTCGAGGGAACCAGCGCCAATCTTAACTTCCAGAGTTGTCCTACAAAAACACGTCATCCCTGCAGCACTCTATTTCTTCAGCCAGAGGCAAAATAGTCCTGATGACATCACTATGGCGTCATCGGGGTTGTTTCTCCGACTTATCAACGCTCCTCTAGGAGTCACAGAAAAAAACATCATACAGCTGTTTTCACTGGCTGAGGAGCACTCTTCATGCTGCTTTAATGGACTACAGCACCTATAATTAATGTGCCGTAGTGGCATATTACATCTTTCTCAAGGAACAAGAAAGAATCAGATACATTTTGAAAGGAAGAACCAAGCTTTTGTAAGCCCTCTCGCTATGCGGCTGTGCTTTCATATACGTAGGGGAAGTGGGGATGTGGGCCTGCGTGGGTCGACATGAGGTCTGTGTTGCCGGCCCCATAATCTGCCCCGATCCTGCAGAGGGAGAGGCGTCTCCTGTCCGTCACATCCAGTCTGATAAAGCCTGCGATAAGGCCGAGAGAGAGAGAGAGAGAGAGAGAGAGAGAGAGAGAGAGAGAGAGCAGCTGCTCTGCTGGAGGTGGACCTGAACTAAAGATGTTACAGATCAATCCCAATGAGACGCTCCATGTGGTTTAGAGCACAGCCGGTGGTGGGTTGGGTCCTTGTTAGAGCATCCTCACTGTATGAATCAACCTGCACGATGGCGGTTGCTGCTGCTCCCCCTTTTGTGAATGGACGGCAGTTGTTTGCTTTTATCTCCATATGTGGTTTGTGTGAACAAACCAGTTGTGGAGCTTCAGCAACATGATTGTTCAAATCCCCCATTGCATGGAGGTCTAGCTGCTCTGTCGCCAGTGAATCCGATCTCAAGACACTGGGCTGGAGTAATGTGAAGGAACTGGTATGTGATTCCTCCTTTTGTCTTCTGACAAAAGCATAAAAAAAAACAAATGCAACAGGAAAGAGCAGCGGGTTGAAACTATTTAGTAGCTAACAAGAAAATAAGTTTTGAGTGGAGATTTTGTCCAAACAACAGTAATTCTGCTACTTCACCTCCTGTTCGCTCCTCTCCTCTAGCCATTAGGAGGCTGAGAGGGCAGCCAATTACTCCCACGAGCTCGGCATGTGGTTTAGCTAATGAAGTCAGCGGGCAGAAAAAGTGTGTGAACCAGTGTGTGTGTGTGTGTGTGTGTGTCCTTTAGCATAAAAGGGTCAACGGCTCTCCGCTGATAAGGTGTGGTGTGAGAACACACTCCACCGATACCTCTGTCGAGATCATATCTCAAAGCAGCCTCTTCCTCTCTCTTTGCATCAGGCTACATCCACACTCATACATTTCTGTTTTAAAATGAAGACGATCTCCGTCCACACTTACACGACTGCAAACGAATATCACATGACTATTCACGTGCACTGGGCATGCGGGTGCTGGTTTACTTTAATAATAAAAAGATTGAGGTTGATACTTAAGATTCTTCTCTATGAGCTTCCTCTTTAGACTCACACAAGTTGTGTTTTCAAAGTTACTTACAATGTCTCTCTCATCACATTTACTTTAAAATAAACACAAATCAAAGTTTACTAGATTATGGGTCAATACATTTGGTCAACACACGTCTTTCACTTGTTTTCTCGTTTTCGTTGTCTGTTCTCACTCGTAGCTCTGCCGGTGGCTGAAGATTTGTGCTTTTGTTCCTTTACAGTTTCTTTGTTAACTTCACAATAGTTCGGCAGAACAAAAAGCATTAATAAGAAAAGGAAAGTCCTCCGTTTTGTGTCAATTGCCGCAAACCGTTACTGCAGACGTCCGCTCCGTAGGGCTGATAACGCCGCTGGACACGCCACTCGCTAATCGCTAACAGCTAACAGCTGCTTCCTCCACATGTCGGCAGTAGTAGAATTATGAAATGCAGAGTTTAACTGCACAACAGATGCTAGAATAGACAAGCAAGGCCGTTAAAGCCTGTAATCTGTTATCTGGGTTGAAAAGAATCAGTGGTAGAGCTGGCTGTGATGGGGGACGTGACGAATCAGGGAAGTAAACGCCGTGACTGCGAAGACCCAATCAAGTAGCGAACGTCTACGTCATCGTTTCAAAAGTTATGCGGCTCGTCCTGTCCACACTACGAGGTAACCCCGGAGTGTCCAAAGTTATCTGGCCTCCGGAGCATTTTTAAACCTCCAGATTAGTGTGGACGCTCAGTGTAGCACAGCAAAAGATGTGCGTTTTAAAAAGGAATCGTAGTCGGGTGGATGTAGCCTCTGTCTACCCTCCTCTTCTTCAACCGATCATTTCCTTCTTGACATTATATTTCTCACCCAATTAGATCTCATCCTGTCCCTCATCAATTTTCCTCTCATCTTCTTTCAGTACATTTGTTTTCTTCTCTGTCAAAAGGCTAAAGTCTAAAGGGAGTAAGAGTTGAATTAGTCCCTTTAGACTAAGAAGCTGTACAGAAGGCATAGCAAGAATGTTTTCTGTTCTCGTGGCTCTCACATGACTTTCCTCAGTGGTTTCTCTCGCTTACGCTTTTCAAAGAAGACTAAGTTGTAGTCCGGGGTGACCCGCAGCAGCAGTTCTCTTTGCTATCTCCACCAGGGGGATCATGTGATCGGTCGCTTCTGTGAGTCCACACGGCCAATCTCACATTCTGCTTCAGCAAACTGCATAATATGTCGGG
Source organism: Pholis gunnellus (assembly GCF_910591455.1). Lineage (NCBI taxonomy): Eukaryota > Metazoa > Chordata > Actinopteri > Perciformes > Pholidae > Pholis > Pholis gunnellus. Next base: position 19,491,236 of record NC_136543.1, on the reverse strand, counting down.
TGGTCAGTAATGGCTGCATGCTCTGGTGGTTGTGGTGCCTCACACTTTCTCACTTTCTTGGCTGGTGTATGGTGATGTAGCTAACAGCTAATTCAGCTAAACTGAGAAATACTAACAGGTGCAGGCTGGTGAGCCATGACCTCCATGTTTGGAATGCAGAATAAAAAGAGGAGTATGGTGAGTTCTGATATGTCTGACACTGATTTGGCAAGAGGCGTTATGTAAGTTTTTATTTGAGGTTTGATGCACTGGTGAACTCCCAGCGAACCAAGAGCGCTGATTGATGAAGCTGCAGATTGATGAAGCTGCTGATTGATGAAGCTGAAGATTGATGAAGCTGCTGATTGATGAAGCTGCAGATTGATGAAGCTGCAGATTGATGAAGCTGCAGATTGATGAAGCTGCAGATTGATGAAGCTGCAGATTGATGAAGCTGCAGATTGATGAAGCTAACATGTCACATAAAAGCACTAATTACAAACTTAAAAACATACAAACTTTCACATAAAAGAAACAGATTTAAAACAAACAAATTGCTAATAAAATTAGTGTCGTTCAGTAACATGACAAGTACATTCAGTGTTTGAATAGTCCCTCGTCCAGAGTACAAAAACTTAAAAGCACTTTCACCAAAAACTGTGTGGGTTTGAAGAGAGACGTACATCATTTGTCCGCATGATCGCAGTCCTCTACATCAGTAGAGAACATAGATAACACAGGAATAGACTTAATACAAAGACCAATATGTTTCTACGTTTGCAGATTCAGAGTCATGTCCCAGGATCCGGTGGTGTGAACAGTCGTTCCTCCAACTCTGCATATCTCAGACCAAAGCTCGGGTCATCTCAGGACTCCCAGCAGCTTCTTAACACTTGAGTTTAATTTGCTTCCATCAGATTGGAGGTTTTACCTTCCAAGAGGCGACACAAACAGAGCCGAGGTATTTTCTTCCATCAGTTATTGGCTTTTTAAACTAAATGTGACGTGGCCTGTTACTGCAGTAGCTGTGGATGTGTATTGATCGGTACCTCGTGGTTTCTGGCTTTTTCTTCTTCTGCTGCTTTTCTCTGATGGTTTTTGTTGACAATGACGACAGCGACTTGTGTATGTATGTATTCCATTGATTGCTTGATTTGCCGTTCCTTTTGTTTCATTATTGACTGCTCTCTGTTAGCCAAATTGCCCCCGTGGGACATAAAAGCTCTGCTCTACTCTCTGAGCAAAATGTGAGGAATTTTATGGAAGAATAACCACCAGCTGAGTCTCCACCTCAGCCACATAAATATAAACAGAGTAGCTGCTGTTGTGCCTGTATTTTTTTTTTTATATGAGAGTAGAGCAGTATTGACACAGTGAGAGGAGCGAAAGAAAATGTTCCCGGTGAAAAATTACACCCTGTTTCATACCATGACAGCATCAATTAAGCTCAGCGTTTTCCCCCTCGCCAGCTTCTCGCTGGGCTCTCTGGGCAATAACACAGGGCCAATCAGAAATAGAAAAAATCGATGTGGCGCCGGCTGGCTTGGATGCATTTACAAGCAGCCGTAATGACTGCAGACTCCTTGCTCCAGCTGCTGGTGCAATCACATTGCAACCTTTATCTGTGGAGCTGCGAGCAGAAGAGCCGTGTTATTCCGTAGAGCAGGTTCAATTAAATGTGGCGTCCGCCTCTCAGGGCACCGAGTGATACTCTTATAATGTGAACCGCTAAAATGCTCATGTTTGTGTCTTTCCTCTCATACTACACTTACTTTTTTCACATTATGTTTTAATCAGGATATTTGCACCAAATTGGGGCTCTAGTGTTTGGTTATTGGCTGGACAGGTGGAACACGCCGGGTGTTATTAACCTTTGAGCAGCGTTCGTGTTGGTGATCAGTAGTGATGTCGTAGTCTCACAGGACCAGACGTGCCGATGTGACTTCCTAATGAGAATTAAGGGACTGGAAACAAGTAGTTAGCATCTGTGGTGGCAAATGGTAGTGTTGGAACAGGTAGTTCAATCTGTGACAATATAAAAATACTCAATAATGCATTGAAATGGTACATAAAGTTGTTAACAAACACACACACAGTTGTACTGTATGACATGTTTCTGACCCAAACACACATCCTTAAGTGTGGAAAACGTTTCCTTGAGGTTTGACATTTACTTTGAATAGTTTAGGTTCTGTCTTCATGCTTACACATTACCTAGAGAGAGGGGGGGGGGCAGAGGGAGAATAAGAGAGAGATGGAGATAAAAAGAGGTAGAAGGTGAGAGAGAGAGAGAGAGCTACAGCTGTATGGAAAATATAGTAACGTAAGGATTATTGATTGTTTATACAGAATAGTTCTTATGGCGTGTGTTGTTACAGCAATGTAGACATTTAGCTGGAAGTTCTATGTATATCATGAGTGTTCCCTTAATTAAATTTGCCACGTTTGCACCAAACAGCAGAAAGACCAAGTCAGAGATCAGCCGGTGACAATCCTGGAGCCGTTAGTGGCGAAAGAGACGGATATTTCCCTCAAGAGTCGTTCTTTAATTCACCAGGTGGCCGCGAGACACGACTCCCAACTGTTTGATGATGCTGCTCCGTAACTGCTGGATGTGTAAATAAGCAACTGTTTGTATTTGTGTTCAATTAAATTGCTTCAGTTTGTTATTTTCCTGCGGAGGAAGAGAAGCTGCAGCCCTGGTGATGGCTAATGGGGATCCATTTAAATGAATAATGAATAACACCTCATGATGCACAATAACACAGAAATAATGCTTTACCTGAGTGAAATATAATAACTTGTTTTATAGATTTATAAATCCATCACGGGAACATGTGTGCATCATGTTATACTCCTTTTGATAGAACTTCCCCCAGAATGTAATTGTGGAAACATTAATTTTTGCCGTTCTAAAATAAGGAGCAAAAGAAGTCACACAGGTGTAGTAAGTCACACCAGCAGCAGTTGTAATCTACGGCTCCGTGTTCAAACAACGAGAGGCTGGGAGCGAGGATGCACATGAGGAGTCTGCAAGCGAAGACGAGGAGCGGTCCGAACATGTGACCTTTCCGTCGGAGAGCCCGGAGCGAGCCCCGCACGCCGGAACTGTACGAGTGGCGGCACTGCATTGTGGGACATCTCCCATCACGCAGCTCGTGGGCCTCTATCGCTGCGACACGATCGCTCGTGAAGGGCGAATTCTCGCTGAGTCGGCCGTTTCCCTTCCTGCTGTTATTTTTAGACACTTTCTCTCTCTTTTTCTCATCACTCGCAAAGGAGATATGAAAGTGAGGCAGATACAATGTGGCCGGGCGTTGTGGCGCACTCGTCCAGTCACCCTCCTCTCGGCGAAGCATGAGATTTAGGTTGTTTCCGAAGCACATCACAGGCTGCGTACCTCTGCCTTTATTTGGGAATCGAGGGCGCCTTTTGGGTCACATAGTATGTTCAAGACATTGCGTTTCCTTTGAAACAAATCTTCCGGAAATAGAGAGAAGTCAGAGTTAGATTATGATTGTGAGAATGCAATCCTCTTTATGTAAGTATATTATAGAGCAATGTCCTTTTGCCTTTTATTAATGCGACGGCTCTTTGGCCAGAGCTCTTCCTGTTTCTCTAACCACTTCTACTATATACACGTCAGAGCCCCAATCGACATAATCGTAACACACCGAGGGGATTTGTCGATCTTCCCAGGACATGTTTGCATTATGCAAAGATAAAAGATAACAGGATTTCATATTCAGAGCAGCAAAAGGCATGCTATGAACAGTAAATATCTTTTATTTGTTGCCGGTGTGAGGATGAAGCAATATGGCAAAACACCCACAGTTCACTTTGCACAATCTCTAAACACGAGCACCGCCAAAAGTGGTTTATAGATTCATTCAGGAAGGGTTTTTGTATGAGTCACACGTTTCGAAGGAAGTGTTATAACCACGTGTTGGATGCGAGGTGGAACGTCAGCCAAGGAGCGAATGGTGGTGGTGGTGATGGTGTGGGGGGGGGGGGGATGCTGGTGTTTCCCACTGGGTGATTAGAAAAGGTCAGTACAGAGGATGTGTGCAGGGGAGGGGGGTGTGAAAAGGAGAAGAAGGGTGTTGAAAATGAAGTGTAAAGATAGAGAAGGGAGGACAAAAAAAAAACGTGAGCCAGAGGGGTCGCAATCTTGTCGTCAGTGTGTGTGTGTGCCAGCGAACAGCTGGAAGAGTCTGACGCTCCGGCCTCTCCCGTCTGCCTTTCACACCCCCGACTCTCCGGAGCGCCACGTGATCGGAACTTTCCCCTTGTCCCTTCCCTGCTACAATGATAACATTCACTGAGATATTGTCAAAATGCAGTTACACTGACCAAGTGTCAAGAGAAATGATTTGATCTGCGTGATGAAATATCTGACGTACATCACTGACGTGTTGCTCAGAGGGGACGCTCGTCCTGGACTCGGCTACATCGTAGCAAGTTTTGATTGTTCTTTCATGTCAGCTGATATTGGCAATGTTTGATGCTGTCCGGAGACTAAGACACGTGTTTCTGTGATTGAATACGACAATAGCATGGAACGGTTGATCAGTTATGTGAGTTCAATGTTCGCTACAACAGAATTATTCAGCAAAGCTGTTTCCATATCCCGTTTCGTGCATCGACTCAAGCCAGCCTAAAAGCTAATGTGATACCTAAATAAACAGAAACGCTGCTAGTGCAGCATCACAAGCTGTAGCAGAAACTCCCAAATATTATAGTTTCAGTTTTTGTGGATTTATATTTCAACTGTTGGTGTGACTTTGTTTCATTTTTATTTACATATGTAATTACATGAAGTTTTGAATGCTAAGCTAGTTATTTAGCCTGCCATTATTAGCCTAATGTTTGGTATGTTGAGGTATATTGTGTTCCATTTGTGAACTTTTCTTCGTTTGCTTTTTGAAGTGTCAATAACGCTCCACATTACTTTTTTTATTCCTCAATCCAAACGTCAACCCAACGTTAGTCGGGTGACTCAGTTAGACTGCAAAGACTCAGTAACCACCGATCTCTATGGAAGAAACACTTTGTGTGGCAAAACCAGATTTTATTTTGTGATTCATAAATCAGTTAACAGTGTCCGTAAGTTTGAACTCACAGACAGTCGGTATTTGCTGGTGAATTATTTAAAATCAAATCATAAAAAATGTACTTCAGCTCAGCCATGAGAAGCTCAAACACCAGCGATGCTGCTTGTCTATCTTTATTTCATTCCTCATCACAGAACCATCCTTGACCTGAATGAGCAAGATCATTGCCTCCAGCGACAAAGAAAGGAAGTTGATGCTGGGAGAGTAATTGCCATCTTCATCCTGGGAAGTGTGTGCTCCTGCAGTGTGTGTGTGTGTGTGTGTGTTTTTTATGACTGCAGGAGGGTGCGAGCGACTCCCGCACGTGGCCGTGAGTGCGTCTTTGGAGCTCTTGCTGCAACGTGCTGCTGCTGCAGGATGTGAGCAAAAATATCCTCCGGTGCCTCAAAAGCCCTTCACCATGGAGGCCTCTCTCAGTGAAGGATGTCCCCTTAGAGCCCTTGGAAAGCTTTAAAAAATGGGCGCAGTAACCCTTTAAACACTCACCTCTCAGGCAACGTGATACTGTTGGCAGGTTGAAAGGAGAGAGGTTTGATTCAGTGTCCTATTTAACTCGCCCCGTACACTATCATTTACACCCGGAACAACAACTAAACCTGACCGCAAGCTTTACAGACAAATCTGCTGAACGGACGTTCTCTCCAGATGCATGCAGGTTTGTACTCACATCCACTTTTTGAACGGCTTGCGTTGGAGTTCATGTGCATGCATGTTAGAACCTCATTAAACCGGAGCAGTAGAAGGATTAGAGGCTCTTATTCTCCATTGTGTCTACTGGGTTTTGACCAGAAAACTAAACCAGGACATCATGACGAACCCACTTTTGGGTAGTTTAGTGACAAGGATAACGGCCAGAGGGCCGGGGTTCTAGCGGGTCCTTGTTGCACAGTTTGCGCTGGCAGGAGCAGGACGGGAAGATCTAGAGCAGCGATACCAGGGGAGCTCAGGCAGCAGCAAGCTAGGCACAAAGCAGTTAGCAAAGATCAGGGGCTGTTAAGAAACGACAAACTGACATTGGCAACATTTTTGGAGGGGGAGAAGGAGGGAGAAAAATAAAAAGGAGAGGCTAGAAGAGAGGTATAGGGAAGACGAGTGTTGTATGTCAGCATATCGATTGCAGCTCAGGATAGAAGTATATCAGGATTCTCCTTCACCTCAGCGCCAGGAATAGAGCTTGTGACCCCTGAGGGGAATCCAGGGATGCAATGGATTTGTTTAGGGGTCAGTTTGGCAATGTCATCGATGGGAAACTTGATATTTCATTTTGGTCTGAGAATAGACTTAATGCTTATTTCTCATACCAACAAATGTCCCCGTTGACTTTCTTAGGAAAACAGAAAACCAATCTGATTTTCTTGTTAAAGCCCCTAAAAACTAGGATTTAAAGTGTTAGTAGCCTCAAAAAACAGTGGTATATATATATATATATATATATATATATATATATATATATATATATATAACTGAACTGAATGAACAAGGTGAAGTTGTTGAATGAATTTGCAAATAGTCGTTAATGATTCGTGAAGATTTGGCGGGAAAAAGACCGATCATTAAATTCAGTGGTGGTGAATACCGGTTTGGACTGAATGAACTTGTTCCAATCAGCACATTGATTCATAATGTCCACCTCTACGGCATGTACAGTATGTGCTTTTGAATGCCGTATCATTGGTAAGAACTGCTACACTAATCTGTTTATAATCCTGAGCTCATCCACAGGATTACGCTGATGGCTGTACGGATGCTTTGGTGATAATTATTGGACATGTTTCATCGCCATACCTTAAAAGAAGTCACTGTTTTGTTGAATGAAAGTCTTTTCGAGACCCCTCTTTCCTCAATGTGCACTTCTTGATCTAGTTGAAGGCCTTAGAATCAGCTCAGAAATCCGTGCACGTCTTACTCGAGTGCACAGATTCTTTTACATTAGTTGTACGAGAGCGTGAATATCTGTCATAGCTTCCTGACAAAGGGTTGGATTATCTTAAGAGGAGAGAACAGTACTGACGTCTTAAAGTGCGTCTAAAAATACCACGGTGCCCTGGAGGAACTGGAACCTGGCTTCAGCTGCTGAGGTCAAGTTGTCTCCAAGAGGAAGACGAGCCACCTTGTGGCCGCACCCCCCCCCCCCCCCCTCATGGGAGCGCGGCTACAGCTGATATAATAAGCTGTCTGGTGTGGAGGGCCACGACTCGCCCGTCAGCAGCCGAGCCTCCCGTCGTCGGTTGGAGGCTTTGGCAGACACTATGGATTTTCATATGTTATTATGCTTGGGCCACCGTGCTAGAATTACTCTCTAAAGGTCACAGCGCTGCACGGAGCGGTCTCGGATATGTTTTCTTTGATCCTTCTGTTTATCTGCTCTCTTTCTTCTTCGTCTCTCCGTCCATTTTCCGCCCATATGCTCTCTCTTAAGAGTCACATGTTGTCTCATCACCAACTGCTATAGCTTGACTCCCTTTGATGCGCCAATTGTGCAGAAACTCGGCTCGCCGTCTCCCTCTAACCCTGCCCTTCCCACACACACACACACACACGAGCATTGCGCGCTACAGTCGGGAAGCTAGCTCGAGCTCTCTCTCCCTGCTGCCGCTGTGAATGAAGGGACAGATGCCGCGCTGACCTGAGCCGTATGGTGCTGAAAACAAGCTATGAGCAACAGCTTTGAGTGCTCACAGCGGCCAGAATAAATGCCTGATTTACTGTTGTAACTTATAAAGCCGCGGTGTCTTTGCCATTTACCGAAATAAACAGAAAAACTAAGGCTGTAATCATGGCCGCCCACACTTTTCTCTCTGTGATTGTCGCCTCGCTCAATGACTTGCACACTTTTCTGCAGGGGGGAAATTACTGGCTTGTTTATGAAGTTTGGGCCGGTTTTTAAAAAAGATTGTTCCCAAACAAGCTGTCATTATCCTCCTTATGGCTTATCCTCTTTAATGATTGTAACAATGAATAAAGTCCCACCTTGCTTTGCAGGAACAATGTTGTTCATTTCATTGTCCTCTGTCTCCAGGTGATGAGGTGCTTCACTTTTACAATGTGATCTGAAGGATTTAACTTCTATATATTAGTTTTAACCTGTTTTCTCTGATGAATCAGTTTGACATCCTGCATACATCCTTCAAACACACATTATCGACCACTTCTGTCTGCTTCTCTCTTACATTGCTTTTCTGTTTTCCTAAAAACTAGATCATATTTCTTTGCGGGGGGTGCAGCTAGTGACCGCGTGGCTCCGTGGTCGCCGTGACAGCTTGACGGAGTAGCAGCAGGGGGCGGGGCTTAGCGAAGGGTCAATTGCTTTCGTCTGTCACTCAGCAGGACACATTTCATCCGTATGCGTTCACAATGTGCTATTATTACATACAAAATGTCCAGTATAATTTAGCTTTTATATGCAGTAGTGTGTCATGCATGTAGAAAGGGAATACTGAAGCAGCCACGTGGCAGAACTGGTCAGCGAATGCGTGCGCGGCTACACGGTGAATTGTGTGATCTCGACTGTGAAGATGAGCTTTCTATTGTAAATATTTCATGAGTACTGGCAGCAAGGAGGCTTGAAAAATATTATATAAATATTACAAAAATGAATATTTTCTCTTTCCTTGTTTGTATCAGCTGGCTTATGTCTCTACCCTGAAAGGAAACGGGAAAGAATATGTGTGCATACATTCCCGTACGCTGACACGTCTGTATGCTTTTATTTTCTTTCTGATTAAAAATTAAACAGCAAGAGAGGACTTTGTGGTCGACGTCCGGATATCAGTAGAAGAAGACACTCGGGGAAAATGGCTGTATGCTTTGAATGATTGGAAAGCTGTGAAATTCTTCCATATTCATTCCCTGTTGAACAACAAGGAGACTTCTTATTCAACAGGAACAGGAATGAATACATTTTTGTGATGAGACTGTCCAGTGACGCCTTTTTCTCCGTAGAGCTGTGGGAAGAGGTTTGCCTGCATGACTTAAGAGCCCGTAAATAGTCCCAGATTTCATAACAGAGTATTGATCTTTGCTTGCTTGGAGCCCAAGTAATGGATACGTGGAGGCACTCTAGCTTTGCTGGAAGTTTTCAGTCACGTAAACCAGTTTGTTACTTCTGGATGGAGGACACTATTTCGTGTCATTGTGACCCAGATGGAAATAGCGTTGCCCTCTGATGGACGTGTTGTAAATGAGGTCAGCCTCCTCCCAGATGGAGGTCTGAGTTCCTGAAAAGAAGTCTGCCGCTGTTGTTCTGCAGGGCCAGACAGAAGTGTGTGCTAAAGCTCAATCAGACAATCCGGCGGCATGTCGACGGCACCATCAACACACGACGTTGAGAAATGTAATTTTTATTAGTAATTCATACGACGTTTAAAAAGTTCCCTTCGCATTTGTTGGTGAAAACGCAATCAGCAGATGGCGTTAGTTGACTCCCGGTGTCACCTGTCGTGTAAGGGGACATTTCGGAAGCCTGATGTCTGGCCGGTGGGTGGAAGCGCCGACGACCTTCTGCCAACGGTGCTGAGTCCGCTTTTCTTGAGCGCTCGCTGCTGCTTGGGAGACGGATTTTGATCTACTTCCTTATTTTCACTCCATAAATCCTTCTTCCATAAAACCAACTCATGTGGGCACACGTTCTCATTCACAGCGCGTCAAAAGGCGCCTTTGTAGCGCCACTCGGCATACGATGCAGACACTCCGTGCTTTCAGCCGACTCCAATGTGAACCCATCTGCGTCCTTAGATGCTCGGAGAAAAGGCTGCGGGAGTGTATTCGTGTGGTATAAAGACTGAAAAAAACTCACCCGAGGCAGGAGGGAGGGTCGAACAAGCACAGGACTTTCCACCAGAGAGCGGTGTTTGAGACTCAGATTATACTCGGGATGTTTGGGAAGTTTTTCATTGTTTTTTTTCTTAGTTGAGGTATTTTAAGCAAAGTTAACTATGTATGTTCTTAGTGGAGCATCACCGTTTGACGTGTCGGGCTACCCGGTGCGTCCTGATCAAGCATCTCTGTGACGAGTTGGATTGAGAACGTTTGCTCATATGAATTACAAGACAAGTGCATATTTATGTATTTATTTTAGTTTTCTTATATAAAAAAATATCTTTTCTCATGTGCACTGAGTGGCATAGTTCCAATAGTTCCCAAAGCAAATCTACTAAATAGTAGCAGTGGAATAATGCAGTGATCTCCCTTATTCTTCACTTGTGGTCACTTATTTTAACACATATTTAAATGTGCATGTCTTAGAGCTGCAACAGTTGAATGAAAGTTAATCTGCAGCTATTTCACTAACCGAATATCAATATTTATTGGTTCTGGATTCTCAAATATGATAATTTGCTTCTTAATTTTATTTTGATTTTGATTAGTAAAGTGAATATTTTGGGGCTTTTGAACTGCTGGTGGGATGAAATAAGACATTTGATGACATCATTTTCTGCACTATGGTAGTGTGATGGGCATTTTTCACTGTTTTCAGATCTTTGTTTTATAGACGTGACAATTAATCATTTCATCCAGTGTGCTCTCAGAACAAGTGTGTCTGATAATGAGCATGTTCATGAGAGGAATCATTAGGCGAGCGAATCCTTTTGCAGTTCTCTAACTGTGGTTATGATAATCTCTGGAGTATGATTTTTTCCATTAGTAGTTATTCCCTTCAAAGAAAGACATCCCCGTCTGTCCCAACTGTCCTCTCTGTCCGTCTCTCATCCTCTCCCTCTGAACTCAACACCACATAAGCCTTTTAAGCCTTTCGCTTCTGCACTTTTGTGTCCTTAAATGTGGCTTCATCACATTCTCGTCTCCTCTCCTCGGTGTCAGTCCGTTGCCAAATCATCAGCGGCTATGTGTCATTTAAAATGAAACGAGGACGACGGCAGAGTACAATGAGGTTTGCGCATACTCCGTCTTTGAGAGTTATTATCAGGATTCTGACATGCTCTGAAAACTCTGAGTGCAGCAGGAGAGAGAGAGAGAGAGAGAGCTCCACACTGAGGACCAGCCCTCATTCTTATTTTTAACCACTCCCTAAATGTCTTCTCCTTCAATAACTCTCTGCATCTTCATCAATCCTTCCTCTCTTCTCCCTCTTCTTCGTCTTCTTCGTCTTCCTCTCCCTGTCTCTTAAGGTGGAAACACATGCATTTGAATGAATTCATTGATATCGATCAGCAGCTTTCTAGACTAGCGGTGGCACGAAAGGCACAATATGTAGCGAGTAGGGAACGGATGCACGGGGTTGATGGGAGAAGTAGTTTCATGCTGGAATCCATTATTTATATCTAGAAGCAGGGGGTTGGATTCGGACACGAATGGCCTGGCATTTTGGCGCCGACCACCACAATCGATCACACGCCACTCATCCTGGCGCTGTGTAGGCCTACGAACCGTGGCCCTCCCCGAAGGAGTGTCATCAGTCAGAGGGAATCAAGGAAGATTCAGAGAGAGGAAACTGGTACCGTACTCCACTGTGATGAACAGGGCAGCCAGTACATTTGGATACTTGCAGGTAATACTGTTTCAGTTCTAACAATGGCTTTGATAACATTATTATTTTCCTCAGATGTTCCTCACTTTATGATTGCAACCAATAGAACAAATATTTTTTGGGGGCGTATAGCTGCTGTCAACAACTGTCAACGGGGCGGTCGAGCAGCTATCTAATAGCACCGTAAATTACATTTATGTACATTAATAACACAAAATCCCATTTTTAGGGTGATAATGTTATAAAATATATCCTTTGAAAGCCTCAGTGGAAGCTTCGAGTGTTAGAGAAATGATATTTGATAAAGCCTTCAGTGTCCGTGCTGTGTCGGGAATTGAATTTGCACCCACAATGCTGTCAAAGCTTTCATTTATTATTTCCAACAGTCTTAATACTTATATTAATACTTAATACTTATTATAATAATATAATATAATATATAAACAGTTGGGAGAGGCGGATTAAGATCACAGAAGAACTCTGATACTAGCTCCGTGTGAACAGGGCTTAAGACGTTATGACCATAACACTTGTTGTCCTCTCCATCTAACGCCATGGGGACAGGAGGAGACCAAACAAGGAGCCCTAAATAAATGTGTTGTTCTTCTGACAACTCTTAAGTTATGTCAGAGCTTCCTGAAGCGCCAACAAATAACTTTTTGGAACTTCAACACCACATTCCTTTCACCTACACAGTATTCCTCTCACTGCATCTTCAGCGTGAGTCGTCATCATCATCAGCAAGTCGCAAAAGTCTTCAGCGAGAACAATCTGAGAGAGAGAAAAGGCCGACGATGCAGGGCCACAGGTCAACAGGATGGAAGTTACAGGAGGAGGAAATCAAATTGTTGGGCAGGAGTTATGGGGAATTGTGGGGGGGGGATACAAAGAGCTGGAGGGGGGAAAACAATGAAAGAAAAGAAATGTGGATGAAAGGTATCAGCTGCCCGGCGCCTCAGGTGGCCCTTCAGAAGCCGCGACGGGAGGCTGAAAACACTCAAGTGAAGAAAAAGAAATCAATGGAGCTTGTCATTTCTTTGATCTGTCTCTTTTTTCACGTGGCATCAGCTCTGTCTGCGTTATTGTAGCGCCTCGTACCACTTCAACCCCTCCCTTCGTCGTCTATCGTCGCCGCTCTCAGATTCCTCTCGTTTTCTTTCCTCTCCCCCTCTCTCTCTCCATCCCTCGTCCTCCCTAATGACTGAGCTGTTGGCAGGCGATATGAAGGCGTCTTATGAGCATAAAACAGCGGGGGGGGGGGAGACTGGCTCTCTAAAATGTTAAATTGGACTTTGGACTTATCTCTTCTCTAACTCTTTCTGACTTTCTCGTTTTTCGCATCCCTCCTGCCCATTTTCCAGCCTCCCTCTCTCCATCTCAGCCTGTTCTCCGCCGCTTTCTCTCTACTTCAATTTATTGCAACTTAAGTCGGGCTGACGCACCGAAACGGGCCTTTTATTAAAAACCTGATATTGGCCGGCCACTCTCACCAGAGCCATCTACCTCTGATGATGACGGTAACTCCCTGGCTGCAGATAGTCAATATGTTTTTTTTTATATTTTTTTTTATCTCACATGGCTGCCCAGAGAAATCACTCCGGCTCGGTGTGGGAGGATTTCACTCAACAGTCTGTAAAATCTGCAGTGAAACTGGCTTCAGTCGTCCTTAAGGGGCGGCTAACCCAACTCAAAGAATTCAATTACTTTTAGTGTCCACTGATGGGCTACAAGATGCTGAGGGGTTTCAGGGCAATAAAATGGCCTTATAAAAAAATCCAATTATAACGCTGGCACGAAATATCTGGCTACTGGCTTAAATGACAAATACATTTGGAATCAGCCCGCAATTATTTTAAAGTTGTAGATTCTTCCAGTTTGTGCCTAGATTTCAATCCTGTTCTATTTCTAAGATTACAACACTGCCTCGGGGCTATCACCTTGTTTTGAACCAGGGAAATTATTGCTACTTGGAAATTGGTTTTAATTCTTTTGTGTTGTCAAAACTCTGTGCAGTTAAGTGTTGTGAAGAGACTTTCTGGGTTATCCAAAGATGGTCAGCAGTGTGATGATGATACACGAGATACTCTCTCATCCTTAGATGTGAGTCACGCTCACCTTCGCCCCCCATTTTTCAATATGATCCTATCATCGATGGCCTGCATGTCTTTGTCTCTCTCCGTCCTGTGTCTTGCCCTCCTTTCTCCTCCTTTGCAGGGATCATCAGCCCAGAGGTCGGTGACCCGCTTAGTGGCATCTGGAACAGATGTTCAAGGGGCAGAGTCTGTGCATGTGTCGTGTCCAGCGTGTGTGCGTCAGCCGACTTACGGCAGGGGGCTGGACAACCGCGACTAACAAGCACTGGGCACTTTAGACTGGAGAGATGGATTAGTGATTCGTGCCTCATGATGGGGGGGGGGGGGGGGAACGATAGATGGATGGTACGAAGGGATTTTTGGGGCCACAGGGGAGGATTAAGACGCAGTGAGGACAGAATAATTTGTACGTTGTGTCACAGCTTGGTTAAATAAAGAAAAAAACCTCGGGGAGGAGGAGGGAGCGAGAGATTGCAGTGAAGAGGTCAGCGTGTTAGAATAGGATTTGTTGTGTACGTCAGGTTACACTTTATATGTGATTTGGCCTCCGGGGGGCCGTCAGATGAATCATCACTTCCTCTTGCAGCCATGTTGGAGGTAAAGGAAGCTAATTGTCTTTCTAATCAACACTGAACAGGCACGGCTCATTTCTGTCGCCATTTAAGAGCCTTTTTTTTTAACTGTTTAGTCTCGATCGTTTTGTATCTCGGAGCGCTTTTACAAGCCCCGCTTGTTTTGTTTCCAAGTGAACCCTCGTGTGGCTCGATTGCGGTGACGACATAATATCACCTGATTGCAGGAGGTGAACCAAAACGCAGGCATTTGTTGGGATGGGCAACTAAACGACATCTGGGCCGAAAAGAACATACAGAATATCGCCACTGGCGGACGGTAACCTGGTAATGTCTGAAAACTGTAAAAAAGTTGGTACCGTGTCTTTAAATGTGGTCAGATACTTACTGTGGCCCATATTACTATAAATACTGACACGATGTCAGTCGTAGCTCGAGGTTTGTCCCCGTCTGTGTCCCCCCCTCCCCCTGTGTTTGTGTGGGCATGCCGCTCCTCTCCTGGCTCCTCTCCTGGCTTCCAGTCGCCTCCGACTATCCACACCTGCCTACCATCAAGCTCATCACTCTGCAGTATATGAACCCCGGCTCCTCACCTGCTCCTCCCACAGATCGTTGCTGCAGCCACGGTGGTAGTTTGTAGTTCTTGGCAGTTCTGTTTTGTACAAAGAGATTTATTTCTAAGACTTAACGTTGTCTTGTGTGTCAAGATAACCCTGAGCCATCAAATGCACTTCCCAAGCTCAGCTCAACCTTTAACTTTATACTTTCTTTCTTTTTATTAACTTTTTGCGAAAAGCCAATTAGGGCGATGGTTTGCTGTGTATGTCTGTGTGTCATCAGGAAGCATTTGCTGCTTTAATTAGCCTATCTTTACCTCACCAATTAAATCTCATCCTCTCTCCCAAGCTTTTCTTACACACACACACACACACACACACACACACACACACACACAGAGGTTCAGACTGCCTCGTGACTGTGTTCTCCAAACATCAACTGGACAGCGTGGGCGGCTGTTATTAATCTCTACAGGTACTAAAAAGCGTTTGCGTCAATGCGTGTATGACGAGTGTGTGTGTGTGTGTTTTCCAAACACTCATCTGAGACACAGCGGTGCACTCGGTCTGTGCTCGACTGAAACACACAAATTACTGTTTTATAGCGAGACGTGCTCATTTCCCATACAGCTCTCAGCGTTGCAGACGCTGAGAGCTGTATGGGAAACTCAATTACTCCTTAAGGAGGAAATAATTTGTGTCTGCCTTTTGTTCTTAGATCGTGCACGGGGCTAAAGCCTGGCTGAGCTGTGCTGGGTGTAGACACTAGAGGAAAATAAAAGACATATCTGTCAAATAAGATCACAAACTAACCCAGGCAAATGAAATGAAATGAGATGTGTACTGTCAATTTAAGAAGACAGTGATATAATGATTGTTCTGCGTGTTTCAGGGGAAAAAAAACAGACATTTGAGCTTCAAACCTCGGCACAGTCTGGATACACGGCGCATTTGTATGCCACATGGTAAAAGCCCATTATATTGTTTCCTAATCCTCAGAGTGTGCAGCCAGTCCCCAAACAGAAAGGAGGAAATCATAATTGATGGCTTCAGTTATCCCTTCAGCAGCCTGGGAATTGGCTACAAGCATTACTGTCAGTGTACAAGCATTTAATGTAACACATTCAGGACGAGGGACTTAATACGAGTCTAATTTTATTAACTAGAGCAACGAGACGTTCGGTCGTGTGGGCTTTTGTTTCTGCGTATGTGAAGCTCTCGCCGGGCAGCGATAAAGGCCTCCGACACCCACAGCGTTCACCTCGTACGCCTCAACGCATCCTGTTTGACTTTGTCAAGTTCACGGAAATATAAACAGGCCTGCGCACACAAAGTTGTTGGTGTAATCGCCATAGCATGACTGAGGAGAGACTGTGGGTCAAAGAGGTCGGCCGAGTTTCATCAAAAGGTGTCCAAGCCCCACTGACACTGTGATTTAAATCACCAATCTCACACACACACACACACACACACACACACACACACACACATACACACACACGCACACACACACACACACACACAGACAGAAGCAACTGCTTTGATGGTGAAACACGGTTTAATTAGCCGTCTAGTACAGAGGAGCAAAGTTAACAAGTACAAGTTGTTTGTTGCTCTTTTTCTCTACATGCACTCTGATCCCTTGAAATGCCGTTTATTAGTCCGTAATTAAATCCTGAAAACACACCAAACACCTTCTTTGTTCACATGAAGTTCTGAAATGTTTTCAGCTGAAAACTAATGATGTTTTACAAGCTGTATTCAGGTTTTAACAGCTCCAATAAGGATTGTCTGCATGGCTGAAAATGAGACTATGTTACTTTAACAATAGATCTGGACCTAATCCTTCAATCTGTTATTGTGTCTATAATGCTGTTTGTACATTGTTGTCATTAGTATGTTCTCTTTGTGTTTCTCTACTTCACATTTGAATGCTCCTTTACACAGCTCATTGGGCATGAAGGTTTAAAAACACTTTAACATTTACATTTTATTAACCCCTTCATTTTTTTGCCTTAGAAAGACTTTCATTTTTTAATTCAGTATAAGGACATTAATATGTAAAAACCCTTGAAGACAGCTTTGGACAATTGTAGAGTCAAAGATGAAGATGATTGTATTCGTGATTTTCAATTGTGGGTGTTTGAACCACCTCGCGACCCCTAAATCCATGAAACGATGTCGCTGTACTGCATGTCTTAAAGGTAACAGGGTCATAGTGACGGTGCCGTAGCGTAGTTGCATCTCTGAAATCGTGTTTTGCCAAACAGGGAGCTCAGAGCTGAGATGAAGATTAGGAGATGTGGGCAAACACACACACACAAACACACACAAACACACACACACACACACACGCACACAAACACACACACATACACATGCACACAAAACAGCTGATTTGACACACAAACACCCAGCTGGCCAGATAAACCCGTAAATGTGATCATTGGTCTCGCTCTTGACGTCACAGGGGTGCGTTCAGGATTATTTAATGTTTTGCTGATGTGATGCAGCAGTTTAAAGACATGTGGCGTTGCGTAACGTTCCGTGTCGAGGGGATTGGGACACGATGTGACTCGGCTCGCTTTGATTTCATTAAAAGAAATTCTGAATTGTGTAAAAGTTGCCGAGCGTCTTCTTTCCTTCGTTCTTCACCTGTAGCTGACAGCGTCACTTGCTTGAACAATCCTCTCTCTTAATTCCTCATATTTTCTCACCTGCTGCAGAGTGACTCCAGTGACATCCTGCTATTTGCTGAGCAGCTTGTATTTCGCTTCCCCGTTTGACACACGGGAGGTCATCCATCGCTCTGGTTAATTGTCGCTGACCTCGTGTTTCTTTGTCTCTTGATTGACAGGTGGGGAAAGCGGCCTGGCTAGTGCTGTAGTCACCGTTCTTCGTCGAGGAAACCAAGAGTCCCGTCCCGTTGCAATGGGGAAACAGAACAGCAAGCTGCGGCCAGAGATGCTGCAGGACCTCCGGGAGAACACGGAGTTCTCCGACCACGAGCTGCAGGAGTGGTACAAGGTGCGTTGACACACATTGTACACAACGATGGACAGTATTTGTGGTACCAAGTCATTGTAAAGGTACTACTACCAATACTGCTGTTACAAAGTAACTTATAACATGTACTATACTAGAAATACTTGTACATTACTTCATATATCTTCACCACTACAATTCAGAGGGAGATATTACAAATATTAAAGCATATGATTGTTTCCTTGTTATAGATTTAAAGTATAACGTGTAGAAATTAGCTCCACTTTGAACCGATTTAACATCTTGCTGTGTAGGTGCATACACATTATAGCATCAATAATATGATCTAATAATACACTGACAGCGGTCATGATGGCGCCTCGCTCTCAGCAGATTTCCAGCTCCGCGATGCTGGAGGTGTCTCACAGACAGCGTAGTATATTCCACGGGTCGCCGAGGGGCCTGAGGTCACTGAGAAGGTATCCAGCTGGTCTTCTTCTGGCGAATGTATTGACGATAGATCCATGAAAAGTGTTGGCGTGCTCTCGGGAAAATGTCAAAGACGCCGGTAATGAAAAATAAGTTTTATTAAGAACAGAACTGTGTTGACTTTCCACCTTCGCTCATGAAAATATTTGATATGACGATCAAAGAGTAATTCCATCCTTAAAATCAGGACAATGACTTCGTCACCTCTCTGCCTTTATCTCAAAGGCCTTTGTAAGAAAAGGGGCTTCATGTCTGCTGAACAATGGCACAGACTGACGTGACTTCTTCTTCTCGGGCACAATGCTGCTTTACTAATGTGACTCCTTGAAAAGAAGATAGAAGTGCTTTCAACTATCAAAGACTAAGCTCCTGTTCAAAGAGCACTTCTTCAATCTATTCAGAAAGAAGCGTTACATGAATGAAACATGTACCGGCTGAAGTTTTGTGACATGAATTTGATTCCCAACTGGCTTTGAAATGGTTTTAGTTGGATCTGATGATATGAAACTTCTTCCATCATAGAGATGTGTTATATCGTCCTGGAGCAACTTATTTTCACCCTTGTATCGCCTCGTATCGTCTTCTCTCCAGGGTTTCTTGAAGGATTGCCCCAGTGGTACCCTGAATGTGGAGGAGTTCAAGAAAATCTACGCCAATTTCTTCCCCTACGGCGACGCCTCCAAGTTCGCAGAGCACGTCTTCCGAACGTTTGACACCAACGGCGACGGGACGATAGACTTCCGGGAGTTCATCATCGCCCTGAGCGTGACGTCACGGGGAAAGCTGGAGCAGAAGCTGAAATGGGCCTTCAGCATGTACGACCTGGACGGAAACGGGTACATCAGCCGCGACGAGATGCTGGAGATTGTACAGGTGAGCAAAGGACTCTGGGTAATGATGTTTGCTTCAGGAAGAACCCGTTTGGAACCCTTATTTCTAAGAGTGTAGGAGCTGTTCGTACTCTGGCCTAAGAGGAAAACTTGTCACATGTGTGACTTCTGAACAAGAGGGCAATATGGTCCCATTCATGTTTAGTTTCCAAGCTCAAGTACAAGAGGATCCAAAATAGTCACACGGGGAGTTATAACATGACGTGTGTGGTGACCCCAAATAATATATAAATATGTTATTTACCAAACTTGGCTTTGCTTTTGGTAACCAAAAACAATCCATGTTGCATTTACAGGAATAGACAGAGGGAGCACTTATACTATATGCTCACTTTAATTATGCAAGTTAATACATGCGTATGTGCAAAGAGGCTCAAGCACCGATGTGCAAAGACTTTAAAAGACATACTTAACGTAATGTGCTGACTGCAATACTGGCACGGGCAACAGTGCATGGAGGCTGTTAAGCACAGCACTACATTAGTGCTGTATGTAATCCCGTCACTCGTGAAGAGAAGAAATAAAGACGAGATATTTGCCCGAGGATCTCGCGTATCTCTGTGTCTGTGTGTTTGTGTTTGTGTGTGTGTGTGTTTGTGTTTGCAGTGTGTGTGTGTGTGTGTGTGTGTGTGTGTGTGCTTCTGGGTTCTCATAGATTAGCGGGTTAAATTTAACCCGAGTTCATCCCTGAGTGTGCAGAATACTGGGATTATCCTCGTTGAGGTTACGTTATGTTGGATGAGAGAGGAGGGGCCCTTTGCGACAGTGGATTGGTTTTTACATCACATTATGGGATAACGAGCCACATCCTCAAAAGACATGTCCGACAAAACACGGACACATTTTTCTTGTAAATTGTTAATGTTTTTTAAAATTGAATGAAAATGGTGTAGGGAGAAGGAAATGTATGCCAGAATTAAAATCAAATTCGTCTGCAAAATCACTCAAACTATCAGATAGCAATGTCAGTCCTCGGTTGGATACTTATACAATATTCAGAGAATCAATACAGCAGCTGCCCCTCGACCAACAGCGTCGTCACAGAAGCTCATGACCCTCCGGTTGCCCCTCGAGTTAATACTGTTAGCTTTGTCAGAACGTTTGCCATTGTTTGCACTGTTAGCTCTCTTAGCACTGTTAGCTGCGAGCTGTCGACTCAGCCGTCGCCGTGTTGAGAGCCGTGTGCAGGCAATAGATCATTTAAATCTGTGGGGAAAAGAAAAAAAATTCTCTAACTCAAGGCCTGCTTACTAGCTTTTTACAAAGTACTCAATTGCATCTATTGGGCTTCCTCTGCGAATGTGAGTTAGCCCAGTGTTCAAATAAACACTCCCACATTTTGGGAAATATGCTTATTTTTAGTCAGCTGAGTAGAGTCATGTTGCGTCTTTATCGCCCTGTTAGATATCAGTTATACTTTGAAACAAGTTCATTTCTTTGTGTCATAACTGAGAACTGTTGATCAAAGTCAAACCATGAAAAAGAATATACAACCCACAGTGTGGGAGGCAGCTTCATTGTCTTTTAGTTTAACGTTTCTATATGTTTCGATACACACACACAGCTATTCATCTTTTTTTTTCAGAGGAAGACATCAACTTGTTTTATAGCCCAAGAGATAAAGTTTTATAGCCGGTACCAAAAAAAGCACAGAGGGCTTATTTTGTGCAAGCTACCTTCCCTTCTGAGGATGCTGCCGTGACACCGATCTAGTGTCAGTTTAACACCCCGCGCTCTCGATGGAGAAGATCTGATTTAATGGGCACGTAAGCTGATTGTAGATCTGCGTCTGAGCCCGGCTGATACTCGGTGCTTCCCTCCGCTCACTTGCAGAGTTTAATTTAATGCTGTCAGGGGACGGGAGGCGCTCGGCTCGTAACGGTCAACAGATAAAGATGTATCAGATCAATACAGTAAGCTCTACTTGTAACCCCCCCCCCCCCCCCCTACACTGCTGGCATGTATCACTGTGGTACGATGGCGTGGTTTTATAGCCTCACAGACCCTGCGTGGGTATTTGTATACAAGCTGGCCAGGGAGCAGCTCTTGGCATCGGGAGGAAGAAATGTCATTGATTCATGTGGACTTTAGAAAGCGTGTTTATCAGCATCTTGAAAGCTGCAGTGGCTTTATTTTTTAGTTCAGTTGTGTTTCTCTCCTGCTGAGTCTCCTTTAATGGCTCCCTGCTGGCTGGAATTCACTTATCTTTCTGTTCTCTCTCCCACACCCACTCAACCCAAACCCCCGTCTCCCTCCTTTCACACGCTTCGTCTATCAGGCCATCTACAAGATGGTCTCATCTGTGATGAAGATGCCCGAGGATGAATCCACGCCGGAGAAGAGGACGGATAAGATCTTCAGACAAATGGACCTCAATAACGATGGTGAGAGGAGGAAATGGCAACATGGAGGGGTGAAGATGCTGAAGGGAGGAGGAGGGGAGGGAGGGAGGGAGGGAGGGAGGGAGGAAGGGAGGGAGGGATGTGACAGTTTATTGACAATAACCTTTGAAAGTTGCTCACTTTACTGCACTCTTAGAAATAAAGGTGCTAACTAGAACCACATCGGGTTCTACCGCTTGTCTTCATAGTAGAACCTTTTATACAGGTTCCACCTGAAACATATTCAAAGGGTTCTCCCTAAACCCACCATAAAGGGTTATACCTAGAACCATCTGTGAATGGTTCCTCCCAAAACCCCTCTGTGGAGATTCAAACCAGAACCTTTCAACCTTTTAAGGGTGCTAGCAAGAACCCACCGAGGGGGTTCTACCGAGAACCCTTTTATATTCTAATAGTTTCATCTGGAACCCAACCAATGGCTCTACCGACAACCCTGTTGTGTGTCATTGGTTTTATTTAGAAATCAACAAGGGGGTTCTACTGAGAACCCTGTTTGTATCCCAATGGTACCCGACCCTTAACAATCATGGGTCCTGATCACAGCTTTTGGGGGGGATGTGGGGACTTTCTTCCAAAAATGGTTCTTTGAGTCTGGAAACAAGATTTTTGAGAGAACCCAGGACTGCATGTATTCTTTTTTATATATAATACAATATAACACATCCTCCAATACCCATTGATCATCTCAGTCTGTGTGCATCGTCCATGCAAACAGAAAATCAATTTCTGTTTTGAATATATTACTAACAAAATATCCAGCACAAAGGACAGTAGAAAACGGGACAGAGCATGATACTCAGTAGTAAGTAGCAGTATTAGCAATATTAATGATTCGTCTCAAAGCTCTTGCAGCTGATTAAGCAGAAACGTTGTCATATGAGATTCATGTGTTCATCAATATAGAGTCCTAGATATTTATATGATTCAATGTTCAACTTATGTGATCCAACATTAAATTGGAAAGTGCTTCAGATTGTAGAATAATTTAGTCTTCATGTAACAAGGGTCGTATTCCTCCAAAATAAAAGCTTTTTTCCCCTCGTTTTCTCTTTCTCCGTCTACCCTGCAGGCAAACTGTCCCTGGAGGAGTTCATCAAAGGTGCCAAAAGCGACCCCTCCATTGTCCGGCTACTCCAGTGCGACCCCAGCTCGGCCTCCCAGTTCTGAACCCCTCGCCCTGCTGCGACCCTTCCCCCCCCCCCACCCTCTCTGTTGCTGTTGAAACAGTCACTCAAATCAATGCATGATGGTTCTCGTCTCTCATATCATCTCTTTTTTGTTCGTTGTTGTGTGCGAGGATGGAGGCGGGATTTTTAAGGAGGATAAGAAAAGCCATCACTATCATTTTGCTTTCATTTTTTATTTTATTTTTGGATATTTGGGAAAACCGAAGGGACATGCGTACAGTTAACGACCAGGCGTCAGTGGCGTCCGCTAATGTTCCCGAATATCTCTCTCTCTCTCTCTCTCTCTCTCTCTCTCTCTCTGGAAAAATGGATTTCCAAGGAGCTCGTGACAAAGTGTGGATTTTTTGCAGTGCAGGGTGGGGATTGCTCAAGTTTGTCCTCCAACACACATGTACATCATGTATATACTGTATGTCTATGTATATCACAAGATGAAGTTTGTCTTCATGTATGGTTCACACACTCTCTGGCATTGAAAGGGCAGTATTATGTAGCGCAGCTTCCTGGTCTGATCTGAATGGGGGGGGGCGGGTTATTGGGATTTTACTGCTATATGATCTTTCACTGAGAAAAAGAAGGCCTGAGATCCCATTAGCTTTTTATTGATATCTACTGGCATTGTGTTGATTTTTTTAAAAGAAATGTAATGTTTTTTTTTCTTCTTTCATTTGTACATATTGTTTACCTCCTTCATACTGTTTTATTTATTCATTTTTATTCGTATTATTGTGCTTTGAATTTGACCGTATTCCAGTTTACAGTGACAGAGAGAGAGAAAATGATAAGATTGATCTCTTTGGGAGTTGTGGATTTGTTAAAAGTGGAAGATTACGAGCCTCTCGTGGGCAGAAGGGGATTCCCATAATGCTTTCGATCAACGACACCAGTAGCACATATCGTTTGAGCCGCCACGTGTTTATAAAGTACGGCCGTGCATTCGGTGTGAATGCGCGTGTGTGCATGTGAATATATGCACTGTGTGCCCGCGGCTTAACTTCTACAGTATTATAATGTTGTGTTGTTTCTTAATTCGTAAGTATTTTTGAAGTTCTTTAACAACGAGCAGTAAACTTCTGGGATAGTCGTAACCTGTCACTATACTGCATGATCCTACGAACTGACAAAATCCACAGAAACAGTTAACGCACATCGGCATCTTTTTGTAGCTCTGCAGCCTCCTCAGCATCGTACCCGGCAGAAATGATCGAGTATTTGTCTTGCTTTGGGACACACCCCGCCCCCCCCCCCCCCCCCCCCCCTCCCCTCAACCTCTCCCCCTTCCTCTGACAGACAGAGAACTCACTAAGGGCTCGTTCATCACTCTCTAGCTGAATGCTTTTATTACCTCCTGGATTAGTCTGCTTGCAGAGAAGTAGGATGAAGGGACTTGTTTCATGAGATAGCAGATACGTATTCAAGTTTTCAGGGTTTCCAGAAACATACACAGTCAGATCAGTGGCCGTGTTTACATTACACTCATTTATTAGCCTAATATTTGGAGCACCAAGGAAGTGGAAGACGTCGAAACACGACACCCAATCAATCTCTCCAATGCAAAGGGGAAGACACGAATGCGACACGCTTCAGAATGAAATACCGTGCACATGTAAACACAGCCGCTGGTTGCAGGAATGGCAGCACCACTCCCGTGATCGAAGGCCCTCATTGTCAGGTCACTGTTGCCATCTTCTGTTTTTTGAGGTTAGACACAAAACTAATTGTGGAAGAAGAAGCGAAGCGTTGGGCAGACTGGGAAAGCTATACGCTCATACATCATTATTTTAGGAACTTGTATAGGCTGATGCAGTATAATGTATAAGTGTTATGGTGTTTAAAAGTGGTGGAATGTAATTAAATGCATTTACTTGATTATCGCAGCAATATTCTTTTATGCTGCTTCATATTCTGCTCTACTACATTCCCGGGGGAGATATTGTACATTTTACTGCAGTACATTGACCTGATAACTATAGTTACTAGTTACTTTTTAGATTAAAATGTTACACTCAATACATGTTCATAAAACATATTGCATTCTTATAGATTAAACTGACCCAAAGTATATAAAACAGTTCGTATTAGCTCCAACTTTAAGGTTCAATGTTTAATCCATAATTTAAAAGTCCTTCTGAAAAGGCTTCATTGGAATCATTTCAGGTGGTTCAGCAGCTCCACAAAAGGAGGTTTGGACCGACTTCACTCGACACGTTTGAGACGACGGGGGAATCAAACCCTGGCACTGAACGACGTCTCTGTCTGCCATGCGAAATAAAAACAACTCAGAGGGATACATCTCTTTTAGCTAGTTAGCGAAGAGCCCCTGTTATAGCGGACTTAACCGACAAATATGTGATTTATATCAGCCCAACATTTCACTACCTCACAAACTGAATTCCTGTGTGCAGTGTGGGCAAAGTGAACTCCCAACGAGAGCTGTGCTGGTGCAGCTGCAGCCACACGACATTCGGCCTGACCTTAGGCCGGCCCTTGGGGGTAACTTATTTCAAACATTTGCACAGGCGCTTTCCTAATCAGCCACACCTCTGCTTTGGGGATCTTATAGTGTCACTGCCTTCTGCTGGCAGGATAAGGAACACCAGTTGCTACCCTCTGATCCACTACAATTTAACCCCTTTTCTATTCTCACTGCCTCTGATGAACTGGTACCTTGTGTTGGATAAATCCGCCACCTTCTTTCTTCCTTCCTTCCTAACCTCTTTTTCCTTGCTTCCTATTTTTCTGTTGCATGAAAACCTCACGTGAGGATTGTCATGTTTGTTCCGTTGGACCTGAAAATCAAAATATACCTATGTGTTTCAAAGCTGCACGTGTGGACTGTTTTCTCATTTCTGGTTATGTAAAGGAGGCGGAGAGCGTTCCACCGCGGACAAGACCAATGTCCGGTCTGACAGCTGAATATTTCCGTCATGCATTTTGAGTGTCGCAGCCTGTAAAGATCCACCGTAGGTCCTTATTAACAAACCCCTCACAGGACGAGAGTGAATGTGTTTGCACCAACCTGTCAGGTGTCTACATGAGTGTAACCAGTCATTCCCGTCAGGTCACTCTCTGCTGCGGCTGCCAGAACCACATTCTTAAACTGAAATGTTTTCAGTGACAGTTCAGCTACTAAACACACAGGATAGATGCAAAACTTTGAATAAATACTTTATTTACGTGTCGACTTCACTTCGTTGAAATAAATAAAATAGAACTTGCAGTACTAGTTTCTCTTGGCCTGTAAAAGCAGAAACAAAAAGGCACATACACTCGTTTCTCATTTACTCAAAACAGGCAAACCAGAAGCTCCATCCTTAACCAAAACAGAGCTCTGTGCACTGCATGTCTTTACTTATTAGAACATTTTCCTATTTATACTGTACCAGCCTCCATTATGTGTGTACACCCCAACATTAAAAAAAGAATAGCTCCACATTGTGGGAAATACACATTTTTGCTCTTACCGAGAGTAAACCAAGAAGATCGAAATGTGTGTGTGCTAATTCTGAGGCTACGGTCAGGAGGATAAGGTTAACCTCGCACGGAGATAAAGCAGGGGAGGACAGCTAGTCCTACTTCAAATGTGCCATGTTCCCCGGGTTCCATGTTTGCAGGGTCCCATATTCCCAGGTCAATATTCTGTTAACACACATTAGGTTAACTTTGCAAAAGGTTTTATGTTTTCAGGGAGAAATCATGTTACGACAATAGCCTGTGTCATATTAAACAAATGGAGCTGCAGAACTCTTTTTAGATTATGTGCTAAATAGAGCCTGTTTTCTTCCAGATATTCAACAATGTAGTTATTTTAAATCTGGGGAACATAGGAGTGACCTCGTGGTTTTTATGGGAAGTTTTCTGCTGTAACCATAATCATGTACGGTAACTTCGTGGAGTCACCATAAGAAATCATTACGATTATTAATCAAATTGGAACCATATTGTTAATTAGTGAGCTTTAAAAGTGCATTTTTTGGGGGGCAGAGCCAGGCTAGTTGTCTCCCTGCTTCCAGTCTTTATGCTAAGCTAAGCAAGTCCTAACTCCAGCTACGTGCTTAACGCACAGACATCATGTGAGTGGCATCAATCTTCTCATCGAACTCTGCAAGAATGCGACAAAGTACATTTTCCCAAACTATTGTATCAACTCTAATCCTTGCACAGGGAACGATTTGTCTCATCCGTCTATCCTAATAGGAATAATTTGACCCTCATTACAGCAGAAATACAAGGACACACTCTCACATAACCGGTATCCTACACACTGTGCAAATAGCCTGAGCCGCTGCTCAACAGGTTCATCGTTTATAAGCACTGACTGGACAGTAGGGTTGTGAGTATGATGTTTCAATCCAAGTATTGTAGCTTGCACTACAGTCTACACACGCAGAACTTCAAGAAGCTCTGGCATGTCTAAATCCAGAAGCTGGACCTTTCCAGCGTCGCTCTCTCCAGCAGTTGGTGCTTCTCCGCTGCCCTTTGCTGGCTGCCAACACGCGTTTCTTGCCTTCCCCTGTCTGACCTTTCTCCGTTGGGCTGGCGGAGGGGCCGCCTCTCCGAGGGAGGGAGACTCCGGTGCTGATGGGGAGGATGCTGTGGAGGGGGAGGAGGTCTGCGCTGTTGTCTCGTAGGTTCAGTATTCCATCTCGGAGGCTCGCGGTGACTTTGTGAAGGCTCAGTGTAGCGCGTTGGAGGTTCAGTAAAGCTTCTTGGTGGTTCAGTGCAGCGTGTTGGAGGTTCAGAGTAGCGCGTTGGAGGTTCAGTAAAGCTTCTTGGTGGCTCAGTGTAGCTTCTTGGTGGTTCAGTGCAGCGCGTTGGAGGTTCACTGTGGCTTCTTGGAGGTTCACGGTAGCTTCTTGGCGGTCCACTGTGGCTTCTTGGAGGTTCACGGTGGCTTCTTGGAGGTTCAGTGCAGCTTGTTAGAGGTTCAGGGTAGCGAGAGGGAGCAGCTTCCTCCATTGGCCTCACCACATTGATCTACACAAACAAATTATTAACGTTTGATCTCATTTTTATTTTACATGTCTTTATTGAAAGCTGTCTTATGCACCATCCAAAGGTTTACATTTTGAGTGGAAATCTCACCGCTCTGCCAAAGTCCCTGGTTCTCTTACTGTTCGGGCAACAAGGTAGACCCAGGAATGAAACGCAGACAGTGAAGCACCGGGCAGAAAACACCGTCTGGATGACACAGGTCACGATCAGAGGCACCCAAAGGATCAGAGTGGTACTCTGGGGAGGGATGGAGGAGCGGAGTTAGCGGCAACCAGCAGCTGGACCAAAGAAAACACAATCTGAGGCAAGAAGCAGCAGGGACACTGTGCGGTTAATGATGTGATTCAGAACCTTATTTTTCCCTCAGACGGCTGTGGAGCAAAGAAACAGCAGCGAGTCAGCAATGTCAATAAAATATGTAGAGCAGAATGCATCAAAGTAGAAGAGCACGGAGGGAATTCAGAGAAGAAGAGCCGCTGTTTGTTAAGCATGCTGACTCACAGACTACAAAGAGAATGAATGGTAATAGTTGGGAGTTTTCTTTGGAATGCGTGATAAATTATGCAGGAAGCACAAAAGAAAAAAAGAAAAGAAATTGCATAACCATCATTACTGCCTCCAAGCAGCAGCTATGAACATCAGAACCAGAAGCCCCAAACACACTTTCAGGTGATGTAATGGGCCCTCCGGCAGCCATATTGGGAGGTCTTTTGCTAATAGTCAACTCTGAGAGGACAGCATGGTCTGCAGTCTCAGTAGACTAAAGCTAAGTTAGTTACTTCAGACTAAAAGATAAATCTGGTCATCATTTTTAAACTTTATTCAGAGGTAAAACCTAAAGTGAGCACACTCAACAGTGACAGCATTGATAGGAATGGTTGCCAAAACCACCCACACACACACACTCTGCGTCACATAGTAAATAAAACAACTGCTGTCCAGGTTGCACATCTCTCTAATGCTGTGTTTGAGCTATTAATGGCTGCAATCCGACACTGAACTCTGGCCTAAAAATCGACGCTGCATGTATTTACAGTGGGGACCAACATTAATGCCTGCGTCGGGTATAAATCCAGCTTAAGACAAAAGGTCACTTAAGTGACAAATTGTAGTCTACTCGCCGAGCTGAATTGCCAAAGTCGTGCTGATGTGCGGCTGCAGCTGTGTGAGGCTGAGCGGGCCTGACAGCCCATCTGTAGCACAATGGAAGAGGACAGAGCCTGAAGTGGACAGATGGGGTCGGGTCAGCATTCCTGCCACCCAGCCCACCGGCTGCACAACGTGACTGACTGAGTGATGGAAAAGACACCCGGCCTCACGCCCCACACCATCAGTGCACACACACACACACATATAGCCTCCGTGATGTGCAGCCACAGCGCTCCGTTGTGTTTGTGCCGCAGTGACGATGGTCAGCCTTTTGAAAGAGCCAGCTGCTGAAGAAACAAAGGTCACAGTATCACGCCTTGATCTCAGCGTCCAGTCGCTGAGCACGAATGCACTCACGTAGATGCGCGTGGGGTCAAAAGGACACTCGTTGGTGACGCTGGAGTAGCCGACGGCATCGGGGAAGCGGCAGTGAGTCAGGAGGCTCCGCCCGCCGTGAACGATGGCCATCACCACGGACACGGAGAGTCCGGTGGCCGAGGCCGCCGCCATGAGCGCCGCGGCCAGGCCCACCGTGAAAAGTGACCACATCTGTGGGAGGAAGAGAGAGAGAGGGGGGGAGGTGAGAAACACAGCGCTGCCTGTTGGGAAGATTAGGCAGAAGTATCTTATAGATGGGACAGCAAAGAATAAGCGATATTAATACAGACGGAGCAAATATGTCAAAGCTGCATTTAAACACGAGTTTGGAAGCAAAACATTTTTCTAAAAGTTTGCTAAAATTAAAGTAAAAAAAAAAGAAGGTATGAGCTTCTCAGAGGCTGCGATATTTTACATTTTTCTCGAGAACAACAATTTTCACGAAAAGATTAAAACTAACAATGAGTTGATTATTTTGCGAATTAGTTGATTAATGAAGATGAATGCTGTAAATACTCATTAACACACTAAATCTGCAGCTGGAAATAGGCACCACCACATTATTTTCACTGTCGTTTGAATAACGTTTCCTATAAGCTAGAGTCTAGCTGCTTATGCAGTCTCTTTAAAACATGTTTGTAACCACTCTTTAAAGATTTACATCTTCAGTAGGTAAAGAAAAGGCCACAGACAGAAGAGAGTGCTGCAGGAATGAGTCCTAAACAGGAAGTGAGTCAGCATTTTTGCACTTGGTTCCCTGGGCTCCAGTCAATTCATTTCTTTGACAGGTTTCTAGATAGAAGCCTGAAATAAGGTCTGCGGTTGACACAAGCTTTAGAGATTTGGATGTTTTGTTCTACGATATAAAAATACATCAGTAAATATTCCTCTCAGGAAATTTAAGCTTTTACTTTACTTTTACTAAAAGTGGATAAATGAGACTACTAGACGTCATCACGCCGCCTTCATGAGACATAGGTGGTTTGTTTACAGCCTAACGTTTGCTTTTTACTTCTGGTGATTGCATTCATGCTTCAGAAATCCTGAAAGTTGTTGATTATTTGTAAAGATGTTCTTGCTGAACAAACCATTAGTAAATATCAATGGAAACATCACATGTGCTTTTTGTTCGAGAGAGCCAGCGGGAAGCTAACCACCCGGGTTGGCCGACTAAAACCCTTCGTCCCTGCAGAGCTCTGTAAGGATGTCTAAAAGCATCGAGAGCCACCAATAACAAGCTGCAGCAT
Organism: Pholis gunnellus; assembly: GCF_910591455.1. Taxonomy (NCBI): domain Eukaryota; kingdom Metazoa; phylum Chordata; class Actinopteri; order Perciformes; family Pholidae; genus Pholis; species Pholis gunnellus. The sequence continues at coordinate 19,460,712 of NC_136543.1, read as the reverse complement.
TAGAAACCAAAGCCATCAGCTATGAGCAATAACACATGCTAAAGTGGGTAGAAACAGTGAACCTATCTACGTTTCCAGAAGACGAGACGTGTAGGCACAGGGAGAAATTAAAAATCACTCAGTGAGTCGTTGGGTCGAAACTCGATAAGAGCAACAAGACATGACGCTGTGTGAGAGATTAGAAGTTGTAGGAGCCGACATGAAGGACTGTGTTAATATGAAAAAAGGGGAGTGTTGCGATTACTTGTTATTCATGCTGTGTGATAGCTGGATGACTGCATAAGATAACAAGACTGATGAGGAGTTTGACCAGTTTACGGATGCTGTGGCTAACAAAGGAAACGGGGAGTGGTTGGTCCGCCCGGACTCAGCTCGTCTGCCCGTCGGAGCAACCCAACAGCTGGCTGAGTAAACAGAGGAGAAGCCGCTCTGCACAACCGCACGGAGGAAAGGGAAGAAAACACAGAAACTATTCCAGCTCTTAAGGTTCAGACTCAGACACCTGAGGCGACATGCAGGAGCTCAAAGGCGCTCTTCACTAGATAGACTGAGACAAAAGCTGAGAATAAAAAGCATGAAAACATCAAAAAGACAAAGCAAGTGTTTGTGCGGTGCAGATAGACAGATCAAAGTTAGCAGAGAGAGAGAGGGGAAAGGACTGACAGCAGCTCTGTTTACAGGAAGAATACTAACCAGGCCTCTACTCTTCTTGTTTTTAGACAGGACGATAGCCAGAATGCCGACGACAATTCCCTGCAGAGACGAGACGGATGAGATTCAAAGAATGTTCATGTTGCTCCAGTTGCAATCATAAAATGACCACAAAATAAAATTAACATTATTCTCAGTCTCAGACGCACTCAAGGTAGCAACACGAGGGGGAGTCCAGAGATGATTTCTCTCAACACAACTACACGCATTTCAGATACGTCTTCAAGTACCTCTGTGTGCTTTGAATGTTGTTTTTACAAAAGAAGAAGAAAAAACACACACAGAATCCTTTTCACTTTACATCTAACTCATTTTAGCAATGATTCAGATTGTCAGATAAATCTTTGACTGATTCAAACCACTTTCTGCATTCTTAAAAGCGGGATCTACATATTTCTAAATGAAATGTATTTCTATGTACATACAACAAGAGGTTTCTTCAAGGGCTGTTTGTTCAGGAAAGTGGTTTCACAAGAAGCCCAGAGAATCCTGCACTATTAATTTTCGTATCAAGAAAGTTTTCTGCAGACTTATGATCAATTCTAGCTACATTTTTAGATGCAATTGTGGTCTGCAGGGTGCAGCCTCAGCCCTGATGGAAAATCCCACGACTTACCGTCATAAAGTCTGACAAGAGAGCACTAATGCGAAAATGTGTGGTGTGTTTATTGCTCTGTTATATCTAGTTCGAAGTAATGTGTACATCGAGTTATCCTCCATAATGTTCCCCAGAGCTGCGACGGGTTCATGGTGGATCTCATGCACTCACTACGAGGCCGGAGGTGAGGGCGACCACGTTGGAGATGGCGTACTCCATGGCCCGGGCCTGCTTGTGGAGGTTGATGTGTCTGAGCACCACGCCGTGCATCAGCGCCCCTAACAGGAAGTTAACGTGGCCGATGAGGATCATGCTCAGACCCATCTTCATCAGGGTCTTGGGCTCCTCCAGGCTGGCACAACACAAACCTGAAGGAGGGGGGGGGGGGGTGAGACACACACAGGACCACGACAGAGGAGAGTGAATTCTCGTGACGTTACATCATCCACGTTGTATTGATCAGAGACAGAGCGAGGTCAAACGCACGGCGGAGATGACACTTGTATTAATGATTAGCTGCTGAACACATAACTACAGTAAAGGCTGTTCAGACTGGAACCGTCCAGAACAAGTCGCTCACACAGAAAAAGAAGAGTGACGCTGCATTTGAAATGAAATAGTAATATAGTAAATTAGCAATTTCTGCCTATATGGCATATGTCAATAAAGATGTATCATGATACAGCATGTTTTCTGGTAATTCAATAAATAAATAGTCTATGAAATAATCAAATGGCAAAGCCTATTTTTCTTTACTCCTGTGTGACAAATAGAGTATTTTCTCATTTAATTAAAAACGTTAGTGCAATATATATATATACGTGTGTGTGTGTGTGTGTGTGTGTGTGTGTGTGTGTGTGTGTGTGTGTGTGTGTGTGTGTGTCTGTCTACATGCATGCACACAAATGCAGAGTAATTAGATTAAGACAATGAAGAAGTATTACCACAAGCAGAATTCTTATGGCTTCAGATTTTGGGAAAAAGTTGAGTAAGTGTGTGCTTGTGATTATCGATTCAGACGACTTAATTGTGTCACGATATGATTCCATTAGAAAGACGATAAATGATCATGTTGAATTACTGCTGGCCCAACCTTTTTTATTTTCTGTAACTCAAACACACTGAGCTCTCCCATGACTCCCATAACCTTATAACACAGAAACCGAACGCATTCTGAGAAGTAACAAAATAACAAGATACATTTAGGACAAACGTGTCTCTGCATAATTCATAATCCAACCCCTGAAAACAATGAGATGGTACATCTGGTCTACATGATGATTAATATAAACACCTCTATGTGTGTGTGTGTGTGTGTGTGTGTGTGTGTGTGTGTGTGTGTGTGTGTGTGTGTGTGTGTGTGTGTGTGTGTGTGTGTGTGTGTGTAACATGGTCACTGCTCCCATCCTCACAGCTGAATATGTCTCACTCACACATTCCTGCATTCACTGAGACAAAAACACATGCAGACAATTTGCATTTGACATCAGCATTCCCACTATTGTTCAGCCTCAGATACTTTCACCATGGGGACCAAAAAAAGACTTTAATTTATTTAAATTAACGTGGAATATCAGGACTTTGATACGGGGCATGTTTTTGTTTTATCCTAGGAAACAACTACAACTTCTAAACTATTAGATTATTAATGCAATCAGAGCGTACGTCATAGATCATCTCCAGACAGGTGTGCCACACCCGAACAAACATTCCGAAAGTTTGAAACAAACAAACTGCTGCAGTCTAAATTCATTTAAAATACAGTTCCCAGACACATGGAGCCTTTTACCTGCACCGGCCATCTCTGCTAGGTCACCATTCGGTTACAGTGACAGCGCGTCTCGTGCGTGGAGCTTATCCGCGTGTCCTCTTAACTCTCCAAACGAGATAAGCGCCTCACCGCTCACTCAGCGGGACAGACAGAAAGTAAAGTGACAACTTCTCACATTTTTCAAAATAAAACATCATCATATGTTAGAATGTCTCAATGTATACATTTGATAAACACGATACTGTACTATTTTGAAGTGCTTTAAATGACCAGTTATTTAAATACCTCGACCAATGACGTGCAGTAGGCTCGATGACAGCCAGAGAAACTTCCAGAAACAGCACATAGTGCAATTGTTTCAACGAATAAAGAAAATAACCTAAATTCTGATTATGTTCGATTAATAATCTGCAGTAAATTAATATTTGTAATACTTTTTTTAATTCCCCAAAATGCTCTGTTCACTTAGTTGTTTTTCTCTGAGAAAACATGTAATGCTTTTATTTTGAAACCAACGTTGCTATTTGCCCGTTGTCTGTAGACACAGGTAAACGTGCACCTGTTAGCGCCTGGCTGCCTTCTGTGTTTGAAAAACAAATACAGTCATCTGCCTGTATTCATAAATGTTATGTTTATGTGTAGTTTTCACGTTAACCTCTTCTACTAGTTACAGTGTCAACACCTGAATCAAAGCCTGGGGAAAAAAAGCAAGAGACACCTTTTAAAGATGTGATTACCAGATAAAAGAGCAGCATATAATATATAAATTATAGGAATGTTGTAGGTATGTATAGTGGCCTCAGCAGTACACACATGATGCACCATCACACACACAACAGTTGAACTCTGGGAGGGATCAAGTTTTCTGGAGACTTTCACATCCGTCACATGTGTAGTGAGCCTGTAGTGCCACCAGGTGGAGAAATGGCGCCATTAAAGGAGGAAAAGGCAGATCTTATCCATGCTGTGGTTTTTATTAGTAGTTGAAACATATTTTCAGTGCTTTGACAATATATATATATATATATATATATTTTTTTTTAGGGAATACAAGAAACAAATAATGTCAGTTTTGGTTATTGTCATGGAGACATTTATGAGCAATCTTTAGATCAATGACTTCAAATCTGTTTTTTTTAAATATCATTACAGAGCATAGGACTGTTTCTTACAAAAAAAACATGATATTTATATAGAAATTATACAGAAAATTACTTTTTAAATGAAAATACCCTCAAAGGATTGTAAGTCAATTAACAACAAGCATCGATTGCCTATTATGACGCGAGAGAGGACTTGTAGTCCAGGTTCGGGTGGACCCTCCTCGATGAGGTCTGGACGCTGCCTCTCTGTCTGAGGGTCACCGCCCGGAAAGCAATCAGATAGAAGATCTCACAGATGTTGAGCACCACGCACACGACGGACGCCCCCACCATGAAGTAGGTGAACACGGTCTTCTCGGTGGGCCGGGATATGTAGCAGTCCACCAGGTTGGGACAGGGCTTGACGTCGCACTGCACCTTCCTGGGCAGCCTGAAGCTGTGGTAGACGTAGTGCAGCAAGTAGAGGAAAGTGATCTCGAAGGTGGTCTTGATGAAGAGGCTCGACAGGTAAGTCCACCACAGACCGCCGTGCTTTTGGCCCGGGTTCTCGTACAGCCGGGTGCCCTCGCCGTGCTTGGCCCGGTACTTGCGCTCCCGCTCCTCCCGGTAGGCCACGTGCAGCACCACCATGAAGGACGGGCACGTGACGAAGATGAGCTGCAGAGCCCAGAGGCGAATGTGGGAGATGGGGAAGAAGTAGTCGTAGCAGGTGTTGGTGCACCCTGGCTGGAGGGTGTTGCAGTCGAAGTGTCCCTGGTCGTCGCTCCAGACCCGCTCGGCGGCCACCACGTAGATCAACACCCGGAAGACGAAGACCACCGATAGCCAGATGCGTCCGAAGGCAGTGGAGTACTTGTTGACTCCGCTGAGAAGACCCTGGAGGAATTTCCAATCCATGAGTTCAGCTTTGATCGGCTTCTTTTGAGACTCTTTAGAAAGATTTTAAAAACTGGAGAGCTAGAACACAGTGAAGACAGATTTAGACAGAGTTAGGCAGTTACTCAGAGAAACACATGGTTTTAAATGGGAAATTTACCCCAAAATCCAAAATACATGTTGAGTGTTAGAGATATCGGCCGTTTAGTTAAATATTCTGTACTCCCTTCCAAATAATTCACTGCGTACTTAACGCAGTACTTCTCTTTTCCTATCAAACCAGTTCTTTGGCAGCTATACAACCTCAATCCCCCTAAATAACACAAATAAAAGCAATTTCACTTACTTACTAGAAAAGTTTTGTACTTTGAAGAAAGATGCGTTTAATAATTGATGAAACACTTGTTCAACACATTAAAACCTTCAACACTTGGCTTCAGCCTCGGAAACTTTTCGGAAAGTTTAAGATGAAGCTCGAGGTAAGAGTTCGTCAAACGTTCTCTCGCCCCGCGTCTGAATGTAGTAGTACATTTAGTACAGTAGTACAGTTCTGCCCTTTAATGAAATGTTCTTAGCTTTTCAGGGAGTCTTTATCCAAGCTTAATATGACTCTTTTGCTCTTGCTCAGCTTACCTTAAGAAAACCACTCAGTCCATCGTGTTCAGATGAGGAATTCGCTGAACAGGCAACCTCTCTTCGACAGCGGGTTTCGGGTATTAACTGTCCACAAGAAACCACTGTTGGACATTATAAGGAGGTGTGGCCACTTTTTTGGCATCCACCCAAAATGTACCATTAAACCTCCAGCTACTTCCTGTCAGCATTCATATATCTCACACTTGTTAAAGTCACCTTTACTGTGGTGGCAGTTGAGTGCCGTTGAGTGCCGATACTTTGAATGGAATCCAGAAGAAACTGTCCAATAAAACAACAAAACACACACCAGGGGTTCCACCAAACGAGGAACTTGGTTGCAAATTAACAAAGGTGGAATATCAGGTCTTACTGGAGACACAATTATGTGTGGCTGTCTGCTCACAGGTGACTCGGTATCAGCTCCATTAGGCGGCCGCGATGTGGAGATATGCCCCTTTGTATCCTTTGATAAATCTGAATTAAACAAGGCCACCACCTAGCATTTCTTAGTGCAAGCACTGCGGAACCATTTGCACTCAAATACACCCGAGATACGGAGCCCCACTATCGCAAAATCAGATAAAACGAGCGTTTTGCTCGTTCATTTTCTCAGGTGACATTGGTACACTCAGTCTTAATCTCGGCCTGCTGGTCTGAAGGAATGCAGAATTTGGTCGATTGTCAATAGTGTTACTCCCGTCATTAACCGAGCGTTGATCGCTTTGTGCCCATTTTGAGACGTCACGATGTGTGTTTTCTTCTGATTATTTTTGAACATGTTGTACTCCACCATCTACATCTCTATTGGTTCATCTAACTCGGCACTGCTGCACCCATTTGTATCTGCCCTGCATGCTGTAGGTCCTTTAAAGAGACGAACACCCTGTGTATACAAAGCTCTCGCTCTAAAGAATGACCTCAACAATATTCAGCTAATCAGTCTAAAGATATACGTGCAGGAATAAAAGAGGAACATGTGGCAAAGCTAAATTTCACAAGATGTTTGTTTATTTTGTAAAATATCATCTTTATTTTCTGGTTGAAGTGAGTCCGTTTGTGTTAAAGTACACACACTGCAGCTCTCACGTCTCAGAACAAGTAAAGCAGTTTTACAGATAACAAAATAATCTCAAGTAACAAATATATTCTTATAAATAGTCAAATTACAGTAAGTCCCCTTTAATTTATCAGTTATTTTAGATCAGAAGCCTTTACAAAGCCAACCGTATTATGGGACAAAAACATTACAGAAAAAAAGGAACAGAAAATAGGACATGACCTTTGTAAAAACAGTACAAAAGCTACCGAACATAGTTCTATATTCCCACAAGTCAAACTCATCAACAGGTCTCTCGGGAGACTGCTATGCTGTACGCTGGGGCTGAACTCTCTTTGCCAGCTCCTCCGCTGCCGTTGTCCACCGTCTTGTCCTTCTCCGGGAGCGGCTCCTTGAACACAGAGTTCTCCTTCCCGGTCAGAGGAGTTCTGACCATCATGAAGGAGTTCTCCCTCACCGAGCCACGTCCTCCTCGGCAGCACTCCCAGCACCTCTTCCCGCACAGGTAGAAGATCTCGATAAGCGTGAGGAGGATGCACACGAAGCTGGTCACCACCATGAAGATGGTGAATATTTTCTTCTCCGTGGGCCTAGAGGAACACAATGGTCACATAGTGTAAGATTAACATTTCCAGTTCAGCCATTGAGACTCCAGGATCTGTAACTATTATGAACCTCGGAGGTAAACTTACCGGGCGATGTAGCAGTCCACCGTATTGGGACACGGCTCCTCGTTGCATTTCACCAGCGGCGGGAAGAACGTGGCCTCGTAGATGTAGAACAGCAGGAAGACGAACACGCTGTCCACCAATATCTTAAACAGCAGGCTGAGGAAGTAGGTCCACCACAGGCCCCCTCGCTTCTTCCCCGTGTCGGGATACAGAGGGGTGCAGTCCTCCCCGTGCTTCAGCCGGTGCTTGCGCTCGAGCTCCTCTCGGTAGGACACGTGGAGCGTCACAAGGAGGGACGGGCAGGTGACAAAGATCAGCTGCAGGGCCCAGAGGCGCGTGTAGGCGACGGGGTAGTAGTGGTCGTAGCAGACGTTGTGACAACCGGGCTGCCGGGTGTTGCAGTTGAAGTCCTTCTGCTCGTCGCCCCAGACCTTCTCGCAGGCCACCAGGAAGACCATGAGCCGGAAGATGAAGACGATGGCGAGCCAGATGCGGCCGAACGCCGTGGAATATTTGTTCACCCCGCTGAGGAGGCCCTCGAGGGAGGACCAGTTCATGGTGTTGTTTCAGATGTTCTTTTGGACTACCTTGAGGAAGAAACAAGAGGCACCAGAATGCGGCAGAAGGCTCGCACACAAACTGAACTCAGCCTCGCACGAAGGCTCTTTAATAGAGCACCTATTACTGCTGCCTTCTTGGCGGAGGGAGGAATATCGAGGAGAGCAAACATAGACTCATTCTTCTGCTGGAGTCACTGGTGGAGCTGGCTGATAGCAAACACCTTGATTAACAGAGAGAGAGAGAGAGAGAGAGAGAGAGAGAGAGAGAGAGAGAGAGGCAGGGAGGTTGTTGGATATTTTAATTCACACACATGAGGTTGCTGTTCAGGGTGCTGCAAGTTAAATATAAGACAATTAAAGAGATAGTTTGACATTTTGGGAAATACCCTTATTCGCTTTTGTTGTTGAGATTTTGATTAAAAGATCAAAACCTCGCTTATATCTTAATAATAAGCTACAGCCAGTAGCTGGCCAGACTCTGTACAAGGTTGGAAAAAATGAATATAACAGATAATTGATGAATTCAATTGATTTATTTTTTCAATTCAATCATGAACATTTAAAAAGAGCAACGATGTCAAAGCATCATAATAGAAAATAACACAATAATATGAATATTAACACATCATTAACATGACATTACAAATGTTATATAATATACAGTATGACAATTACATCATAGAATCATATGTTAATCGTCAGTGGTCTATGAAAGCACAATTGTGCGGCTGTTGGAATCTTAAAGGCAGATGTTTGTCATGTTGGGGGCACGCAGATGAACTTTAGAGGTACGAACGAGAGGACAAGCTCCTCTACTCTAAAAGATACAAAGCTAGCGTCTAGTTCTGCGAGTGCATCCACTTGGTCCCTTCAGCTTCAGCACACGTAGAGTTATTCAGCTGGTGTTGCACTACATTAGCAAATGCACATATTTAAACTAAGAAGGGGATCGATAGACGATGGAATTAAACAGGATCTACACTGTAAAGAGAAATCATCATCGTGTTGGAGATTTTTGTAACTTTCAGTAGTACAAACAACACTTTAACATTGTAAGGAGTCTATAATTAAAATGGCTTATGATAAGAATTGCTGTTTTAGACTGTACATTTGACTTCAACATGCCAATGTTATGAACAAAAGTGATCAAATCTATAACAAAACACATCCACTGCGTTTTAGTGTAAATCAGGTGAAAAACCGGTGAAAAACCCTCAGCAGTGGGTTTAAAAGTATGCTATTGATTTAAAAAGATGCTATTATCATTATTATTTTAATCAGCATTATTGCCGATATCGATTTTCATATAACTTCTTCAATAAATGCTTGCAAATGAGCTTATATCTGCAGAAACACGCACTTATGTGCTGGGTGTTGCTGCGTCAAGGCAGACAGATTCAAATATATACGTTTTAACACCTGAACATGTAAAAGAATAAACTACTTAAATAATGAAAATAGAGTGCTGCTAATGCTTAATGAACTAGACATGGGATATTATGAGCATTGTTAATTTTTTATTAAATTTTTTTTCTTGGCACATTGTTATAGAAGCCCATTTCCGCCAGCAAAAATACTATTATTATTTTTTTTAGTTTACAAAAAATATTAAAATATTTTTTTATATAAAAAAAATATTTTTTTTATTATTAATTCATTTTGGGTTGCGGAGATGGCCTTCCATACATTGTTGTGATGTAATGTAGCTATGGCATTTTTAGTAAGTACAGTATAACCGGAAGTCATAATTGTAATTCTTGCTAGCTTGACAGTGGTCATAAACTGAGACAGACTCCTCACATTTGCATAGCCCAAAGACAAAATGACCCCGCACCGGTCACCCTCTGCGCGTTAATTCACTGTCACCCCCGGACCGTGGACTTATATTTCTTTGGAGAGGGTTTAGGGTGAAACACGCCACTTTCCCTTCAGTTTGCATCATCTCCGCTCTCCGTCCAGCCCCGGCTGCTGCTGTCTCTCCACAGCAACGGGAGGTAAGAGAGAGCTGCTCCGCTGCGGTGGGACGATCCGCAGCTAGCTGTCGGCTAACTTAGCTTAGCTAAGCGAGCTAAGCGAGCTAAGTCAGTTAGCATCTGGCTGCGTCCCAGCCAGTCGACCCTAACGCACCAGATGTTTGCTTGCCAGCCGCATTTAACTGTAATTGTTTCGCACATTGCCGCCCATCTTATGTACTGTCGATATAACTTCAAAAGTGGAAGTTTTAGATAAGTTGTTAGCCAAGATAAAACAGACTAAAGTGTCAATTTAACCAAAATCCGTAATAATGTTTTATATGTCCTTCAAAATAAAAGCGCAACTGTACACTGATTTTTCATAAAAACAAAGCTACACAAGCGAAGCTATTTAGTAGCATCCTGTCATGGAGTTACTGTAGAAGTGTTGTGTTTCTCCACATATTTCACGTACAACTCTTGCCAAGCGTTAGCGAGCTTTAATAATTGTTTATAATGTAAAGTATATAATTATAAAGTTTAACTTTCAACCAAATTTACTCTTATCATCTAGATAACCTACTGCAGGGTGGTGGCTTTTTCTACTGGCTCACTTATTGTAAATAGAATATGTATTTTGTTTAAGTCAGGTACTTGTTATTAAAGAGACGTTGGAACTATCAAAAACGGCACCGTCACTCTTATTCTGAAGGTTACATTGCATTACTTCCGCTGTCTAGACGTCACGCACTTGCTAACTTGACACAACAAGGTAGCGAGCAGCTATCGATGTGAGCGGCTGATGCTCAGGGGGGGAACCAACCGGAGTTTGACGGCGTTAGCTTAGCCAGCTATAGCCTGCTAGCGGAGTCATCTGCCTGTTGTTTGGTTTTTGCCAACATGCTAACAATGCTAACAGGGGTCGCTTAACAACCGCAACACACTGCAGCAAGTCTCCTCTGTCCCGACTCTGCAGAGGTCCAGCCGAGCTGAGCTCCGCGGAGCCATGCGACAGTGGTGCGTCCCCGCCGCGACCCCTCGCACCGAACCACTCCCGGGGCTCCTGTCTGTGTCACCTCCTCCACCAGGAGGTAAGATAACCGGTTTAACTTTAACTTTTTTTTTTTTTAAAGCGAGAGCCAGCTCGCAGCTTTAGTTCTGCATCTTTGTTGGTTTTGCACATAAATAACCCATAATAATACCAGTGTGTGTGCAGACATACTGTAGCTCTGATAGGTGCTGGTCTGTAAACACTCCACATTTCAAACCTAATTCTCTGTATCTGGCAAGTTAACTTTGTCCTGGTTATCATCAAAACCTCTTTCTGGTATATTCGGCATACATCCCATTTAAGAAGAGCAACTTAAAGGTAGTTCTGTTTGTTTGATCTTAACACCGTGTGTTTAGGTGTAAAGGTCACTAAATCACACCTATGCAGAGTGAGTTCATCAGATGGGTATAAAAGTGATGTTGTCCCAGATGTCTGAATGAGTTCACTGTGATGTTCACGCAGCAGCAGCAGTCTTTATAATTGATGGAGAAGGGCTTCAGACCCTGCACATGACAGGCATGTACAGGACATGAAGGGATGGATGGATGTGACGGGGGGACCTGATGTTAGGTTATGTATGCCAGGGTGATCCTACTTTAATTCCACCCTGGACAAATGGAGCAAGGTTAGCCCCAAGTGTCTGTGCCAAGTGTTTGAAAGGGTGCCAACATTTCCAATGACCCACGAGGATCCTCAGAGGAGAATGCAGTCTTCACTTTTACTCAAAGTTCTTTTGGTGTTAGCCTAACTAAAATCATTTAATGCGATTAGCATTTAAAGCGTTGTAGTCTAAATAAATACACTCCCAACAAAGGAAGCGTGGTGTTTGGATTCAGCTTTAAATGTCTTGTTTGGGTTTTTCATCTATTAATAATCCTTTTCATCTTTTATCAGTATGTCTGCAGATTCTGAAATCGTTTGCGACATTTTATCTAAATTTAAGGCCTATCAAAGGTGGAGATAAATATAGCGGTATATGTCTTGGTAACACTTTGTGCTGTTTATCTGGTGAGAAATCAGCCTACGCGACAGACCCTTGGGGTATTAATAGGGCTTAAGTTGGTTCATTTTCACCTACAAAATTGGTCTTGTTTCCTTCAAAATGCCAGTCTCAAATTATTATTCTTGTGATATCTGCAGATGCCAGGATGGAGTGCTGCGAGGCGGAGCCGCGCTACACCATCGAGCAGATCGACCTCCTGCAGCGCCTGCGTCTGTCCGGCATGACCAAACCTCAGATCATCCACGCTTTGGAGTCCCTGGAGAGGCTGGACCCGGACCACCGCCCGTCCCACTGTGACTCTCAACCTGCCCCGTCCAACAACAACAACAACACCCCCGCCGCGGCCGCCCCGGCCCCGTCCTCCTCCTCGTCCTCGTCCTCCTCGCTCTCCCTGGCCTCCGCCACCACGCAGACCTCCGGCCTGGACGGCGCCGCGCTGTCCCCCAGCAACAGCTACGAGGCCTCGCCTCCGCCCCTCTACCCTCCCAGCGTGGCGGTTCAGCGCTCGTTCAGCTACGACATGATGGGAGAGGAGGAGTGGGACCTGGAGGAGAAGGTGGAGGATTACATGAGGTGAGGAATCGGTTGGTGGAGCTCACTGTTATCAGAGAGCTGGGCGGAGAGACAAAGAGAGACTATTATAACACCAGATAATGACAGCTACCCTCCCCTGAGGCGCAGGCTTAGTCTCCAGAATTTTAGTGGAGTTAATTCAGGTCAGGTCTTTAGGGACGTCTGGGAAAAGAGAAGCATCAGTGAATAAGGTTAGTCAGAGCAGAGGCTGGTGTTTTTAACCACCGCGTAGTCGTTCTAATGCCGCCACGGCTTGTTGTTGCTTTTGCAGGAGAGACAGCAACCTGGTGAAAGAAGAGATCAAAACGTTCCTCAACAACCGCAGGATCTCTCAGGCAATCGTGGGCCAAGTTACAGGTACTGTGTCTGTAAAGCTAGTGGACGGGTATCATCTCTCGTGATGGAGTTGAGTGTGATGTCCCGACTAGGATTGATTCTTGATTAAATAAGTAGAAAAACACTTTATCAGGCTTTTTCCTGTGTATTTAATCCACTAAATGTCTGCTATGCTAACTGGCTAAGATGAAGGTCACCGTCTGACCAAACATCAACAAAGAGAGAAGTGTGTGTGGGACCGACTGTGTCTGGATTCTAGAAGTTGTGAGGGTGAGAGACGTGTCGTCTGTGCTCTCACTGGTATTAAACGGGAGATGATAAACTCTCTGCAGCTGAAACCCAGAAAACAGAAGATTAATCGTCGGCCATTTTGATAACTTATTTATAGTTTAAGTCGTCTTTAAACAAAAATGTCTCGCTATCCAGCTTCTCAAATGTCTTTCTCTGTTTTATATTGTTTAAATGAAAAAAAAAGTCATATTGGGATCCAGGAAACTGATGAGCATTTTTCACAATTTTGCGGAAATTTGATGTCTTAAAAGAATAAATGAATTAATCAAAATGTAACTGACAGATAAAACCAATCAGCCAAAGTCAACATCCCTTTGTTCTTTGGTTTGTTCCAAAGATAAAAATGTACTTGACATGTCTTTCAGGCCCTTTTTAAAATGGCTTATTGACTATTAGAATAATAATAATAAAGGAATAACGATGCAATAGCTTAGAGCAGGTCGGTAGAAACGAGCTTGTGGCGCCCGCAGCAAGGCTCCACCTCGAGGCAGTAAATTGTGAACTACAAGTAGCAGCATGTTCTCAAAGTACTGCACCAAATCACGTGTCCTTAATTAAGGTATTGATATTGGGGAGGCTTTATTAGCTCAACAGAAGCTGGCTCGCAGCCGATCCCCGACGGTCCAGATGCTGCCGGTGCCCCCGTGAAATGAATCGATGTCTTTAATGTGTGAAGATGACATGCCTCGCCTCCCCGCACGCAGGCATCAGCCAGAGCTACATCTCCCAGTGGCTGCTGCAGCAAGGCCTGGAGATGAGCGACTCCAAGCGCCGCGCCTTCTACCGCTGGTACCTGCTGGAGAGGAACAACCCCGGTGAGTCTCCGGTAGCAGGTCGGGGGGGGGGGGGGGGGTCGGGCAGGACCGTGTTTCAGACACAGTGTGGAGTTTGACTTCTACAGAGCAGGGGAGTGGGATTCTAGATCATTAGGATGATGGATGCTCGGTACAGGAGGACTGATGATGAGAAGAAGTGCAGATCGGCGCCTCAAGGTCGAATGTCGGGTTAATGATGATAGATTAGATAATGAAGGAAGGCTTGAAAAGAAGGATCAGAACTTTTTTTTTTGTGAACGTGACCCCCCCCCCCCCCCCCCCCCCCCCCCCCCCGCATGGTAAACTCACACACCTCTAATTCCTCACGCTAACTCCATCCCGGCCCTCGAGGTGCTACGAGGTCGAGGAAGGACACGAGACTCTACATTTCAGAGGAAAGACGAGGGATAAAGGTAGTTCTGTCACAGGAGAGGCTGATCGATAGGATTAGGCCTTCTGGTTTGGAAGTGAAACCGTAGCGGGGGGAACGCGGTTTGTGTGTCCGGGGTAGAGTAACAGCTCGGGTAGGTGTCGACCTCTCCATGTCCTAGGAAGCATGGATCCTTATATGAAACACACGGGTCTGGTTTTAAACAGATACTACACTGAAGATGCTCGGTGCTTTTATTGGTCTGCGTCAGGCAGCAGAAATCATGTCGGGACATTTTCATGTTTACATTATGAGTTCTGTGAAACAAACGAAGCCGCCGATGGACCTTCTGCCGACCCTGCTGTCTCCCCTCATCCTAATCCTTTATACCCCCCCCCCCAACCCTCCCAAGCTTTGCCGTAGCTCCTCTGTAGTTCTCAGCCCTGATGCTGGAGGTACTCTGGTGCTGGTTTTCATTCCTACATGGCTAACTAACCGGTTATTAACAGCGATACTAACAATAACTAATTTCCTCGGTGGCCACAATGCTTTGCATCCGATTTCGGCTCCTATTGACCTGCCCACCGTGAATCTAAAAACACAAAGCTGTGAGTCAAATTGACTTCTTATCGGCAAATACAATGTAAAACATTATAAAGCAGCCATTTGTTGTTTAAATTTATTGCGGCTTGGAAGCTGCCAGGCAGGTCCACAGGAGTGTGTCACGTTACCCAAATAACTCTTAATTTCCAATTAGCTTAAACTGGTGTCCATGACCTAATCCGTGGCCCGCCTGACCGTTGGTTTTGTCCCGACTGAAGGGCTGAGGTGGAGTGAAAGCCAGCACAGCGTGAGTCCCATGCCCAGGACGGTGGCGGGGGCGAGCGGCTGCCTCCCCAACCCCAACACCAACCTCAACCCCAACCCCGTGTGGAGCAGGCAGAGAGAGCTGCTGATGCACTTGCTGCCGTGGTACACTGCCGCCGCCGCCGCCGCCCAGGCCCAGCCAGGTAAACCCCCCCCCCCCCACCTGCCCCCTCCCCCACCCCCACCCCCACCTCCCCGCCTCAGCAGCTCGCCGCAGGGAGACGCATGCATGCCATTCGCCCTGTAGCTTGGGATGCCTTTCAACAGACTCAAAAACGGCAGAGATAAACTCCGAGGATTGAACTCCGGATGCTAGAAATGAAGCGTCTCCATACTATTGAAGTCCTCTTTGCTATGCCATAGTAGCAGGCTGTCGCACCAGCTGTGTGTAAGGTCAAACGTAGCTTAGTGTGAACGTAGTGTAAGCATTCAGGCTTTAGGAGATAAAATATATTCCTTCTCTTGCTCGCTATAGGCGGTGATGTTAAAAAGTAACTGCACATGTAACGGGAAATGTCCCTCACTCAACAATGTTCTGAGTGAAACTTAACTAGTCACAATGTAGCAGTTCATGTCGCCTTAACGGCTCTATTTGTTCAGCTGGTGCGACAGGAAGCTGGAGTCTATAAACGCCATAAACGCTCGACGGTGACATCGTTGCGCTGCGCTCTCTTCTTTCAGGGGCCACCCTGTCGATGCGGTCCCTGGTGAAGGAGGAGCCCGATTGGAGGACGGGGATCATGGCCAGCGACAGAGCCGGGATGGTGGGCGGGCCCCTGAGGCTGCGCAGAGGAAGCAGGTTCACCTGGAGGAAGGAGTGCCAATCAATCATGGAGAGGTGAGCACTTTGATTACATACGGCAGCTGCCTTTACGAAGTACGTGCTGCTGCGTGCAGTGTGCATACAATACAGACGTCCTGCTTTGTCATAACTTTGACCCTCTTCTTCATATGTCCGATACACGTGATATCTGTCTATGAGTCATCAGTCGATGTGATGCATCTTCCTCTGTGCAAAGGATTGTGGGTCAGAACAGCCAGACCAGCATACTGCAACATGCAGCAGGACATCCTGGTATCTGTGGCATGCTGCATCAACACACTGTTTGTTGGGACATACTTGATGTTTTTCCGGCATACTAAATAGAAGATGCTTCATTTAAAAAAAAAAAAAAAAGAAAAGACAGATGAGATAAATACTGACAGAGATTGAGATGTGATGTCATGACTTCAGCTCTCTTTTGGACTTATTATATAAAAGGAGGCTATTACTTAATGAAAAGTGTGACGAAGAAAGGCAGCGAGTCCTCCAAACACAAGTCAAACTAGTGACTGTTTGGTATTTTTGCTTCAGTTTCTGTTGCTCAAACTTAGCGTTTCAGCTCTAAAATGAACAGATTCTTCATTTTCAATAATAAAAAGCTGATGAAGAACACCCGAGGTCTGCAAAAACCTGCTGTCTTCAGACGAGCATGAACACGTCGGCTCTGGTTCAACCCTCCAGTCATAGTCGTACTCGCATGTGAGAGGAATGCAGCATTGCTTGAGGTAATATCAGCCTCGCTGTTGTGGCGTTTATTAGGTGTGTTTTGTCTCTTCTCCTCGTATTATATTTGCCCCAGACTCCTCAGTGAGTAAGAAGGATGCAGAGAGAAAGAGGAGTCGGCCGTCCTACCCGCTGCGTGCGATTGATTTTTCTCTGTTCCGTGCTTGCTGTAAGTATAGGGCGCAGTGTGGGCACTCTCAGTAATCAGACCACACCGGCCCTCACGCTGCACTCACCAGCAGGGCCCCCAGGATTACGCAATCCCACTGCAGTGCTGATCCCCGTGAGCTAGTTTACACCCAAGGACGGTACAGCCGAGGTGAAGGGGTGTGTGTGTGTGTGTGTGTGTGTGTGTGTGTGTGTGTGTGTGTGTGTGTGTGTGTGTGTGTGTGTGTGTGTGTGTGTGTGTGTGTGTGTGTGTGTGTGTGTGTGTGTGTGTGTGTGTGTGTGTGTGTGTGTGTGTCACAGACAGAGTGGACAGGATAGGGCACCTCAGATGGTGAGAGGAAGAAGAAATTGATCTGTGTGTTTTTGTAATGCAAGCTCGTGATTCTTTTTCAGGTTATAAAGAAACATGAAAAACAAAAATGATTTATTTATTTATTCATTTGTGTTTTCTACCAGAGGAAGAGATGTGAGCTACAGGGAGGACTCTCCTGAAGCTCTTCCTCTGTGTTAATGTTGTTCTTGCCTTCCTGTGGCTCAATACAAAGACCAAAAGGAATCATTATCGTTAGTTTAAAATCACTCAAGTGACTTTTAGCTTAAATAAAACGTCACACGGGTGTGCAGGGTGTTTGTGTGTGTATTCATGTTATCAAAGATCTTTGATAAGACGTGTGTGCTACACGACACGTGTCGTTATTTTCATATATTCTAACTTTTTCAGGGTATTTCTTTTTCTCTCTCCTAAAATGACGTTTCATCCTCCTCGATCCTGTTCTTCTTCTTTTTTTCTTTTCAGCCCCCGGGACGACGGGACAGTCCTACCATCTGGAGCCCCTGCTGTGATGCAATCTGATTTTTAACCGTTTCAAATACCGTGACTGTTTGTGCCTCCACAGCTTCTTCATGGAGAACCAGTACCCAGACGAAGCCAAGCGAGAGGAGATCGCCAACGCCTGCAACTCCGTCATTCAGAAGCCGGGTGAGTGTAACGAGCTTCCTGTCGGGAGCTGATAGTCTCTTCATAAGCGTTCTGCATCCTCCATTTAAAAAGATTATTTTATTCATCATTTAGTCAATTGACAGATAATTCATTTTTTTTGTTATTTCATTACAAAATAGACCCCTATTCAGTGTGAAGCCCGTTAAAACTAAATAGTCTATACATTTAAATGTGTCTTTTGTTTAACAGATATAAAGTGTGAATTCATTCACTCGTAGAGAAAACACAAAATGTACTGCTGTCAGTTTTTGTGAGTTTTTATATTTTTATTTACTGGAAATGTCCCAACTGATGTATTTATACCAACAAAATTTACTTTTATTTTATATAAGGCACATCGGGTTCATGTCATTAAGATGTTTGTCCTCACCGGCAGTTTAATTCTTGAGGGAAACTTTCTTTGTGATCCAAGTGTCTCATTCATCCGTTCATCCGGTCATCTGGTTATTTTGTGGGTGACGTGTTCCTTTTCAAGCGAGTGTTGTTGTGTTTTTCATCACCCAGGCTGTAAGCTGTCTGAGTTTGAGCGCGTGACGGCGTTGAAGGTGTACAACTGGTTTGCCAACCGTCGGAAGGAGATGAAGAGAAGAGCGAATATCGGTGAGGACCCGAGGACTTGTGTGTACCTCCAAAAGAAAAGCCTTGTTTTCAGCGTCATGACCTGTAAAATGAAGAGTCACGGGAGGAGCCATGTTTCCATCCCTTACTCCTTACTACTTCCCTGTCTAACACAACCAGAAGCTGCCATTTTGGAAAGCCATGGAATCGAGGTGCCAAGTCCGAGCTGCCACTCCAACGGTGAAGAGGGAGAGATGCACGAGTTCGCTGACCAGGTGAATCACCGCTTCTCAGAGCAGGCAAGTGGACTAGGCGTCGGGTCTGGGACCCTTTGTGTTTGTAGTTCATGAAAGTTAGTTTTCTTTACCTGGTGTATCTAATCAAGTGATGAGTGATGAATCCAGATGTTTCTCTCATGCATACACACCCCCTGCTCCTCCACAGGAAGACGCCTCTTCCCACAGGATCATTGACCAACAACAAGACTCCTCCTCGTTGGCCACCGCGGAGGCCGCGGCCCTGCCGAGCCCCACCACCCCTCAGGTCCTGGATCGGAAGGAGGAGGATTCAAAAAGGGAGACTGTGGACGAAGAGTGACCAAAGCTGGTGGAGTTTGGATCATATTTGAATTTTAATGAGATTAAATAGGAAAAAGCGTCTCCTCCTCCTCCTCCTCCTCCCATGTAGAGCCTTTTGGGGGCTATCGCACCCAAGAGTCAACAGGAGAAGGGTGCTGAAGCTCGCTGAGGTGCCTCTATAGTAAGGAGGCCACTGTATTTATCAACAGTTATCCTGCTTATATTAACGGCAATATACAGTATATATATATATATCAATATATAGTGCATTCCAAGATGGTATTAAAAAGCCTAAATTCCTTAGAGGGAGGATTATGTAATGGATACCTCGCCCGTTTTAAGCTAAGCCTTTTCTTCGTTTCTTCGCTACATGCCTTCTGTTAGCCTTTTTAAAAAGAGTGCGCGAGTGTGCTGAGCCTGCAGGTCAGGTGTGGTGTTGGTGGAGGAGGATCTAGTTTTCGGGTGATGTGAACACCTTCGTGAGACTCTTAACCTCAAATCGGTCGATCCGATCCAATCGGTCGGTCAATCAATCAACGAGTGCTGTTGCTACGGAATCCGTATTAAAAAAAAAAAGAAAAAGCGCCCTGAGGGACAACTGGAATCTCAGGTAATCCCAAAACCGGTGGATAAGGACGGCGGTGAATTGTCTCAACACGTGCTTTACTTTCTTCCATCTTCCTTTTTCTTTCATCTTTAACTGTGTTTTAACCAAAGCAGGACGTGTTATTTATACCTTTTTATATTAGCAATATATCACAGTATCTCGTCTTCTTTGTTATACTGAATGCTGCTGTTTGGTCCTTTTTGTAGCGTAAATCCTCATTTCAAACGTTCACGTCTCAAACCTCAACTCAGCCAGTGAAGCTAGACGAGATACACAAGTCTACTCGGTTTCTTTTTTCTTTTTTTTTTACGTTTGAAAGAACGCTAAAAACAAAATGTGATCGAAAAACAATGCGTCAGCCTACGCGCTACAAGCACCTTCTTCTCCTATTGGAATAAGCTAAAGCTTAAGCTCCTGTACGTTTGTATGACTGCAAAGCTGCACTTGGAAGTGGATCTCACTATAATCAGACTGGGCCTAGACCTGTACATAACCCAGAGGATACACACGTCTGTGGGTGCTTTTCCTTTTTAGACGACCTGATGTAGAAACTGTTCTTTGTCAAACTTGAATAGCTGACTTTAACTCTGCGTACCTTTTTGCTCCCCTTGTATTTAGCGGCCCAAGGCCTCGGGAGCTACTTCTCTCAACGTTCATGAAATGGACTCCGGACGCCTTTCGGGGGCGCCGCCACCACGTTACCTCGTAATGCCAAAGCTATGCCAAGGTAGAGATGAGCGAGCGGGAAGTGACGCAGTCGCTG
The DNA here is from genome assembly GCF_910591455.1 of Pholis gunnellus. Lineage (NCBI taxonomy): Eukaryota > Metazoa > Chordata > Actinopteri > Perciformes > Pholidae > Pholis > Pholis gunnellus. The sequence continues at coordinate 19,440,251 of NC_136543.1, read as the reverse complement.
ACCCACACTACGTAGAAGTTTATTTTGCTCAGTACAACACTAGCCAACTCTAGCTTACCTCAGAATATCTCCGTGACTGTCATTAACGTGTCAGCAGCCGCTGTTGTGACTGTTTTAAAAGATGTGGACAGTGTTATGTAGCATTTATGACGTGGGGGGGGGGGGTCCACCCTGTGTTTATGATGTAAACTCAACCTCAGACAGTTCGTTCTCTCGTCCGGCTTTGGACGGGAACCCCAAAGCTGCACGCCGTTTCTGATTATTCCGCTTTCTCTCTATCTGCTTTTATCTGACAACCAGGAGAAAAAAAAAAAAAGACGATAACGATAATAAAATTGTAAACGATGTCTGTGATATGTCTTGATTTATTGTTGAAGAGGTTGGTATTGGGAGCGTTCAGCATGGTGTCGAGGTGATGAAACCGGATTGAAGCATCTTCCTACTACTTGTACTTGTTTTGATATATGCCCCCCCCCCCCCCCCCCCCCCCCCCCCTTCATTTATTCTCTCTAATAATTAAACTACAAGCTCAAAGTTCCACTTCATTGCTCTTGTGGTAAGTGACCACATGTTGCCGTTCCCACTGTATTCCCAGTGCTGAAATTTAGACAAATTGCAACTAAATCTCTCCAACACAAGAGAGCAGCTCTGTGACTCAACTAATCGGAGACGTGACGTCATCACAGAAGCGAGAGACGTCAGCTGGTCTGAGTCCTGAGCAAACGTGTGAACACGTGTGGCTGTGATGCTGAATGTTAACATGATGCTGAGCTGAAGGTGGCAGTAAAAGTCCACAATAACAAGCAGACGCAGGAAAAACAATGTGCAACGTTATAAGAATGATTCATTATATCAAAACCTTTCACAACCTTTCATCTCCTGGATCTGAACAAATCCTTCAGGAGCTTCAGCGTTAACACCTAATGTGAGTTCTGGAAGAATAAAAGAGACTTCTGTTAGTCTCGAAGCGTTTAACGGAGAAAAGTCCCTCATATTTACGCGTTAGTTGACTTGGCAGCATGCAAAGAGGTGAAATGAACTTGTCTCAGGAAATGGCGTTTAGAAAAGCATTAGTGCTCCGCTGCCCGCGGACACAGTGACTGATGTAACGTAATTACATCAACAGGAGAGAATTTCCCCCCAAATCCCTCAGAAAGCTGTTGTGTGCAGAACGTTTTGGCCTCGAGGCTGAAGTCTGGAGATACTCCAAATGTTTCAATCCATTAATTAAATGTGTGTGTTTGTGTGTGTGTGTGTGTATGTAAGCAGGCTTAATCACGGCCTTTTACTAGTTGTATGGTAATGAGATGTAAAACATGAGCGATCCGTTTCTTCTGTACCTGTTCCTCTGTTCAGCCACTGGAGGGAGACATTGTCCTCTGTTGATGTGTGAGCGCTGGAGTCGGATGCAGCTGTTGCCGTTTGTGTGTAAATCCGCGTTGGACTGGTGATGCTCATTTTGCACTCAAAACTTTGGGGGCAAAAAAAATCAGATCTAAAAAAAAAAAAGTAGGGTGGAAAGTTTTCTTCCACATCTTGTTTACACCTTCTCAACCTCGTTTACAGCATCAAACAATACGTCGAGTCTGCACGTGTCGCCAATCACACTGATGTATATCTGCAAGTCAAATTAGCACTCCTCTCTCTCTCTCTCTGTGTGTGTTTTCTTGTCTGACACTGTGAGCAGTCGTGTTGCACTTAAACCATCTGGTGTGTTTTAAAGGCCTGAAGATAACTGCATCCTACAGATCAACTACATCTCAACGCCCTTTGTTGATTTCCGCGACGCAAAAAAAGGTGATTCGAGCTGTAACCGTTTAGTCTTAGTCCTTATGAAGATATCATTGAAACTGAATCAGATAAAGGTCTGTACATGAAGGGAGATTGGTCCTCGTGTCCCCGGTGGGGTTTTATTTGTAGCGTGGTCCTGCTGCAGCTCCAAGCTTTAATTACAGGGTCACCTCCAGGCCACAAACTCTAAATAGACCTGAACAACGTAGCAGGACAGGTGCTTAAAAATGATTAGTTCATTCATTAATTAGAGCTTCAGAAAATGAATCAACAAGAATTTTAATAGCTCTTTAATAATTTGAGGCGTTTATCAAGCAAACGTGAATCTTTGTCTGGTTCCGACTTCACCATGTGTTTGTGATGTCGTCTTTAATGTCTTTGGGTTTTTGGACTGTTGGTTGGACAAAACAAGAAGAACTTGTGATGGCCATCTTTTCACACTTTTCTGACAGTTTGTAGAATGGTGTTGTTTACTTATGAAGGCCATCGGTATTAAACTGAGACGGTTTCATAACCCGTTAAAAGTTCCTCACTGTTCCCTTTGTGACACTGACATGTTGTGTTCAGCAAGAAAATCTTCACAAACTTCACTTTTAGGATTTTTGAAGCGTAAATCCAGTCGCTATAAGCTAAAAGCTAACATTAGGCTATAAATGAACTACACCAAAGTCAAGTGACTTCTACTGTTCGGCGTGTTGCCGTTAAGCGGTCTTATTAGCAACCGTCTCTTTAAAGACGCTTAAAAAGCCAACACACAATAACCACAAAACCTGAATGCAAACCTTTCCAGGAACACAAACATACACATTGGAAAGGTTTTGCACAATAGCTCTGTGCACACACACACACACACACACGGTTTGTTTTCACCGCGTCAGGCTTTAAGACCAACATGGCTCTTCTATCATTCATCTCCTCAGAAGTATTTTTCATCCTCTTCTTTTTTTTCCTTCCCAGAGGAAAACAGAATTCATGACCCGTCACCTTTTTTTGCTGACTGCACAGGCCGTCCGCCGCCTTGCTAAACGATTTCCCGGCTATTTTAGTTGCCTCGCAAAACACTTGACGACACAAGTGGCATGAAAAGTAGGCAATTCCATTTGTCAGTGGGTATTACTTTGTAGCGGACAGTTACAGTTATGTTTTGATTACGGGTGTTTTCCGTCGAGTCGGCTGTCCCTCCCTCACACTCCCTTCACAAAGTGAAACGTGTTGGTTCCTTCCCTTTGGCGATCTGCTGAATGTCTTCTCTCTTGTCTGATCAAATTTCATCTCATTGCAGGCTCACCGGTTTAAGCGAGGGTGTCCTTTTGTGCGGCGAGAGAAAAGCAGGGGAGAAGGTGGTACACAGACCAAGATAAAGGGAGGAAGGGAAAGGTTACCTTCACACCGAAGAATCGGTGTGAATAGGAGAGAGCATTCCATCGACTCCAGCGCTCTGATTTCTCTTACTGTGTAGGTGTGTGTGTGTGTGTGTGTGTGTGTAGGTGTGTGTGTAGGTGTGCGTGTGTTTTAAATAAGGCCTCAGTAACAGCCAAATAGGTCATCTGCCCTTGAAAGAGTGACACGAGAATGGGTGAGTAGGAATCTTTTTTTTTTACCATGTCCTATTTCACAGGACAAATAAAAAGGAAACGCACACTTACGAACACACACACACACACACACTGTGCCCTGAATCTGTCAGGGTCTCGGTCCCCCTTCTTCCAGTCAGATACGAATTTCCACAAAGGACTTGTCGCAATCTCACCATGCTTATTTAATTTTTATTCCTCTTTCCAACTTGTTCTTCCCATAATTCAGAGCATCCCTCAGCGGCACCTGAGCAACTTCTCAAGTGAGCACGGGCGGGTTCCAATAGCACGAGCACAACTCGTCTCTCCTTGGAGGCTTCTCCTCTTTCTTTCTTTTTTTCATTCTCTCTCTCTCTCTCTCCCCCATTCTCTTTCTCTGTGGCCCCCGTAACTTCTATTCTCTTTACTTTGCTCTTTCCTCCATCGTTCCCCTCAGTAGGGTATGTTGAAAGAAACCCAACCTCTGGTTACTGAAACACCAAAACCGTCAGCCGTCAAGTGTTCAAATGAGACGCAAACGACAGCTACACATGTATTTTTAACCCTCTTCATGTCATCCGGGAAAGGGGTTTTTGGTGAGCGCGTGTGCTGTGTGCAATCGATATTCAGCTTCGTTCTCACACAGTTATTTATTTGTTTGCTATAGGGACAGAGCACGTTTAATGAACATCAGTATAAAAGATGTAAACACGCAAAAGTTAGCAAGAATGCTAATTTACATCCGTAGTCCCTAGGCAGGTAAAAACAGAAACACGTGACAATGTAAAAAAAATAAAATGTCAAGTTGAAAGTTGCTCATTATTCACAGTGTTCTGCTGCTGGCTGCTTGAAAAAGCCCCAGTGGGGTTTACCTTGCTCAAGGTCAGACTGCCTGATGGAGAGTTTTTCATTTCAGTTCTGAGACTCGAGCCAAAACAAGACTTCACAACAACAGAGAGTGTGGCGACCAATGTTTACGCCCGCCTTTGTTTTTCTCATTCTGACATTCAAACGTTCAGATTTCTTCAAACCTGCATTAACAGATTTATTTTATTTATTTTTTGGCCACATGGAGGCAGCAGGAACAATCTGTGAATACAAGATTCAGAGATCATCACCCTAATAAAGTTGACATGGCAAACTTGTTAGTCAACAGTTGCTTATTCAAACATCAAGCAGACGAAGAGCAACATTAGCGTTTGTCCATAAAAGGACACTCGAGTTGAAACCAGGACGAACCGGGACGTCCGGTCAACGTACGCTAACTTCTGTGTCCGTCTTTATCCTCAAGCTTTCTGGCTGAAAACGGCTGCGACTGGAAACAATGCTGATGAGAGCAGAAACAAAATAGTAAAGTTGTGGTTGTAAAACCAAAACATTGAGCTGAAAGAAGCTAAAACGCTCCAGAGCTGTTGGGTCTCTGCATGTGAGACTTTTCGCATTACAAGTGTTCATTTGATCCATTGTTGATCTGAAAATCCTGACTTGCGCAGACATATTCAAGCTTAAAAAAACGCAATATACTACATTCAATGCATTAACATAGCAGCTAACAACCTGCTGCTAGTCTCCTAAAGGGGGGCGGGGACACAGATACAGGAAACTGACTCTGAACTGTCCCGGTAGTCCATGATATGTCGCCTTTAACCATAACCGTAGTGGCGGTAGATAAAAAAATAAATACAAATACTTTCAACGTATTATGTTTGAGGACTTGTTGGACCAAAAACCACGACAAAAGCTCTCTGCCTAATCTCTAGACATCTCAACGTTTAGACCGGTCTGCATCACGTCGGCGCGTCGCTCTTAGATTCCCGGCCTACCAGACGGCACCTCATCTCATGACTTCATCTTCCCGGCGCCCCGCTGTTTCGTAAGGGTTTAAAGCTCTCTGGCAGAGGACACAGGAGATGAAGCACCTGAGCGCGCTGAGCTTCAGACAGCGCTGCGCTGCCCCGTGACAGATAAGACTCCGTCTCCGCCAGCCTCTCTCTCTCCACACTCTCTCATCCCTCAGTGAAAAAGATTGAAAGGGGAGATTTCCTGGGAAAAAAAATGTCAAAGCAGCAAACAGGATCAACAGCTTAGACGGCTTTTCACTGCTCAGCAACTTCTTCCTGCCTAATATTTATGCTTTTTAAAATGTGTTTATTTGTGTGTGTGTGTGTGTGTGTGTGTGTGTGTGTGTGTGTGTGTGTGTGTGTGTGGTGGAAAGGATGGACTTGTGAGGGAATTTATTCTCCTGTGTATTGGAGTGTAGAAGATGCCAGAATGCTCTTTTACTTCACTGATGATGTGCAGCAGCCTCATGAAGCAGGGAAATAAACCTCACACACACACACACACACACAGGCACTGTAACTCTTGCCCTTTTACCATCACACACTTGGCGACATTCATATAAATATACCCACTCAGTACATTATTACTTAAAAAAAAAAGGCCATTACGTTAAGCTCCCACCTATGTCACTTTTACGGCCGCTGCTCCGTCGCATGAATGCAAATGAGACGGAGCGTGTCCAGACGCACAAAAACCAACAACCTGGAGATAAAAGCTTGTAGCCTGATGCCGCCGAAGCTGGCGTGCATGAGCGACTCTTCTCCCAGCCTCTAATTCCTCAGTCACATTTACTGTTTGCTCCGTGAAGTTGAAAAACAACAGCAGTTCTGGGCCGGCCGTAATGGATTCAGTTGGCCTCCGAGATGTTTGCACAGAATGTTTTTTTTTTCTGCAAGCGGCAAATTCCACGTCGCCGCCAGAGGCCGTAAACAGATCGATGGAGGGAGAAAGCAGGAGGAAGCTGCTTTTCTGGCTGTTGACAGAGGACCGGGGTTAAACAGCTAAAACAAAAGGGGCTCGGCATCAAACATCCCAGCATGTCCAAGTCCAAATAAACTGGTGGAGCCAGGACTGGAATGGGGAAGTGATTTTCCTTGCAGGGCCAAAGAACACAGAGACCCAGCTGTGCACTGTTTGACAGTTTTCTTAGCAGGAAAATCTGCACATTGGTGGTTCTGACTAGTTTTGGGTGATATCTGTATTTTCAGTAGTTGGAACCATCATGAGCCAATTCACATTAAGTCTTATCTATGAACAAACAAATGTGCAGATCATCTTTACTGCCATTTCTGAAAAGGTAAACCAGAAAAAAAGCGAGATCAGAGCAGAAACGGAGATTTACTTTGTTTTTCACACACTCTTCTTCCTTCACAAACCTGCCGCTTACATTACCCATAATGCAAGTCGACCGTCTTTAATTGTGTCGGAGATTCGGGTGCGTTATGCTAGCAGTGGCTAATGTAGCCTCAAGCCGTTAGCTTCCAGCAGAGATGAGGAGGGGGCTACAGGGGGTCTGGAAAGATCACTTCACATCTCCACACACACACAGATTGTTTTCATATTCAAACTTGTAGCTTTTAGACCCAACTGTGCAGCAGGACCCGTAAACAGACTTCGATGTGGAGCATTGATCGGTGGTTCCCTTTAATTGATCAACAAACTTGATTTAGATCATGCCAACTGACCAAGTGACTAAACGACAAAACCTAAAGTGAATCTACCGTCTTTAAGTTCATTTTGAACACAAAGGGTTAAACACAACGAAACGCGACTGTTGCAGCTTGTGATAGTTGAACTTCCAGCTCCGCTAAGCATTCAGAGGAGAAAGCCTGCAGCTGGGAAATAGAAATCCTCCTGTTTGTTCTGCTTGTTATTTGGACTGTGAGCGTCTCCTGCGTGCTGGCCTGCGCTGACCTCCTGCTGTATGCGCTCTACGCGCTGATCCGATGCTCTTCTCTCCACCGACTTGTGCTTTTTGGCTTCCTCCACAGGAGCACGCTGCGAGAAGCCACCTACACGCCCTGGCATGCCCGGTAGCGCCCGGAGAGATACGAGTTGAAATTTGGAGAAGATATCACATTGTTGCTCGGTGTGTGTGGGTGAGAGCGGCAGACGTGCAGTCACGTCAAGTGGTTCTGTGAAGGTTTTTGTTCAGGGATGGCCAGACAGGTTGAAGACTTTGTCGTGTGTGTGTGTGTGTGTGTGTGTGTGTGTGTGTGGAGGCCAATTATGTCTCTGCTCCTCCCTGTAACAGAGAGATAATTGGAAACTTAAGTATCGAGCCGTAATCACATCCACTCTCCATGAGAATTACAACCGTCTCCTTCTCTTCCCACGTCCCTCTGTTCGATTCCTCTGTCGTCCGTCTTGACCTTGTTTCATTCTAATTATTCTAATTACTGAGGGACTTTAGAGACTTCCCAAAGCAGGGGAACTGCGCTAACAGCAGAGCCTCGGCTGACCTTGGAGACAGTCGGACGATGATGGCTCATTTGAACACAACGGTGACGGTCCGTGGGAGGAAGGTGGGGGTTGTGGGTTCGCTCTGGGAGCTGGTTTGTCTCCTACACAGGTAATTAATACGTGTATTAACTCCTCGGCTCGTATCATAATCAAAATCACGAGGAGATGGTGTGGGTGGAATATCTTAATGGTATTCACGCTGCCCTTAAGTCGCAGGGTCGAGTCTGATGCATGCGGGGGGAAGTTTAAGGGTTAATTGGGTACGGTCTAAGTGTGGGCAGTTTCCATATCTTGGCATATATTAATAATAATAGATTGTGTAGTTTACATGAGAGTGAAGAGACTGCAGAAAATGTTGTCATATTTCATGCTCAGGTATGGGGCAGGTTACACGTTGAAAACTGTAAACACAGGGTACAATGGTATTTATTTGCATGTGAAATGTAGTTGAAGCATTTTAAGGGGTTGAAGCGTCAGCAGAAGTTGCTGCTGGTTTTTGAATGAACCATCTATCAATCAAAAAAAAGAGACTGCACACCTTTACATTGAGAGAAAGCCTTCAGTGTCGTTCTTTGCTCTTGTTTCAATGAATAAATACTTTCCAGTTCTGATGTAACTGAAGATATTGTTGCATGCAAACCTCTCAAGGAGCCGCCATTGGCGTTTGGAGTGAACATCCGCCTCTGCTTATTACATGCATTTAGTGTCTTTGCCAAAATTACTTATAGTTTTAAGATTTACTTACACAACAAACGTACTTGGTTAGTGAGAGATCGGGGTTTAATTTCAAATAACGACGCTTGTCACATAAAATAACTGTAGGTTGTAGAACAAGAGTCCATTTGGGTTCAAACACTTCAACTGCTTTCATTTCAGCTAATTTAAGTGTTTGGCAAGGTGTACAGGGGCAGTTAGAGTCTAAAACAGCGGACATGGTTGTTATAAAGTTTTTAAAATGTATTTCGAGTTTGAACATTAAAAGCCTATGGAAGCAATGAAAGAAGTTGAAAGGTTATGTGTCAGATCTAGGGATTCTCAACCAAAGAAATTCTTCGTCAACTAACACTAAGCAGTTATTGGATTTTAGCTTTGATCGGCAGATCGGTGAAACTGAGTTTCTCCACAAGGAATCACACGAAAGCACATCTTTGAATCTTGTGTTTATCAGATGTGTCTTGGAAATAAATCATTCAGCATGAAAGAGCATCAAATAAATGACCGTAGACAACAAAGACCAAAAAGATCAGTTAGTCGACTAACCCTCTACTAAGCCCTAGTCGAATCATTTATTATATTAACCAAGTAAAACTATTGCCAGTCAATTGTTTTTGTTCAAATTTGTGAGGGAAGTATAGTTTTGGTTTGAGAGTATCTGAGGGTGTTTTCCCATAAAGTGAAGGAAAACAGCGAGGTGATTTAATGCACACAGCTCCAAGAAACATTGCAAGAGCAGTGCAAGAAAAAACAACAAAAAGTCTTTAAAATTCATCGAAGGTTCAGCCTTGACCAAGGTTGGATGGTCCGCCTGACCTCAGTACTGTAGGAAGCACTGCAGGGTAGCTGAGCGAATGCAGAGTTTCAGACGTCCGAGGCCACATCAGACCTCATCAGGGCAGCTGTGTTGATCCAGGTGTTGTCTTAGTGGAGGGGCCTGAGCCTCTGCTTCACCCACGGCTTGTGTGCGAGTGTATTTTTATCCAGGCATGTGGTGCATTGTTTGTTTTGTGTGCGTGTGTGCGCATGCATGCTTTCACTAAAGGCCAAAATGGATAAATCTGACTCGACACTCAAGAAGGACCTCGTAACCTCGGCGTGAGGAGGGAGTCAAGCCCGCCAAACAGTCGGATTACCCAAAACGACAGCAAAGAGGTGGGTTTCCTGATACGTGAAAAGACCAAAAACTCCCCAGGGGCTTTGTCGGATGGCCTCTTTGCCTGCGTAACCCAATGTTGCCTCAACCCCAAAGAATTCATAAGGTGTACGCTTTTGTTTGTGCATGCATGGTGAGCCGAGCAGCGAGGTGAGAAACATAACATTGTGTTTTAAATTACCAAGTGTGACATGATTTTTCCGCTGTGGGGTTGGTCGGTCGTTGGGCTGAATCCCAAAACAGCACATACATATTAGTCATGCTGTTAACATACACAGCTTTAGCCGTGCCATGAATTTGTGCAAAGATGAACAGGCAATGAGGCCGCGGAACAGGGACAACAAATGTCGGATGTGCTTCTTAACTGTAGACGACTGCAGGAAGCGGGATCGGAACATGAATATTGTTCTTGGGAAAATGTGCCCCTCACCTAATTACGAATTCCCATGAATCATTTTTTAGCGAGATGTGGAGCGAAGAGGTGATGAATTGCATTTCTCTGCATTCGTTGCGTGCATGAAACGTTCAAAGCAGCGGGTAATGATGCAGGGGAAGTTGGGTGACTGCGTGGGGGTGGCGGCACTTTTATAGTTTCTTGTACTTCTATCTGGGGCGTCTTGCCATTAGCTGGGAAGAGCCTCACATTTCGACACACGTGCATGCACATACACACTCCCAAATACCTGAGAGGGGTTGCACTTGATCACACGTCTTTGGCTTTTGGGAACATGGTGGTTTTGTTGTCATGAACACATAAGCACAGACACACACTCACATATATATATATATATATATATATATAAGCATCTGCGCCTACACAGCCAAGCACACACATAGACTCGATCAAAGGGAACCCTGAAAAGAAGCTCAAAGGCAGGATTTCTGTCCTTTACGCTTCTATTTTACCTTAAAAGAATAGTGGCTTTGAAGAGGCACTGTGTAGAGAGGTATATCATTTACAGTCATTAAAAAACTGAATGTGGGATGAGTTACGGCTTTATTTATACAAATGCCCCGAAAGCTGAAAGAAGGTTGAAGAGAGGGGAATCTCGACACCCCCTGACATTTCTTTACAGAGCTTTAACGGCTAAGAAAGGCCTCTGGTCTCCACCTGCAGTCAGCCTTTGAAAGCCTAAACGCATTTCTAATTGCCGAGCCTAAAACCAAGCGCTAAATCCTCTTGGTTTCAGAGATTATTGAGAGTATGTGTGCTCTCGAGACACTATTCAGCAGAAAGAGGCTGGAGAGACCATGGTTTGATGTACCCAATGGGCTGTGAGCCCTGTTTGTCTGGGTTTTTGGCAATGACAGTCCACCTGTTTTGGGAAAGGAGAGGCTGAACTAAAAGCCAGATGATGTCAAAAATAAAAGGGAGAATGATGTCTACACTGAAAACATTTACTTCACTACTGAAATCTCAAAAAGAACAAGTCTGGGAGATTTTCACACACTTGCAAAGCGTACAGTACCAGTTATCTCTAAATCCATTCCCGATCAAAAATATTTCTGCTGGCACAGGTAGTGTAATAACATCTATGGTGCCAGGGTACTGCTTTAACAAGACTGTCCTCCCATGACAAGTTACAGCCATAATTAGGTTTACCTTCAGGTGACGGCGCCCTCTAATGGCCAAAGTAATTATGATGGGAGCAAAGGAGGAAGTACGGTGATGTGATCACAGAGAGAGAAAACATCCAACTTTAATTCAGGAGAAGCCATAACCATGTGTTCATGTAACCGTGCAAGTTCCCCTAACTTTAATGAAATAGTCATAACCCGCACCAGAAAACTTTCCTTAGACCTTAGATCCATCCATCATCTATATATCTATATATCCATCTCTCCATCCATCCATCTCTCCATCCATCCATCTCTATATATCCATCCATCTCTCCATCCATCCATCTCTATATATCCATCCATCTCTCCATCCATCCATCTCTATATATCCATCCATCTCTCCATCATCCATCTCTATATATCCATCCATCCATCTCTATATATCCATCTATCCCTATATCCATCCATCCTTCTCTATATATCCATCCATCTCTCCATCATCCATCTCTATATATCCATCCATCCTTCTCTATATATCCATCCATCTCTCCATCATCCATCTCTATATATCCATCCATCCATCTCTATATATCCATCCATCTCTCCATCCATCCATCTCTATATATCCATCTATCCCTATATCCATCCATCCTTCTCTATATATCCATCCATCTCTCCATCATCCATCTCTATATATCCATCTATCCATCTCTATATATCCATCCATCCTTCTCTATATACATCCATCCATTTCTATCCATCCATCCATCTCTATCCAGCCATCCTTCTCTATATATCCATCCATCATCTATATATCCATCCATCCATCTCTATATATCCATCCATCCATCTCTATATATCCATCCATCCATCCATCTCTATCATCCATCCTTCTCTATATATCCATCCATCTCTCCATCCATCCATCTCTATATATCATCCATCCATCTCTATGTATCCATTTATCCGCCCATCTCCATCCATCCACCCATCCATCCATCTTTATATCTATCCATCCATCTCTATATATCCATCATCCATCCATCCATCCATCTCTATACATCCATTTATCCGTCCATCTCCATCTATCCATCCATCATCTCTATATATCCATCCATATATATATATATATTTGTCTCTTTGTCTGTCTGACTGTCCGTCCAACCAACCACCGAACCAACACTGAGAATCAATCAGCTGAAAACCTCCCATGCTAAACCAATTTCCATTCAGAATAATCTTGTTGTTTTTACGACAGAAAACATACACCATCAGAATAACTAGTGCGCTATAATATATTTTACACGCAGTAAGTACTACAATGACTCACTCCATTATTAGTAGAAGGAAGCTATTCACACAAGGAGATATAGCCCAGTATATTCCATCACACTGCCCGTTAAAATGTGTCTACGACATAATGAAATCTTCACTCCATCTATGTGGCCCAACAGCCCAGCCTGAGAGCGTAACCATCTCCCACAGCCACTTTACTGTTTGCTTACTGATGACACAGAACCAGGGTTGAATGCAAACTGCCACCTGGGCAATCTCCCAGAGGTAACACTGGATATAAAAACTTAACGAGCCACAGGGCATTATGTGAAGATATACATGTGTCTATAAACACCTATTGGCTTTTCATTTGGATGAATGCGACCGGGCACCATAAATCAATTCTGTAGGTATGTCTTTAGCAGGAGAGTGTAAAGCGTGAAGGAGAGAGGGAGAGCCCCTGAGTGTAAAGTATGTTCGATATAAATCACACACTTGTGCACACAGTGAAGACACACAGACAAAACAATAAAAACAGCACTCAGAGAACAAACAGAACATTGATGAAAATAACGAATGAAAGCCTTGAATGTGAGTAATCACATCCAGCCCTTCCTCAGCCCCCCTGGGCTCCGGAGTGGCCTACTTTCTTTCAGCACAAATCACACCACTCAAACATTCATATCAAACGATATCATTCTCTTAAAGTGTAAATCAATGTTTGGGGATACTGGCCAGGTAGTCAGCTTTATGATGTAACACACAGTTGTGTGCAGAGATGTGCCCCTCGCTGATTATTGGGTCTGGTGCCAAAGAAGCATACACTATGTTGTATAATAGTAGGTGATACAAAAATGTATTGAGCTAAAACTGTGCAGCATGTGAACACGATGCTGAACTGAAGTAGTTCTTGACCTACTGATATATTTTTAGACTATTATTCTATAGACAATGTAATAAACATTTTATAGCGTGTTTTGGTGTCTTAGAAAAGAGGGCGCTAACTAGAGCAATATAGGGTTCTTAGGCTTTTCCTCATGGGAGAACCCATTTTGGTTTCTGGTAGAACCTTTTGTCAAGGTTTCACCTGGAACCCTTTCAGAGGGTTCTACCGAGAATCCAACATAAAGGACTATACCATGAACCATCTGTTAAAGGTTCCACCAAGAGAGTGACCTGAGAGTTTCAGCAGAGAACCTTTCTTTGGAGTAATAGTTCCACCCAGAACCCTTTCTAGAGGTTCTGTCCAGAACCTTTCCACCTACTATGGGTGCTAACAAGAATCCACCTAGGTGGTTCTACCAAGAACCCATTTTATTCCGAGGGTATTCATTTGACTCAGGGTCAAAGGAAACCTTGGTTTCTCACCTTCCTTGCCATACAGATACTTATGATTGTATTCGCCCAGGTTGGATTTTGTTTGTGGTGCTCACAGCACTGAAAGATTCAAGAGCGTTGGACACCTTCAGAAACAATGTCCTCATCCAAAGATGTTGCTGTGAATGGAACTTCTCTCTACCAAAGACATTTTCTGAAAGATGGATATCTCGAAGGTATTGGTAAGATATTGTTTGTGATAGCAAACAATAGTATCATCATAATAAATGTAATTGAATATTTACTCGCTCTCTATTGGCCTTTATATAAAAATGTTGATTAATGCCATTTTAGATATATTAATGGGGGATATATTAGGCATTTAAGAATAATGCAGTTTTGCTATATACAATATATATATATATATATATATATATATATATATATATATATATATATATATATATATATATATATATACGTATGTCTTCCTGACTCACTATACTTTATTCTATATTTCAGAGTAGTATGCACTACAGAGGTCTTCAACAGGGGGTCCGCGATCCCTAGGGGGTCCGCTGAGGTACTGCAGGTGGTCCGCGAAGTTTTTGGTTGATTAGACAATTTTATTTTTTTATTTTATTTTTTTTCAAACATGAATCTGTCCATTATTTTAATAGTTCAGTATTGTATGCAAGATAACAGGTATGTTTATGCATGGCAGTGGCACTAATAGGCCATCACTCATTTTTCGTTTCCACATTTATGTTTAAAATAAAAATGTCAATTTGAACAGCTTGTATGCATGATTATCATGCAATTGACAGACAATGTTGATATTGGCATTGGTATCGGTTGACAAGGTGTGTTTCTAAATGGCAGTGGCTCGGCCACCCTACTCACTGTACCTTGCACATGTTTGAAATATATGAACCTGTGTATTATTTGAAAAGCTTAGTATTGAATGCACAATAATAAGGTATGTATATACATGGCACTAGGCCCAGTTTAATATTAAACACAATATATATAGTCGGGGGTCCCTGCTCCATCGCTCTATCAGTTTGGGGGTCCTTGGCCTGAAACATGTTGAAGTCCCCTGCACTAAAGGGTGGAATAAAGGTGTCCACATTTCAAGAAACATGACGGGAACAGGAGCAGAGTAATCGGAGCATAAAGTGTTCTCACATTTTCTTACACTTACACTTTTTTTAAAACGAGAAAAACAGGATTAATTTCCCCAATGCCTCTCAGCTCTGTCAGAAACAACAAAACCTGAAATGTCACGTTGCTTATTTATAGAAGCAAAAGACGTGATTGCACCTGCCATGTTTTTTTTTTTGCCCTTCCGATTTGTTCAGCGGATACATTAAAGTTTTGGGCTGCTGGGTTTGTGTCATTTTTTCTTTCTGTTATTGCAGTACCAGCATACATATGTAAGTGCCCTCCCTAATGGCTTTTCCTAGAACTCCAAGAGTCTCCAAGTGGTGGAACAAAACTCCTCCAATGCAAATATTAGTTTCCAGAGCAGTAGCGTATTGCTCCAGGTAATTTTACAAAAGCAAGGTCCTAACCAAAATCCAAACCGTGTATATAAATGTTTGCACTTGCAGGGTTCAATTTAATTTTAATCTTCCAAGGACGTCTTCCGATGCAGATGCCTCCGTGGAGACATTGATCATCGACAAAATAATCACCTAGTGGGCATGACAGGCACATGGGATGATGGGAGAGCTTGTTTTCTGTGGTGGGTGGTGAGGGGGGAGAAGGAGGGCGGGTGGGAAGTGGTGAAGATGGAGGAAGAGGAGGGGGAGTGGGGAGGTGTTACAGACCTAAGCAGGTGTGACAGTTCTGAAAGCTTTCATGGGATAAAAAAGGTTTCTCTGGCCTTGTAGCGATGCTAAACTGAGCGTGACCCTCAGACTGAACCCAGCTATCTCTCTCTCGCACGCTTTCTTGCCCAAATCGCCCAAGAGCAGGAAAACCCTCCACTGACAGTGTGACACCAAAGGATTTCAGCTTACACATCCCTATTCTCCTTTCATTTATCTCTCCCACTTACATTGTATCTTTGTTTTTTAACTCTTGTCTATTTAAGAAATACTGTAGACAATAGGGATGAAAAGCCAACTGCTTCAAATTGAATATCATCCATTTAGTGCCTCCTCTCATGAGATGACCATGATCACGTTTAGTTGATATATACAGTATATCCATTTGTAAAATATAGTTAGAGTGCGGTGTGGGAGGTTTTTAGCCATGCTCGGGATTAACATATCTCAACTACTACTCGATGAATTGCAATTCATTTCTTTTTTGAGAGTCATGGTTCCCAGAGTGATTTGGTGATCTCCTGAGGGTTCCTATAGCACCAAAATTAAGTTGACACTTTCAGTGTAATGTCTCCAAAACTATGGGATGGTTTGCCATTCAATTTGGTGCAGCCATTCACGGTCCCCAGAGGATGAATCCTAACTACTTCAATTATCTCCATAGTGACATTTGTGGTCTTCTCAACATCTATTGGATGGATACCCCACCGGATAAAATCACTTTGAGGAGCTCTTATGTTTTCATCTAGCGCCATACTTGATGTTTAATCCTAATTAGCAATGCAATGTAACGCAAACATGCTAAACATTGCACCTGCCAAACAGCAGCATTTTTGCATTTTCTTTGTGAGCACGTTGGCATGCTGATGTTGGCATAAATAAGCACAGCTTCACAGAGCCAAAAGCAAGTATGAATAGTCTTGTTATACTGCAGTTTGTTAACAAAATTGCAGTAAAACCTGCCATAAGGAGCTCCTAAGAATTTTATGAGTTGACTATTACTTTCAGAGTCCTATGATACTCTGGATGCTGTTACGCAGGCTCCTCTGCCCAAACAAGGACAAAACTCCAGGGGAGCACTGAATCCTTGCCATTTTTTTTTAGCATGAAAAATGGTGAGATGCAAAGATCTGGAATTGCGGCGGCTTATATAAGCCTAACCCCAGTGTTTACCCCCTTCCATCTGCCCCTGTTTACCCCAGACTGTGGTTCTGTATGTTACAGGACAGGGGGAAGTCCACACAAGCAGAAGGCAAGAGTGCTAGCTATCGGATTGGAACCCCTCCACCTGCTAAGAGAAGTAACTCTTCCTTTTATGAGCCAATTGAAATTCAGCTCACAGTCCATCCATTCTGTCAACAACAAGAGGAATCAAGACAACCTTGCAACCCCCTAACACTAATAACACTGTAACGGTCACAGATAGATCAAGCTGAACGCTGATGGTTGGAGCGAGGTTTTTCGGCCTCCCATAAGAGTTTATCGGAGACAATTTTTGCCTTCATTTGTTTTGAGCAGATGCGTTCGTGGGTACACCCGCCGGTCGATTGTAATGGTTTTCACTCCGGCAGCAGACTGACAAATGAGCCCCACTTTTTCTTCCTGTTTGTTCAAAAAGCTTCCGCCTGCTCTGATGCATACTACAGTATAAGCTTAAAGACCCAACACACAAGGAATGACCTGCTCTTGATTTGTATGCATTAGGCCAGCTCTAACCTCTGACCTCTTGTGCTCCACTCAGCGGCGCGACAGGTTCATTACCCCCGTCTGATCGGAGAAATCAATCCTTTAGGGTCCGCTCCAAATATTCCCCTCACTGCGCTTCTCACATAAGTGTTGTTGAATCAATAGGAGTGGGGAGGAAAATAGGGGATTGGACAACGATGATGGACCCAGTTTCATCAGCAACAGTTTCAGAGGCATGCTCTATGTTATGATGAGCACTGCCACTAAGGGACAGTAGAGAGCCTGGGATGAAAGTAGAGTACCACATCTCCCAGGGCACACTGTGTGAACTGAAGTTATATTAACAAATTAACCACTGAAGAGGTGTCATCATCATTACACTATTCTCACCAATTAATACACACTTGATATGAATGTATTATATTGTAGTACATAACATTTCAATACATAATAGATTTGGAATATGATCCTATAGCTTCCCAGATCTATTTTTTTTCTGTTAGATTTAACTCTATTTATCTATCAGAAAAACATAAACAAGTTATAGTTTATTTCCCATTTTCTTGTCACCCTGTTCAGGTGAGAATTACCTGTAATATCCCTGTGATGATTCCCAAATGAAAAGTAGGTCTATAATCGAGATTTAGGCATTTGTTGTGACTCCCATCAGTTGATGATCTAACAATGTCTTATATAATGATATACAAAACACGCGATACATCATCTACAATCCCTTTCAGTTAATCATAAAAAAGTTATCCTTGTTTAATATGTAGGCTTCTAATTCTAGAAAACCTAACTGCTTATAATATTTAACAACTAATTAATCAATACACACGTGCGCCTGTGGCTCTGATATACACATCAAATATCATTGTAATAAGTTCCTATAACAGTTTCAGTTTGTTATTATAGACCTTTTTTATTTGTATTATAACAGCAGGACCACCACCGCGTACAGAGGGCACACCCATACCAGTACTGGAAAAAAAAAAGAAAGTGATAGTGGGGCGGATTATCGCCACTGAAGGCTGCGCGCATCAACACACAGCAGCGACACAGGAGGCGGCGTCAGATCTGAGCTCACTTCCGCCGGCTGGAGTGGGATCCCGATGCTACCCGTCCCTCACCGCTTTTGTTCGCTCATTCCCGTCCAGTCAGTGCTGCTGCAAAGAAGGGACCTCCAGTCAGCTGAGAGGAGAAAAAAAAACAACCTCACTAGAAGTAGCGGAGACGTCCGTCGCAGAAACGCCCCGGTAGCCACATGCAAAGCGCCGCGCGCACAGAGGCTCCGCGACACTCCGTAGTTACATAACTGGACTACTTTTTTTTTTTTTTCTATTATTTTTGGGATTTTTTATTTTTTTTTGGTTGCACCTAAAGTGACTCCCCCCACCCCACTACCACCACCCCCACCCCCCATCCAAACTCAAAATGGAGAACGACGACAAATATCTCCCCGAGCTGCTGGCGGAGAAGGACAGCCTGGACTCGTCGTTTACGCACGCCATGAAACTTTTAAACGCAGGTAAAAAGTCCATTTTTTATGGGTGTTTATTTTGTGGTTTCATGCCTTAAGTTGAAGAGGGGGGGGGGGGGGGCATGCTCGTGAACGCACCCAAAAATAAACGGCACACCTCCGCGCAGTGATTGGCATGTGTTTGCGGGACGGACGGGACGTGGACTGGTCCGTTCACAGATGTGTGCAGGAGTTTATTGGATGATGGTGTCTTGAGATTGCAAAAAATAAAAAAAATTAAAAAGCTATCAACACCACAGAGGGAGACACTTTAAATAACGATTCAGCTCAATAATATCCTCCTCGTGCGACGTTTGTGACTCTTTTGCGCACAAACGGTTGTTTTGTTGCCGAGTCCTCCTGTTGACTTCAACGTGCGGCAGGTGCGATGCGCAGCATGCTACAATGAATGTGCGCCAGCATCCGTGACCGGGGTCACCCCGCTACTTTATCAGCCGAGAGGCGGCGTCGTAGTGATGGGACGGGAGACCTTCAAGTACCCCGCGGCTGAAGTGTCCTTGAGCAAGAAGAGGCTGCAGCCTTGGCAGCTCCGGGGCTGCTGTCCTGTGAGACGGGTCGGGGGGGGGGGGGGGGGTATTTCTCTGTGGTCGTCTATTCCTATTTACAGTGTATTTTTATTATAATATGACTTCTTATGATAATAACATGATACTGTTGTATGTCCTGGTGTTCCAGGAGGTAGCATAGAATGGCCATAAAGTCCCTACTGAGTGCAGTGTATAGAAATAAAAAATGCAACATTAGGAGATAATGAGGTAGATATTAAGTGCTGGAAGCTGCTGGTGAAATGATTATTTTAGTTATGTCAGCATTGCCCATGTGCTCTCCCGGAGACTGTCAGTGATTTTCTTTTCTGCAAAGCTGGTTCTTGCATGCTGCTCCGGTCCAGTATCTCCGGCACCTCTGGTTCAGCTGGACTCCTTGTTTGAACAGGACGTGCACTATATCTAGGTGACATGCCTGCAATTGAAAGTGAGAATGACCTAGTGAGACCACTGGGTGCTGTGGGCTCCCACGGTTTGACAATCGACTGAGCCCCCTTAGAACTGCAGCTGGTAGTCTGTGGTGAAGCTGACAGGGTTTTGCACATCTCAGGCTCTGGAGTGGTCACGGTTTTGAGATGGGGTGATGTGGTGGTGCTCTGGTGCTGCTGATGTGACAGGAGGTGTGAAAGGAAGAGCTGATGGCTACTTCTCAAAAATGAAGCCGTGAAAACTGCACGTTTTTGTGGATTGAAGCTGCGGTTTAAGATTACTTTTCATTATTGATTGGTTTTACGATTATTTTCTTGATTATTTATTTAGTTTAGAAGTAGTGACAAAAAATGTTCATTAATGATGATACAGAGAAAACCAATGTCACGATATTTGACCACATAACTATCGATATTGCGACGATATTGTTGGGTTGATTATTTGTGCTTTTACAAAATATTTACACTGAGATTTCTGTTGAATAATCATCAGTAATGTGGATATAATGACAGTCAGTAAAGGCACATAATAGAACAGTCTGGTTGACTTTACTGTAATTCACTTATGCCATATTACGAGACCCAAGATCGAGGTCGATATCCAGCCTTACATCATGATATCGATATTATAATGCTGTGTTGCCAAGTTCACAGAGCCCAAGGTGACGTCTCCACGTGTCTCATCTCTGTGTGATCAGCAGTCCCAAAAACCAAAACAAAGAGATTACGTTTCCAATGTCAGACGAGCAACACGTTGAAGGAGCTGCAAGCAGAGATTGTTTGGAGATTTTTTGAGTTAAACGGTGATCTGATCATCAAAGTTGATGGATTGATTAACTGTTTCAGCTCTATTCAGGATGTTGGACAATACAAATGTCCACAATGTGCTAAATGAAGCTCATCATCTTGTGTTCACCTTGATGCACCCGGTCAACTCTGATTGGCTCAGTGTAAATCAGGCCAAAATTGGACTGAATGACAGAATTGGACAGATGTTTCTTAGGATTTTCTAAGATAACTTGCGTGTCTAAAAAAATAGTTAATTTTCAAGTTAGAACCTTAACACAGTATGACCTGCAAATCTATGCCTACTTAATAATGTAAGTGCACATAAAGCCTCCTCGTCGCTGTGCTTCGCCTCCTCTGAATCCTGTTTTGATTGCATGCAACACTGTGCCTGAAACGATTCCTCTCCTCTTCTAGAAATCGATAGAATCCAGAAAGGCGAGACTAAAAAGGAGGCAGAAGCATACCTGGACCTTTTCACAACAAAGAACATCAAACTTAAGGAACGGGTGCTCATACCTGTCAAACAGTACCCGAAGGTGAGCTTTCTTTTGCCTCCTCTTCTTTTTCTTTTCTCCACCATGAACCCTTCTCGATTTAATTCATCCTGCAGCTGGGTTTCAATTACACGGAGCCACGGGGTTACTTGGGAGTCTCAAATGACTCCTCTCAACCTTGATCCTTAAGCTCCAGAGTATAATTACAGACAATACTGGCGTGTTTGAAAAATATCACAAAAAGGATCAAAATGTTAATATTACCATGATTAGGATGGCTCTACATAGCGCAGTGTAACCCACACTGAGTGCAGAAGATTGGATCTTCTGCAAATATTTCCATTCAGGGTGAAGTCTCGCTTTATGGCGTAACCTCAGGTGTATTCATCCACATCAGTTCAATCTGTATCGGACTCACACATTTGGTGATTTTAGGATGACGGTTTATGACACGTGAGGGTGTAAACAGTCCTGTAAAACTCCCACAATGCATCGCATTTGCATGTTAACGTTTAAGTGCATCAGTTTGTGTCACGTCCACGTTTATGTGGCGGCAGTTACATTTAGGATTTAGCGTGTTTATCACAACATTTGAACAAGACTAAGATGCACAGACGCTGCCCGATCTCGAGCATCGGATCGATATGATGTAGGAGTCTGGCATGTGCAGTGACACGGCCCTCTGATCTCCTGAAAGCCCGTCTTAGTTTGGCAGACTTGGGTTTAATCGGTACATGAGTCCGCTGCATCGGGGATGACACAGTTCAGCTTTTACAGCCTGCTTTGGGGCGACTCTTTGCTAAATGTGCTCGGCAATGACAGCTAATTGTAGCACACGTCCATACATGATTACTTTGTGCAAAGATTGAGGAGGTACAGGACGCAGGATTTGATCACGAGTTAGTTCCGGCTCAGTGCTCGGATGATTGGAGTGAATAGTAATTGACGGTGTTCCAGCCCTCGGGGGCTCATATCGACCTCCTCTGCTAAATCTACCACTTAAGGCTGCAGTATGTGCAACAAGACCCCCCCCCCCCCCCCCCCCCCCCCAACCCGGCAGTGAATCGCTCCTTCACTCTCTGGGTGTTAAACTTTGCCTCTGCGTTGATTGGCTGGCTGATTTTGTTCTTTTTTTGTGTTTCCGTTAGTTCAATTTCGTGGGGAAGATTTTGGGGCCTCAGGGCAACACAATCAAACGTCTGCAGGAAGAGACCGGAGCCAAGATCTCCGTGCTGGGCAAAGGATCCATGAGAGACAAATCCAAGGTAACACACACACACACACACACACACACACACACACATCTGGTGGGTTCACACTTGTGAGAAGGGCACCTGAAGCCATGACACATCTGGCCTCTACTTGAGAAGGGGTGTCAGGCCAGATGGCATCAACTGGCAGTGTAGCGTCGACGCGGAGCCAAGGGCGTCCGCTCGCCGCACATCTGTCCCAGGGTTCTTCGGGGTTGTCACGCTAAAACCCGTTATCCACCGCTTTGATGTAATCATCAAGCCGTATAAAGGAAGGGAAGCACCACACCAGGCGGACTGAAACACCATTACTCCTCGCTGCGTGACTCACTTCTCTTTGACTCCCTGACACCTCTGCGCTGTCGCCCTCTCGTCTCAGGAGGAGGGGCTGAGGAAAGGCGGCGAGCCCAAGTACGCCCACCTGTCCATGGAGCTGCACGTGTTCATCGAGGTGTTCGCCCCCGTGCCAGAGGCTTACCTGCGCATGGCGCACGCCATGGAGGAGGTCAAGAAGTTCCTGTTTCCAGTGAGTCTGACTCTTTTGTGTGCTTGTGTGTCTCGTTGTAACTAACAATGAGGTTACGCCGTTAACTAGCCTGTTTTATTTTGTATTCGGTTCATCATTTAGCCGGTAAAATGTCCACAATATTGACACTCGCTGCAAGCTAACAAAGGCTAAAGTGATTACTTATTCTAAAGATGTAAATCCAAGCTGATCTTTATTTGTTACAGCAAATTGCCTGATGAAAATGGTTAAATTGGTATTAAGATTTGAGTTGTCTTCTGCCCGTCAACTAATTGATGAGTTGACCACTTAACCTTACAAATTGAACTCTCATTATCGAACTAATCTGCCAAATATTAACTCTACTAATTGCTGAATCTATTTATTTGATTTGATATTAACAGCCTCAACCTCAAACTTTTGGATCACTTTCACGTAAGAGAAAGAAGAAAACACCAAATTGTCACAATGGAGAAGCTGAAATTAGGGTGAAAAGGTTGAGAAACCTCATTTCATTAATTCATAGCCTGATTCATAGAACAATCTATTCCTAAGAATATTGCCAACATTGATTTGTTTGAAGGCTGTTGACAGTATTTCCTGATTTATGGAGTGATAAAAAGAGATTTTCCTGACTCTAACAAAATGAAACAAGAATTTTGAACCTGGCAATGTTCAGACATTTGTTTCAGACTTGAAATGTGTGCAAATTTGCACAAATCTAACAAGAGAATGCCAAATTTGCAAATTTAAACATAACATTTCAGAAAACTTGCAATGCTAAAAATGACTTCCTTAACTATGTGGGGAAGTTTAATGGCGAAATCTATCAGTTATTATTATTTTCTTTTAACCCTTTCCACCTGTAGTGTCTCCCTTTAAGAGGAGGAGTCTGGTTGCTGTCGCTGTGTTAGCAGGGTTACACCCCCCCCCCCTCGTCTGGCTTGTGTCTTTAACGGAGTCCGATTTTTCGGTGAGAATCAGCTCGGAGACGTCGGGCTCTCAGACAGATACGTGGCAGAGTTCACCCCGCGTGGCCTCGGCTCACTTTATCAGCTTTATGCTGAGAGTCTGTTGAGCGCGGGCCAAAGCCAGCCTGCTGCTCTAACAATGGCTCCGATCAGGGGCCAATGGATGCCCACGCATTGCTAATTAGTGTGCAGGGTGCTATAGAAGAGAGCCTCAAAGGCGAGGTGAATGGGCTGATGAACCGGTTGCGTTATGTAAAAAGATAAATAATAAAACAGTCCCCTGCAGAAGCTGTCGTTACAATTTAAAGCCATAATCTGTCAGACCTTGATTTGGAAGCTGGCTATATTTTAATAAATGCCGTCGCAGAAAATGGCAGGATGTGATTTGTTGGTAAAAATGTTTTATGTATTACCTGCACTGCACCGCAGGTATTTCAGAAGGCTTTTGTTCTTCCTCATCTTTATTTTTTGTATTTATATATGTATCGCTGTCTGCAAATGTAAATGCAAAAAGCCCGGCCTTGATCCCCTTTTTTCCATGTCTGTAGTTTCTGTAGAATACACCGTCTGCAGAAACTTCATTCATCTAAACGCTTGATGGGTAAAGACGTGTCACCTTGTCGGGCTTTTTAAATGCAGCTGCGGTCGCGCTGCTCCCCGGCTGAGATGAATTTCTAATCAGTCAAGTGGCTCGTGTTTGTTTGCTGCAGATGAATTGAAAGCTGTCGTCTGCGTCGCATATTTCGGTATCCACCTGATCCCCCCCCCCCCCCCCCCCCCCAACGCTTCTTTTTTCTCCATCGTTGGAGCTCGGTCACCATTTCCTGGGGACTGATTTATGAGCAAGAATTGATCGGGTCACAGCGCAGCCCTTTCTGCCGTTGCTCCCCGAAGAGAGACGGCGGATTGTGTTTCCAGGATTTGTGCTGCTCAGACAGGCAGCCTCACTAATCCGGACCAACTTATTGTTTAGTTCTTTTTTTGGGGATGTAATAATGTCAACGTTGATGCAGTCACACCAGACCTGTCGAGAGGAGCAGGGAGAAAGTGATTTACGTTTTGTGCTTCACGGAGAGACACAGGAAGACGGGGAGTGTGGATGGATGCTTTCCAACCCCCCCCCCCACACACACACACCTCCACACCTCCACACCCTCTCCTCTTTAACACTGAGTCACTGGCACCGAGACTTTTTCTTCCACTCGTCCTGGTAGCCATTAAGATGCCGTGTTGTGTGCAGCTCTGTAATTGTGTTTCACTCTTTTTCTTTCCATCACTCGTTCTTACTCACTGCGTCCTTTTCTCCCCCTTCCTTTGCTTTTCATATGTGCGCCCTTACTCCCCCCCCAAGTCACATGCTCCTGTTTCTAACTCTCTCTTCTTTTTACTTTCTTCCTCTGTGTGTGTGTGTGTGTGTGTGTGTGTGTGTGTGTGTAGGATATGATGGATGATATCTGCCAAGAGCAGTTCATGGAGATGGGCTACCTGAACGGAGGCCAGGAGCACGGTGTCAGAGTCCGGGGGGGCCCTCCGGTCAGGGGCCGCGGAGTGCCTCCTGGTGGAGCACACAGGTGTGGAGATGCAATAACACACACACACACACACACACACACACACACACACACACACACACACACACACACACACACACACACACACACACACACACACACACAGGGTTTCTCATGTTCCGCTGCTAGGTCGCTGAAGAAATAGAAAGACACTGTTGTTCATCCGTTACCATATCTTTGCATCAGTGAGAATGCCGAGTAAGCCTTGAAGCAGCATTATATTTACTGTCTAATGTGTAGTTTTGGTAAAGTTATGTTGAGGAAGCACATACAGATACGAGGAAACATCAAGCGATCTAAACCGATAGCGGGTCTCACACAAAAGTCCAATTCCTCCGTGAAGTGTAGGTTCATGTTTAGTTCCTTTGGTAAGAATGTAAACAGTCAGTTTACCACAACAGCGAGGCTCCGGAGTCCCAAACAAGACGGCAAACTTTATGCCTCCCTGCAACTTTGACAAAGGCAGCGCCGTTCTTACCTTTTCACAACAAAAGCCTGAGACATATACTCCGCGTAATTCAGACAGACTTTAACACTTCCATGGGTTAATAGGATCCTGGTAGTTGGTCGTGCTGCGATTTGAAGCTTTGTGTAAAGGCCTTAAAAGTGTTAATACACTTTCTAATGGAAGAGCAAACAAGTGTTTGTTTGTTTTGGCTATCTTGCTGCAAATTAGATGAGAAGCTCAACACCACTCGCATGTCCTGACAGTAAATAATGTGGCTGGAGCCAGTAGGCAGTTAGCTTAGCTTAGCTTAGCAGGACGACTGAAGATGGGGCAACAGCTTGGCCTGGCTCTGTCTAAGAGTAACGAAACCTTTAAAGCCCACAAATAACACGTTGTTATGGTTATATGGTGCGGATTTTGTTACCTTTGGACAGAGCCGGCCAAGCTCTTTCCATCTGTTGCTAGTCTTTATGCTAAGCTAACTGGATCCTAACTGGGTTTAGCTTCATATTTCGCGTCGAGGCACGAGAATGGTGTTGATATTCTCGTAGAACTCTTGGTAGGAAAGCGAATGAGCATATTTCCCAGAATGTAGAACTGTTCCTTCCAGTATGATCTCGCCGTATTAACTTGCTGCGCTCTCCTTCAGGGGACGGGGAATGCCGCCCCGCGGTGCTCCCGCCAGGGGAGGCGTGGCTCGCGGCGGCCCAGCCAGAGGTGGAGCAGCGAGGGGCGTGCCAGCAGGCCGAGGAGGACCCCCAGTAGCACCATCCAGGGGAGCCTCGGCACCCCGTGCCAGGCCCCCGGCGTCCGGACCCCCGCAGAGGATGGCGCACCCACCCCCCCACCAGCACACCCCTGCTGCAGCCGATGACGGCTACGAGGATTATGTGAGTACAAGAACCAGTGGAGGGTAGCTTTAATTTATCCATTTAGTTAATATGTCCTCAGCACAAATATTATCATGCAACAGAAGATATGTTTCGGCTTTAATTGGGATGTAACAAAAGTAATTATTAGACACGTGAGGAATAATTTGAAACTGAAGTTGGAGTCTTCCTGTCGAGGTTTGACACGTCCCTCCTCTCGATGAGATTGTTCTCGGCGCCTCTTGTTAGCTTCGAGATTGCTGGTCCGTCAGCGCAGAAATAAGTGATTCCCGCTGCTCGAGACACAAGGCGGAGCGCGTCTCTGCTTTAGTACGAGCGTAGTGCTTTGGGGACATCTTGACATTCATGAATCATGAACAAGCCTCTCCCTAAATCTCACTCTTGTTTCCTTCCCTCTCCAGGGCTACGATGAGAGCTACACAGACACGGCCTACGAGTCATACGACAGCTATTACAGTCAGCCGCAGGCGTGAGTGAATCAGACGTCTCTTTGGTTTTCACCTGCTTCTCACAGAGCGCGCGCACACACACACACACACACACACACACACACACACTCTCACACACACATTGCCTGGTTGCTCGTTTGCCATAAATTGATTTGAGAGCAGCAGAAACATTTTTTTTTTTTTTTTTTGAGCCACTCTGCACAAATTCAGCGCTGATGATGGTACTTCATGTTTCATGGTTGGGATGGCCGGCACTAAGATGTTCCATGCTAGAGAGCCACGCTTTGATCTTATTCGTGGAAGCCAATAATCGTCCCCCTCTAGACATTCACAGTCAGCAGCTACTTGATGTTTTTCAAAGATTAAAAGTGAAGTTTTCTTCTTCTTCTTCTTTTTCTCTCGCCCTGTTTTTGACCATCAGAGAGCCAGAATACTACGACTACGGACACGGAGAGAGCACAGAGTCGTACGAGTCATATGGTGAGGAAGAACTTTGTTCACTGTCAGCACAGATGACCTAGTTTGTACTGTTGATACAGATACAGAATATGAAAAGTGTGCATATACATATGATTTAAAAGAAAGTTAGTTTAAAGTACAGTAGTATGTAGTATTTCTCCACATGGTGGTTTGAATACAAATAATTTAATTCTAAAAATGCCCCCATGCGTGACCTTTCGGAGCTTTATCCTAAAGATAATTAGATTTTACAGCCATTAACTGTTATCTTTAAAGACACCCAGTTGAGATTTTGAGCAATATTTTTACGAGACGGTCCCTGGTTTACTTGTCCTGCCAGTGGTTTCATGTTATTCCACTTATTTGGTTATATATATAAATATAAACGTGGGTGACTGCATCACTACTTATGTGTAATGTTTGTGATAGATTCAGCTGGCCCGTCTCACATGACTGTGTGACATCACAGCCCAGCACACAGTCGCACACTTCCACACAGTCATGTGAGAGACTGGTGCTACTTTTCACCTGCAGATAAAAATACAGCGAGATGCTCTATTTGTGACAATAAAGTGCCACGCGCAGTAACCTCTTCAAACATTTAAAAACAAGACAGCAGGAAAGTTAAAGGAAGCTTATTATTTAATCATAGCATTCCAGAAAAATACTGGACTGTTGCTATTTTTTACACTTGGCATGAATAAATGTTCTCCGACATGTGTTGTTAGTGGCTGTATGGTGTCATGTGATTGAGTGTGTTTTAGTTTACATGCCCATTTTAGAATTGATCAAAATGAAAAGTATTTATGTCGTATCGCATTTAAAATGTTAAGTATCACACAATACGTCTGGTGAGAAACACTGAATGTGAACTCCCATCGGGCACCTCTAACAAAAATCTGGTTGTGGTTTGAATCCAAATGTGTTTATTTTGTGTGTGTGTGTGCGTGTGTGTGTGTGTGTCCTCTCCAGGCCAGGATGACTGGAATGGGACCCAGCGGACAGTTGCCGGGAAGGCCCCTCCCCCCTCCAGAGGTGCCAAGACGCCTTACCGGGAGCACCCTTACCGACAGTACTGAGGCGGACTCGCCGCCCGTAACGTGTCGCCCTGACTCTCCCGCCTGTCTACCACGGCAGCTCTCGCTTTAAGCAGCCCGACAAAAGTAATTGTCCGTTTTGTCTTTGGTTTGGTCTTTTCCTACACTGGACTTTATACGAGACAGCAAATTGGGAACTGAAAATCGGAACTGGTTTTTGAGATTTGACCGCGAACTCCCTCCCCTACTTTGTCGCAACCTACCAACCACCTAACGAACCAGCCGCCATTCCCTCCAACCAACCACCCAGAGCGGCTTTTAGACGGGTTAGAGAGGAGAAGTTGGCGTCTATTCTTCTTTTGTTCTTTTTTATTTGAATTTTTATTTATTTTGCTGTATTTTTTTCCCTCTGACCCTTTTGACCCCCCCCCCCCCCCCCCCCCTCCCTCTGGCTTTTTTTTTTTTTTTCTCTTTTTTTTGCATTGTTGATCTCACATTTTCTAACTGTTTGGGAGAAGTCCTTTCTCGTGGAATTAATGGCTCGTTCTCCGCTTGTCTTAAGGAATCCATTTTAATTGTTTTTAAATACAAAGAATCTGTCGAGGGTCAGTTGCAGATTCCCATTTAGGCTACATTTCAAAATTCTGTTAATATAGCCAAATAAAATACCTTTTAAACTTTCAATTATGTAATATAGATTAAAAAAAAAAATCATAAATTAAGTGAAGGTTAAAGAATCAATGTTAATGGAATCAGTACAATTCATTCTTGATGATTGTTTTTAAATAGTTCTAAAACGTTGTCCATTTAGATCTAGCAGCAATATTTGTCATTGTCCTTAGAGTTTTGAAATATAGCCCTAATAGACACTGTTGAGATGGACTGTCCTCATATCCTCAATTTGTCATACATATTAAAAAAATAATCTGAAGACTCTGAAGACAAAATGTTTGTTTAATAATGAAAACACGGCCGAGAGACGGCCTCGTGTTCTGCTAAAAACAGTCCAGGTCTTCTTTTTGTGATCTGATTCTCTATAAAGTGCATGCACACAAAGTACACAAAGAAGGATTGGGACAAAAATCTCCACATGGGTCTTCTCTTTCTACAGAGAAGGGATCCTGCAGCTCAATCCGAACTCTTGTACATATTTTAAAACATCCTAACTGTACTTATTCTGCCACTAGTATCTGTACCCTCTCCATAAAATGCATTATGCTACATGTGTAAGCTTGCCTAAATAGGTTACTAAATCTGTCCAAAAGATGTTTTGCAGCAGTTTGTCAATAAAGCTTAGTTTGTTTTTTATGAAACTTAACTTGCTTTATTTGTTTCCTGTCCTAGTAAAATTCTGAAATGGCCTTTTTTAAACTACCTTCAGCAGTCAGATGCAGGTGTTTTCATTTGTTTCTCATTCAAAACCGCATTTTAAATCTAAATGAATGTATTGACGTCTGAAGACTTTAACCCTACTAAATGATGTCTTGATTGATTATCAAAAGAGCACAACTTATTCTTTCTCTCTCTTTCTATACTTTTTAAAAAGGACCCAGAGGTAAGACCTCTAAAATAACCTGGATAGCTTCCTAATGTGTATAGAGTTCTAAAGCATTGAATGCCTGGGTATGTATAAGACTTTTTCAATCCTCTTACCTGTGGTCGTAATCGTTAATGAGAATTGCTTTTATAGCTGAAAATTAACTGAATTCAAACCACCATTCAGGTCTAGCCCTCATTGTCATGAATGACGCTGGCGCGATGGCTACTTTAGTACAGAGTAATGGCAGTGCAATGGAGAGGATGGTTATAACCTAGACAACTCCACTGTAAAGGTAACCTAACCCTAAATGTTTAATTTCGTAGTGTGTTTATCCATTGACATAAACTTGCTGGTAAATGCGTACACTTTCTTAAAATATCATTACAGTCATGGCAACAAAAAAGAATAGACCCAAAAGTAAGAAAAACGTAACTTCCAATATCATACAGTAGTGGATTTTATGTACCAAAATAACTGTTACTGTGTACTAACAAAATATATTAGAATAGTGTTAATGCAACTCTTGCTAAAATGAACAAAGCCAAATCTATGTCAATATCTTCTGTAGAGTTGAGCTGCTGTTACTTCTTTTATTTGCTGTGTAAAGGTTGCTTACTGTAATATTTAAAAAGGTTCTGCTTGAACAAAGTTATCCAAAAAAAAAAGAAAGCTTGAGTTGCATGAGCATATCTTCTCCTGTAGACATTGCATGATCTGTCTCAAGTTTCTCCCGGTGTTTTTAGACGGGGTATTGATTTGGGGTCTGTCCTTCCTTCAGGCACAGCTATCGGTCACTGAGTGCCCGGAGACTGACAGTCTGCAGAAGTGAAGACCATACGTACCTCAGGTTGGTTCGCCGCCGCATTTCTTTCCATTTTAAAGAGCCACGCTGCTGGTTTTTGCATCCTTTGGCCCATTAACGTACTTAACGTTACTTGCGTCTTGATTGATTTTTCTACCTTCCTGGCATCCATTAGTTTGTGTTTGTGTTTGTAAAGACTTGAAATGTGTAATCTATCACAGAAAACAAATCCAGCTTCTTTATTTAATTTCATTTGTCAAACATTCATTGTGTTTTTGTAGCAAGCAGAGCTCATTTTGGGAATCCTACCCTGTTGCCACGTTCATTGTTGCCACACGTCTTTGG
Source organism: Pholis gunnellus (assembly GCF_910591455.1). Lineage (NCBI taxonomy): Eukaryota > Metazoa > Chordata > Actinopteri > Perciformes > Pholidae > Pholis > Pholis gunnellus. The sequence continues at coordinate 19,408,999 of NC_136543.1, read as the reverse complement.
AGGTTTGGCTCCAGACAGCAGACATTTTAAAGGAATAGTTAAACATTGTGGGAAATTGGCTCTTGTCATGTAGAGTTAATACGATGCTTTAGTTTAGGCTTGGACGATTTGACGAGATTATCGCTCAACACGATATTGATTGGCCACGATAACAGCTACTATCACTACTACTTTCTCTTTGTTCTCTTGCTTTCTCTGTGCTTCACTGCATCGTTGTACTGTATCAGAAAAGCAACAACATGCTAGCCTACGTCTGATTTAGTGTTTTTGTGGTTCTGTAAATGCAATTCATGGTGCTGTTAGATTGCTGCTAGACTGCCCCGTTAACACAGGTGCGTGCGGGCGAGTAAACAGTATTCGAATTGCAGTGAACATTCTATTTTTTAAAAGGCTAAACGCCAACAAATACGGTTTGACGCTGACTATTTTGTTAGATATAAACTTTCAGATAAATTTAGACTTTTTAGACTTAGAAAATTACAGAGACCGCCACGACTTTCGCTGTGTCTTGTGTGTTTGAGAGAGAAGGCAAGAGAAGGTGGAAGCCGGTGAACTATGGCACGCAAAGTTGTTGTACGTTATGAATGAAGCTTCAAACTACTTCGTACAGCCCTAGAAATGACCCATGTAGCATGTGACAAAATCTGCTTCATGTGTACAAAAACCGATAAACGCGCTAAAACGTTGTATCGTCATTTTGTCCACAGCGCTAGAGAAAGGTGTGGCTCAACACATTATTATTCTGGTACAGGGGGAGAAAACGCTCTGGCTTCTTCGTATTTTCTTAAACCAATCACAGTCATCTCTGGCGGCGACGACGCCCCCGCAAATCAGATAGCGGAAGGGAGGATAATGTCAATGCTAGCCTTATACCCACGTCTACGTTCGGGGAGTCAGACTAACACAGTCTTGGGGGGTAACCAGAAACCACCGGTGACTTCCTCTATTCTCCTCTGATTGCCCGGCAACTGGTCCCAAACCAGGAAACGGTCCGTCTCATACCTCCCTGTAAAACTTCCAATTGTTGGGTTGTTGTTTTCACACTTCACCACGTTCCCTTTGGACAGAGCCAAGCTATAAGTTCCACTTCTATTTCCAGTCTTTATGCTAAGCTAACCGGCTACAGGTTGTAGCTTCATACTTGCTGTACTGTCTTCCAACAATGCCTCCGCAATGTCTTTTTAGCTGCTGAAATTGCCACTAAGGGTCTTTTTTTTTTTTATTCTCTGCCTGCAGCACCAACTTTTAAAAAACTGACAAATCTTCCCCCCGTCATAAAATAGCCATCTCAAGCTGTTATGTGAAGTATGCACAATGTATAGGTAATATCCTATAACATTCATAACCACTGGTATGGTCTTTTTAACTTCTTCCATTTTCCCCCAAAAGACCATTGTGCAAGAAACATGGCTGCAGATGCCTGTGGGCCTTTTTATTCAGTGTAACATTATGCTGCAGCAGCACGTTGGTGATATTCACAGCATTTCAAAGGTTGGTTGATTCTGATGATTGCCCGGCTCCTGTAAGTCGCCTTGGCTTTTGACAGCGCCTGTGAATCGGCGTGTGGCCGCGCTAGCCTTCGGCAAGTCTGAGCGAGGGAGAACGCCACGCCGGTCTCAGGGAAAGTGACTAATGAGGATCTGTAGCTCACGGCTCTCTTGACAGAAGGGAAAAAAACGAGAGCGAGGGGACTCTGGCGATTTCCCGAAATGGAACCAGCAGCAGGAGAGAAGTGTCAGAGGGATATTCTCCTGACGTCCTGTCTGTCCATGCCTTGAAGGCAGGAAAAAGTTAAATGAAGGCTCAAAAAGTAATGCTCGGTGTCCAGAGTTTGAGAAACATAACCGTCATTGGCATTTTAGTCGAGGGAAGCGGGATAACGAACCGTTTAAGAACGGTTCCAGATGTGTTTTGATGGAAAGGTCACTCGCTTGTTTGAAGAATGTGTTTGACACGACTGCTGACACATTTTAGGCTGAGACTGTGTTGCCAAAGCAGCACATTGGAAGTCTTTTCACGAAAGTCCTTCAGAGCAAAATTTGACTATTGAATAATGAAAACTATTGTTTTCAGATTCGTCTTGAAGTATAAAAGATGTCTGGTCTTTGGTTCTCATTGGCTGTTATGTTCGAGCAAAACACTCGAAAACTGAGAGCTGTGACCACATTAGCTTTAAATATTTAGCATTTATCCCAAATCACTAGCAGTAATTATGTCTTACTTAACAAAATATTGCCTCGCTCCTCTTGAAGAGCTGTGCTACTTGGCAGGAAAATTACCTTTAATTACAACAACCACTGCTTAAAAATTAAATTGCAAAGTGGGCTCTTCTTTTGGGCTAAACACTTCCTCTTTATCCGTCATCAGTGAAGTAGAGGAGGATTTGCGTTTGCTCGTGGACTCGTCCCGGTGACTCCCCTGTGACTTTGTCTCTCTCTCTGCAGTGACGCCGTGCACCGGAGCAGCGCAGCACGAAGGGAGGCGGTGGTCAGACGAAGCTCCCGGTCGCCCTGTTGAAAGGAGTGGCCCGAGGCCCAGTTCTGCTCCGGGCAGGGAGGGAGGAGGTAGGAGGGGGGGGGGGTGGGGGGGCGCTGGCTCACACTCCCACTGGAACTGGACTAAGACTGCAGCTGGTCAGCGAAGACATTCTGCTCGCTGGGAATCCAGAATAACCAGAGACTGACTCTCCTTTCATGGGGACTTTTTTCTTCTTCTATATTGAATCACTTTGCATTATGTAATTATTTTCTAACATCGAAGACACCCACTTGAAGGCTCTGCTGATTGCGTGCCGGCGTACACAGCTTCCGCAGACCACCCACTCCTCCAACAAATGTAATTGTTAAAGCCTGATTTACCATAAAATGAGCACTCCTGTTATAGTGGGCTGTGAAATTGTTTTTAATTTCTATTAATCCTTGAATTAGACATGAATCAAAGTCTTTCACTTTCTGCAAGGCAAGCTGTATTTTCCCCCATTCAGGGAGAATTGTGGGACATCTGCATTTCAAGTATTTGATTTCTTTCTACATTCTGGCCGCGTGTTACTTAGCGTCCGTGCCTTATTGCTGCGTGAAATTACACTCAGTGCTGGAGAGTTAAAGGCGCCCGGAGAGAGTGGATCACTATCTCGCTGTGGCCGATTTCACCGCGAGCTCACACACACACACACACACACACACACACACACACACTCGCTGCCACATCTTGGCATTGCACGGCCTGTGCTGCCTCGAGGATATCAAATGCTAATGCAGCGGCCTATTTGCATGTACTCACATGTATCCGTCCCTGCAAATGTGCAACACTTCCATAACCGACGCTGGCGCGCTCTCAGCGCTCTCAGCGCTCCGGCATCCAAGTATGATAATTCAGCGAGATGGACCCGGGAGGAGAGTCGCATGTGAGGAAGGGACAGAGGGCGAAGGCAAGACATTATTTAACTTCCCTCCATCTATCCATCACGCCTCTGTTGATTTGATTCCCCTCTATGCCATTTTCCGCCATTACCACTGATGATATTACGGCTGCCTGTGGTGCTGAGTTACATTTAGAGGTCAAAACTCTACTTTCCTGTATTAAAAACAAATTTCTCTGTCCCGACTCACTGGTCAGAGGCGGCATTAGCCAAGTCTGAGGCTCCATTTGGTTTATTGAAAAAGCTAGCAGCTTAGAGGATAGCACATTAGATATTAGGATAGAAACCATCATTTGAGATGAAACGTCAACAGTCCATATCCAAAACACATCATTTTTCAGCCTTTATGTGCCATTATGTCTAAAATAATGATTTCTGTGTCTCCTATAATCTAATGAAAGATAAGTGATGGCGTGGAAGCCATCTCCTTTTGTTTGAATCGACGAACTGTCAGGAGCGCCAGGGTGGAAAAGAAAGTAAATGTTGCTGTGCAATGATCAATAAAAGCAGACTTGAATATGAGCCCATGTGTATCCGTCTGTGATGTTTCCTCTTGGCTGTGGAAGCCCGCGGCACGGTTCCTCCCCACCTCCGTGTGGTGTGCGCTCACACAGCGCTACGTGGGAGATTAGATGGAATAAGGTAAGAGACAGGAGGCCAGGCTGTCTTTTCTTTTTGAGGCTGGGGGGGGGGGGGGGATGTGTGAAAATGTTGTGTGTGTTAGAGGTGGAGATACTGTGGGCAGTCGCGGTGGACAGCTGGATTGCATCTTCTTCTCCTGGCGGATTCACACCATCGGAGGAACATCGCACGCTGATGCGTGTGAAGACGGTGACAATCAGCCTCCCACAGACGCACATCAGCTGCTGCTTCATCAGGCGAGGCAGCAATCTGAGGGGGCTTGTGGTGCTTATAAGTGGGGTGAGCTGACCGCCCCCCCCCCCCCCCCCCCCCCCCCAAGTGATCATCTAGGACAATTGCAGGAGAAGCTTTGAAGATGAATAGGGAGTAATAAGCAGTCTGCAGTATAGATTTTTTTTTTTAAAGCTCAGGAGGAGGGGCTCAATGGTGCACAATAGAGAATGACGTTCGAATCAAAAGATGAGTTGGTCATATTCTATATTTTTAAAATTTGTATCAAAAAGACATGATGAGTGATCCAACTAACAAGTATTCTATGCTCCTGTCTTATTCCTCCGTGCCATAGAGCTGCATTACCCACTAGCATGGTTACTGTAGTTTATTTCTGATTCAGTTCCACGTACAACATCCTGCTGATTTGAATCAGATATGCACCAAATGCGTATTAATCTGCACCTGAGAATAGTCACAAACAAATGTAGCATTTCTTCTGATGGAGTAATGTTTGCTTAAAACTGCAGCGCTCAGCTGCTTTATGAAACGACTGAGGATTTTACATTTCTCAGATGAATTGAATGATAAAGTGCTCCTTCATGGGTTGAGAAATGAACCTCCTTAAGCTGAACAGCCGTTTGAAAACTCCACCGAGTAAACTGAAAGATGCCTTTTCCCAAAACAGAATTTATTCTTTGCTCATGAAAAGTTCCCTTTTGTAACTTTGTCTCATGTTTTTCCATTGGACGGTGTCCTTATTAAACTAAATATTTGTTAAAATGTACAACGTTTACCTGATGAAGATCAGTATCCACCAGAGCCACCCAAACGAAGATGTAGTCTTTCAGCCTAATGTGACAAATTCAGCCTTTCTTCTAGTAACTGTCACTCCTGAAACACAAACCTGGAATGTTAGTTACCGTTAATTCTAATAAGTCATGTAGTAAAGTGACACAAGACAAACAAAGAGATGCAAAATGACCACAAAGTGCAATACATCTACATGATGCAAAACCGGCAAAAAAAAGAGATACAAAATGGCAATAAAAAGATGCTGAATGGCAACAAAGAGATGCAAAGCAGACAACCGAAAGACACAAAACATCTACAACGATGTGCAAAGCTACAACAAGACGCAAAAACAAGTACATGACGCAAAACAGCGGGATGCATAATGACACCGCCACACTGTGAGGGGAGGACGTATGTATTTAAAACTAGATGGTTTGACCTTTGCAAGGTAAAAGCCCTGGGGGCTGTTTCCAAACACCTAGATTGCAGATTAAACCGTGATTTGACGGTTATCCTGACAGCAGGAAGAGTAGTGGCACAGACGCTACCATGGAGATTTACTCTGTGCAGCTAGCCTGCTCCTGACCCGACGAACAGCCGGCTTCATGTAATCTGCTGCCTCATCTGTTCGGTCACGCTGATCACAAACCAATGTTTTTAAACAGTTGTTCCATGTTCTTGCACTTTGCCTTTTGAGACTGCACTAAAATACTACAGGTACACATTCAGCTACGCACTGTTAGTATGTTAACACTCTGCCCATTATTGCTTTTATAATAATTCATGTGAAAGTCATTGTTGCACTCGTTGAGCTGATGGTTAGAAACGGCTGATAAAGTTGCAAAGGCTCAGTTCACAGTTGCTGTTCATTCATGAAACAACAGGTAGAGGACACCACAAAGGACACCTTCTGTTTTTACTGGCATCACTTGTCTGCTGGGAGTGAAGGAGAGAAAAAAGAACAACAATGAATAATCAATCTTCACGGTTCATTTCCTTAGTAACATTTTAAATTCCAGTGCTCACTTCTAAGAAAAGTGTTGGACTGCACATTTGTGCAAATGACAGTAACGTTAATTCCTTGAATGGTATAATTATGACCATTTCAATTAAAAGCAGCGGTTAGTAAATGTAACTTTTTTAGGCTACTGCCATGCTTTTTCTAGCTGTTTTATTACACCAGCTGTGTTCCCTTCTTCTTTTTTTTTTTACATATTCTATGCTTTGATTGCTCCATTAGCAGCTGCTCACTTAAAGTACCGTGACCCTTTCTTCCCCATTTCAGCATCAGTAAATCCGGGAGCGACCTCGTGGTCTGTTGAAGAAAGCCGTGAATGTGCATGTATCCCAAAAACTTAGACCTGGCTTAACCTAGTCTCCCCTCCTCAACCAGGCCAACCTGAAACACAAAGCCAGGATGAACTGGCTCAACCATCACTTTTTCTGTTATCCTGGATGTCCTAAATCTGCTTTTGTGAAATAACCCCCTGGTGCACTATTCCCATATCACCCATACTTCAACTTGTTCTCTGTGCATAGCCTCTCATAGAAAACACGGATCAGGTGATCTGACTCCTCCAGGGTCACAGGTGTAAGGGGGCGTGGCCTGGGGAGCAAAGGGAAGTGGGAAGTGAAATGTTTGGGGTGGAGAGGAAGGAAATGCTTTTCAGAGGTAAATGGAGGAGTGATGTTTCAGTGGAGACTTTCCTTATTGCAGTTGTACCTCGTCCGTCTGAAGTGAAATCAGTGTGATTGGAGTCAGAGGACTAGAAATCAAGCCAAGGGCCGGATTACCAATCCACAATAATACATCTGGTGAGTTTGATTTTTGTTTTTTTTTATTGCAATGCAATGCTTTTGAGTTGGCCGAACCTTGTGGACGTTCAAGTGGACTGGTGAACTAATTTTTTTTGGGGGGGGTTATGGTGCATTCGTTTGTTGTTTTCAGAGGAGCTTTAAATGCACCCAAAGTCTTTGAATTTCCTCCTTGAACTTGGTTTTAGCATCCCAGTAGCTCTGAAATCAAAGTTGTAACTACGGCTTCAAACTTCAGATGATTGTTATAAAATGACTGCAGTAGTTTAGTGTCTCTTCTGTATATGCAGTGGGTCGCGTGGGGCTTTGACATGTCAGAGCTGAGTGGGCCGTTGTCATCACATGCTCAGTTCTTTTATTTAACTTGTTCTCCTCAGGCCGTTCTCTGCTGGCCTAAACAGAATCACAAAGTTATAGCTATTTTATCATTTTATATTTTTTCTTAAATACACTATATGTATTATAATTTATGAAAATAATTTTCCCATCATCTTATTTTCTCATCGCACAGCTACTGTGCTCCTCAGTTGCTCTGCTTCCATTGCAGCTTGTTTTAAGTAGAGCTTTTATCCAATCAGATTTCACCTCTGTGTAAGAAGAGGTACGTTTTTTTAACAGTCAATGGCTGAGTTGTGATTTAACCTGTGATTAAACTCTTGTCAACAAAGAAAGGAGGATGGAGTTTGTCTTTAAGTGAACAGCAGCTTTGGTAAGTGAACTGCTTTTGTTTTTACATCTGCAGTAGCTTTAATGTGCTTGTTTATATATTATTATTTGTACAACTTGTTTTTATGAAGATGGATTTTTGTTTGGTTTTATATGTGATAGGAACTATTGTTACGTCTGATGTTGCGCTGGAGACACATTTAGCCGGTGCCAGTGTTGCCAACTTGGCGACTTTCTCGCTAAATTTGGCGACTTTCCGAACCCTCATGGCAACTTTCTTTGTCAAAAGCTACTAGTGACAAATCTAGCGACTTGTTCTGGTGTTGTTGGAGACTTTTCTGGTGTTTTGACGTGAAAGCACGTACGTTCTGCACTGTCATGAACGAGCAGCGGGAGCTTCCGTGAGCCGCCCCAAAGCACTCACAGGCGGCTACTCTCACAGCAGCCTCGCGCAGCAGTCCCAGCTGCAGTCAGAGCAGAGAGGAGACGCACTCTCGGCGTATTCATGTATCTGCACTCTGCAGTTAGTGTATTTATAGGTGTTGAGCTTCATTTCTACACGAAACAAATAATAACCGTAGCTGTGTTTCAGCTGCAGGACAGCAGTGAAGGCCCAGGTATAAAATGCACGACCCGCCACTGTGCTTCATGTACCATTTTTTAAAGTGTCTGCAACTTCAGCACTCGGATATAGTTTTATACCTAAATGCTCCTCTCTCACTTTTTATTTAGGTCTTTTTTCGAGGCTTCATTAAGTAGAACACGTCACTTTGAAAACTAAATGTTGATGTTAGCACGGGGACTTTGTCCCCCGCTCGCTCTGTGCACATTACACAGCACAGGGGCCCAGTCGTCATCACGGATGCAGTGCTCAGCGGGGGCTGGAGCAGACAAATTAGGCCAGCAATATGAAGTGGATGAATCTTACTTTTGAAATGGTTGCCATGGAAGACTTAACTGGATGCCGCAGTGCAAAGTGAGATACTGAGCGCGTGCGAAAAAAGAGGCTGGAAGCACATCTCGGTTTGTTTATTAATGAAAGACCGGAGTGAAAGAGAACAGCGAGTGCTTGTATGTGTATGTGTGTGTGTGTATCAGTTTCTGCAGAGAAAGACAGACAGACAGAGAGAGAGAGTGATGGAAAGCGAGCGAGAATGAGAAGTGCCTTTACATCTGTGTGTGGGAGGGAAATGTCACACCTGTCATGCTTCCTAAATAACATTTATCAAATTGCCAGATCACATTTTAAAAGAGCAACACGGCCGTATTTTAGTGTAGTTTACAATCTGAAAGCTCACGTCAGCCAGACCTTTCATGAAGCCCGTTGATATTCATAACCTGTGTGTCCGCACACACCGGCACGTTCACATGTTGAGTTCTCACATCCCCTTGTGGGGAGAGCCGAGATCAATGAGACTAGAGCTGTACCGGAGCCAGCCTTTCCTTTAATGTGCAGACAGCTCAGGTACAGCGTGAGGGGAAGACAAAGAGCGGTGATCCTCCTGGACCGGTTTGTGTTGGCCTCACGCTTCTTTGTCACGACTGATCTCCATCAGAAATAATGAAGCTGCTTTCCCCTCGTCTCAACCCCATTTTTGGAGATGCATTGTTGGATAGAGTCGACATTACTATAGTTTATTATTCTTGTATGTAAACAAATAGTCTTTCTTGACCAGCGATATAAAAAGTTCCAAAGTCTTTCAAATAAATTTGCAGCTAAACAATTAGCTCAGTGATTAGCTTTCATTTATTAGCCTGTGCTTATTAGTAAACTCTGCATGGCATCGCTAACGTTACCTGCAGTGGACGAGGACGGACGGCTGCTCGACAAACTCATTTACTAATTACTAATTTAGACCCGTGTTTCGGGGGGCATCCCTAGTTTTCAATTAGAGAATGTTTGGATCTGTCAGTCAAGACCGGTTTTGGGCGTTAGCCTGCACGCTTCCCTGCTTTGATCCATGAAGACTGTAGGACCTCTACTTTGACCTCCTTCAGCCATTTCCGGCGCTCCTTCACACACTGAGATTTTCTGCTTGTGCCAAGTTTCAGCTTCTTCCCTCTGTTTGAGTGTTGGCAAAGCTCGGAGCAGTCGGCTTTGATGATGGCTCACACTGAAGTGGTGTCCCTCACCAAAGATTATTGTATACACATGGTGAAACAAGGCAGGTGAACAGGTTTGGTGGCTTAGGTATTTAAAAAAAAAAAGAATAATATATATAGACGTAACATGAATATCACTCAGATGGAATTGGAGCCAAGTGAAGTCAAGTGTTTCCTTCAGTGTTGGCTCTTTTCCATCAACGGGAATTTCCAGAATCCCTGAATGGATGTTGTTTTTTTTAACATACCCTCTTTTACAATACCTGCATTTCAACCACGGGAAGCTACTTTTGAGTTTTGTCGCCATGCCACCTAAATAGCCTTTGTTCTCAAGGTGGTAGATTCCAACAGCCCAACGAGTGAAGTTTACAGTACTGGCTATTGCTGACTGCTATACAACTACTCGTTCATTCAGATATCAAACACCGTTTCTCTGGGGGAAGTTTACACAGCAGTAAATTCAAATGAATATCACGCCATTTGGGGTTTTCTTACACCGCGGTCTGGGTGAATACTTGATTATGATTGGCTGAAGGTTGTGCATTAATTCCTAATAATAGACACCTACCTCTAAATAGATGCATTGGCTACATGAAATGAAGTTAGTGTAGTCCTCGGTGCCTCATCCTCTGAACACCACAGGGTAGCAGGAATGTACTGGCGTATATAACCCGCTACGAGCTTCTACCAGCAGAACACATGGCCTCTCCTTTCTTTGTGAACATATTGATATGGATTTGGGGACAATGAAATGGCTAGATAGCTAGCTAGTTTTATTATTAAACATATTGTCAAATTTTATTTACTGTTCCTCAACTTTTATACAATGTTATTGACTTTGTATCTTGCTAGCATAATGTTAGCTTTCTGGCTTGTAGTTGAGCCAGAGGGTTCTATGAGCTGAGCAGTTACCAAGTCGTATCTTCGGCTCGTCCTATTTACTGGAGCAGTGAATAATGTTTCAAATGCATAAGAATCTTACTGGACGGTAATGGTTGGTCCATGTATTAGCAAACCCCTCTGGGAAATGAAGTGAATGGATTGTTAAAAACAATCGTGCAAAATGCATGAAAAGATAAACTAATGGTCCTACTTTTTGTTCCTTTGGCAAGTGACCATGTTAGCTGGATAAAGCCCCTCTCGGTGTCCATAATCAGGAACTAATGGACTTTGCGGAGGCGACCGCCTGTTCTCCATCTGGACTCCACGTCGTTCATTAATTCCCGATAATGTTCACCTCAAAGGGCATTATTCCTTGCAATTGTGCATCACGGCTTTCTCGTCCTTTATTTGCCTCATCTCATAGTCAAAGTTAAAGTGCGCTAGCTAGTGGAGGTCTAGCTGTTTCCTCGGCCTTGCTGGTTAGGTCAGAGCTGGTAGCGAAAGTTCTCCAAGTATGCAACGCCTGTTTTAACCTTTGCTCCATGCACAAGTTACACACTGAGCAATTTTATTCTACTTTACTGGATTTTTTATACCATAAACTTTCCTTCCGCGGGGGTGAAATTTGAACTAACGGTTCTTGTGCATGACTGGAATACGTTGGTAACCCGCAGACTGTAGCTGTACGCCCACACACAGACTCGCATACGAACACTCACACTTTGCTCATTCATTTATTTATTTATTTCCCGTCTCTCAGTTGGCTGGGAGCACGGGTTGGGATATTATACAATTTTGACTCTCTCATTTCTCTCCAATTTCACTTCAATTTCCTCCCCATTCCGTGCTTGCCTCCCTCTAATTCCTGCCTCTCCTCTCCCGTCTCATTGTGCCCTCTGCTTTCCTTGTTAGCTCTGCTCGGGTCTCTCACCTCTCATTAGCTTCTCCTCCGCTGACTAGAGGCACCTGTCCTCAGGTCCCACTGCGGATATCTCAGCTTCTGTTTAAATCAATTTCCATGTTAAATAGCTGCTGGAGGGTGTTGGTGTGAGGCAGGGTTGGGCCCGTGGTCGGGCATGGATGGATGGAGGAGGAGGAGGAGGAGGAGGAGGGGGGAGTGGGCAGGATGGAAGAGGTTGAGACATTACAGTGAACCACAAGTCTTTCACACCGCTGACCCTCCAGGCTGATCCACAGCCCCTGTCTTGTTCTCTCCCTCTCTCTTCCCCCCCTCTCTCCCCTTCCCTTCCCTGGTTTGGTCTTTTATCACCGCGTGTTCTCCCCTTTGGCTTTTCTCTTTTATTTTATTTCCCTCTCTGTCCTTCTCTTTCTTTTTTTTTCCTTTCTCTTTCTGTCTTTGGCTTCCATTCTCCCAGTGTGGCCCAGGGCATGTTCTCATTTCAGATGAGAGCTAAAAAGAGTTGTGACAAGGTGGTGGTGGTGGTGTGTTTGTGATTATTTATGTGTCTGTGTGTTGGGTCTCTCCATTCTGCAAACCCAGGAGTTGCTGAACATAGTTCTCTTCTTCACAAAAGCTGTTTTGGCTCAAACACCTCAACTTGAGTTTATCGTTTTGAATAAGCATATAGAACATGTCATCAGATTACTGTACATGTCATGGACTGTTAACAATTCCTCCTTTTTTAAGTTACCCAACTGACATGGAGACCGAACTCTTTATTTAACTCAATATTCTGCCATTACAGTCACGCCAACCTCCCAATAACCTTGTAGGATCACGCTGACAGAATTATAAAAAAAAGGCTGCGTGCAATAAGTTACGTAAATGTCATCGTGTCCTAGTCGCTCTCAAAGTGCTGTGTCACAGATTTAGTGTCCCACTTTAATGACTGAATAGGATGAAAAGGTGAAACCCATTACAAACATGGTGAACAGTGTCTATTGTGTAACTATTAAGCAATACTTGGGGAAATTAACAGTTTAATCACATGACTATTTCCAGCTCTTTATTCTCAGGTAGTTGCCTGACAGGAGGGTCGTCAGCTGGGCCCGCGCGGATATAAAACTGGGCCAAGTGTTCGTTGGCTGTGCCTTCCGATACCCACACTAACATACTATTTTGCATACCAGAAACTTATTTCCCTTATGTATGTCAAATGCAGTATGCCAGAAATACATGTCTTTTCCACCTTCAACACATCCACACCCTACTCGCCTCAAACATCCAAGCACTCGTTTCTTTGCTGACATTGCTGATCTACCTGCTCCATTGTTGGTTGTTTTTTTGTAGCTATACTTTTAATTATTGAATTATTATTTGATACAGATAAAGTTTTCTTGCCTTATCTTCAGGCACACCCAACCAACGAGCTGACTGTATGCTACTTTCTCATCTAGTTAGTGGAAGCACAGAGTTCTGCACAAAAAGCTGGCTTCAGCCCAACACCACTTTGAATGTGCTCTCTGTGCTATAATGATCCATGATTACATGTGCTTAGCAACATTACACCACCAGACTAACTGCAGTATTTTTGTTCGTGTGTGTGGAGGGTACTGACAGTTACTCAGACCGACTCCAATAAATAGTCCAACAAGCATTCTGTGCTATTGTCACTAAGTATAATTACGGCCTTGTCCCTGATTAGTGCATTCACAATGCAAATTACTTGTTAGTCGCTCGTGTGTGTGTGTGTGTGTGTGTGTGTGTGTGTGTGTGTGTGTGTGTGTGTGTGTGTGTGTGTGTGTGTGTGTGTGTGTGTGTGTGTGTGTGTGTGTGTGTGTGTGTGTGTGTGTGTGTGTGTGTGTGTGTGTGTGTGTGTGTGTGGTGTGGGTTATGGCTGCATCTACCGTGTTAGTTTCCAGCGTGCAAACACTACTGAGCGCCCTATCTGATGAGATTAAAGATAAATTACTCCACATTAATCCCCATATCAAGCAAATGAGCCCATTTGCAGCTAAGCTGTTCACCTAAAGATGCATAATATGGTGTGTAAACTCTAGTAATGGACTGGATTAACATGCTCAAACGCTTGTGCAGATGCATATCGAGCACATGCATACATGTGGTGACATGTCTAGATGTGATGGATAATGTCACTGACTCAGAAATATCCCCCCGGGAACATTTCGCCATCGCTTGATAATTCAATATTTGCGTGTACAGTGTGTTTATTCGGCTTCTCGCCTCACGGGAGGAATTCATTATAAATCACTCCAGCTCAAATAAACTCGTGCCCTCACACTGCAGCTTCTGCATCCAGTATTGGATTTGGATCATGCTTGGTGCTTAATATTCACAAGCTGCGGAGGCATAAACAAGGATCATCTTTAATTCGAATACTTCTTTCATCCAGCATGGGTCAAGCTGGTGTGCGAGTCTCGTACATCCTCATTTTAGAGTTGGAGCTGTTGATTCTATCTGTTTTTATGTTGAGGCTGTCAATTTCTGTGAGGAAATTGAGGGAGGTAGATGAAGGAAAGGAGAATGTTGATTTTAAATAATGTGGCTTTTATCGTCTGGTCTTCTGCTGAACCACAGCGAGGAATTAAGCGTCAAAGTGTCCTATCATGAAATCTGCCTGAATCTAAAAGTAATGTACTGAACTTTAAAATGGAGCCTAAAGGGGACAATTCTAAACTGTCGTGCTATTTAATTAATCTGGATTGTTTTGGTGCATGCGAGTTGACTCGTTTTGCAGAAATCTGCTGTAGAGAAGTCTGTCTTCTCTCCAAAATAATAGAACTAGATGACACTTGGCTAGTGATGCTCAAAGAAAATGTGTTAAAAGAAAATAGTTCCTGCTCAAACTGCTCAAAACAAAGTCTGTGGATTATTGTAACAAGTTCATGATTTCTTGCTTTACGTATTTAAGTCTGAATGCCATATAGTCCCATTATATTTGAGAGAAGGCGTCCGTCTGTAGGGCCAATATCTCCAAAACCAGGCAGTTCACGCCAAACCAATCTAGGGTGGTAAGTATTTTACATTTTTGGGTGACCTCTCTCTTTAAGATTTGCTTGTAGAACGATTTTCAAGTAAAAGCACATCTTTGAAATCCTGAAAATCCCCCAAAAAAGCTGATCATTTTAGTGCCCGCTCTTCGTGGGAGCTTGAATCTCATGTTTTATTGTTGCTGGTGTCATCCAGACCTGTAGCTGGGCGTGGCAGCCAGAAAGCTTCCTGGAAGGATAGTCCCACGTTTCCTCCAACAAAGGAGATAACGAAGCAGCTCTGTGTCGGGGCGGCGGATCAGAAAGGAAGGGAGGAAGTAGTGAGGGAAAGGAAGAGGCATTTCTAGGGTAATGGGATGCAGCATGGGTCTTCTTCGTTCAGTATGTTATAGATTGAATGAAAATGTGGTCATAGCTGTAGAAGACTAATCTGTTTGTACGTTTCCAAGCAGTAAAAGGTGGAGACAGGCTCTTATAGCGTCTGTCTCCTCCCCCCACACAGTCTGCTGGCTCTTGTTTTCTTCTCCCAGACCTGTCAGGCAGAATAGAGCCACATCTGCTCCCCATATCTCCTTCAAGTCAGGGGGACACAGTTGGCAAAGCTACCAGCTGCTGGCCAGAAAGTATGAGCGCGTCCGGTGTGTGTGCGCGTGGCGGGCGTGCACGCCGCTGTGGGTATGTGCCTGCGAGCGCTGATGGCTAGTAGTTAACCAGCACCCGTCACAAGGGACATCATTAGGCTTCGCTCGGCAGAAACGGGCATAAAGATGGAGGGAGGAGGAGAGGAGGAAATTAGAACGACGTTCACTGTCTAATTCCAAGAAGGAGCTCCTACTCTCAGCTTGTTCAGCTGCTTCTGTGTGTGTGTGTGTGTGTGTGTGTGTGCGTGCAAGTGTATAGTTTTTCCTCCCTTGCTCTGTTCTGCTCTCACACCCACACAACTTATTATTGCTTCAGCAACAGATTGCAAGCTCCCAACTATGTTCTACCGCCATCATCCTCGACCCTTTCCCCTCCCCCACCCGCATCTCCAAGAGAAAAGAGTGATCAAGAGGCGTAATAGCCAGGCTTAGTCAGACTTAGTCAGACAGTTCTCTGCTTTTATGTGGGGAAATACGGTGTAAACTATGACGCAGTAATTGTGTATTACTTCCATTTTTAAAAAGAGGATCCACACGTTTTTGGACATATTTGTGGAAGCAGCATCCAAATGTTTGCGATTTAAGACACTTTTTAAGTGATTCAACATAGAGTGCTGCACTTCCTGTTGCTGCGTATCAAAGTCAATGGGTTTTTTGAATGGGTTTTTGGTAAGAAGCCTGAAATAAGTTAACACAAGCTTTAGAGATTTTAACATTTTGTCCTATAAAGTTCAAATTTGGAGGGAAACTTGACAATCGTCAGCTTCTGCATGGCAATGAAACAAGTACTGAAATCACAGTGAAATTGCAGAAAAATAAAATAAAAATGGTGTCTATTAGTTCAGTCTTAAACAAATAAGAACAAGTTAAAAAAAGAACCAAACACCATGTTTAGATTCTTTAGCAAACTATGTAAAATGTCCCGCCCTCTGCTGTGTCTTTGTTTTCTTTCTTTTTTCCGACGGGACCATGAAGGTAGACAGAGGAAGAAGGATTGCAGGCTGAAAAACGGGCATTATTTGAGTGCGCGGATTCCCCAGAGACATGTGACGAGCCATTAAAACCTGCTCTGGGACAGATGGAGAACACCGGCAGGATTTAATGGGTAAAAAGATGCTTTCTGGTGGAATGAAGCACTTCTGCATCACTGCGCTCTAACTTGTACAGCAGTGACCTGCCCTGCAGCTCTGGGCTACAGAAGAGATAAAGGACCGGAGATGAGCAAAAAGAAAAACGGCATTAAATGAATAGAGGGGGAAATTGCTTAAAAAAAAAGACGCAAAGGAAGGGAACGAGAAAGAAAAGGGTAGAGGCAGTTTGTCTTCCTTGTAGTTCTTAACAAGCGCGCTGAGCTCTACAAAGCAACCCCCCCCCCCCCCCCCCCCCACACACGCACACACACACACTGCCTCATCTTTGAGCATCCAGACTCGTGCACCATGGCGGGCTATGTGTTTCATCCCTCGCACACGAGAAGGAATGAGGCTTTTATATTATAGCTGCGCAGCTCAGATGAGTATTACTTAAGCCCACGCACACAGACAATGCATGACCATAAATAAATTATACCCATCTCGCCATACTTCTCGGCATTAAGAAGTGCAGGAGAAAGACACTGAGAAGCAGGGGGAGAGGAGATGCAAGAGTGAGAAAAAAAAAGATATATAGAGAGAGAGAGAGAGCGAGAGGCAGAGGAGAGCGAGGGAGGGAGGGAGGCGGGTAAGTTGGCAGCTTCTGGAGAAGACTGAGAGACATAGCATCACATTAAAGGCCAAGGCCAAAGACTCAGACTCGTTAATGAGATTCTGTCTCCATCTTCTTCTTCTTCTCTCTTCTCTCTGTAAATTCTGGTTTGCACATTCTCTGCTCTCACTCAATCAGACTTTATTTTCTCCCCATTTTTGCAGCATATTTTCTCTTAATTCGCACAACTATTTCATTTATTGTCGTTGCTATAACTGGGCATTGTTTTGGGTGCTAGTGTTGATTAAGTGTCTGTGAGATTCGTGCTTTGCTCAGCTTTGTAGGTTCACACCCTGCTGGAAACTGACCTGTCATAACTCTACAGCTGTTTGGAGTCCTTTTGGGGGCCTGAGGCACAGGTTGCCAACCTTGCCGGTATGGTAAAGTTTGCCCCTGGTGTATTTCACTGGTGTTTCTGGTCACCATGTGGGTGTTTCATGCAACTAGTGCATGTCACGGCAGATGTATTGCTGAGGACCCAAGGAAGCCCAGTGTTGAGTGTGTGGTGGCAATTTCTGTTGAATAACGCACAAAGTCAGCTTTTGTCTTTATGTAAGTTTAATTCAAGCGTCTGCAGCCGGACTCACAGCACAGTCAAATGAATGAGATGTGCAAATGAGCAGAGGACAGAGGAGAAGGAAGTGTTTTATACACTGGAGACTGTGGAGGAAGAGAGACGGGATGAGTTGCACATTATCGTACAAAAACGACATCTTCCGGAACAATTTAGGCCATCGTATCTTGTCCTGTCCTTGGTCATTGCGTAAGTCACTAAAGCTCGCTGTTTGGAGAGACATAAAGTGTCCTTTACAGGTGAAAGGTCGGGTTTTTTGTGATGGGTCACATGGTCTGGAAGAATACATAAAGATCTGGAAATTTCCATTCCAAGTGTGAGGTTGTTTTTTATGAGCGGTTCCTGAGAAAGCTGCAGGCAGCAGCACCACAGGCCGGGCGTTTAATAAACAGGCATGTTTTGAACGGGCACTGCACCTTGTAAAATATTTAACACCACTTTATTTTGGATATTCCGTTGTTGATACTAAGCTGTCATCTCACAAAAATCAAGTTTGGCAAACGGCCCTTTTCCTGTTTTTTGTTATTAACGTTAACCCAGAGAGTTTATTCAGACTACTTTAACTTCTAAAACCCATAAGAACTCCACCGCATGTGGAACCTAAATACATTCATGTATTTATCTCTCCATCCTGTTCTTTGTATTACTTCTGCAAATAATCACAATATAAGTACCACCGATGATTGGGGGATTATTTAAGCACTCTCTACTTTCTTTTGTAATTTTCCGAAATACACTTAAAATGAGTGAGACTCATTGGTGGATAATGAACCTGTGAGAGAAGCTACATATGAAAGCAAATGGAGGGAAAATAACAGTTTAGATTCTCATTTGAGTCAAAGAATGAATAATTTGCTCAATTCACACATGGAATACAACATAAATCACCATTTTGACATTAACAGCCCGCACGTATGTTGCTCTCATTTATTTTCTCCTCCCATATTGTCTTTTGCGCTTGGCCTTTAAATCCCCCCCCGCCCCCATAAAGTGTCCCAGGTGTCTCTGTGAACACTGTGGTCACAGTTCACCAATCAACTCTCCACAGAGATGAACCGAGAGGACCACTCGGCCCACGTGTGGCTGCTTCAGGAGTGATTTTCAATTGGATCTGGTTTTCAGCTCGTCCTGCAATCTTTGAACGGATGGAGCAGCATGTTCTTTCAACGAAAGAACAATGCATGCCACACGTTCTACAACCGCGAGCACACAGCCAGTATTGACAGTATTGATCAGTGATTGTTAATTGACCTTCGCGTGTTCTCATTTACATTGGTTAAAGGTAAACAGAGAGAGAGAGAGAGAGAGAGAGACACAGAGAGAGAGAGAGTAAGGTAACCTGAGGGCTTTAAAACAAGGACGGCTGCTGTAACACAATGGATTTCATGCACAAGTGCACCAACAAGACATGCGACTGGATCAATCCGTTTTTGTAGGTTGGCTATTGATCAGTGTGCCGTTTGGCTTGCATGCTTCACGGCGACCCCGGTCCATGTTCCGGCGAGCCCTAAGGTCTCTGCAATAAAAAAAAAGGCTCAAACAAGAGTAATAAACAAGCTGCAACTACAGATCTTTTCTTGTTTTTTTATTTGCCGCGGGCAGCAAGAGGAAAGTGTTACATTGTGCAACACAAAGAAATGAGGTTGCCAAACTAAAGCTTTCATGCAGATCTCAGAGAAGGTCAAGCAGGTTTCACCAGCGCTTCAACAACCGTGTGCTGTGATTGCTCTGTAATAGGGCGAATAATAACTTTCTCATAATGCGACTAGTCAAAATGTCAGAAGCATGTCCCTCTAAATAAGGTGTTTCCAGGGACCAATGACCTTTAGAGGAACACTGGAGCTATACCTGTTATTTTGAGTGGAAGGATTAAGTTTAGTCCTTGACAGACTAGCTGCTACATTAATGTGTCTAAGATTTGGAGGCAGGCAAAGTGCACACTGGGAAAAACTAAAATTTACAAATTTTTACAAATTTACATTTCCTGTAATGTTTATTAACTAAATAGAAGAGGTGGTTGAAAGAGCTAGCGAGTTGAAAGGAGAGCGGAGCAGCTCGGTGAGTGAACAATCACTGACTCTTAGCTTCCTAAATCGTGCAGAGAGTCGTATGGGGGGTTTATTGCCCGACTTTATTTTTGATAGCTGTAACCAAACATGATGCCACCGTCGTCTTTCAATCGGGTCACTGGCAAAATCGGTAACCCATCACATTCTATGATGGTTGAGGATGACTTGCATTAAAAAAAAGACTTCAAGTTATATTTGTCATATGAATAGTTGCTGTGAATATGGACATTAATTAAGCATTGGCTAGCAGGCTAGCAGGTTAGCCCGCTCGTTACAGTAGATATATCTCTGCAACGCAATACATAGACGTCTTTGACATTACGCCAACACTTTAACCTCTTTAAAAATTCTGTCCGTGTCTTACACACTGCACCTTTTTGAAAGACTCAATTAAAGTTTAAGCTATTTTTGAATTAAAATTCCAGTCTCAGTTCTTAACTTCAACGGCTTCCCAGAGATGCCTTGTGACAAACTTTACAATGCGCAACAATCATCTCGCATTATCGCTGTTATTGGGGCGGTAATGTGAAAAGCAATTACCTGTGCCCACACGGCGCTGAGGTGTAAATTTGTACACCCTACAGAGGCAATTACCAAGTGTCATCGTCACCGGGTTGGTCTCGTGCTGAGCATACACTCCGTCAGTAAACCTGAACAAAGGCTTCGGATGGTTTGACGTGTTGTGATTCGGTTGTACAAGAGAAGTTGTGTGTGTGTGTGTGTGTGTGTGTGTGTGTGTGTGTGTGTGTGTGTGTGTGTGTGTGTGTGTGTGTGTGTGTGTGTGTGTGTGTGTGTGTGTGTGTGTGTGTGTGTGTGTGTGTGTGTTTCTGTTGGATAGGCCAGCCCAGCATATGACCAGCACTCCCTGACAGGGACTGTTTAATTCAACTCCCACTATCATCACGGTCAACAGCACCAGGACGCAGCCTTTAAGCACCATTACACACACTAATGGAACTGCATGTAATATATCCTCCCTACGCAAACCTTTCCCTCTCCCCCCCCACGCGCCGTCTCCAACACAGAATTATCACCCTCCCTCCCTCTCTCACCTGCCTCGCTGAGCCCGCCGCCCTCCCTCCACACGTCTCCCCGTCTACCGCTCCATCTCTCTCACTCCGTCTCTTTGCCGGAGATAAAAAAAATAAAAAATAAAACGCCCACCTACTGTAGTTCCACTCGAGTGCTGAGTGGGAGAGAAATTCAGACTCCAACCCAGCCGGTTTCCACTCTTTCTGCACTCTTTACCCTGCGCTTAACATTTCCAAGTTCAGCATCAGACATTGGAGGGCTGACACAGTGCCTGAGGTAAAACAATAAGTGCCGGTTGGAAGTTTATCTTAAGATGCACTTTAGCTTTTGTGTGGCCTCTTAACCTGTAAGCACTGCTGTGAGATATAAGAAAGGGAATACATCGAGATTCACACCAGGCAATTGAAAGCTCCGATAATACTAAAGGTTCTGAATGTGATATTCAGAGTAATATAGCAGCAACTATTAGCTATGTAAAGACAGAGTGGATGAAATGTCTACCTGAGCAGAGAATGAAGTCACTCTCCCCTCTGTTGGTAACAGAGTTGTTGGCTAGCTTATTCGCTGAAGCGCATTGGCGCCCGCCCTCCGGTTCCTCCTCAGGTAAACGATGTTAGCTCCGTTAGCACCATTAGCCATTAGCACTGTTAGCTGCAAGCCCGCTGGCTCAGCTATCCCCATGTTTAGAGCCGTTGAGAAACAATAGAAATGCTCTCAATCTCGTGTATAGAAACTTTAATATGATAAAGACCCTTTTTACAGCCAATGTTATTCAAAAGAACAACAAAACATAGCATCAACTACAGTTCTCCTTTTTAATATTGGGCGGGTTTTCCCTCACCCACTCCTTTTACTTGTTGGCCTGGAGTCCTGCTCCTCCTTCCCTCTATTCTCCTCACTAACAATCACACTTTATTCATTACACACCTTTTGGACAAATCAAATGCACTTACACGTGAGTTACAACCAGTAAATTGTTAGATAAATAGAATAGAATGATTCATAATGATCAACTGTTAAAATGTGGATAGAACAAAATTGAGTAAAATAGATAAAAAATGTTTTAAAAATAAATATGTTGAAAGGCTGTTGTATCGTATTGGTTGAAAGCAGCTCCGTGGAACAGCTAAGAGAAGAACTTCCTTATAAACTTATAAAAAAAAATGTAAATCAATATGAAAACTTACAGATTAGAACTCTCCTCTGGTCTCTTGTGCAGCACGATTTTGAATTAATTGTAGTTGATTTATTGTAACGCTCGGGAGAGCGGTACAGTAGTCTCCTAACAAGCTGTTCTGCTCTGAGTAGGAGGGATTGTCACCGGCATTGCTGTTCACCTCGAGTTAAGATCTGTTCTCAAGGTCGATAATGAACTTTTGGTATTTAAGCTCCTGAGATGCCATCTGTTTGGCCATAGCAACACCAATACAGTACAAAACAATGCACCGCGTTACCAAATCCCAAGTGTAGGATTAGTGCTTGACTGAACTGTAGAGGAGAAATTGTGCTTGTTGAGCAGTTTAAGCCACAAGGCCAAGAGGAGCCTGTTATAGAGGAAACAGCCTGGATTTAGCTTTCATGGACACGTGTTTGCAGATCAAAGGTAATCACGTCAAAGTCGAGTGTCGCAACTAGTACATGTCAGCAGGTTAACGACTCACAAGGACACAATCTTGAGCCATCGGAGATATACCGGCCTTTTTTAAATCACGTTGATTTCAATCTGCGGCTGTCGTGTAGTGAGAGATTGATGGTGACAAGCTCCGATTGCCGAGATACGCTGCAGCCAATGAGCGCTCTTGAAGGAAACCAAGTTGGAGGTGGAGACATTCTTCACCGGTGTTTCACTCCCCAAAATTCAGCTGAAAAATGAGCGTACAGGCAACATTTACGGTGAGCTGCTGTTCCACGTCAAGCTCCATCTGGCCCGGTGAAGTCACTGTCACCAAACACATACTTACAGAATCCCTTAAGACCCAAATGTGAGTGAAAGACCTCAGTGTTTTACCCTCAGGGGCCCAGCATTCAGTTCAAACACCGACTGTAAAACCATGTAAATCCAAGTCATTTTACAAAGTTCTTGTTACAAATACTGTCATATTGTATCAACTTGAAGTAAATGTAATAACGCCAGTGCTTTAAGTGGGCCGGTAGCACTTCTGTGTTTTATTCTTTATGAAAACAATATGGAGAGCTTCTGGACGAGGCGACGCACAGCACGGGGGACGAGAAGGTTCTGTAATTTATCGAAACAATGCTATTGTGCTTTTCTTAAAATAATTATTGAAATGTTTTTTTTTTTTTAACAAATATACTTGAAGTCACTTGATTTGATTTTTCTGATTTCCAGAAGAATTGAATGATCAGACGAAGGCTGTGATACGTGCAAACAATAAAATGATTATTCAACCATTGCAAGTTTTGTCTTTAAGCTTTTTGGGTGTTGTCTATAGTAATAATAAGGCTTCAACATTATGTACAATTGCATAGTTTTAGGTCAAAACCCTTGCTTGGACCTCGTGCATCCTGACTGGGACACTGCTCCTAAAACCTGAATGAACGGCCAACGCGCCTCGGCTCTCAGTGCACCCCAGTTTCAGGCCATGGGCCTCTAATATTATATATTTCAGAGTGATACTTTAGGATACAGATAAAACAGGAAATCACTTTAACTATTAACACTATGGGTGTAAATATACCAACACACCACCATAACCCTATAATGTTTCAGTTGAAGTAATATTGGAGTATTATAGGCCTACTATAGAAGATGCATCGCCCAAATATCATGATATAACAATTTAATCACAACACAGTGACACAGTGTCACATGCCTAAATAAATAATAAACAAGAATACATGTGAATAAGGGGTGTTGGCACTTTTTCCACTTCAAGCACTGCATGACACAATTTTAAATGACTTGTATGCATTGTAGATGTGTGTGTGTGTGTGTGTGTGTGTATATATATATATATATGTGTACATGCGCACTGCACACGTGTAGAAGTCAGAGTTTGCATGCACCCCGGGGGGAAGGTGCTATAATGGAGTATTGATGTCTCAGAGGGGCGGGGGAGAAGAGGGCGATAATTAGATTTTGTTCTCACTCTCTCTGCACCGCTCAGATACACACTGTCTTTAATGAGCGAGCGGCTCTCGCCTATAATCACGCCGTAGTTCCAAAAAGCCTTCTCAGCACGGCAAACAGCGGCAGCGTGACCTCGGAGAAAACCCAACACATAATTAGATGTCATTTGACGATCAAATGTGTCAGGCTTGTGTGCAAGCAGTCAATATATAACTCCAGTAAAACGGTAGTCACCGTCCGTTATACTCGCAGCTGGTGTGCCGGGGAAGAACGGCAGCAAAGCAGACGTCATGTTTTTTCCTGCTGGGAGTGTCTTCATGGTGCGAGGGTTGGGTCGGGTACGGCTCCTTTCGCTTTGCTCTTCTCACTGGGTGCTAATGAAATGCTCCCTACTGGGTGGGAAGTCAAGAGGGCGGACGGTATGGGAGGCATAGCAAATGTCGGAGGAAACGCACACCAACACACACCTGCTCATCATGGGTAATACTTTGCTATTTCCTAGTTTGGCCCCCTGTTGCTCCCAGAACCACCTAAATAATTTGTGGCATAGATTCAACGAGGTGTTGGCAACATTCCTCTGAGTTGCTGGTCCGTTGATGCAGAATTGTCGGCTGCACATCTGTGACGCGAATCTCCTGTTTTACCACGTCCTGAAGGTGCTCTGTTGGATTGAGATCTGTTGAGACCATTTGAGTAAGGTGGACTCATTATCATGTTCAAGAAACCAGTTGGCGATGATTTGAGCTTCTTCATTCTTCTATGGTCCCATTTTGGTGACCCCATGCTAAATGTAGACTCGGTTTCCTGTTCTTGGAGATTTCCCGGTGTGGCACATCTGCTTCAAGGATCAACATGATCGGAGTTCAGACACTCTCTTCTGCATACTTTGGTTGTAACGAGGAGTTGGTTGGAGTCATTGACAAATTTACCCTTTTTAGATCAAAATGTCCTTACTGGTAGATCGATAAACGCGAGTCCAGGTTGCTAAACTACGTTGTACGAGTACTCGTTGCCTTCGGTGGTTGGATTGGTTATGTTTAGGCATGAAGACTGAGATTGGTTAGGGTAAGAATATCAAGGTAAGCCAATAAGAAGTGATATGCCTTTGCCATAGTAGGATTTGGAAATTGAAAAAACTGGACTTGCTTCATGATTGTATATTGCTTCAGAGTAAAGTCCAAATATTACCACAATTTAGCCGAGAATGTGACGAAAAGTGACACAAAATTGCAGCGCAAAGTCGGCCACTGCTGAGCAAAATAATCACCCCCAAAAAATGATGACGTTCATATAGTTGAGATAAATGAGATCCATGTCGTACATCTACACACACAGTCCACCACAAACCACCAAGCTGGTCTTTTACTCCATTACCCTCCTTGGAGACCTCATTCACACAAGTTTGAGATGATTTTGATCTCAACCAGGACGCACTGAACCAGCAAAACCACTCTACACATTTCGGTCCCACCACACACACACACACACACACACACACACACACACACACACACACACACACACACACACACACACACACACACACACACACACACACACACACACACACACACACACACACACACACACACACACACACACACACACACACACACCTCTTATTCCTTCTACTTGACATGGCTCTTGGAGATCAGGGTCATTTTCCCTCTTTCCACACCTGGTCGGCTTTCAGGATTGGTTCAACCGGGAGTCACAGTGCAGCATGTTAATGGTGGCTTTTAGACGTCGTGTATCAGAAAGATCTCTGTGAATATGGCATCAGATGGTGTGTGTTATTTGACTAGTCGTTGTGTTCAACTTTCTCGTTGAAGGTCGTTAAAAATTCCCTCATAATCTATGTTTATGCATCATTTGAGTTTTTTGATTTGTTTTTTAAGGATATTAAGACCTCTAAAGGTGGAGTCTGTGATTCTAATCCAATACATCACATTTTTTTTCCAATACATTTGAACTTTTGGACTAAGACCATTAGGCACTTGCCTTGTGTTTCAATAATTAATATACAGACAAGCTTATAGATTATGCATTTATAAAGGCATGGTGCGAAACGACAAACAGACGCCAACAGTCACTTTTCATGCCAACACAAACAAAGCAAGTGAATGATTTTTTCTTTTTGCAGAGGCCACTAAAAACAGACAATTAGCCTACAATTCAAATATGAATTAACCTTTTACAAGAACTCTATTGGATGGCTGAAAACCTCAGCTCAAACATTCCTCCCGGTCTGCACGGATTTAAACTTTCTCGTGCGTAATCAAACGCAAGGAGATTGCTGCAGAGATGATTGTCATAAGTTTTTTGAAAGACAACTTCTCATGGCCATATTGTTGTTCTGAAGGCAGAAACCACACTCTGCTGCCGTAGTTAAAGACTGGAACTACCAGACTCTCCGAACGTGGGGATTTACCGATCCTGCATGGACTCCCTGAACCGAGAAGAAATCCCGCAGCAAGCGCTCCGTCTGCAGCAGTGGTGCCGACGCGCTTCAAGGCCTCCAGTCCGTCAAAATACCGGCCTTCAGATGACGGATAATATTTGGTTAACGCAACCTCGGCGTGTAACTTGGAAACCACACAGGTACCTTTTCAATTGACAGATATTGGCAAAAGAAAAAGTGGATCTTCCCTGACTAAAAATGAGAGAAAACATAAATAAATAAATAACATGAAGTTTTCAAAATTGACTATTGATGCTATGAATATTATTCATTACGCCAGTTTCCTGCCATTAGAGAGGTTGAAAGAAAACAGGAGTTTAAACATTCAGAGTGTCATTTCTGCTTTCCGTCTTGGCGGACTGACGGCAGTGGGAGAGTAATAAAGCACCTTTTACACTTCAGTGCCTCATAAATCCTAATACATTTCATAAATGAACTGCCGCTCTCTTACTTAGCTCCTGGTGTTCGTTTGGCTGTGTGACTGCAGACGGATTCATTTGCCAATACCCCTGAGCCGGTACCGCCCCGCCACCGGGACCCATTTCAAATGTGATGGAGTCCCCCCCCCCCCCCCCCCCCCCCCCCCACGGGATTACAAACTCGCACGGTCCTCCATTTCCATCCCTTCAGATCAAATGTAGCTTCAGCCGGCTTGCAGAGGGTTCACAGCGTGCATGCATGTGCGTTATATGCGAGTGGGCGAAGTACGTTTTCATGAGTGGGTGGAATATGGCACGCCTCGGGGACTGGTTTGCCACCCTGTTTGATCACTCTAAATATGAGTTCCGCCTCTTTTTGTACCGTGAACTCAAGTGATCATTGCTGGATGTGAAATCTGGTCACCTCGGGGGAAGACGAGGGAGTATTGAACACGTTTTGTTGATTCTTTTTCTGAGAAGCCAACGTTAACAGGGAAGTCTCGATGCCTTTCTACATGATTTGACACCCATTTTTATTTGTCCAGCAGTGGGGTTTTTCAGCATTTTGTATGTTCAGGTGGACACAAAGGAAGGTGATTAAAGACAAACAATTTCCCCTCATATTCGAGCTTCAAGGCCACTTTTTGATGCACCTGCTTGATCATCAAAATGGACTCAGTCAGGAGGCCAATCGGAGTGAATCCGTTCCTTTTCTTCCTCTAATATAAAGACACGTTTTCTCTCCGGGGGTATTGGGAGGCATTTGTGTTTCGGCCTCGCTTTGTGAGTCATCTCGATGAATGATGAGGACTTGGCAAATGCTGGCACAGGCATGACACGCTAGATTTGCCGTGGAAATGTGCCGTGGCAAAACCTCAAAGAGACATCAAGGTCTTTTGCATCGAGGTAGAGAGAGAGAGAGAGAGAGAGAGAGAGAGAGAGAGAGAGAGAGAGAGAAGTAGTGAGGGTGGTATCGTGAAAGGAAGGTGAATGTTGGAGCAGAATGTGTGATGGGTTTTACCTGCACAACCAGCGTTTCCCTATTTTCTTCAAAGGTCAACTTGTTTAACTTAAATGAAAATAACTTTTTTTGTCATATTTTATTTACAACTGTCACTCCTGATAGTGGTACATGAGACAGATAATCCGTAACATAAATCTTGTTCCTCTGCCTCCCTTTAGCGCTCCAAATGACATTTGCCAGATTTCACGGCACACGCAGAAAAACAACCAATCGGAGCCGAGGAGTCTAATGCAGCCGTCAATCAGCTCGTGAACTACGGTCAAACAGCCAAACTCGGCAGCACTGATTAACTATTATCGTTGCGTATTTATCGCTAGTTCACTAAAATATGTTTCTCAAAACATTTGCGACTCAGTTTTAAAAAAAATAGCCTTTTAAATGCAACTGGTCATATGGAAACTGCTTTGATTCATTTGGCAAGCAGTTAGTTTTAATGAAAACTCAACAAATATTTATTTACTTATATTTACTTATTTACTTTTTAATATGAGTGATGTGTGGTGGATCTTATGTGTGTAAAAAGAAAAAGTACATTATCTCATAGGATACCTGAAGTGATTTCTCTTTAAAAAATGATTTTTCAACACTAATATTTGGGTAATTTTGTTAAACTGTATTCTTACTGCTTTCCCCAATTGTTTGTTTCAGTGAGTTTGTATATTTTTCTCAGGTTTCATCCTTTTTGCACACATTTGTGTGTCTGTGGTTTGTCACTGCATACATATAGAGTAAACTAGCAGATGCACTGATTTCCTTTCCTCAAACCAGACTGCTTTACTACATTGTAGCTGTTAGCGTGAGCAGGTGGCAGCTCACTCATCCACAGTGATATACAGCGTGTGCGGGGCCGAATAGAGTGCATGGACACTCTGCACTTGCCATTTGAAAAAATTTCAACCAAAGCATTTTTGCACAATTTGCCACCCACAAGCAGCGCGTCATCAGTGATTCATTCTCTATGTGTGCAAAGCAGTTCCTCCTCTGGCTCTTGTAAAAAAACAAAACAGAAATTGCATCCACAATCCCATATAACCTGTGTCAGCTTTGCTGACAGCGGACAAAACAAAAAGCTGTCGGGTTTGTTGGAGATTCATTCATATGCAGCTACAATGTTGAGGCACTGGGAGTGTAGAGAATGAGCGCTCACTGGTTGCACACAATCAATGCATGTCTGCATGTCTCAGTGCATATAAAGCTTCTAGGTCTGCCTCTCTTTTAGAGAGTACAGCAACGGCATAAAAGACCAAAGGCGACAAGAAAAGTGAACCTGGAAGTGCATCTCCCTCGTGCTGTATCTTTCTGTCTGCCTGTCCGTCTGAGTAATTGTGTCGGTGGGTATACCGTACTCCACCGAGGACGCCGAGGCACTCGAGCATAATCTGGTCCTAATCCCTGCCAGTGGCATCCAGCAGCTGGATATTAAAGTGGGATTTCATTTTTTATTTCCCTCCGACTGTCTCTCGGCTGTGACGTCACCACCGGCCGCAATGGCAGCAGAAAGCAGGCTGAATTTAATCACTTGACCAAACCTTGACCTCTCCCCACCTACAAATAAATAAATCCAATCATGGGTGTATGTGAGGGTTGGCCATGTTTGTTGGCGTCTGTGTTTTGACTGTATTAAACTGTCAATCATTCCTTCTTTTCAAGTGCTCATTCAGATAAACCTGCCGTCCTTTGTGAGTGTGGAGTGTGTGTCTTCTGCCAATTTGCATGAAGAGCGAGATAAAAAAATAATAAAAAACCCCAACCGCCATGGGTAATTAATAAATCAGATTGCAATGATGGAACACTGGGAAGGCGTTGTTCCATTAATCGCCATCCCCGTCCTCTTCCAGTATCTTCCATCTCGGCGTTGCCGTTCGCGGCTCCTAATTAAATTGTACTTTCTGTCGATTGTGCTCATTACTCAAAGCAAAACCAATCAGCGGTCTGCAGCTGGGTCTGGTGATGTAGATAAATACGGGAGTAAATGTTGGTTGAGGAACACAACACGGGGTGAGTCGTCTGCCTAGATTGCGGAGACAACACAGCGGCGCAACCTCCAGGGTTTACTTCAGCACAGAAACTCACCAGAGAAGACTTACAGGAGTTCTTAATTTAGACATGAAGCCAAAGAGGACGGTCCGCTGTCAAAGAAACGGTCTCTCTATAGTCTCGCAAGGCCTTGCTGACAAACAAAATTAGGTTTTGTTCTAATACCAAGTAATACAGGTCCAGATTCACCAATAGCAATACTTTTTTTATTATTATAAGCGTCTTAAATGCTTCAATGCTTCAAAACGTCAGTCCACAAACCAATGGGTGACGTCACGGTGACTTCGTCCACTTGTTCTATGTTCATGGGTGAAACACAGATGGGTGTAGAAGAGAGAAACTAACGCTGTTTTTTTCTATCGATCCTGTTCGCGCTACAATCATCTCTCAAAATGAGACGTAGATGCCTGTAGAATGGATATTTTCGCAGCAATCCGCCCACCTTCATTAGATACTTCATTCACCATAGCATTATCTCAATGTCTCTCCCACTGTTGCTTTATTGCTGAAAGATTTACAAAAATATCCCTCTGGTTATTAGTTTCAGTTAGTTTCCTACTTCCTGTTCTCGCAAGACATCCAATCTGCCCTCTCTCTCTCACTCCTTCACTGGCTAGGCTATCTGCCTCACTGTAGTACATCGCTGTGCATTTGGACTCGTGACAGACTGGACGTGTGTGTGTGTGTGTGTGTGCGCGAGTCTCTTTCCATCTCCACTTCAGAAGATCCAGCCAGCTCTTTTAAAGGAGCTGCTTAAAGCTTTCTGTCAGTGTGCTAGAGGCTTGAAAGCCGAGAGGTCCCTGCAGCATTGATGGAGTTTTTACCTGAAAGGATGGGCCTTTTCCCCGACACCTCGTTCTGCCTGACCAGTCAACAGATCCACTTAGACACGAGCGAGGTGGTGGTGGGTGGTGGTGGGTGGGCTGTTTGAAGAGATGACAGCAGCTAAACTAGGGATGGCTTCGCCATTAAAGAGAGTTTTTGTAGTTAAAATGAGGGTCGCAGCAGGAGGCCGCTTTGCTCTGACGCAGTTTGATAGATAGTCAAAAGTCCAAACTGTCCAGGGGAAAAACTTTGGAGGACGGGAATGGACCTGAGCGGCCTTTAAAAAAGGTATTCAACTAGTCTTAAAAGTACAAAGCTGCAAGCTTTGTTTCAAGGTCTGAAGGCTGGACGACTGACATCTGCATAGTAACCAGAGGGAAATGGAAAAAGCTGCTCTTTTACAACTCGTCTGGCTCGGTTCATGAGGTGAAGTCTTTCATGGAGAAAATAGTTCAACATTTTATAGAGATAAAAAGAACAAAAAACCTTGGTTTCATGTCTCTGCATTCTATACGGACCTGGAATGAGGACGTGTTTAGCTCAGCATAAAGACGCAGGAAGAAACTGAATGCAAGAAAACGAACGGCCACCAACTCCTCCGAAGCTCGGAAATTAACTTTCATGTTCAACTTTTACATAAATAGGAAAGAAATGAACAAACTGAGGGTTTAACAGGAGTTGGCGTGCTGCATTCACTTTACAGAATTGGGCGACTAGATGAACCGATGTTTTACTTTTGATTAAACAGACATTTCGGCTGCTTTAGGCGCTGTTATCAAACACACGTGGAACAATATTCAGTAAACTTTGTGTCTTTATTGACTCGTTTGATTTGAGAAAATATTGAATTCACATGAGTTGTATTCGATCAATAAGGGAAGACATTGACATGGGAATTTATGTATTTGGTTGTCTGATTGCACTCTCTGTGCATAATATAATAATAATGTTTATCTAGCATTAGCTTTGGTTAATTTGATGCAGAAAGATTTGTCTGCTTGCGATGTGTTTCCTATTGCACATGTATTGGTTCTGGCGAGGTTATATTTTGGGCTCGTTTTTATTGAATCGAGCGTTTTTTACATTGTGATTGGGCTGAAAAACTGTCAATCTGATCTGTCGACACTGATTGTTCATCAAGAAATGGCCCCGACACAGAACTCCAGCTAAACTGACTAAACTCTCATTTTTATATTCATGTTTTTTAAAAGTACAGCTGTTGAGATGCATTTAGTTTTTCTTCACAGAGCGATGCTCGCTGTTTCCTCAATCTGCTTGCTAAGCTACTTAAACACATTCAGAATGTTGCTTTGTACTGAAAAGCAGAGACATGAGATTGAGATAAATCGTGTCATCACACTCTCAGAAATAAAACAACAAAAAGCTGAACTTATCTTTTAAGTCTACTGTGCACTTTTTTTATATTTGTCCAGGGAAACTACACTGAGCGTGATCTCTTCTGATTCAGCCGTTGGTCTCTGAGTGTCCCCACCGGGGCAGTTTGGGGTTAAATGTCTTGTGCAAAGAACACATGGACGATAGTTGAGATTTCTCCCAAGAAACCCCTTTTGGAAAAGTGGGGCGTCAGCATCTCTCACTGAAAGTCAGAAAGACAAGTGATGCAATGTTTCGCCCATCACAGTCCTAGTTGGCTTGCGCGTGTGTGCGTGTGTGCGTGTGTGTGTGTGTGTGTGTGTGTGTGTGTGTGTGTGTGTGTGTGCGTGTGTGTGTGTGTGCGTGTGTGGTTGCAGGCGGGTGGGTGGTTTTGCAAGTGACAGGGCGAGATGGCGAGCGAGATAAATAGTCACACTGAGGGAAGCGATAATGGACTTTTCTTGTCTGCACTGTGTCAGCGTCTGCAGACAGCGAGGCCAGAGCGATGACAGACATGCTGATGTGTTTAACGGCTCTCGCTCAGACAGTGAGAGAGGAGGAGAGACAGCGGGGACAGACAGACAGCGAGAGAGGTGGAGGTGGAGGGAGGGAGGGAGGGAGGGAGGGAGGGGGGGGGGATAAAAAGATGCTGATGCTCTTTAACTCCCTTCCACATTGCCATTGGCAACCAGACCTACTGCGCTCTGACAGATGCATGGTATTGAAGCCCGCTTTAGGTGAAACCCGTCGCCGTCCTTTCCTCACGATCTGTCCCTCTCTCTCTCTTTGTGTCCCACTTTGTGTCCCCTTGTCTCTCTCACTCTGTCACACGCATGCACCCTCCTACCTTTCCATCCTCATCACCACAAGGAATAACGAAAAGGAAGGGAGAAAATGAGATA
The DNA here is from genome assembly GCF_910591455.1 of Pholis gunnellus. Taxonomy (NCBI): domain Eukaryota; kingdom Metazoa; phylum Chordata; class Actinopteri; order Perciformes; family Pholidae; genus Pholis; species Pholis gunnellus. The sequence continues at coordinate 19,376,364 of NC_136543.1, read as the reverse complement.
TGTCAACAGTGGAGTAGTCCTCTTTTTGTATCTCGGAACTTCATTAGGGGTGTTCACAGCATTGGTTAAGGACATTGGAAATGCCGTATCAAACACAAAACCCTTTGAAAACGAGTAACAGTATGTCCTGTAGATTCTAGATGGAGGTGATCATGAGTGAAAAAGGTGAACAGTTGTGTCAGAATATATTTACCTCTTTGATCAAAGTCAATGGTACAAGCCTGGGTATTCATTCTCACGTCATGCTCAATGCATTCTCTCTAGTGGCCATCAGGGGGCGACACCTCTGGTTGCAAAGTCTATGAGAAAATGACTCTACTTCTCACTTGTTTTAGTCAGTAAACATTTTGAACATGAGTTTATGGTCTCAATCTCTAGTTTCAAGTCTTCTTTAATACAGCATGATGTTCATTTAGTAAATGATGGTCCATGTTTTCATTTTTGTCGTCTACAAAACGTTCAGTTGTACGTAGCTCCACCCTCTCGTGTTACTTCTGTTTGCAAAAAAAAACAAGATGGCGAGGGCCAAAATGCCAAACTCGAGGCTTCATAACCAGCAGTCCACAAACCAACGGGTGACATCACGGTGACTACGTAAACTCGTTGTATACAGTCTATGAAAATAACCTCAGTATGTTTGCGTTTCAAGACTTCAGATGTTTTTTTTTATTTCTTAAAAACAATAGCACCGGTGGCTCTTCCCGGTTCCCAATTCAGTTTGGGATGTAGGCAGAAATTGATATGGGTAGGTACCACTTTAGATCCTTTTAAAAGTTTTTACCTGGCTCCTGTTAGCTTCAGGGTGCCAGAGAAAGCGGAACAGTGGAGAAAGTAAGAAAGGCAGCGTCTCGGTTCTCTGATCTATTGGTCACTTCATCTTCTAACTGGGTTTCCCTCACCATGCAGTTCGTTTGTCACTGCCAGCACGGGCCCATGTCTCACTTTCCTGAGGATTTGTGTGTGTGTGTGTGTGTGTGTGTGTGTGTGTGTGTGTGTGTGTGTGTGTGTGTGTGTGTGTGTGTGTGTGTGTGTGTGTGTGTGTGTGTGTGTGTGTGTGTGTGTGTGTGTGTGTGTGTGTGTGTGTGTGTGTGTGTTGCGAGCCTCGAGCCGGAGACAGAGACAGATGGGCCGACTCCCACTGGTTACATGTGTTTGCTCTCCGTCAGAACGCTTTGCCAAGAGGTCTGGGCCCGCATGACACCGGGGGTAATGCCCCCTCCCAGTGGCCGCCCGGGTTGCTAGTTCAAAACCCCGGCCTGCTGTTTCCCTGAAACTGCCACACTGGGGTTACGGCGGCTGTTCATGGACGAGGTTAGGAAAGTAATGGAAAAGTGCAAAAGGCGGTTCTCCTGAACAGATGAGAGGAAAGTTTGCGTCGGACACACTTTCTCCCCCACGTACTCAAACTCTATTATATGACACACCTGTCTGGCCTCCCCCAATCCCAGCTGCTCAATTTACCCATCATCCCCGGCACCTGTAAATCAAAACCCATACAGCGACCTAAATGCAGCGACAGCCCAATCAGCCCAGAAGGCGTCAGTACCGCGAGAAAGAAACAAAAATCTGCCTTTTTTGTAAAACAAGTGCAAATGGAACTTTTTGTCCCAGCTCAGGGGCTGACATTTGTATTTGCTCTTCTTCTCTCGCATCAGCGGAGGATTTGTGATGAACAAAGAGAATGAACGCAGGATTAAGAGCTGAACTGGCCTGCAGAGCCCCCCCGTCCAGAGGGGGGAATGGTTCAGTTTGATGGGAGTTGTGTTCTGAGCCCCGCGGCCGGCGCTGGGTTTAACATCTGCTCCTGTCACACACGGGGACGAGGTGCAGAACGCTGTGGCATGTGACAGAACAGTCCACAGAACACACACACACACGCATGCACGTATGAAAGTGCGTATGAAAGGTCAAAGACACCAAGTCCTCACCACAAATGAGCATATTGAACCAAAAATAAAGTTCCAGTCAGCCCGGCATCACACACACACTGTGTAGCATTGCTCACCGCTTCCTGTGAAATGTTTTTGAGAGTATTATGATGTAACCAGTGATGCCGAGTGTAAATAAACACCTCACCTACGAGCAGTTTAAATTAGAGAATTATTTTAGACCATAGTGCTAATCTATTCCACGAATACGACAAGGTTTAACTGACTTCAGGTCACTTCCCCGCATTCCTTTTGTTTGAAAGGAGAGTCGGATTGGAGACGATATCCGACACGATTCCCAGGAAAGAAAGTGAAAAAGATCTTTGAATTTAAAAATGGCTGGTTTCAGGTTTGCCATATGGGATGTGAAAACACTTCGAAGCTGCATCTTAGCACAACTCTGACAGAGTGTCATTACTCTGAGCTTGCATCTGGACGCTTTGTTTTACAGGATAGACAAGTGCTAGAAGTGTTAGAAATTCAGCTATCTTGCACGTCTTTGCGTCATGCGAATGTGTTTTCTGTGGTGTTAGAATCAAGCTGCAGCGTTCGGGCTGCGGATGAAATACAAATGCGGGTGTTCAAACGGAGAGACATGCACCCAGTACAATAATTGTACTGTACTATGGAACATCAAAAATATATCTGTGTGTGTGTGTGTGTGTGTGTGTGTGTGTGTGTGTGAATAGAGAGTGTGTTTTTTTAGTGTGTTTCCCAGATAGAATTGCCTCCTGCAGTCCAGTTCACCTTTTGTTACGCCTCTGTTCAGCCCTGGAGAAGCATACAGAATAGACACACAAACACACATGCATTCAAACGGACACACAAACACACAAACACACACACACACACACACACACCTAGAGTTTACTGGTAAACCAGTGGAAGCACACACAACCACAAGAACACAGCCAAACAGGAGATGAGCCTCCACTGTGTGGACGGTTACAGTCCGCTAACAAAGCGTCCCATTGTTGTGCAAAATAAGAAAAGTGCTCTACCTGTTCTGAACAAATTGTGTTTTCACTGCAAATTGGGGAAAAAAACCCGACAGATGGTGACGCGGACGATGTCTCGGTAAACAGGAAACAGAGAGGAATCTGTTGCCAGAGTGTAAACAAGCAGGTGGGCAACGGATTTAATCATGTTTCAGGGATTGTGTTCGGGTGTGTGTGTGTGTGTGTGTGTGTGTGTGTGTGGTTCCCCGCAGCTGTCGAATCCTGGAAGGTGAGTGAACGAGGAGAGAACCCCCGGGTTAAGGTTGTCTCCATGGTAACCGTTGCACTTAAAGCACTTAGCCTGCTGTACCCATTTCACCTTTTGCCTGCGGTGATGGTTTACCACACTGCGCAGCCCCCCCCCCCCCCCCCAAGAAAAAAAACAGATTCCCTGCTAAGCGATAACAAAGAACTGTGGGGATGCACCACGGCCTGAGGCGCCGCGGAGATGAAGCGGCTTCACGTGAGGTGAGGCGCAGCAGAAGGTGTGGTTACCGTCAGGAAGACTCCCCTTAAACCGAATCCATTTACTGCAACACATGATTGTACTTTTACTGCAACCGCCCCGCTCTGAAGGCAACAGTTAATGCAAACATGCTCAAGGTTTCACCGGCATTGTAAACTGTAAATGCCCCCCCCCCCCCCCCCCCGAGCACCGAGCACCCTGTTGGAGATATGATGATATAATCTCACTCTCTAGACCTGCTAGTTTCAGAGTGTAAATGATGCCTGTTGTGGATGCTCGTGCTGTGAGAATGGGAGCTGTGTATATGTGGGATGCATTTGAGTGTGTGTGTGTGTGTGTGTGTGTGTGTGTGTGTGTGTGTGTGTGCGCAGATGGCGCCAGCCAATTAGAGAAGGAGAGTGGAAAGGGAGCCATTAGTGCGCAATTAGCTCTGATTGCTTCAACATTGTTTTTGTGGGCTGCAGCGCTGTGTGAAATGACCGAATGCGGGGTCCCGGGGTCTCAGGGCCTCCTGCTCCGGCTCCTCCACCGCCGCTGGCGCTCGCTGACGGGGACAGGCAGTGAGACGGTGAACACAATAGCTGCACGTCGTCGTCATCGAGCTTTTTCGTCTCCTCACTCCGTCGATCTCTTTCTCACCTGCTCGCTTTGTCTCCGCTGTTGCTCAGCGTTTGCCTGATCCAATATCTCTGCCTCTCCGTTTCGCTCCCGATGTGTCTACTTTTTCACTTAACTCTTCACTTAACTTCAGCAAGTCTATGTTTTTTCACTTTCTCATTACCAGTGACGAATGCTTTCCTAGGCTGTCTTATGAATGCTGTTCCCTTTTTTTCTTGCCTTCTTTTTTCTTCAGTATTTTTTCATTTATATTTTGTCTTCTTTTCATTTTTAGGTGTCAGCACCAAGCCCGTTATTGAGCACTTCTTTTTTTTTTAGCCTAAAACTGTCGGCAGAAGATTCTTGTAACCGTTGGAATTAATTTAGAAGAAGAAACGAAGAAGACACTTCTGATAAATGTGTAAAAAAAACAAAAACTTGGATATGGAATAGAGGTGCAAACAACCGATACGTTTCAGAAAAACTGAACTCAGGTGTTTGGCTACAACAATATAGAATCACCAACATAAGGAGACCATATTTTCAAGCCCCCGAAATCGTGACCCTGAAGGATACTGCTTGTTCATGCACGTGCCTGTATATGTTTAGGCACGCACTTGAGGCGTTTATCAGGATTTGGGACAATTATATCAGCGCTTCCCACACCTAGTGCATCTTTCAGCACCATGGACAGCACCTCAGCAAATGAAAAACCATGTTTTGTCCCCCAAAACCAACCAAAACCGTTTCTTTGCTAAACTGAATAACAACACGAAACACAAAGATTGCACTGGCGTAATGACATTTCTGATTGTCGGATACCTTTTTTAAATCTGAACACAATGTGTCGGTGTGAACAAGCGCAGGCTAAACGGCCGACTGTGACACATTTTCTGCCAGATATTGTGCATTGCTATCTGGCCGTCTCAATGGGATCTTTTATACCAACATTTCCACCGTGTGCTGAATACATTTGAGTCAAATAGTTCAGTGCATATTGTCCAGCAGTACTCATTCCCAGGAAATTCTGATACCGACACACAAGACACGCTTTAGTGTTTGTATGTGACACACCAGGTTTTAAAGTAACTCTGCAAACCAATCAGCGTCGTCATCAGACGCTCAGAGAAAAGTGTGACGACGTAGTAAGAAGACTGAAATGACCCTCACAGGTCAAACTAACAGGAGAAACCAGGAGACCGGTGTTTGTTTTCTGTACTTTTGTTACATTGTTTACATTTTATTTAGTTTACGTACTTACTTTAAGCCCAACCGGGATGATTTCCCTGAACCTTAATGGTTTTGTTGCCTAAACCTAAGCAAGTGTTTTGTCTTTTTATAAATTCACAACGTTAACCTCGTGTGTTCTGCGACCGTAGTGGAGCGTCGTAGTGTGATGTGCTGGGCTAGCCAGTGCGTTAGAAAGTGTATTGTGTTGTTGTACCAGATTGTGAGACCACACACTGTAGAGTTTATAAATCATCTGAGATACACCCCACTACACTACAACAATATTGATACATAATGCATACAATTATTTTTCCTCTCCTTGTTTGTACTCTCATTTGTAACATTTGGTCATTTGATAAAATATTTAATTTATCACTGCAGCGGCTTGAATCAATAGCACTCGTGAGGAGGAGGAGGAGGAGGAGGAGGAGGAGGAGGAGGAGGGGGGGGGGTTCGGCAGCAAGGACACAGTATGATAAATTGGAGAATTATGTGAAAGTACAGAAACTATTATTGGAAAAAAAGGTAAATACTCACAGGGGTGAAATTTTACTGTTTCTGTTTTATTCAAAGGTATCATTTTAAAAACGTATTAAGAGCCGGAGCTATTCTTATACAGACGACATCCTCGAAAATCGTACTTGTATTCAAATTTGAGTGTAATCTTGGTGGCACTTTAGGAAGCTGCATAAATATCAAAGACTTTACTGTACCTTTAGACTGTGTGTGTGTGTGTGTGTGTGTGTATGTTGGGACTCGGCAGAGGCACATTTCTTTTGAGAGAGCAGGAGTTGAAGACGACAGGGAGCCTCGGCACCGGGGTAAATTTAGGATGCTCAACATGCTCAACAGGATGCCTTCTTGCTTTCTCTCATTCTCTGCCTCTATTTCTGTCTCTCTCGCCTTTTTCTTCTTCTTCTTCTTCTTCTTCTTCTTCTTCTTCTTCCCTCTCTCTTCCTCGTTCACACGCTCCGTATCGCCATCGCACCAGCTCCCCTTCTGTCTCCTTCAGAGTCGGTTGCTTCTCGGCGGGGCGGGAGTAAAAGTGTTGATTGGTACCATGCTGGCAAAAGGCGGGAGATTTGCGGGTAGCCTGCTGTTGCGAGCCCATGTTGAGCCCGCAGCCCCTTTTCGGCCTGGTCTGGCAGGAACAAAAGAGATGAAGCGATGGCCGGGGGGCTGGCGGACCAAATTAAAAACAAAATGAAATGCCACTTAGCATGAGAAGCACTTTGAGCTCATCTTTATTGATGCTTCAGCCACAAATGGCAGTTTTGTTTTCAGCTTCTTGGAGCATTTTCCAGCTTTCCAGTTTGTTTGGGGCCCAAATTGTTATTTCACTGATTTTGCATGACTGGATTGCAATTAAAGTAATTTTCTATTTATGCTTAAGTTGAAAAAAAAGCTCCTTTGGCTTTAGATTTGGCTTAGCTGACCTTTCAATTCCAAGCAGAAGCATACAAGCTAGTTTCCAGCAGGAAGGGGGAGAAACGGAGGGTCAAATGGAGAGATGGTGGGCCAGGAGGTCAGAACGGGGCCAAGTGTCGATGAGGCTTCATGGTTTCGTTGTCTCCCTCTGCTTCCTGTAATGGGAGAAAAGGATGGCAGGGTTGTGAGACAAACTGGAGGGAAAATAGTTGGACACGTTTTATGTCCAAGAAAGGTGGTTTGGATGTGATCTCTGTTCCTGAAGCGCAGTTATAACCTAATCTTGCATATTTCTTTTTTAATTTTTCTTGCTTTCCGTGCAAATTGCATCATAAATCAGAGAGACAAACTGTTTGTTTGATGGATGTTTTGGTGCAGGAACAAGGATCTATATTTCTGCCGGGGTTTGGGGGGTTGTCTTGTAATGTGACTCTCATCATAGCAGTGTTGTAGTACTCAAGTACTCTAGACCGGTCTAAAGATCGGAATCAACCGCATCTTTACTCTGTCTGGTCTCAGACAAAGAGGACTCAAACATTTATTTCAAGGACACAACTGCTGGAATATCACGAAACTGCCTCAACATTGTCCGATTTATTTGTCAGGAACACATCTCTGTCCTATTCCTGTGTTCTCATCAGGCCTGAGCAGCCACATAAAAGGTGAACCCATCGAGAGGAGGAATTTGAACCAACCAGATGTGAAAAAGCCTTAAATGGCGCCAAGTTCGTAAATGTGCCAAATTATGCCGGGGACGCGAGCGCACGCCAACTCTACACACCCAGAACACAGAGCCAGAGGCAGAAACATGAGGATTTGCTAAATGTCAAGCGACCAAGAGGGCTGTGTGACTTTTTCATTGTATTTTAAAAAATCAAATGACTAGACGGTGCATGTTAGGAAAAAGGGCTTTACGTGTTTCTGAAGTAAAAAATCCGAACAGAAGATGGGGGGGAGGAAGCAGTTGTGGAGGACAAGTAATCTTGTTGAACTCTATGCCAGTTATTCTCTCGCTGACTCGCTCGCTCTGTTATTGAGGAAAGATTAGCTGGTGCACCATAAAGGTCACAATGGTGTAGTCCTCTCTGGCGGTGTCAGCCATGGGATTGGATTGGCCGGCCTTCAAAGCGAGGGATTACCATCGAGCCAGAAACTAAAAGTAACCCAGCGCTGGCGGCCCAGTTTGCAGCCAAATGACAAATTACAGCTGGTCTGGTTCGGTCCATGGGCCATGAACGAACGAGTGAGTGTGTGTGTGTGTTCGTGCGTGCATGTGTGTGTGTGTTTATAGTGCAGCAGCAGACAGAGGCTGCTAGAAGCTGGTGGAGTTCTTACTCCATTATACAGACGAGTGCCTCCATTCCCTCCCTGTCTCCACTTCACACACAGTGCACACACACAAACGCGAACAGAGTTGAAGTCCGCATGACTCCGCCGCCCTCTGCCTCCTCCGCCTCCAGGACAAAGACATCAAGACGAACACACACACACACACACACACACACCCCTAATCTCTGACATGCAAGCAGACATGCCCTTCAAAGCCAAAGGAAGTGGAGCAGATGAGAGAAAGATGGGCACGGCGGCGGCGGCTGCAGTGGCGGCGATGCCGCAAGCAGCCACAGGAGAAAACAAAGGTAACCCAACCCGTCCCTGTTTATTCCAATTCATCGCCCTCCTGTCAGCCACACAGCCTGACCTTGGCTTTGTGTGTCTACCTTGTACACAAAGATCTTCGGAGATAAACGTACGGTATTCACGTGCAGTGTGTAAAAACAATCAGTGAGGCAGATGAGTAGAAGCAGCTGAATGAGAGGGATCTGTGAGGACACGGCGGATGGTGAGCCGAGGTAACCGCCGCTAATTGTCACTAACTGTATTTATTTGCCCGTTGCCCGACTCTGGCTCATTGACCGCAAGTGTTACGGTTGAGCACCTGCAACCAGGTTCATTCGCCGGTCAAAGCCTCCGCTTCTCGTCCTCGGGGTCCCTCCGTCAATGTCCGTTTAGGGAACGCCTGAGTGAGCAGCCGTTGCCTTTACTCTTGAAAAACTGCTGAAGAATCACTAAATGAAATCCTCTCGCCATGATCCCTGGCTTTCTGGATTTCTACTGGAGCGCTGTGTCTTTTCATGAATCGGTCCTGTGGCTATACTTGCAGGGTTCACTGGGGAACAAAATAGATAAATGAGCAACAAATGAACACGTTGTTTGTGTTGCACTTTTAAGAACAAATTGCTCTTTCATACAAAGAAAAAGACTAATGGAATGTTCTTTGTGCAAAAATTAGGATAAATGGCAGACAGAAGATTCCGTAATTTGTCCACTAAATACACAAACATGCAGACCGTCTGACTTAATTAGAAAAAACAACATAAAAACAGTGTATGGTTGCAGGCTATTCCCAAACCCACACTCCCATTAAAACAACTCCAACACATATAATACACAATAACACCCAAATTAGCTCATTTCTATTTGTTCATGTGGAATGTGCAGAATGCATAAGCTTTTAAATGAAATTATTTGAACATTATACACTTTCCCATTGGGAGTGCTTGTATTTAAAACAATCTATATTACGTTAACACCCGTCTATGGCTATGTGCACTGAGCGGTGACGTTAACTTTACTTTTCAGAGGGAGAGCAGAATGCCATTAAAGGCATTGCAGGTAAACCAGGTCTGTCATGTTGTTTGTCTATAAAGCTCACATAGTCCACACTTTACAGGTTTAAAAGGCACAAATCACGTAAAGAGACGGCAGCACTTCTTAAAAAAGTTGCCATCCGTTGTCCTTATTTGCCACTCGGTCCAAATGATGATTGGCCATCGAAGTTAAATAACCAATCTGGGGAAGTTGACAACACGGAAAACACGACCTTTAATGGACAGTACACCCCAAAATCAAAAATGCATATTTTCCTTACCTGTAGTGCGATTACTCATTCTGATAGCCTTGGTGTGAGTTGTCTATTGTTGGACATATCGGCCGTAGAGATGTCTGTCTTCTCTCTGATCTAATGGGACTGTCTATAAGTCACTCGGCTTGTTGTGCTCAAAGCGTGAATAAAAAAAACGACAACAACAATGTTTCTTTCCAGAAATCAGGACCGGGTTACTTTAGATAACCCACGGACCTTTTTGTGAGCAGTTTCATGAAACAGCCTGATTTATAAACAAATATTCAAATCATGGTGAAAACTGATATTTTTATGGCTTTTGACAGTATTTTCTTATTTATCGAGTGATTCAAAGAGAGAAACATTCCCTCTGAAAGAGACCTTTGACTCTAATCCGTCAACCAAATGCACCAAGATCCTGGCTTTCAATAATCCAATAATGATCCAATAATCAGATTTCTGTTCTGAAAATTATGCAAATTAGCATATATTTTAGAAGAAAATGCCTTGGATATGTAAATATAACAATGTAAGAAAACTTGTTCTACAAAAAAAATATGTAAATGTTAGTAGTCAACGAGGGAACTTTCATTTTTTCCCTATTCACCTGCAGCGTCTCCCCATCATCCAGCATTGGACTGGTTGGTTGACGGGGACCCGGTACCTAACCTTTGCCCTGCAGGTCGATCCGGTCGTGACTTCCGTACATCGCGAGCTCCTGTTGAGCTGCACACAATCTCCTGCCAGCTCAGTTTTTTTTCCGAAGCTTAACATTTGCCGGGGGAGTGGCGTGCACGACTGTCCAACACCTTCTCTGTGTGTTTGCAGTGATCATAAATGAGGCCTCGGGAGGATGTCGGATGGAGCAGGTGGTTCTGTTTCTGTGGAGGCATACAGGTGGGACGCTGCAGGCCACAGGTTAAAGTCTCTTCAGCTATAGCTGGTTACTCGTCGAAGAGCGGCAGAGCCAACAGACACCGACTCATCCTCCCTCTGTCTCTGTCTCTGTCTCTGTGTGTGTGTGTCAACCTGCAAATGTATATGACCTCTACACTGCATTAAGCATAATCTCCCTTTAGCAAATCCACATATGAAGTCTGGCTGTGTGCATGCCCAGCTTTTTTCCCCCCTTCCCCCCCGCCGCCCAGTCTTGGTGAGAAATGTGAGGGGAGGCAAGTAAATATTGATGCGCATTCTGTTCCCTCTCAGCCTCAGTCCATCTGGATCCACAGTAGCCTCTGGAGAACAAACAACCTGGAAGAAACTCTCATCACTCCCTCCCTACCAGACCTCCTCACTGCCTGTTCGTCTCCCCTCTCTTTGTCTTTCTACCCGTCGCTCCTCTGCCCTCGCACCTCGTTAAGTTTTTAACATCCACCTCTCTCTCTCTCTCTCTCTCTCTCTCTCTTTCCCTCTCTCCCTCTCACCACTCCTCTCGCAATCCTCCAGCAGATATTTTGCTCGCATTCATGTGTGCTCCCAGTCAACAGATGAATTATAGATGAACATCCATGAAGCAGAATACCAGAGATCACATGCTGCCGTTACACACAAACCCCGCCACGACATTACGATACGGTCATTTAACAAATGCTTTTATCTTAAGTGAACAGTAATCCTCGGTGTATTTCTCTTTTTTTAGCTGTGACCTTTAGGGGCTTTTGCTGTTTGTTGGGACTCAAGAAGCAGGATACAGTTTACTCAGTTGTTGCCATCGTACGGTATTGTCTCAGCCTTAGTCCATATGTAGGGCACAGAAACGGAGCCAGTGGAAAAGTTGTCCTATTCCCTGTTATCATCTGTCGGAAAATAAATATCTAAGCATGTCCAAAGCCTCAGAAGAATCTGGAGTATTTGAACAAGCCATCCGTGAAAGTGCCTCTCGTCACAGCTCCCTCATTGCCTAGCCTCTTTTCCACAGCAAGTTTCTTTCTGGAGCTATTTCTTCTTCTTCTTCTTCCGTCTCTTTTATTAAACCGAATCAGTTTTTCTTGTCAGAGTCCTCCCTCGCTCCATCACTTTTTAATAACCCTCCTCTCTTTAATGAGTTCTGTTATGTACACAGGGGGCAGCGACTAGGGGCCAATTTGTGATTTCACATCAGATCAGATCAGAGAAAAGCCAGCAAAATAAAAGAGGGGAGAAAAACACACACACACACACACAACTTCCTGCGTTTCTCCTCCTCTTCCCGGCTGCGCTCACAAGAGAGAACCCTGCATCTCATCTCGGGCAGTCTGGGGAATAGTGACGCTCCCCGAGCCGCCATTTTGGAATCATCCTCTGGATCAGCGAGTCACCGGAGAGAGCTCCTTTTGAGGGTGAAGGGTAGAGTGCAGCAGAGAGAGATAAAGGAGAATGCTGATGTGTACCCCTATGTGGTTAGTTAACTTTATACCCCCTGTATAGGCCTAATGAAGCTCTCCCGTTCTTTCTCGCTGGGTTTTGTAGATGGAGGAGTCGCACGGAGGTGAGGGATTTGGTAATGGGATGCAAGCTGCAGAAATCCTCAAGTTTCACACCAGGATTGAGTTTATCTCTCCCAGGTTAGGATGCAGAAGGAGACCGCTCTGGCTGCACCACACTCTGTGCCATAATCTTTTAGAATTTAGCTTGCCTGAGAGTTACTGCTCGTTTTTTTGGGGTTATGTATTAGACGGGAAACTGTTGCAGAATTACAACATTTTTATTCGTCCAATGGAATGATGATGAAACGGAGACGGGAATCATTTAAAAATCTTCTGGATTAAAAAAACACAATATGACCAAAAGTATGAGGATATTGATATATGATTGTTAAACATTTCGTACCCAAACTACCGCAGTTAAGGCGCTGCTCCAAGATTTTTTAAACTTGCTTGGATTTGATCCCATTCAGCCAAAAAAGCATTGGTGAGCATCAGGTGATGAGCCTGGCTTACAATTTACCCATTTACATCCACACAACAACTACCGTATAAAGTTTCAGTTCTGGAAGGATATTGGTTGTGCCAAATTAATTCTGGTTGAGGAATGGTTCGGGTTTGGCAATTAAAACACTTAAAGACGAGGTAATGAGAGGGAAAGGTTAATAAATTTACCCTTTGTCAGGTCCCGCCCCTCCAACGCAGACTGGCCAATCATAGCGTAGCATCGTCCGGCACCGACCTGGGTCTGACAACTATCCGGCTCTGCTCCATCGACTTCACATTTCTTTTATTTTCAGGATAGTATTGTGGATTTGGAGCTAGTCATGTTCAAACGTTCTGTAATAGTAATAGAGATACTCGTTACCAGGAGATGTTGGGAGGAGATATGCATTTCTAAAATGTTATGTTTCTACATAAAAACCTGTGGAGCTAACATTAGCATGTCATTGTATTCGTATTAGTTCATTGCACTTATTGTATTCGTGTTAGTTTGTTGCACTTACTGTATTCATTTGTTTCTGCGCTGTACGTTTGCTCTGGTTTATGCTCTTAGATACTTGTTTAACAAAGGAGATGCACTTATGACTTCTGGTGACTAGTAGTTCTCTTGAACACCGATGTTGAATACACTTATTGTAAGTCGCTTTGGATAAAAGCGTCTGCTAAATGACTGTCATGTCATGTCATTAACTAGTGTCACCACGTCTATGCTACGCTAGCTACTGAAAGTCTACAGCATGTCTACACATGCTGCTTTTGCTTTTTATTGATTGTAAAAGTGAATAAAGACCCGTCAGGCTTTACAGGAACAGTGTTGTTCATTGTTCTTCTGTCTGGATCGCCAGGTGATGCTGGGGTTCACTTTCTCACTGTGATCTGTAGCCCTCCCTCTTTCCCTCTAACTCTCCTTGACAGCCACATTCTTTATTCTACAGCCCCCTTCATTGCTATTTTCCATCCATCCATCCATCCATCCAATTTACCCATTCATACATCCATTATTCATACTAATATATGCTTTCATGCTGTGTATTTTTTTGCTTTGGAGATACTCGTCCCCTTTATCTGAACCTAAACCTGTCTGCCTGCCTACCTGAACCTGTCAGTGAGATAGACCTTCAATAAATCACTGAACCGATCCTGTCTGCCTGCCTTCACATGCATTTGGGTCCTATCCCTGTTACCTGTATTCGCTGCATTGTGACAGTCTTCTGCATTTCAATGTCAGCAACCAACTCATTTTCCAAGTCACCACATAAAGAAAACACTACGATCCTCCACTGGCACCAAACGATTGTTCTGAGGGGCAAAATTGACCAATAAGGACCTATTTAGTAAGAATACTAGGCTGCAAATATATTTATATTTCCCAGGGTATTAACATACTTTAGGTCATATAGTAGGCTATACATGCAGAAACTGTGTATACTATATTATTTTATAAAACCTTTTTAACTGGGAACATGACGAGCCAAGTCCTCCCGGAGGAGAATAGCTTTTCAGGTACAAGATCCAAATTATAACGGCAACATGGATGATTAATAGTCTTTTACTGCCAGCAGTTTCAATGCAAATGCAAACAAAAGCAAATCCAAAAAGGTATATGAGCTAAACAAGCAGAAATGAATGCGCTGTAGACCAGTGCCAAATTTTCTTTCCAAAAAGCACAGTGCTGCAGAAATACTGTGGAGAATCGATGTGTTGTGATAACTACGGGCAGAAGCTGGTTGATTTAAGGACTTGTGTTTATCCGAGGTGCTTTGCCATTGGATTTACTGATTTAGCTATTTTATGGCATTGTATTATGGGCAGACAGAGACTTTTAATTTGTATTTTCTCTTCTCAACAGCACCCCTGGAGCTGGTAGGGTTTCAGTGTCTTGTCAAGGACACTTGAGCGGGGCGACTGTTTGTTGTCACACGGGCTTGAACTCGCGTCCGTCTGATTAAAGGACGCCTACGCGCCACTCCACTCGGCTGCCGCTCAGATCATGAGAGGCTCTGGCTCTGTTCCAGGACTGATGGGTTTCTGAATTTCATATGTACAGCCTGATGTACTTTGAATGCTCAGGAATAATAGCAGATATTACTTCTTCAAATCGTATAGTTTTAACAGTCTCATAAATGGGTGTAGAAAATAGCTGCTGAATGTGAAATAACTAGTCGCAGATTATTATAATACTTTCATTTATCATTCTTTCCCTGGGCTTACTTTTAAAACCTTAACATCTTCGTGTGGCCCCCCTGGGCTATGTGCGCTCTTTATCTATGGCTAAAGGTAAACAGGGAGTTTTTATGAAATCTCTGCTGATCTGAAGCTCCATCCACCAAATTGTTTCCCTTTCTTTTTGGAGCCAGAATAATAATAATGTAATACTTTTGTTGATCCCTGGGGAAATTCTCTCTCCCCTCGCCTCTCAGAGATTAGAGGTCAGGGCCAGCCAAAGACGAGCATCCCTGGAGCAGGTAGGGAGGCTTTGAATTGCTCAAGGACACTCGCAGAAGAGCCGCGCAGACGAGCGGTTTGAAAATATGTTCCAGCTCAAGGGCGCTCTTTGGATTCGTCACACTAGGCAGTGACTACACAGTATGTTGAGATGAAATTTACCTTTTTGATTTACTCACAACACTGTTATTGCTTGACGTGGAAATGAGCCGTAACAACAATTGACCGTGTGCTAAACCCCTCCCCTGTCCAATCATAACTTAGCAACCGTAAGTAGGCACAGCAGGTCTGTCGGGCGGTGAATTTCTCCAGGAGCGGTTTGAATGGGACCGTAGTGAGAGCAATACTCCGTGTAAATAAATAAAACCAAAAATACATACAGAGCAAAAGTGTGAGGAACGGATGAAACGGTGTGTTCTTTACAGTAAGCTGCAAACATAAGCTTTGGTAAACAGTTGCAAGATCAGAGACATTTCATACTGCTAATATTAGGGCTAGCTAATGCGGCTAAGTAGCCTCAGTATTTCATCACGATGCCATGTTTAACATCCCTTTACAAGGATAGTTACCTTAAAACGTCAGCAGGACATAGCATTTTCAACAGTCTCAGGAAGCTAACATTACTTTATTAGCTGATGAAGTCTGCTAGCGACAGTCGTCGCTCTCAGCTTCAAAATTGACAGACGCCGGCTAGAAAATTTGAGAAGCCTGCTTCTTTGTCTAAAACAAGCATCTTTTGTTTTAAATAAAATAAAAATAATTACTTATTACTATTAAACTGACCAACCAGCATGTTTGCAGCATCTTGCATTGTTTGCAGTCAAAATGTGGGTAAGATTCACATACTGTATTTCTGTTCTTTCTTTTTACTCCGATAAATGTCGTAGCAGGGCGACTTTTTACTTTTAATGCTGTAATTTGTGGGTCCTCCAACATGACGGCATGTTTACAGGGGTGACAGATTGTTTATTGGCAGAGCTCGCTCCTGAACTAAATCGCTAAATGAGGCACTGAGGGGCTCGACACGTCTGTCTTACAGCCTTGGTCTGAAACTGACTGGACCGAGAGAGATGGAGGAGTGATGGAAAGGCAGTGTGCTCTGACCTAATGGTGTCATCTGTTGTGAAAAGGCTGTGGTGTAGCCCTGGGCTGCTCTGCTCTGGTTGCATTTATCTGGTCTGGACTCTACAGGGGTTCCAGACGGTCTGAAATCAAAGGGATCAGTGACACTTTTCCTGCTGTAGTTGTTTACACACATTAGCTGGCAGCTTCACTGAGGTGTCAGGGTTTTTTTTGGTCTTCGAATGGAGGCTTGAATGGCTGTAGTTGGTGGTTTCACTGTGATTGTAGAGTATCTTGGACATCATGTGGAGTGGTGGGCAAACAAGCGCCTTGAAAAGGACAAGAGACTGCAGCTTTATACTTCCAAAGACTGCAGCAGGTGATTTTACTGTTTAGGTCACCATCTCTGGCTGGAGCATGCTGCTGGAGCCACTGGTTGGGGATGAAAAGCTCCAGTCTCTTGACCATCCCGTGGCATGTAGTTGGACACCACTGCATGTGGAGTGGTCTGGCTTTTAAGAGAATAGCGCCAACAAGGAGGCCAAGGAGATGATGTAGTGCCTCGGCCTGGGCTGCTCTGGCCACTGAAGGACGGAGAAGCTGTGGAGCGAGATGACCCACGGACAAACATCATGCCAGTGACATGAGGGATGGCAGGGCCATAATGATGTCTCTCAGCACCTCATCCTCCATTTCAGGGCTGTCAAACCATGTGCCGGAGAGGGTCTTCTGTTAAATCTTCTGTTCATTCTGGCATCATGTTGGCTAAAATATTGGTGACACTTTTCCACAAACAAACACATAACGGTCCAAACTAGAAATGTGCAGCAGAATGCAGATCTCTGCCAGGTGTGTGATTGAATGGAGACACAACCCACAATTGGCTTTCCCCCCCCGCCGTCTAGACACCAATGGGCTGTAAAGCTTTGTAAAACACACTTCATACAATCTTGCCAAAAAAAATATTAAGCTCACCAAGCTTCCGGCCCACGTAGCAGCAGCTGAGTGGCGGCAGTGTACTGAACAGTGTGTGCGCCGGTAGTTCTATCTGCTTGTTTGCCAAACTGTCCAAAACAGCAAAAGTGATCAAACTGTTTGTCCATGGCTGCAGAGTAGCAGATTGGGGGTTTCGGCGATGCGCTCAGCTGTGTTATGACCAGCGGCCCCAACAGGCCAGGGGGCGGTTAAGAGTAGAGAATGAGGAGTCAGCAGGTAGTCAATGGCAGAATATAAAAATAGTGTGAGTTACAGCAGCCGCGAGAGATCCTTGAGCATGCCAGGTCTTTAAGGTTTGTGAGCAAGCTCAAATACGAATGGTCTTCCAAGCAGCAGAGTGCTTTACAAACACAAAATATGTTATTAATCAATCATATGATTATTACTAAATCATTTTTAAAGGTGTTCTTTGTCTTTAGTGTATATTCTGCTGTTTTTTCTGCATTTCTCTCCACATCTTCCTCTGTAACTTTCACGTCTCTGTCTAGTGATCCACAACTCTTCAACCCTCCGTGACAAAGCTGCATTTGGCCTCTCCGTCTATGCGGAGGATGTTTTCCAACCTTTCTGACCAAAAAAGAAAACTGTCTGGGCTGCAGCCCAACACCAGCATGCGAGGCCAGTTGGGTAACTCGCTCTGCCAGGCCCTCACCCCCGATCCCTCCTCTACCGCCCCCCCCCCCCCCCCCCCCCCCCCCCCCCCCCGTCCCCATCTTTCCTCCTCTTTTGGTATTGGGGTCACGTTTCCCTCCATTGACAGGAAAGACTTCTTTAGAGGGCGGATTAAAAGGCCTCCAAACCGATCCTGATGGGAGGTGTCTGGCAGCTGATGTTGCTGGGTGATATGTCACAGAGCAGAGGAGTGGAGATTTGGGGGGTGGGGGGGGGGCAGGTAGAAACTTCTGATTGGTGTTGGCTGTGTGAGCAGGTGTATGGATGTGTGTGTGTGTGTGTGTAGCCATCTATGTGCGTGTGTTACAAAGTCCATTTTGCACTGACCAGAGATGAAAGGATAACTGTTGGCCTCCCTCTCATGATAGCTGATTAGAGTGATGCAACCGAGTGAAAGAAAGCCTCCTCTCACACACAAACAACATTCACCAAATCATCAAACCCACTTCAATGTAAGAAGACGTGGAAACACACACACAGCCATGGCTGCATCACCAATCAGACATCAGACATTTCCATGTGACTTCATCTCATTTATGCAAAATAAAACTCCACCTCACTGTCGATTGCCAGATCACCAGCTGGCTCATTTCAACATCACACTGAAGTATTCTTTGTCAGTACCAAGAGGAGGAGGAGGAGGAGGAGGATGAGTGTGTGTGTGTGTGTGTGTGTGAAGTGGTGGTTCTTTGAGGGTGGGGGGGTGGGTGCTCTAATGGTAGATGAGTGACCCAGTCGGAAAAGGTCAGCAACACTACAGGGCTGATGAGGTGAGACGTCCTCCACTCACCAACTAATTAAATGTCAGTGAGTCAGATTGGATCGAGAGAGAAGCGAGGAGGAGGAGAGTTTGAGGAGGTGGGGGTGACACCCGGCAGAGTGGCAGACAGGTAAACGTGGAACCAGACCTTGTCGTAAATGTCATGTGTTACATAAGGTTTGACTCTGGCCGCTGAGGGTTGAGGAGACAAAAAAGTAGAGCAACACTTCATCGCCATCTTGGTGCTGAATGCTCTTTGTTGTGTCGATTCTGTCAGTGGCTGTCCATTCAGTCTAGTGCTGTGCTTTCTTCAGATTTTTTAGCTGACACCCATTTGACCAGACATCAAGACTCCAACAGTGACCGCTACTCCAGGAAACGAGCTACAGAACAGAAAACTTTGGTGAAGATTTGTATCCGGCAGTAAGACGTGCCGACATGATTCATTTGATTCAACCAGCCTTAATGTTTTAGCATTCCCAGTGACAAATGACACTGGTATTAAAAAGCACCATATTTTTTAAAGAGAAAGTAAATCATGTCGAGTGCACACAAGGTTGATGAAGATATTCCTGTAACGCCTCATTTCCACTGAATGTAAAGGCTCTGCTACCTAGTCCAAGCAAGCTGAGCCGATACTAGAAGGTGGAGTTAAAACACTGCAGCCCTCTGATTGGTTCGACTAAATCACGGGAACTTGCGGCGACACGGGTCATCCGGCACAAAGCCATCATTTTCAAATAGCCCGGTCTCACCGACCTGTCAATCACAAGGTAGCCCCGCCCTAAAGCAGGTAATAAATCAAGTTTTAAGTAGTCATTTTCTCATAGACTCCTATACAACCAGACTTCTTTTTGCGAATGCAAGTTGGAGGCACTTGGCTTCACTTTTCAGACCTTGAAGTTTCCGCCTGGAATCATGTGGAAATGAGGCACAATAAGTGACCGGTGGAACAATTGCTCAACAGCTTAGTGTATTTCCTGTAACTAACATGGAGACAGTCTCAGTGGGTTTGAGCTAGCTGCTGCTGCTGCTGTTTGTTTTTAGAACATTAGTTTGGGAGTTTTAAGACCTGTTTGCAGCGACTGAACCGATGGCATAGCTGTTCGGCACACATGCTGTGCAGTGTGGGAGCATGTGTCTGTATTATGAGAGCAGGGTCCTTGCGTTTTTCCTAAGGGAAGATATTGGAAGCATCTCCTCTCTCCCCTAAAAAGCTGTTGAATAATTCACTATGCCCCAGTTTCTGCCCATTAGGTTGACACACTGCTGGAACTCTCTCGCCTGGAGTAGTTGACAGCTTTCTTACCCACACACATACCCACGTGCTCAGACGAGGTCACAAACACATGTGCTCTGTCTTTCTCTCCCAATAACACACACACACACACACACACAAATATATATAGATATATTAGAACGCTTCAGCTCTTTAAAATACTTTTCTTTCTCCAGTTGTATGAAAAGCTTGCTGATTCTGTCACCTTTCTTCCTCTCGTTCTTTTCACCCTTTTTTTGCATTTCTTATTCCGCCTCCACTTCCAACGTCCCTCATTTCCATTCCCGGTCTGTTGTCCTGTCTCCTCACCTGCCACATTTTTTCTCTCACATTGTCCGCAATGTATGCATTGATTACTGTCACCTTGATGTCGCTATTTCTGGGTTGTTGCTGAGGCCCTCAGCCTAAATCCAACAGCTGTGCCGCAAAAACTTCTGACTTCTGCATTTAAATTTAATTCTGCATTAACACATTTCTTGGCTACTGGGGGGGGGGACAAAAAGTGAGAAAATTATCACGTTTGAAGTTGAACTTGTTAACAAAGAGTTGCCTATTTACACATCTTGCTGTGTTTTTCATTTCGGTTTTCGTCTCCACCAACTCTTGATGGAAATACATTTGGCTGCAACAGCTAATGGCTAACTCTGTCTGCCGTTTGCTGTCTAACAGTAGCGACATACAATAGTTTAGGGCGACTCCCGACCTGTATGGTGAGGATCACGTAATCCGCAGCTGAAAGACTCGATAGGCTAGTTTTCATTAGCCTTGCTAGCTTCTCCGCTTGTTCTGTTGAAAAGGCAAACGGGGAAGAGGAATATAACACAACCCTGGAAAGTATCGCTCACACTTGACCTTGAGTGTTGAGAGTAAACCAAACATCAAGCTGTTAAACGCTATCGAGCTCTGAAGAGCAGAGAGGAAAACGGTGGAGTGAGGCGACGACTCTCGCCAAGGAGGTTCTGTTTTCACTTTGGTTTGTTGGTTTGTCTGTCAGCAGGATGAACTCATTATGAAACTTGGTGGAAGGGTGCAGCGTGGGGCGGAGGAAGAACCCATTGAATGTTGCCGCAGATCTGAATCACGGGGCGTATTCATTTTCAATAAGGAAACAGCCTCGTCGGCAGTTTTCCGTTCTGCTTTCGTCACTACCAAGCCAACCCATTCATGTGATCCATTGTTAATATAGAGATATTAGTTATAGCTGCTTTCGGTAAATTGCAGATGTGTAACTGAACAATTCTGCCGGTTTTGAATGAAAGGGCTAACGTCAAACGCTGTTTCCATTGAGCTTTGTCATCTCTGAATCCCTCTCATCAATCTCCCTCTTCGGCCATAATTGCAGCCTTTTTCCATTTCTTATACACAGCAGTTGTGCCTTGGAGACAGGCTGATGCTTTTTCGATACGCTCAATACTCTCTGAGAGCTAAAGTGAAACACAAGTGATGGACGTCAATACAATTTCTATGTGGTTTCCTGGAACGCACTGTTCAAATATTGAGCCCTGCTTAAAATTTCAAGTCCATCTTCCAGCCTTTTCTTGGTGATGCAAGCTCAGATAATAATCACACCCAATAATTCATGTGCGGATATGAATGTTTGAGTTATGGCAGAGGAAATTAAACTGAATTAATGATAATCAAACTCCGGGTACTGTTGCTATTTCAGGCCCGGCAGACAGATATGGGATAATCCAGTACCTGTCAATCCGAGTGTCCTGCTCATTTCAAAAAGCTTTACAAAATGAGAATCTTTTTTCTCATAGATGCACATTACTGTGGAAATTGCTTCATTTCTACACAGAGAAATTAAATAAAATATCTTTATGGGACTGTCTGATTGGTCTTGTGAGCATATCCAGCAAATTGTCGCCGCTTCTCCTAATGAACGTCACGTTGGGAAGCTGCTTCCTCTCTGGAGAATTTGAGAATATTTTGAGAACATTTGTGTATGCATACAGTGTTTGTGAATATGTTAAATATTGTTTTTTTTCCCACAGTATTATGACATTCATTTTGATTCACAATCAAACTTGTGGTTAATTAGCTTGTGCTTAATGTGTAAAGTCCGTATTTATGACAATTTCATGCAATCGATAATTAGGCTTGCTTTGGAAACATATTGCTTTGTGCAGGCATGACAGGATGCAGGCGGTTAAAAGCCTCGTCTCATATTCCACATTTTTGCATATTTTTGTAAATTTAAAATCCCAAATGAACCGTCTTATCTTCATTACATCCCTCTATTCCCGGTTCTCTCCATCCCTGGTGCTAATGATGTGCCGGAATATCCTCCCTCCTGAATCCGTCTCCCCTTTTTTTTTCCCGTCCGTCCATCTCTTCTCTCCACCTCCCTTCCATGTCTGTGCTCCAGACTCTAATGATGGGACGATCTATGTGTGGCTGTGTGTGAGTGTGTGTGTGCAGGATACGTCGAGGCTGAAGGGCTGACAACGAGCTGTCCACCTACAGTGCAGCCGAGCACCCAAGACGGTGTTATTATGAAGTATAGGACATTAACTCAGAAACATGCAGCCACACACTGGCATTCTGAGAGAGAGTGCACATCTTCATCATCATGATTGATCCTCTGATTAACACCCGTTTTTTCTACAAACACAGGAGAAGAATAGGGAGCGAATGCTTCTAATTGCCGGAGAAAATGTCTTTCTATGAGCTCGAGAATCCTGTATTTCCTGATGTTCAGCTCTGTGTGCTTTGCTACGTCACAACCAGGATTCAGATGTCTGTATTTAAACCAGGGTCAAGGCCAGCAAATGGCACAAGCTTTAAAAAAATAAATAAAATAAAATGACACAAAATGCTCAACGTGGTTTTACAACCCAAAGGCTCGGCGGCAGCTGACCTTCAATTAAAGTCAAAATGGCCCTCGTTTATCACAGCATCGCTGACACCATGGGACAAGTCATGAAATGCAACATGGCATACAGGACAGTACGCACTCATGGCTGTGTGCATGAATCAAAGCTTTAGCTTATCACAGCTCTAAAAGTGGAGGATATAATAATGAAAACATCGTCAGGATACGAGTGTGTCGTGCGGTGGGACCATCCTTCAGATCGGTCTCAGTCACCCTGCTTTCATTGAGCCTATTTCACACAGAAGCTTTCCCCGAGAAGCACCGAGAGAGATGAAGAGATGAGCGGGAAATCTATTTCTCATAAAGGTTCGATGATGTTTACACTACAAAGGTTCAGCGGTGTTTACACTGGGTGATTGGGGAGGCTGTGGAAGGGGGTCTGACTTCATCCCGCTGTTGATGAAAGCCGGTGTGTTTGAGGGGGTGTGATCGTGTTGAAACACGGGGACATCGTGAAGGAGCAGTGTTTACACCACGGGATGAACAAATGACCTCATGTGCCTCAGTAACTAAAGGGTCATACAGAGTGATCTATAGACCCAGACCAGGAACCATCCTGGTTTATAATAGGCAGTGGACATTAGGACCATGATCTAACGTGGT
This sequence comes from Pholis gunnellus, assembly GCF_910591455.1. Classification (NCBI taxonomy): domain Eukaryota; kingdom Metazoa; phylum Chordata; class Actinopteri; order Perciformes; family Pholidae; genus Pholis; species Pholis gunnellus. The sequence goes on along the minus strand of NC_136543.1, from coordinate 19,353,211 downwards.
GCGTTCATGTGATTAGAAGAATCAGAATAGAATTTTCTATTTAGTATGAACAAAATTCACAAGTGGTCCAGGCCGGTCATCCTGTCAGACGAGTCGTATACAGATACCTCCGCCTTTCTCAACAGAGGGGTGAAAACTCCTGTTTGACTGAACGTGGCGATCCTCAAGTCTTCAGTCCTGATTGATTAAGAATTTCTAAGGAATTGTGCTCAGAGTTCAGCAGACTGTGGCTGCATTCTAACATGCTATTATTCAGGATTGTGTGTATTCGATTGAGAAAAAGAATGTAATACAGCATTTGTTATGGGAATGTCGCCACAGCCACCAGGTTTCGTAATACTGTACATATTTAACTGTTTTTATACTTTAGTAATTTGCACATCAATATATTCATTCGAGCTGTTGTTTTTGTACATGTTTCATAAAGAACGACGATATTGCATCACGTACATTTGTTCTTCTTCTCTTCAGTCATTTCACCTTCTTTCATTTCATTTCGTCCTGCGAGTGTGTGTGTTTTGGTGAGTGCGTTCATGTCGCTGATTGTTTCTGTATTATTCTCAGTATGTGATAGTGATGCCGTGTGCCCTGCAGATTAAGTTACTGCATTTCAGTCGGGACACTCGTGTCACGGCTTTACATCAACAAAGAATTTTGGTGGTTTGGTTTTGCTCCAGCGCACGAAAAACAAATCTGTGCGAGCTAAGGTGACACGCAAACCCCAAGCAGAGCGCCACGGGTACACAACATTTAGATGAACAGGAACACACATAGAAAAACAACCTGAATTCACCTAAATCTAAATGCTAATGCAGGAGGAGGCTGGTAGAGCGCAGGGAGAAAACTTTCTGTGTGGCGGCAGCGTTAGCCGAGAGGAAGCAGTGCTGAGAATCGGAATGACAGCAAAACTTTTTTTACCATATATGTCTCAATAAAGACGGCATAAAGATGGAACAAGTCTCGGGATGCAGAGCCTGTGAGTCTTGTGTACTGATTGTATAAGTAAGCTACTCCATTTTGTTCAGCTTGGTAACATGTAGCAGGGAGCGTTGATGATTCATTATGACATCAGCATGTTTAAGTAACAAAAAACTCCCGATCTACGTCACCACACAAAGACAGATATTAGCTTCCATTTTGCTCTGATTTAACTGCTTTTACATGATAATCATATTGTCAGCATGATACATTTTCACTTCCCCCAAATCCCAGTTTAATTTACAAAGAAGAGATATATCTATAAAAAACAAATGATTAGATGTATTTCTTCATATTCATTACTCCATCCAGGAATTTGTGTTTAATATCTGCTTTCAGCAGTTTGTACCAGAATCCCCCCCCCCCCCCCAGACTGTATCACATACTGGAATCAATAAAAGAGCAGAAAAGGCAAAACAATACAAATCAATATGATTCAGTAAAGTAATGATCAGCGGTGGAGTAACTCTTTCTACATCCTGCCTGACTTTCATTAAGAATGGTATCATCCACACAGAGCATGCACGGGATCGTATTCAGTAGTTTGGTAATAATAGGTAAGGCAGACTCAGGATATAGGAGCCCTACTAGGTTTCTATTATTTAAGCATATCAAAGATGATCAAAATAAACCAAAAAAAAAAGCAAGTTTAAAACCTATTCTGCAACTACTTTAAAGATTTAAAAACTGGAGTAATGTGCTCTGTTCTGGATAAAACTCCAGCAGCAGCATAAACGAGCTGCAGCTGCTTAATGGTCCCTTTGGGAAGACCAGTTAAGAGGCCGTTACAATAGTCCACCCGACTGGAAATAAAAGCATGCAAGCTTCTCTTGGTCACTTTGGGACACCCCACCCTTGATTCTGTTTCTATTTCCACGATGATAGAAGGCTGATTAGTGGCTGGTGGAAGTGAGATCTGAGTCTGTCAGAAGGCCACGATTCTGGACTTGGTCATTGATTATAAAGCCTGAGACTTGAGTTGTTTACTAATACTGAATATCTCTGTTTTGTTCTTTTTTTTTAGTTGAATAAAGTTTTGGCTAATTCAATAATTGACCCGCTCCAAACAACTATTCCAGTATTGGGCTGAAGTCATCAGGTGAGCGGGCCGGATATGTCTGCATATCATCTGCATAACTATCTGGTAATCAATGTTGTTGTTCTGTCCAAAGGCAGCATGTAGAGATTTAACGGAAGAGGTCCATGAACTGATCCCTGGGGGATTCCACATGTTAAAACCACTCTATCCGATTCATAACTGCCAATGATGACAAAATAACTCCCGCCTTTTGAATAGCATCGAGGACTGCTCTGGGAAGTCTTGCCCAATTTGGGTGCAAAACCTCACACAGCATGAAGGTTTGTGTGGCTTTGAAGACTAACTCAGGCAATTTAGACATCAACTATTAGACTGGCTGGACTCTAGAAGGGACTGATTGTTTGGCTTCTGACATGCTGCTAATTGCCATTCAGCTGAATGTGACTCACTTTTGGCTGAATGTTGCCTCTGTCATTTAGTTGTTCCAAAGTTAAGACCCTATTCATGTCCTGTTTATATTATGTTATCCATCGCCCAGAGCTGCAGACCAGTTCAAAGGGAATTGCAACATAATTTGTGGAGTCTTGCTCTGACCGCTCGCTAATTTGCTGCTGTAAATTTAATTTCTCATCACGTTAATGATGTATGCTTGAATTAGGACAACAAAAAGGACTGCAGCAGCATTATTTAGCTGAAGGACAAACTCTTTTTCATGTGCCAGGATTTCTGTATGACCTGCTGATTCTCTGAAATTGCCAGAGTTAAGAGCCAGGTTTCATCATGTGACATAAATAACATTTGAGGGCGCGTGATGCCACTGTGTGAATGTAGAACATACAGACGGCTTGTTCTCCCGTGAACAACATTCACAACATTCTCCCTCCCGACTTGACAAATGCCAACGCTTACTCTCGAAGTTAATCTTCAAACGTGTTTCAAGTTTCAGCTCGTCACATGCATACAGTCTCTTTTCAAAATAAACTTCCAACAGATGTTCACTGACAGAACAAAAACAACATGGTTAGATTCAGGCAACACAAGTTCTTGATTAGGTAACGTAAGTAAATACGTAACAAAACTAAAGTTAAAAGTAGTCAACAATGGTTTGGTTTCACACGGGACATGAACAGCAGTCTCCAGGGTGAAAGTCCTGTGTTTGTTTGTGTGGACTCTCCAGCTCTTTGCATAGTGTAAGTTGCTTTGACTGTTGCATAATGAGTCGGACCGGTTTACATTTGAGTTAGTGTGCCGCGTACAGACGCTGACGGACTCCTCGGTGCGTCGGTATCGGATCCTGTGAAGTACACTGATCAAGCTGCGGTATTTGACGAGTTGTGAGTGAGAACCGGTTGACATTTCAGTCCAGATATGAGATCAATGTTCCCGGCGTGACATGGATCAAACTGATCCTTTTATTTTCTCAGAGAAATGATTGCAGATTCATTTTGCAATCCAGTCGGATCATGCACTCCCTTGATAAATGTGTTTGCTCGTAATGAGAGAATGCGATTCAGGTGTTGTTTTGTTCTTTATTTAGCCAGCAAGGTCCTGTTGAGATCTCCTCTTCCAACGAGTCCTGGTCTTTTCCGGGCTATGTGGGGCGCCTCCAATTTGTGTCAGTGTTTCACCCCCTCATAACGTTGCACCCAGGCGCTACACCGTCCGCTATCTTTTGCAGCAGGGCCCCCGTCGCAGCGAGTGCAGCCTCACATGCAGCCAGCGAAGCAGGAAAGCCACAGCGAGTGTCTTTTAGAATTCATGTATTCACTCAGAACTCGGTCAAAGCGGCAAAATCTGTGAACACAGCCAACTGGGAGATCTCAGGGAAACAGGTCTCGTCCCATTTCATCCTTTATAAATCAAAGCACACTCCTGGACTTGGATTGAGAACAATGCCCCTGGAATGGGACACCGTCCATCTTGCCCCCCTCGATGCAAATGTGATGTGTTGAAGGCTGTATTGCTTGCACGTGCGTTATTTGAACTACCTGTCGCTTAAATACATCTGTATGCCGCGGCAACAGTGTGTCGGATATATGACTGCGAGGTGTCGCCCTCTGAGCTCATTACGGCCGATGATTTGCGGTTAACGAGAGAGAAGCACCGCGAGCGCCAGAGGAGTTGGAGCTTTTGTCCTTCCTCCCACACTCAGCATCTCTCCTGGATAGCCCGCCATTGTTCTCTAATAAGCCCGGCTCCTCGCCGTTGCTCACATGCCTGTTTGTGTGTGTAACATCCATCCATAACAACATCATTATCAGGTTTTGTTTGAAACATCTCTCTCTCGTTCTCTCTCTCTCTCTCTCTCTCTCTCTCGCTTTCTCTTTTCCTTCCTCCTCCTCTGCCTCATCTGCTCCTCCTTGGCAGGCTCTGGTGAGCCAGCAGAGGGGAGAGGAAGCAGAGGGAAAGGAAAGGAGGGGAAGATGTGGAGTGAAGAAACTGTGTTGGCCGCATTAGCATATCAGACACATGGTGAGGGCTGGAGATTGGGTACTGGAGCAGATGTCGATTTACATATTCAACATCGGGGCCAGTGGTGCATGTGTACATAGGTGTGTGTGTGTGATTGGAGAGAGGAAAAAAAGCAATGGATGTCATGAGAGTGAAGGAGGCATGGGTGGAGCAGGAGTGGAATGGAATGACGGTGGAATCACAATCGGATGAAAGCGTTTCCTTCCGTCCCACCTGACCGGCGACGCTCCTTTCACTCCGAGAAAGTAAACGAATCACTTTGCCACTCCTTTTTTTTGGAACCAGATCAGCATGAAAGCGCGACGGCTGTGATTGACGGGTGTGTTTTTTCGCAGACTTTTTGGCAGACTGTGGGATCTGACGAAAAGCCTGAAAAGCTGTCTGACAGTATTGATGTAGTTAATTAGAGTAAACACCGAGCGCTCGCGCGCCGCCTCGTTATCTGCTACCCGCACCAGACACGAGCTAATATGTGTTGTCTTTATGTCTCTTTTCTCCAGCCTGAAATGTGAAACCCTGTCTCTCATCTATACCTCTATCTGTGTGTTTGCTTCATTCCTTATCTTGTTTCATATGGAACGTTCACCTTCATCTCTCATTATTCTCAAAACTTCCCAGCTCTCTATCTTTTCTTGGTAACCCCTGCCTTTTGTTTTTATCCTTCTGTAGTCTGTTATCTTCTTGCAGTATTCAAGTTCTCTCCGTCTGTCTGCCTCTCTGTGGGAGAACAGGTGGTTGCAGGAAAAAGGCCTTCGCTCTTCGTTCCCACCTCAGAACGGCGAGGAAGCGAAACATACATGAATCTCGCTCCAGCACTTCTGGGCCGGAATGGAGTGTTCTTTACAAGAGAGGAAGCGGGGGAATAAGTATTTGTGCAGGAATAATGGTTATTATTCTGCGAATGCACATGTTGAACAGAAAGGCTTGTGTCTGTTATAGGACAAGGTAAAAAAGGACAAATGTGAAATGTGTGCACACACACACACACACACACACACACAGCCATCATGTAGAGCCCGACAATGACGTAAATAATATAGGCTGTCATTAGGAGTGATGATAGATGATTAAATCTAAAAGGATTAGATAAGAAACTGCAATATTCTCAATGCCCCCCCCCCCCCCCCCCCCCCCCACAGCGTCTCGGTGCTCCTGTGCTATTTGAAGGGGTGTTAAAAGTCATATGCAGACATTTAGCACAAATTTGGCCCCTTTCAATGCAAATGAGCCTAATTGCAAAAAAATTGTCCAATTCACAAAGAGCAGCACTAATTGCCTCGCACAGTTGCAGAGCAATGATTACCATCTTTAGAGAGTTAACTGGTAACTGAAGCGCATACGAGGTGTTGGCTAAAAGTCATTTATTTTGGAATGCAGTGACGGGATGCAATGACAGTTATGAAATAGAAATGAAGGAAGCTGCCCTACATGTCATTCCTTTTAATACAGAGGGGAGAAAAAAACGAGATTCAAGGTGAGAAACTGCAGGAAAAAACCTAGTTTATTCATGGGCTGTGACCTGTGAGATTTTGGGCTAGTTTGTCTTCTTTTAAACTAGTGAAAGAAACACATCCAAAATACACATATAGATCTTTACTTTACTACTTTGTTGACTTGCAGGTTTAGATTTCTCCTAAATTCACCAAAAGTTAACGTTAGATAATGTCTCATTTGCATATTAAATATAACATTTCTCACTCTGAGTCAGATTTTCCCTCTTTAAAAGCTTTTAACTCTAATATATCAACATAATTACATTAATTTGAACCTGCAAATTTAGCAAATTTGCATAATGCATAATTTCATATTAAAACTTCATAAAACTTGTAATTCATATTGTTTTTGTGTAAAATAATTATATTCATATTTTCCTCAATAACAATGTTTTTTAAATAGCACCAGCATATGTGTGCTTGGCGGTGCAGAAGCAGTTGAGCTTGGTCTCTATGGCCCAAATGGACTCAGCGGGTCGGGGGCCCCCCCGGGGCCTCTGGCTCCGGCTGACTCTCACAATCGGCACAATTGGCCTCAAGCGCCTTGATGCGTTGCCACGCGGGTAATTGCAATCCAACGCAAAAAGCGGAAAATTGCACTGAGCTGCGAAATCATGAATGCAATATCTTCTGTGAATGGAATCAGGAGGAGGCAGGTGGTGGTTGCAGAAGATGCACAATTCATGGAGAAATCAGAGACCGCAATCCATTCTTAGTGAACTCGCCCCTTTGGTGTTTTCTGGATTCTGACATTAACACACTAGAATATATCCACTTCCACACACACACGCGTCTACACCGCCCACACATCCGCCGTGCAGGATACAGGGTACGACTTACTGTATACAGTGTTATCAGACACCTCCCTGGGGCGGTTTGTGCCTGTGGCTCCTCAATATTGTGCCCGGACTGACCATCTCTCTCACTCAGCAAGTCATCCGCGGGTGTCGGTTGGTGCGTTTGTGCCCGTGGCACTGCTGTAGACTGATATTGCTGCCACCTGCAAGATTGCTGCCGCCTTCGGGGCCTTCCTCTCTCTCCTCTCTCTCCTCTCTCTCCTCCATTTCTAGCTTTTTCAATCCTTCATTCACAGCTCGCAATCTCCCGCTGTACGTGCCTCACCTCCCCCTCTCCAGCTCTTCCCCCTCCCTGGTCAGTCCTCTGTCTCGAGCCCTCCTCTCCCTTTGCTCTACCACTTTCTCTCTCCCTTTGTGTCCACGTCCTCTTTTATTCTTTCTCCTCCCCCCCCCCCCGCCCCAGCACCAGACTTGGTCCGCTTTCGCACTCGATATTGTATTGATTGGTTTCCCTCTGTGTTCTCTGACCTTGCTGTAATAGTGCCAGGGAGGTCACGGCAGATAGATTTCTCTGTAAAAAGACACTGTCATGTTCCGTAATCTACGGTTGTGCCGTGCCAATTAACGAACAAATGGGCCGCGGACCTTCCTCATTTAGCTCGTTTTACAGGCTAAATGTGTTTTGGTTTTTGAAGTCCCAAGAAGGAAGAAAAAACAACATCAACAACAACAAAAAAACAGGTTCTGTAATGTGAGGGGATGGAATCTGGACAGGGGGAGAGATCACATGCTGCCGTGGAGGATGCTGAATAGCAGCGTGAAATAGGAAAAAGGGGTTTTAGGAGAGCACAATTGAAACGTGTTGCGGAGCCGTGAAGGCCATGAATTACACCGAGACGGGGAGGCCGGGGATACACGGGTATTTCTGTCTCTCTCTGTTTTGCTTACATTTCTCTCTCCTCTTCCCCGCTGAATTCACTGTTGATATGTGAATAACGGGGAGAAAAACCTCTGGTCAGACAGACCTCCTCGAGTCCCTGAACACACACGCCGACACACACACATGAGCTCTACATCAGCCGCCCGGGGAGGAAATGGTGCGAGAGAATTCGGTGCTTCTATAGTGACGCCCTCATGAAACTTTCAGACCCCCCCACTCCCACCACCTCCTCCTCCTCCATCTTCTTCTCTGCATTTCAATCTCAGACATCGCTCTCTCTCCCCCTCCTCCTCCCCGCTGTTCCAGCTCATCTCTAACCCTCCTGTCATCGCCCTCTCCTCACCTCCCCCTCTCTCTCTCTCTCTTTTTATCACCCGCTCCTTCTCGCCTGTTTTTCGCTGTCCTTATCGACAGGCTCCCCCCCCACCCGCTACGACTTCCAAACTTGTCTTCCCTCTTTCGTCCTCTCTCCAGCAGCTTTACACCAGTAGCTTTTCTCCCCCTTTGCTTTAAGGTCAGACAACTCACTCTATTCCCTCCCTACCTCCCTCCCTCCCTCCCAGTAGTTCCTCTTTGAGCACAGGGCTGTCATTGAGGCATGACTCTCTAGGGGTGCTAATGTAGGAAGCTGTTAGCAGACATGCCACTGCAACTTATTCTTTCTAACGGGACCAAGGACTCCTTCCCCCCCTTTTTCCACACGGACCCTCCCTCAGGTTTGCATTATACATCGCAGGCAGCACCGCTCACACAGCGGATGAATCACAATGTGCTGCTGCAGTTTCTGTGCACTGACATGAAGGCCTTTATCTGGCTGGGGTGTGGCCTGAACAGCATGGATTTAACCTGGTTTGCAGACCTCTAAACCGTCGCTCGTGTCTCTGATCTTTTCAGTGATAGGGCGGAGTTGTGCTCGCTGACACCTGTTTGCCTGGTTAGACAAACTCCTGTGTCTGTCAGGTAGATGGGATTAAGAATGGAGACGTTCTGCAGCCGTAATATGAACAGAAACGTGACGGGATTGCAGCAGCTATACAGGCTGTGAGTGGAGGAATTTCTTCATGTTAATTTTGTTAATGAAAGCCAATGAAAATGATATAAATGGATGGATACATCAGTCACTATTGCTTCTGATAAAATAACTCCCCCACCCGAACAGAAAACACAATGTCAGGCTGGGTCATGAAGAGAAAAAAAGCAAATATTTTTGGTTATTTATCTAACATGGATCAGAATTTGAATAGTTTGGTTCAATTTTTTTTTTCAGCAGAGTGAAGTCATTAACAGACATATAAAGACATTGGGCCTCATGCAAGAACCGCTCATACAAACAGATTCGTTGTTTAGTGACTTGTACCAGCGATTTAGAAGAACTTGCTGCCGATCTTCTCTAATTTTGAGTTTTCTCTCGAACACGATATACGGTCCAGACCTGCTGTAGGAGTCTCTGTTGTCTTACCCCATTTTTCTACGAATGTCCCGCAACACATCTCAATTTCCACTAGTTATAGTCTTTTCAAAATAAACTACCTCCTTCCCAGGAAGATACCCAGTGAGGCAACACAACTACCTTGTTATGTTCAGGAAAATATCGTTGTTTGGGTTTAAATAACTACGAAAATGGCGTTACTTAAGTACGGATGTTGCGTGACTAATAACTCAAAGTTTGTGTTGAAATGATTACTGATGTTACATGACAAATAAATCAACCTTAAGACATGTGACACAAACAGTCCCCTATAGTCAAAAGTCTGGTGTTTTACCCAGCTTCATAAATAAGGAACCTTGTTGTGTGTGATCACTCTCTAGACAACCTGTGCCGCATTGAACATTTTTACAATAAATGTAAATTACTGGTTGAGATATGTGATGTTTAAATGATTGTATTTTGGCTAAACTTACCTACAAGCATGTGTATGATGTGTTTATAAAGCATACAGTACTTCCAGTTGAGTTTTGACATGTTTGACACGTTGTCTAAAAAAATCACTGTTTACAGTAGTAAAGGAAAGAAGCTGACATTGATGTGTTTTCAACAAACAAACACTCACTCTCTCCCTCTGTCTTCCTCTTCCTCTCTCTCTCTCTCTCTCTCTCTCTCTCTCTCTCTCTCTCTCTCTCTCTCTCTCTCTCTCTCTCTCTCTCTCCAACCCCGTGTCCCGCAGGGCAAAACACACCAACAGGGTGTCTCCAGGTTCTCTTCCAACCCTGCAGACCAAAGATAGCAGCAAAGAGAGGGGGAGGATTCAGCAAAGAGAGGGAGGGAGAAAGCGCTTTCTTTTATTCATACGTGCTCTCCTGTCCAAATGGAGTCTTCTAAAGGACTTACATTAGGACAGCTGGTAAGGGAGGCAACACACGCTACAGCACAATGAACGTGGTGCCACATTAACCTGGCAGTGTGTTTGTGTGTGTGTGTGTGTGTGTGTGTGTGTGTGTGTGTCTGCATGAGCGCACCCACCACCGGGCTAGGCTGTAATGGGGACATATTAGGCAGGGCTTAGACAAATCTTTTAGACCCGGAGTCACACTTCATGGCATTACAGGGCGAGGCAAGATGGATAGGATCATTGTGTGAGCTCAGCAGGGGAATACAACACGAACGCTAAAGAGTTTGCAGCCATGTAGCTGTCAGCCCCCTAATGCCATTTACTCTCTCTGCTCTCCTCTCATGAGCCATATTCACAGGATCAACAAAACCATTTTTCTTGTGCATGTGCCAGCTTCAATAAGTCACAAAGGTGTATGAATGAACGCATTAGGTGAGCGGTTGTGTGTCTGCCGAGCCTGTCCAACCGAGCGGGAGGTTAATTTCCTGCTGAAATAGATGGGATAGCGTGGCGGTCTCAATCTAAGGTCTGAGTGGAAGGGCTGTTTAGTGTGTGTGCGAACGCGCCGGCATTAGTGCCTGCTTATGTGTGCATGTGCTCGAGTGTGTGTGTGTGTGTGCATCTTGATCTATTTAGTTTTCGTCCCATCTTAATCTTGGTGGAAGGCTGTTAATTAACCCTGCTGTCAAGCCGGCAGACGTCTAAACCAGCAGCCGTCACTTCTCCTGGGTCTTGTTACAGCTGTAATTAGTGGCGGATAAGAAATTACAAATGCTCCCACTCCCTCCCGTTAAGATTAGGACACCTCGCCGTTTCTCATTCTGATGCATGAGCGCACCAGGGATGTGTGTGTGTGTGTAGGTGTGTGTGTGTATGTGTGTGTTTGTGTGTGTCTGTGTTTGTGTGGCGGGAGGTGGACTGGGGATGCTTGAAGATATATAGAGAAAGCCAATTTTTGTGCAGCATTATGGTTTCATGCAGCCGCCAGATTCAAAAGCTGCATCGACAAAATGCAAATTCTGTAACTAAACGGTAAGATTATAACATAACATATGACATAAATATAAATATCCAGTATGGAGTTGATAAACACTGCAGGACTCTTTTTGCTTTGCCTTTAATTTAAGGGAAGCGATCAAGGGCATATTCTCTATGTTATATTATATATTATTCTATATAGTTGTGTATTTTCTAAGTCTATATGCACTCCATATCAGCTCCAACATGAACAGAACTTAACGGTGCTCTCTGATGTCCAACATCCAGGTAGAGATTGTGAGGAGTCTGTCTGCACAACAGTGAGTGCTCGTGCACAGACAACAATGATCGAAGTCGGCCTAATTCCAACCCGGCACCCACTTCCACTACCTTTGCACGTTCTGCTGGAGGGTCCTCCGTATCGTGCCATCCCAAACCAATTAGCGAAGAATGGAAGTGGGTTTAAAAGGCCCTCCAACATCGGCTCTACGTCCAAGCTGACTGAACCAGCTGCCTTCATAGACCACGTGCAACGCAGTTGTGTGTTCATCATGAAACTCCATCCAAATGTAGGTTCCGTGCGGCTCCCCACACAAACATTTACTCGTAAGCTTCTCAAACTATTTAATATTGTCATATACGGTTATTGACAACTTAAAGGTAACATTGTATTTAGGATGCGATACGTATTTATATTGAACACATATCAGCAGCTATAACCCCATAATGTGTATCTTCAACGGTGCAATACTAACTAAATAGCTAAATAATTTACACTGTTACTCATGAATCCCATTTTCATAATTACTTAAACTGTTGTTATAGATCATAGTATAAATATTTCTTGTCTCTATTTTCGACATGTATTGTTGTTATAATGTAGAATAATGCACATATTTGTACATACTCATTTCTTGTTTATATCTTGTAAGTATTCTACGGTATATATCTCTTTTTCACGATGGGAGAAACTGTAAAGTTTTCCAATCTTCTCCTGGTAACAGAGTGTTTCTGATGCTGATATTTACTTCTGCTTTCCTTGACAGAGAGAGGGTTTTTGTCCTGAAGCTTGCTGCTGTATTTATACCCTATACACCTTAAAGAATGGTGCTTTCAGCTGTGAGCGTGACTGCTAACTACATTTACTCCGTCACAGAGTGGGAGGGTGTAGGATTTGGACAGTAGAGACGTACATGGTCACACCACACATGGGGAGTACGAGGATAAGTTAAAGTCTTATTCTGGTGTTGTGAAGGGGAAACTTCTGCTTTAATGTGCAACTTAATTGCATATTCCATTCTACATGATGAATAACTCACTTCTTTTACGCATTGTTGGATTGATGGAGAGGGGAAGTCATTAATTTCAATGGAGGGTAAATGATGAGTAAGGCTGCGTTCAGACCATTAGCCTTGCAAGAAAAAAAACAAAAACCCTCCCTCATTCATTTGAATGGTACTACTCTGTTGACACAGTGAGGAGGCTGACGCAGGAGGCTGCAGCAAAAACAAAGTTAGACCTGGCAGTGCAATGTCATCTGCTGCACCAGATATGGGCAAGTGCACATCCCTGGTAGACTACATGTGTGTATATAACGTATAAAAGCATTCACCGTCAGAGATGTAAACATGTCTCATAGTATAAACTGCTGTGCTGTGTTTTTGGAGTCTGAGAAGCCTCAAACTCAGAGATCCATAACCTAAAATGGACTTCCTGGGTCATATTTCATTGTGTTTTTTTTCACCTGAAGCAACATGCCCTCATCATTGCAGCCCATGCGTTGTCTGAATGCAGGGCTGTTTGCAGTCTGACTGCTATAAACCCTTCTGGCTGCTGGATGACAGACGCATTAGATTTCTCCAACGTTGCGTCAGTAAACGGACGAGCAGAACAACAGGACGTGAGAAGGCAGAAGCAGCTCGTAAATAAAATATGTTTACAGTATAAGTAGAGCAGAAAAATAAAATACATCTGATAATTGATTAATCATTTAAGTTATCTTTGAAGCAAACGCCAAAATTCTCTGATTCTACCTTTTATCTCCCTGGTTTTCTTATTCCTCTATGATGGTAAATTGAATGCATTTTTTATATATATATCTTCTGGCATTTCATAAAATGTTATAAAAGAAATGATTATTCAATAAAGGAAATTCTGAAGATGAATCTATAATTAATAATAAATACTTCTGAATACTTGCTATGAATGTATGCTCATATAAACCTTCATTTGGCCTCATGCTTCACAATGGATGGACTTACATAAGTAATCAGGAGGAGAGTTATTAAATAAATTTGATTCTGGGGCGAAGGCCAATTTAAACTTCCACTGAATTGGCAGCTTCATCGGTGCTTTTCTCTTTTGCTCTGTTCCGATGCAACTAGTAGAAACATGTGCACATGCTCTCAGTATGAATGATGTACTCATAAGTTCATGTAGTGCTCACAGTTTCCAAATCACATACTTGTTGTACAATACTGCAGAGGCCCTTACAAAGTACGTACTTTCGCATGCAATATGCATTCAATTGGGAAATACTATCTTGTCATAAGCTATGCTTTTAACATACTATGTATTGGGACATATTTAATCTGTTTCTAGGATACCGAATAGTATGTCAGTGTGGGTATTGGAGCGCAGAGTGTATTCAAGGCTGATGCGGGTGCTGTCCATGGTCCTGATTGGGATTGGGAAAGTTTACTGCAGTCATGTAGCAAGTTGGCCTCAGACCCGCTGAAATACAAACCGGCGAGCGATGCATTTCAATGCCCATCAATAATGGACGCGAAGAAAACACATCAATAAGTCAGCATTTCTAAAATCAGCTCAGCCTTCTCCGACAGAAGTTTCTAGTTAGCTGAAAATATTCCCTGTGTTCCCCGAGTGCAAGAGAACATTCCTAATCACAGACAAAGAAATGAAAGGGGAAGAAGAAAAGAACATTTCACTTGCAAGTCACCATTTTAATTAATCTCTTCGCCGTCTTGGTGGAATTAAATATTTTATTAAAAGAAATAAAAAATGATGAAGAGACATTCTTTAATTCACTTCAAACAGAATGGAGCTAGTGAGTAAGCTCGACTCTTAACTTGGCATCTGCCTTCATCCCGACTACTTCCACACGGGGAGATAAAATAAACAAAAACTCCGCACCATCGTGAGCCCCGTCTAGTTTTGATAAGTAAGTAATGAGAAGTTGAAATACTTCCTGCCTCTCATGCAATTCTCTCTGATTGAAAGCGTTTATTGATAAGCAGGGCATGCGGAGAGCCTGGGCGTTTGATGCCTAGTGCATCAAAAACATTTCTTTTGAGCCCCGCTGACGGACGAAACATGCACACTTTACACACTTGAAAGCTCTCACACACACAACGCAGTCACACATGAGCGCATATGCAATGACCACAACATCCAGACTGGGAGTGTTGATGGCATTGAGGTACGGTAATCATCTTTCTATTCTTATTACGGAGTATAATAAGTTTCATTTTCAGAAATAGTGGTAGACATTCTGATATCTCCCAGTGTCAGGATGGAGCCTCTATCTCCTGATTTGTTTCCAGCATAATTAGTCTCTCAGTGAAAGAATTCCAACCACTTTGATTTTTATCGAGGGACGGGATGACAAGAACATTGGACATCAACGCTGGTTGCTTCCCTTGATCATACGCAGGCAAGGAAACTAAATTATCCTTATTTTTGAAGGTGTGAGAGGATGCGACTGGCAATTTTGCATCATGAAAAAAACATGAGGGGAGATGGGAAGAATTACTGATCAGAGGAAGTCTACAGTGAAGCAGAAGAACTCACCTGCTCGCTGTGAAACAAGCCGTTCCATATATACGATTCATTGATTAGTTTTCAACTATTTCATTAATTGCAAACTATTTAATAATCGATTAATAGGTTTGTAGTCTAGCTTCTTTAATGTGAAGATTTCTTTTCTCTTCTATGACATAACAACTGATCCCGACAACAACAAAAAAATCGATTTACCATTAAAATAATCGCTAGTTGGCAGTTGGATGAAAGCGGTGGACGGACCAACAGACATGAGATCCTGATACAAGTGAGAGTATAACTGGTCTGTTGGGTAGAAAGCTGAACTTTCTGCAGGAGGAACAAGTCTTGAAGACGTACTGTGTTCCGGTGATGTGAGTGTGGGCTGGCAGACAAAAGAAACCGTGGATGCTGGAAAGGGCAACTGGTGCACTCGTGTCAGCGGTGATGATAAAGGTTGGAGGTGGCACATTGATTTCTGCTCCGGTGTTCGAACAGTTAGCCGCAGCAAATTAATGTGACGCTGCGCAATCTGCCGCGCCAGTCTCCCCTTACACAGGACCGGAGCCCTGACAAGCCACAGCTAATGGATTATGCATGCGAGGGAGTGAGATTGAAGGACGGGGGGGATATTAGGGAGGATCGAGTGAAAGTTGGAACACAAAGGGGCACAAAGCGTCACGCAAAGAGGGAAGTGGAGAGGAGGAGGAGAGGACAAAGCGATAAAGCTGTGATGAGGAGACAGGCTCGCTGTAAAGGTGGATGGAGATCAACATTTACCTCAGACGCGTGAGGACACAGTGAAACGCACACACACACACACACACACACACACACACACACACACACACACACACATATATACAAACCAGGAGACATCTCAGTTTAAATAGAAGTAGTGTGACATACACCCAGTACACCACAAGTGTATATGTACAAACATACAGAAGAAAATGTACTGTTTAAATACACACACACGCACGCACACACACACACACACACACACACACACACACACACACACACACACACACACACACACACACACACACACACACACACACACACACACACACACAAAAGATGCAGGGTGCTGATGCTCAGCCAGTGTTTGCTTTCACACACTCCCTCAGAATGATTAATGTCTCTTTGCTCCACACACTGACCCATGGGGCACAGCAGGCCACTGGCTGAACACAATTTATTAAGTAGCACAACTGTGTGTGTGTGTGTGTGTGTGTGTGTGTGTGTGTGTGTGTGTGTGTGTGTGTGTGTGTGTGTGTGTGTAGGTGTGTAGGTGTTTGTCGTGGTTGGAAAGGGAACAGTTTGTATGCAGATCTTGCATGCAGAGGGCTCTCAGCAGGGGCTTGGACATTCAAGGTGTTTCAATCTTCTGTGGAAGAGGGCATGCCAGAGAGAGAGAGAGAGAGGGAGAGAGAGAGAGAGAGAGAGAGAGGGAGAGAGGGAGAGGGAGAGAGAGAGAGAGAGAGAGAGAGAGGGAGAGAGGGAGAGAGAGAGAGAGAGAGAGAGAGAGAGACTTTGTGTCGAGGACAGATATAGCAGCGTTGCCATGGATATATGTGTCATTCTGTCTGGATATACCAGCCCATATGGGAGGATATTAAAAGAAAAATCAGCGGTCAACTGTCTCACCTGGAGCTGACAGCCAGAGGGAGACAGATGCGTCACAATGACAGAGAGACGTAAAGACGAGACGGAGACAGACAGCGTGGAAACCACATCACTTTCATGGCGTGTCTCACTCCAGGCACTGAACCCCTAAAACCTGCTTGGCTGCAACACGGCCGAGCCTCTGAGGAAACGCACACAGGAATAGGGACCGTGTGTAGAAATAACCACGAGGGGACGACGTGCATATTGTAAATAGGTTGCCTTCTCTTATCGACAACAAACAGGAATATGCATTTCTCTTTAAATTTGCTAACACGCTGTTTTAAAGACTCCCTTTTTGTTGCAGAGACAAAATTACAGATTCATGATTCACTTGACTATCGTAGTTAAATAACATCACTTACGTAGTTGTTTTAACCCAAAACTACGATCTCTTCCTAAACCTCACTGAGTCGTTTTCTTGCCTGAATCTAAACTAGGTTGTTTCCTTTAATAAAAAGACGATATGCATGTAAACGTGGAGAATTGACACCTTTTGTTGGAACACTTCCTGTAAAGATGACACACACACACACACACACAAGAGACTCACAAGGTGAAAACAACACCAGCATTGCTGTCGCGGCTGGTAATAGAAATCACAGAATGCATTGCTTTTTCTTCTATAGATGTGAATTTTCCAGTGTGAGTGATAATGCAAAAGTAATGACAATTCATAAGCTCGTCGCTCATCACAGCGTACCGAGCGTTTGGCTGAGGCGAGAGAGCGGGTCGTCCCTGGATCTGTGGAAGTGTCCTTAAACGAGACCCTGAACCCCAAGTTTGTTTACATCAACCTGTATCAACCTAAATGCTCAGGATGCGTTAAATGCAAAGGTCAAATTTCATAAATGTGACTATTGAAGTGTTGATATGTAGGGCAGAGTGAATGAGGGAGAGACACTTAACTGGTGTCTGGTAGCTTTAAAAAAAAGAATCCTCCGTCCATAGGAGGTACTCTCTGTTACACCGTTTAGTTTGGAATGCAGAGCTGGAAAGGGGGATTGCACAAGATGATGATGCAACTGGCAACAATGTTGTGAGGTCAAAAACAATCTTCAGCTCCCAGACTTGATGATGAACATCATTTCTAAAACTTTGGCAGAAGCTAATCAAAACAATTTGCTTCATCCGGATATCCTCGGCTGGTTGGTGTTTTACGCTAACCAGACATACGTGGTTTGACAAGCATGACTGCTTTTCTCTCTGTTATAGATTTAGCTAATGCCTTCATCAGCTGAGGATTACACATAGGGAGTCCAGTAATGAGGAGAAGCCTTGTAAAGGACACTGAAGCCATGTCATTTGTCTTCACAGTCCTCTACCTGTCGAGCCGACCAAAAGAACTGAGCGCAAAAAAAGTTGCAGCAAAATGAAAAAAGATGAACAAGATAGAGGAGAGTTTTTTTTAAAGTTTATACTCTGAAGGCTCTGAAGGCACTGTCAAATCATTTCATCACTCTTGGGAGAAAAAACAACAAAAACAAAGTGCCATAGCGGGTCTCTCAGGAGCAGGAGATAAGTGATCAAACAGAGCAGGAGATGGACTCTGCGTCAGCGTCAGCCAGAGGCCTTTCGCTGAAGAAGGGACGGCTTTTCAAGCCTTCGCCGCAGACTGCTGCACAAGACAAAAGAAGAAATAGAACTGGCGGGTCATATGACAAATCCGCCTGTCGTCACGTACTTCATAACACACAGGGTGATCCTGATTGTCCAGAGAGACAGCAGAGAGGTAGGCTTCCACCCCTAGTGGAAGCAGCAAATACAACAATAACACAGCAAAATAAGGTTCCTGAGCATCCAAGAGGTTTTTCAGATTTCAAAGTGTCACAGTAGGAAGAGAGCAGATCGAAATCATTAAGTGAGTAATGGCTGAATCCATTTACACTGTAATGGCTTACTGACACTTGAACTGAACGTGACCGTCGTTAGTGTTATTGGTAACACCTGTGCTTTTCCTTCAAAGTGTCTGCTGTGAAAGAGGACCAATGGAAAGAGAATTAGACTACAATTCTGAATTGGTTGATTCACGAGCCAATACACCACTAACAGTAAGGCAATGCTGTGCAGCAAAGTCATCTTTGCAAATTGTAACCTGAAACTTATTAACCACAGCTTGTGATTACAGCCCTGGCTTGGCTGGAACCATTAGACGTATGCATGAATTATAGACGCTCATAGGATTCTTTAGAGCTGTTGTGAAGCTCAAAGCGGTGCAGTGACGACTTCCCCTACGGCTTTTCCCAAATTGGGCAAAGAAGTGGATCATCGGTGGAGCTGAGGCGGTGTAGCGCAGCAGAGTGGAGAGCTAGCAGCTATCGACCTGGTGCTGTACGACACCCGCCTGTCAATCAAAGCGGCCACAATGATGCCCAACTTTAAGCCTTGATATAATTCAAACGGGTGAGTTACATCAAAATTCATTATCTAAAATTGCTGAAGCAAGTCGTGTTAAGTGGCAGATATTTCTGACTGAATTTCTAACAACTCTGTAAGAGTACAGAGTAAAAAACACTGTCGCCAAGTCTGTATGGCAACAAACATAGAGCCTAAAAACATATAAATAATCAATGACATAATAAGGACTACCACTAAATTGGATCCCAGTCTTTTCTCATTTCATTTGTTATTTCTCATCTGAATAATGTAATTGAAATATTGCTGTATTGCCACGCTGAGAATTAGACATAAGAGCACTCAATTTGTTATCAATATTGTGTTGTGTTGAAAGTACGCAGTATGCTTACAGAGTGAATGAATTGCTCAATACTGAGCGGAGAGTAAATTGAATAGAGTGAGAGCGTTAACAAACTGCCATTAATGCCAGTCAAATGTGACCATGGCCCCCATAAGTGTTTATTAGTGATGCCCATGTCTGTGCTGTACATCTGCCCGCATGTCCTCGGGCGACAGAGCAACACAACAATCGACGATTACCACAAAACGTACCACTGTCAAGAGGCAGCGGCGGAGACGTCCATTAGCATTCCTCTGCTGTAGTCCACACACATCCAACTTGTGAGACCACACACACGCACGAACGCAGCCTCTCATACACGAGACTAATACATAATTCATAGTAATATATTACAAATGATGTATAGTTCTGGGGGTGCGTCTGACAATGTGTAATAATGCAGCTACAGTCACTGACATATATCTGCACATAAACAAATGATCAGGATTGTCATGAGTAGAATGTACGATGCTGCGGGCGTCCTGACATCTGTAGGATGGCAGATGTAGGAGGTGATTTGGTGGAGGGGGAGGTAATTGCATCGATGTCATGAGAGAGAGAGAGAGAGAGATGCTGCGTACGTCTGTGTCTGTAGCTAGGAGTGGGGGTGATGGCGGGGTTGAGCGTTTGAACCAAATTACACCACATTTCATTCATGTTGATGCAGTAACATGATTGCAGCTTGAAGATGTTTTATTAGCCCGCATGTAGCCGGGAATTTATTTTTATTTTTATTATCTCAGTCAATGCTAATTCAGCTTTGCTACTGCTCGGAGTGCATGGAGAGAGCGCCCAGAAGCTAAACACACTGCATCACCTATAACTGCATCAACTGTAACTAAGGGTGGGGCAGGACTTAGGAGCAGTTATTTGTCTTTCTACTGGCACTCATGGCTTCATTACTCAGTACACGAGTTGTACCGGACCCAAGATTTGTTTGACCAGTGAGCAGCTTCCATTGCTGCAAAACCTGGCCCCGTTGGCTCCTGGGTATGTACGGCAAATTAACTAATTTCTCTGACTGAAACGCAGACTACGTTTTTCAGTTAAAATGTTTCCTGAGCTCCTTGAAGTTTCTGTAGTAGAAACAGGCAAAAAGCAACCAATACATCCTTCTTCCTGACTATCTACCTGCTGAGGTCTCTCACGATGTTCCCTGAGAAAAAGCTCATTTCAGTTGCTTGTAGCTGCGATCACTGATTCAGCGGACCAGTGCATGCTGAAGGTAAATGTTGTGATGACCGAAATACACAGAACTGCATCATCCGCGAATGTGGAGATGTTTTCCAGCCCTGTTTCCATTCCTGTCTGCATGTTTTTAATTAAATAATTAAAAGAAATTAATGTAAAAGCACAACCTTGGCAGAGTCTTATGCCGCCCCCCCCCCCCACACACACACACACGCTTTTCATATGTTGTCTTTAAACTGCCAACAAACAATATTATTCAATTAACATTCTTCAACGTGTACATCATTATTATCGCTCCCCGCGGTCCTGAGTGAGCTTTGATCTCAGTATCTTAGTCGTACATCCTGCTCGCTGTGATCCCGGCCTAAGTTTTAATGTACTGTGCTTTTGCACTCTCAGAGATAATCCCAACATTTTGGAGACACACTGCAGTAGCTGCAAGAGATTTGCCCTGTGAGTTATATCCCTCCCTGCACCAATGTCCTTCTCTTTGAATTCGGATTACTCCCAATTGTGAAACCCTAATGATGACTTGTGTCCTCCAGTCTTCTCTTTTTTAGGCTAATACCCGCAGAGAGAATCTCTCCTCAACTGATACTGCGAGGGGAGAGGATAACAAATGAATGTTATTAGAGGAGTGAGAGCAGGAGAGCTGTGGCTTTGGAGGACAGATTAGCAGTAATGCCAGGTCATTTCAGCATGCGGCTATGAGACTATTGCGAGACCTCAGTGGGAAAATGAAAGTGCAGCATAATTACCTGAGTCAGATCTCTGAGAACGTCCAGCCTTGCAGACCACAATTAGTTTGAGCTCAGTGCACTATTTCGCTAATGACCGTAATCAATCATTTATCATACAGAATCAGAGAGTGGGGATAGTTTGAGTCTCTAGTCATTTAGTTTAAGAAGCTTTAGCCACCAGAAACAATTGGCAGGAAGCTGATGCAGGAAAATAGTGAGCCAAGAAAACGCTCACCGAAAATAAATTATTCTTCGTCCCAGAACTTTCAGTTGCCGTACAGTACAAATGGATATGCTGTATATATGCATTGCCTGGGCATTATTTTGTTGATCGATTCTATTTCATTCTTCTCCTACTCATGCATATCTTACCGAGGACATGGAGGAATCCAATTTCTTTGAAATTATTTTTCCAGGACTTGCATTTACACGCTGGCTCCCCACACAGAAAACGCATTAACACTTGAATTGGAGGTAAACAAACAAATACGTGCGTTGAAAAGTCAGCGCTGCGACGTTTTTCAGTACCAGATTCTCATCTATGTGTCCCCCGATGAGAGTCGTGTCACTACGTTCTTACATCCTCAGAAGACCACGTTGTGACGCTCTGGAACATCTGCAGTACGTAGGGCCCATATCAGATGATTCAGTTTAGAGGCGACCTATGTTCAATGACGGCAATCAATGTGTAGTACTGTGTCTCGTGTTCCCTTCATCTCCTGTCCGAAGGAACCAGTTCTCAGATCAAAACCACAATCACTAGCCAATGTGTTTTTGTTGCCATAATCACATGTTCAGGTAATGAACCCTGGTTTTTTGGTGTTAAAGTCCTGTGCTTTGTACACCCATTATCTGGTGGGTATAAAACTGTACAGTACTGCTGTCACTCAAGACAACGTTGGCAGTCAAGGTCTCTCGCCTTTGAAACAGGGAAAATAGCCGGCCATCAATTAGAAGTTCACTTACCAGACATGCACATTTTACTCAAATGATCAACATTATGTTCTCACTTTCTCTAGATGTGTAAAGTTAGTGTTAGAATGCCAAAAATCTGAATCACACTGACTCAAATATATACATATATATACATATTAAAACATGGATTTGCTGTATAATTGCCTCCAGAAGGTGCAGTCGTACGTTAAAAATTATACTTGAACTGATCCGCGGACAGCGTCCAGATAACTAACTTATTCTCCAATTACAAGCTCTAATCAGACTCTGAGGATAAAGGTTTCCATTAAAGGTGTCACAAAAATGTGTTTAGTGAATTGTTAATAGTCGCTCGGAGGGAAGTTATCGTGTTTGGTTACATTTGCAACCAATTCTATTTAATACGTTTCAAGTGTTGTATTTTTAAACTATCAATTAAACAGTTTCGTTAGAACGGAGGCACAGTGTGAGCTGAATACGGTTACCTTATGGGACAACACTCTCGGTCAATATTACGGGAAAGTGGTTTCAACAATAAGTTAATTCCATCTTGGAGATGGAGAAACGTAACGAGGGAGAGCGGGATCGGTCAGGAGTTCAGACTGAGATGCAGGAAGCAACAAAATGGAAAAGCTTTCTCAACGAGAGGTTGAACCGTTTCTGTAAATGCTCTCTGTGCACCGTTTCATACAAACAACACAGTCTCGGCTTGAATACTTATTTAAATAATTCAAATTGACGCCACTTATGTACTTTACGTGCGTGAGACTAAATGGAGCTGCAATTAGGCCTGTTTGCCCCGCTGTTGGTACTTCTTGCAAAACATTCTGAATAGCAATGAATGTGAAGTGTGTTTTTGCTAACTCTTAATGGCTGCATGGGGGGGAAGGTGATGCTCCAATTTGAAAAGAAGGTGATGGTGGATATTACAATGGCACCATGTAGGCTGCGGCCCATGGCCAGGATTAAACTCTGTTTATGTAACCAGTGGTTGCTTGCCCTTTTAAAAACACATTTTAGTAATTTAGTTGTTAAGCTTAATGTGGCTTACACAGCCAGGACTCCTCAGTAAACAGGGGAATAGGACTGGAGTAAGATCTGTAAATGAGTTGCAAATATTTATCAACATTTGGGGAGTTTTTTGCTCCCCGATAGGCTCATGTGGAAAACTAATTTTTCCTCCGTTGTATTCTAGTCATGATTTCAGGGATTATGGGGATTCAACTTGAAGAACGTTGAATCCCTTGACATGATCTTTGAGTCTTTGGAATGCATGGAGTACTGTGTGTACACATACATATTTACTTGAGGAAATTAGGAAACTGCAATGTTTCTATACCGGCCACAAATGACATGTAAACAGAACATAATCTGGTTCCATTTTTGTTCTGTTGTTTTCAGGCCACCCGGTGAACGTAAATCCAATATTTACTCTTTTTGCTCCGTTTTTTGTTTCTCTACCAACTCCTGAGGGAAACGTTCGGCTCTTCAGCTGCTAAATGCTCCACTGTGTCCACCAGCTGGTCTCTAACTGTGTCCGGTAGTGTACAGCGGGCTTTTAGAGCGATGAGAGCGGTGAGAGTAAAACCTAAACGGTAACGTTGTGGCCGGACAGCGAAACATTGAGCTGGAACTCACTGTGACATGAGCTGCATCAGGAATACACTCTCAACAGGTTCATGTTCACACTGTCGCATTGTTGTTAAGTTTTCATTTGATACACTCTTATTCCAGAAGTAGGTTGTTCAGCGCTGTGGGAAAATATACATGGGAAAAAAAAGAGAATACAAAAAATATATATATTTATATACAAAATTAAACAATTACATGACATACATTCAAAGCTGACAAGATGGATACATGATTTTCTGACATTTTATTGTGAAATGAATAACATAATACACAAAGCAAACGAGAACACGATGTAATGTTGGATGTGCACGGACACAAATTCATGACTTGTGATTTCTTCCCGTCTCCGTGTGCAGTCACGAGATGTATAGCCAATGACTTGTTTAGTTAAACATGCATACTTTAAGAGATATTGATACCTCATTCTAGTCGCTCATATATAATTCATTTACATATTCATATGTATAATTCACCACCTCCAAAGGCTCCTTGTTCTTATTGACAGATTGAATTTGTCTTTGACTGAGTTTGACTTTGCGCCTGCTGCTGGAGCTAAATCCCCGAGCTCTCCTTAGTCTCCTCACGAGACAGCGTCTAATGAAACATTTAAATATTTATGTGTTGAAAGTTGTTTACCTCCCTCTCTCTGGTGTGCTGTGGGTCGGACTCTCACTCTGTTCTCTTTGAGTAATGTCCTTTCTCTCTTGTTTCACTCCTTCCTTCACTCATCAGAGTTGGTGAATTAATGAAGGTGAGAGAGGGAGAAGGTATTGTAATTAAACATTTTTGCTGAAGTGTCGGGCTTTTTTTCGTAGAGCTGGTGAGGGACTCACATTTTTTATTCTTACTTCATAAATTTAGATTATTTCAGATTTACCCTTGCAAGATGTTTAATACAAGAATAGATTCAAGTCAAGACAGTTTTCATGCTGGTCTCAAAGGTTAAAGGTCATTCATACTTATTTTAGGCTATTTGTTGTAGTTTTGGGTGCAAATATATGCATCTTAGATCAAACTAAATCACTGCGAAGCGACTAAAGTTATGCCTTGAGGGGTTGAAGTTTTTCTCATTTGAACCAGGGAATTATGAATGTAGCAATGAGAGTCATGAGAACAATTCACATTCTGAACATCTTTGCTCGGCTCTGCACCATATGTTCCCCTTCAGAGGGGATTCCCTCCCGTGTGAATCACTACTCTGCTAAGAATGAAAACACTACGGTGGCCCATAAGAACAAAACCCACAAGAGCAAAACACAAACATAAAGGACAAAAAAAGATGAGAGAGAGAGAGAGATGAAGATATAAAGCACCAATATTAAACGACATCCAAATGTTAGACAAAACGCAAAGATTAGGAGAATATATTTTGAAAAAACCGAAACATATGTTGTTTCAGTTAGCTCAGTTAGCCATTATATTGGAGAGAAGGCAGACATCTCTTCAACTCACAATCTGAATGGATAACTGGCACTACATGTGAGAGGAAGAATATGTGTTTTTGAGTGGTGCTACATCCAGGATCAGCTCCGGCATCAGCGGACCTGTGGGGGGACCAATGAGCCAAAACACATTCTCTGCTGGACTTCCAGCATCTAACCTGCAATGTTTTCCATTTCCTTGCTTTTGCTGGTTCTAATTAAGCTTCCACTTCGCACAGCATGATTTAAAGCAGAATCCTGACATGAATATAATCATATACATGTTTCCTAGAATCCTATACATATGTCCCAGGTTTGTTATTAGAGCTGCGTATATATGAGCTGCAAAAAGAATAAAAGTGTCAATCACCTGCGAAAATGAATGGAACCGAGAACTGGCCTTCATTAATGGAAGCTTCATCGAGGCAGAAAAGTATATTCGTCACACGCCGCAATTTACCGCAAAGATCATAAGCCACGATAACAGGGTACAGTTCAGAATGTGCAGCTGATTGGATTTCTGCAGGTAATGAGAGCAACTTGTCAGGCGAGGCATGTGGGAAGCACAGATCCCTGTAAATCCCCCCAAACCAATAGATGGGTCGGCACCGGGGGGAAATTCAAAGGCAGCTCCTTTCTCTCTATTGTCAGGCAGAGAAATGCTACTTCATCAGTCACATGCTGTTGCATAAATCACATCTACACCATCAGGAAGGAAATAACCTGTTGACATACCTGCACAATAATAAACATGGCAACATGTAGGATGCAGATGTGTACTTATATAAGTACTTTTAAAAGTCATTAGTATTACTTTTGCTAAATATTAAAATGCTCAAGCCGCCAGTGAGGCGTGTGAGGACTTTCTGCCTTTTCTCAGACTAAATCCCTGATGTGACTGCAGAGCCTCGTTCAGCTCAACATGTTTGAACACTTTGTAGAGCGCAGAGAGGCAGAGACTGAGTGGACCGGTTACAGTGGCAGTCACGTTTACTCAGAGACCTACTTTTTATTTATATTTTAGTTCATTATTACAGAAGTATTTTTACTTTGACTTGAGTGAAATCTATTTAAAGTTACAGTACTTTTTAATTGAGTGCAATATTCTATCGTGCCATTTCCAGCCTCAGCTTTACACAGAGGCAGAGAGAAGCAACACGTTGTCTTATTTACATGTTGTGTCATCTTAGCTGACTTGCTAACGTTATTGCGGTTTTTACGACCTGTTAATGCAAAACTTTGGTAACTTTTGATAATAATGCAAGAACTGGCACACAGACTGAAGCAGATGTAGACGCGGTGGGGATAAATTATTCCCAAAAATATCACAACGCACCTATTATATGAATCCTGAAATACATTCAGATACAATACATGATGATGATGATATATGACTATGTAGGAGGGTCTGACGAAGAATTTTCTTTGAAGAGACACAGTGAACCCTTGGTGTATCTGTGTGTGTGTGTGTGTGTGTGTGTGTGTGTGTGTGTTGGTTCACACACGGTGATGCTAATGTGTCCAGACACTTTGCGGGTCCCAAAGTGACTCTTGCAGTAACAGATCAATCAGGGCTGGCTGAGTAGACAAGCTCCCCACGCCTCCATTGTGATACCATTATCTTCCATTTAGGAAGGAAAAGTCATATTGATTCTTGCCATTATGTCACTGCAAATCTGGCTCTGGTTTGCTCTTTCCAAGTTCTCTGTTTGCCTGGGAGGTAAAAGCTGAAAGCTATGGAGCATTTGTATAAATGAATAGCGACATGGCTTTAAGTGGCACAAAAATGTTGCGAGGTACAATTACATAGATTCTAATATTGACGTCGATAACACTATGAGTTGTTATTTAGCCCCATTATTGAACGTAGCAGTGTATGACTGTATGACAAAGGCTATGTCTGCATTATTATTTACAACACTGTGAAGAAAAGAGATACAGACACACCACCGGTCAGATGAATACTCACATTGAGGACCTTTTGGAGCGAATGTTTTTATTGATTAGCCATTTGTACACCGTGGGGGGGTGCTCTTATCAAAATGTGCAGTGTCGTCTGCACAGCTGAGTTTGGCTTTGTGAAGAATAGAGAGAACAGGACACTGACTGCAGTTGGCCTGGAAATGTGATGGAGGGCAGCTGTGCTGCCACAGAGGGGGAGGGAGACGGATAAAGAAATCCCAGAGAGGGAAAGTGTGGGGGGGGGGGGTCGAGGTTACACTGTACTCGTGGCGTCAGTGGGGACAGTGAAAGCCTTTCATAAGCTAAAGAATACTGAGCGCTCCAACTGAGGGACAAGAATTAGTCAGACGGTCATTGCCGGTGGGTGAACTACGGCTGCCTGCTGATTGTTGTTCACTGTACAGCCAGCATTAAAGAATGCAACACGTTCTTATTCCGACTCATACCGACACTCATAGTGAGACTCTCGACGACTCTTTCCAACGGACGGTCGCAATGACGACGTGGTAACATTTCGAATTCAAACAAAAACACTTGCTTAGGTTTAGGAAAAACATCGTGGCAAACGTAACATAAGTACAGAAACGCATCTCTGACAAAAGAACTCGACAACACGAACACAACGGGCAATCTGCACGCGCCACTGCATCTTTATGAATTCATTAATTTAACATTTATTTTGATTATTGTTGTGTGCCCTACAGTTTTTGCCTGTACTGCCCACAACCAGCTCAGAGCAGATTTAATTAGCGTGCCGGTCAGGTTGGGAGTATTACATCAACATGTCAGGCTGAGTCAGGTCAGCAGTTGATTTGGAGATGATGGCATGTAACGCCATGGTTCGGATGCTGAGCTTTGTAGACGGTTTGCAACTGGAAAATGTGCGGCACTCTCAGAACAGAGACGTACCCTCCATGCATTTTGCATCATGGAAAAATCATGTGTGTTAATGTCAACCCCCCATATTGCCATAGAGTATTTCCAAAACACTGGTTGTATTCAAGTTAATGAGATTGCAAAAAATGAATTACGTCAAAATGGCAAAGGTGTGTCGCCAAAGGTAGCACGAAATACAATCCAGGTGGTCCTGTTTGAGGACCACATCCATGAGTTAGACCTGCACAGCAGTTTACAATGCCATGAAACAGGATTTTGCTGCTGGGGTTGACTGCAACAAATTCATCCTCAAGCTCACCGATTGCCAGGCAAACAGGAGAATTACACAGTTCCCGGTAAGTCATAGCAGCAATGTGCGCCCACACATATTCAACAACACACGTGTGTTGGTGGATGATGTCGCATTGTGTTGTGCTCCAGATTTAAATGAATTGCCGGATCAGAGTTCTTGCGTTGGCGGCCTCACTGTGTCAACTCAGTGGCCTCATCACAGGTCTGAACATGAGCTAAAATAATCAGATTATAATTTAAAACAGTGTCAGACCTTCAATCATTTTCATATTTAGATTTTTCAACGCACAAAAACTTTCAAAACTCTGTACCAAAAACATCGAGAGTTCAACGTAGTCACTTCTATTCCCACAGTGCTCCTTTTCAGTATTTGCATCTGACAAATAGATAAAAGCACATAAAAGAAGTCACGCGAATGAGGCATGTGTTTAGGAACAGGTTTTGTGTGCACTTTATGACGGTTAGAGGGATTTAGGTGAAGCAGGGAGGGACAGTAGGGAAACAAGGGGCGAACTGGGTTCCCACACCGAGTAACAGCCGGCGTCACAGACTCTCCACACATCAGGCGCCCCAGCATGTACGCAATATGTTTAGTGTTGCTAATCACTGTAAACAGTCACATTGGAGCGCCACACTCGGGCAGGGCTGTGCGTCTCGAGTGCAGCGTGGTTGTTGATGGAATCCTTCTGATTGGTGAAGAGGGGACGTGACTGGAGGAAGGCTCCACAAAGAGTCTGGAACAGGATGTCATGATCATCTGAAAGACCTTTTTACTACACCATTAATTTAATGTACTCGTGTACTTACTACCTAAAACTACCTTTTAATTGAAGGCATTCTGTCTTGTTCTTTGCTCTGCTGACACACAAACATGCGGCGAGAGGCTGTTGTCTAGTCACGAGAATGGATGGGGCACGTCGGGGCCCAGCTTTGTACCTGAACGGAAGGTCATGAAGGCAGCTCCATGAATCACCTCGGCGGGGTTAGCCTTCCGCATATCCCCCGTGATTTATCCCCAGCAGGGGAGACCAGCCAAGAGACGGGGGTCAGACGCATATAGTACACAGCCGAGGACACACGTGCAGCGTATTCACCTGTACACAAACACGGCGCCACGTGCCCTCAAGCATGCCTAACCACACACATCCACCCACACACACTTGAACATATAAATACACACAAATACCGCTCTTACCCCCAAGGTCATTAGCGGCGCGGCTATCCCCATGACAAACTGCCAACAAAAGGCCGACAAGCAAAGCTATCCATCTATAGGGGCGTTCGGCGGTGCTAGTTGATTTAAATGGGTGCTAAGCAGTTACAGAGGATGAGGTGGGGGGGGGGGGGGGGGGGGGGGGGGGGGGTGAGGCGACTCTAAGCCGAGATCTGGGAGAAAAAAAGTTGATAATGCGATTCTATGGGAATTCCCTTACATGGTATCAATTGGATTAGATGCAAAACAAGAGCGAGGGAAGCACAACATTCTTCCAATTTTAATTAGAGACACTTTATCTTTTACTCTTTTAAATTGATTTCCACAAGCTCCAACGTCTACAATTAAGCCACTATATAGGCACTTATACTTATATATATAGAATATACTTATAAAATAATCTATAATCTCATAACCAAAGTAATTCATTAAAGCTGTATTCGTATGTTTTTTTTTCTTCGTCTTTTGTTGTGTGTCCACTTGTTGGCAGAAGCCTACAACAACCTGAAAATCATGTATCATAGGGTCAAGTTTAATTTGGCTAATGACTCTATATTAGCAAGCTGTTGCCCATATTTACACATCTGCAAACACGGAGCAATATCTGCATTTAGTTTGAGATTTCTGACTCTCACCTTGATCTCAACTGTGAAAATGATGTCGCTCTTTAGCTATTGAAAAATTGTCATTTTACCCATTTTTGATACAAAATATTGCAATAGGTTCTTATTAAATTATTGTTAGGCAAAATGAGAAATTCATCTTTATTATCGTCTCAACACATGCAGTCATCAACAGGTGGTAAACTGTCCCATTGTCCTGTGATGATACTATTTAGAGAAAACACATTTGCGACAACATTCCTAAATAAAGGAGGATTTAAAGGATGTAATGAGCTTTACATGTTCATTTGTTAAATCCGGTCGCAGTTCGTCTGTGCAGTTACCATTCCCATCGTGGCTCTTCTCGTGGTTCTCACGGCAGCATTGGACGTTTGTTTTCAGTCCTTTTCACACCGTGTGGAAATGCAACGATACACCGTGTTGCTTAATTAACTGCTATAAAACCTGCCGCTGTGTAGTAGTAGTGGTTGCTTCGTCACAGCTATGAAACAAATATAAAACATGAGCTTTTAACATACTTATAGCATCTTTGACCTTTTGAAATACAAGAAAGGTTTTGTCTTTTCACAACTTCCATCTCAACATGTTCCCAAGACAGCATAAAAGCTTCCACAGTAGCTGTCTTATTGTGTGCTGGTAATTGTGTTGGCCAGTGTCCCAGTTAGTGAATGTGGAGGTGCTTTTGTAGAGATCGATCCATGCCAGTGTGAAATCTGGATGCCTTCAAATTCATAGTAAACTGGATGTTGTTCGTCTCCTCTCGGTTTCCTACGCTGACCTGGTCTCTGTGGCGTTCCCTGCAGTATGTCCGAGCCTCCGACCCGATGTGTTGCTCCTTCCTTGGTACCGTCTAGAACAGTAGAACTGTGCAGTATTGATCTGTTTCTGCACTTACTGGCTTACCTTTTAACCAGGTCCTAAAGTCATGTCAAATCTCACTGCATGTAATGTTGCGTTTATTAGTCCACATGTCAACCTGGTGTATTCAAACTTGCTCTTCAATGAAACAGCCCAATGCAAAGTAGACAAAGAAAGAGTCATTTCTGCTCTTTTATTCACCGCATCTCCCGACAGAACAACACCAGGGTTGAATTTCAAGCCACCAAGCACAATTTTTTCAGCCCGATATTGTTGTAACAGAGCAGCTATTAGTAGCCAGAGCAAGAAGTAAGGAGACTTACAATCGTTAGAATGCCATCTCTCCCTGCTCGGTGCACACGGAGTTCTCACGGAGATGTCCACACCTCAGTTATTGCTGCCATTAGACATTGACTTTAGTGACATTTCCCAGTATAACTCCAGCCTGCTTCTACCTGTCTGGGTCTGCAGAGTCTTTACTTTGCAATGAAGCTGGTAACTACAGTATATCTGTCAGACATGTAGTGGAATAAAAAGTACAATAATGTTGTACAGTTTGTGCACTACATGTACTTTGCATTCTACCAGTGATCACGAGCAAGACAGGTTTTCATATCATCTAATATTCTGTGCAAATCGGCACAAACCAACAGGAGTGCTTTCACCCGTACGATCCTGCCAATGCATCATGGGATCCAAGACACACCTGCAGCACCTTTCACAGGACGCAGAGAGTAAATATTAAAGTGATCTTATTCTGTTCGGCCCCGTAGGCACCTCTTGCAAACAACACTGTATTTGTACAGTAAGAGCAGCTCTCCATGTCAGACGTGTCCACAGTGTCCTGTACTTATCTCTTTGCGCTGTGGTGCTGATGGAGGTGTGAGGTATGAAGCACCACCCTCATGAAGACAAAGACGGAGCGTAAACACAGAAAGGTAGAGAGCAGTCTTGAGACCTGTATATCTTTTTGATTTTGATGTCTATTCAGCTCATTTACAGTCGGATAAAGTAAAGATGCAAATGCCACGTGAGGCGTTAGATATATACTTTTTAAAGCATTGAGGTGTCGGGCAGAGCAGATGGTGATATTGTGTTAAGCCTTGGAGTGAGAATAGTCCGCTATCAGCAAAGGACGAGCAGAAATTCACATTTTTATTGCATATTTTCAGCGTTTAATCGTACAGACATTGATAGAGGCCGGTTTTAATGTTTTCAATATTTAATGAGCACCTTCTCTAATTTCACAATCACCAATTTGTTTTATAACCTAAGAAAGAACTAGAAGTCCTGAATACTTAAAGAGCCTCGTGGAGTGATTCAATTAGATAAGAGGAGTACAATATTATCTGCATATAAAGAGCTTGTAAGCTTTGTGTTTTTAATAGTGATAGTGGAAATATGTGGCTTTTTGATAGGAGGCCTAATCTGCACTAATGGCTCAGCTGGAGCGAGTCCTATTCATTTACAGTTAACGAGGGAGGGGTCAGATATCCTGAGAGGACATTCTCTAATTCTCTCAACCGTACGGCATGTTGTTCACCACACATGAGTAGATAAGGACCGTCTTTAAAAAAAATATTCAAATACCGTCGTTTGTCAAATAGATATGCTTTCTAGTGCCCTAGATCTACCGTCAGTTTGATTAGGAGCATGGCACACGCTTTAGCTTCCAAGAAAAGTGTCTGGAGTGGAAAGAAAGTCTGCATTAAGAGGAAGGATTAAAGTAAAAATAAATAAATTGATCAACGATGGGGGGACATGTGGCAAACTCACCTGCAGGCATTAATTATTTCGACAGTGTTCAAATTCAGATTCAAATAATAATAATAATAAAAATAAAGTACTCTCACTGCCAGCGGGGGGAGAAAAGCTTCAAATAAAAGGATTTCATTTGAAACAACACTACTGTACTGACAGAGAGCACAAATTAGTGAAATCAACTTAACACCACATTATGGCCTACTTATTCAAATTCTATTCAAACAGATACGCAAGCACCTAATTGAGCAGGAAAAGCAAAACATTAACATGATTCTGGGAGACATTAGTTTGACTTTGTACGTATTAACACTTGGCTTGAATCAAACCGAGAAATAAAATGAAGCACACACATGCACACATTCACACAGACTGCTAAACAAAGACAAACCCCCTGCAGACACCGAGGGCATGCATGCAGGCAGGAATAAATCAGAGCTCCAGCCAGGCAGATGAGGCGTATTTCACACTCAAGGAGTGGCCTACTCTGCGCAGCACCAGGGATCATTAATCTTGAGGAGACAAGCCCTCTGGCCTGAAGCTGGCACAGGTAGACCTGAGCCGGCTGGGCCCGGGCCACGAGCGTACAACACTAATGGTCTCATTGTGTTATCAGTTGTCAGATAGCACAGAGCTGATGCTGTTGACCTAAATGGAAGTGCACCCCTGCCAAGAGCCCCACAGGCCCTCGTGGAGCAGCGGTGTTTGAGCTGGATCTGGAGCATGACTGTCACCGGTTGGATCTGGACAGCAAGATAAGACGGCTCAGGGTCAAAGTTTGGGCTCCAGCATGGAACTGCTACCTGAAGGAGCAGTGTTGGACTCATCTATTATTTATTAGTCATTACTCATTTAAAACGTAATTTCATGAATCCACTTATCATTCCGCGGGAGCAGTGACTCTTCTGATTCTTCTCCGACGTCGGGCAACTTCACTCTCTCCTCACTTCAACGTAACTCGAACGCTTGTGTGCTCGATCTGACGATCAATGGGGACTAATCGCACTGACTTCTAAAGCTCTGGATCGGTAAAACCAGCTTAATGGGAACATTTCCACCCACAGAATGTAAACTTCCCTGTCTTTCAGAAGTCACTCGAAGCTCATTGAGGTTGAGCTATCTAATGGCGGGCTTTTGTCAAACGGAAACTGATTATGATCAAACTGAATTAAACGTGAACAGTTAAGGGAATGCTTCAGCTGAATGACATGAAAAGAGATACATTGGATTTGGAGCTAGTCATGGTTAAACGTTGTGTAATAGTGATACTCGTTACCCGGGGCGGTTGGAGGGAGATGCACTTTCTAAAACTTTACGTTTCAATGTAAAAACCTGTGGAGCTAACAGTAGCAGAGAATGTTTGCACATTAGCTATGCTACGCTAGCTACTGAAGGTATACTGAATGTCTACACAGGCTGCTTTTGGCTTTACAGGAACAGTGTTGTTCTTTAATTTCATCGTCTTCTGTCTCGATCGTCAGGTGATGAGGTGGTTCACTTTTACTCCGTGATATGTAGCTTTAGCTTCTATCTTTATCTTTTTAACCTGATTTTGCTGATGAATCAGTTTCACGTTCTGGATATTTCCTTCCAATATCTGCTTTAGAACCTACTTCATCCATTGTGAGCTTACTACATCGAAAGAACATCATGCAAAACTGACCTTAGATCTACCATAAATGATCCAATCATATTTCTGATAAGATTTTGAAAGGAAGCCACTGTTGCCACTAACAATGTCTTTCACTTGGTGTGGTGTCAAATCAATTGGCAGATCTTTGGCTTAGTTTTACATGTTATACAAACTCATTCTATAATTGTTGTACCGACCATTTACTGCAAAGGCTTATGCACTTATAGGTGTGATGGGGAAAGATCCGTCCTTTAGGAAATTATGAATTTATTCCAGAGCACCACCGAGTGAACTATACCAAAGCAGCAGCAAACATTGTTTGTCTGAAACACTGAGCGGTGGTGAGAGCTGACATTCTATCGAAGCCACACTAATATGAATGTGTTTGGATGACGAATGTGGCCAAACGGATGATGCAGCGATGAGCAAATGAGCCGCAAATGTAAATGTGCAGGTTCTGTATTTGATTTGACTGACGAATGAGAGGCGGACGTGGATTGCCTTCAGCATCGATAGACTTGGAGCGGCACATTGCCCGTGTTAAACTGACTCGTTTGTTTTACTATATTTGTGTTCTGCATGAGATGAAGTGGCAAGGTAAATTATGATGGCTGGTTGAGACCGGCAATTTGCTCCAAACCAAAAACACACTGGCGTTGTTCTCAGGTGCTGCTGAATTCAGCGCTGCAGGCCAACGCCGCTTCATTCACTGCAGCTTCCAGGTGTGTTTGTTTCAGTTTGCGTTTTCAGCCGCAGCTGGAGCAGACAGGACTCGAGTGTTTCTGAAAGCGAGAAATTAACACTGACACCAGTTTGGAAAAGGAAAACAATTAAGCCTGAATTCAGTCAGACGATATTGTTGACTTGTTGCAGCTCGTTTATCTCGCCAGCGTGCACTCACTGTGGCAATTTATTCATTTTTGATGCCACATTTGGTTTCATTTAGATTTACTCCTCTGCAGAGAGAACATTTTAAAATGTTCTTTGTAATGTGTTCATGAAGACCCTGATGACGGCCACAAACCAGACGATTAAGTTGTTCCCTATAATACAGGTTTTCAAACTTCTGTGGGGCCAAGGGCCGGCTCTTTATTGTAACACAGATTACAATGTAAGCAAATGCTTCCGACCATGTTTTACTCTCAGATACCAGTGACACTATTTGTATTCTTAAACCGTTCAACCTAAATACTTCAGACCTGTTTCATAATGAATACGAGAGACACATTTACATCTGAATCATGTTAGTACCGCTTATATCCCTTTTAATAGAGGGTTATCTTATTCAAATTGCATTTGGACTCATCTTGACAGCATTTATACTTTTTCAAGTAATTTATCTTTCATTTTCATCATCTTGTTTTTTTTTTTCTCATAACCAGCAGCAAGAATGGCATGAATCCAGACATTAGAAATCACCAGCCATCTGTAGATATGCCCTCTTTAATGATACAGCACCATTTTATAATTCATAGCTAATACCTGACAGAGTGCCACGGACCCCACTGAGAATGACGGCCTTATGCTACAAATGGTGCTGCAGTTGTGACCGCTTCACACTGATCTCTATGTAGCATTTAAGGAGGTAAAGGCTTCTATAGATATCAGGAAGATGCTCAGTGGCGGGTTACCTCACACAATTCAGCTGTTCTTTTGATTGCTGTTTAACAGAGAGTGCATTTGCAAAGGGAACTAAATCGAAACTTAAATTAGGCTCTCTGTTCATTGTAAATCAATGCTCGGACGGATAGTCCCCGTCTTGATTATCAATGACATCATTGCTGGCTTTGCTTCTAAACTGAGTCAATACACATAACAGCCACAACAAACCTGTGTTCACTGACTTTACCTGGCAACCTGCACTGTGTGGGCCGGATGGATGAACTCTTTCTATGTTTGACTTGTGCTCCTCTGGTAGTTCTAATGTTACATTGGACTACAATACCGTCACAACATGAGTTGTTTAGGTAAGATGGGTTTGAATCCATACTAATCATACTAGTATTCTCTGCAGGCAGAATATAGTACAAACACAATGCTGCACAGAGATGCTTACATCTCTGAGATATTTTTACCAGCCTCCTCTTTTAGTGAAGTGTCTTCATCATCAAGGGTAACTGGGACATTGTCCTTGAATCCCGGAGTTATTTATGACCCACCTTCATAATACACCACGAAAACAACTGACAGTGCGTTTGTCACCAACACTTCCCAGAGCCAGCTCATTGTAAATCCTTTGTCCAACTTTTCTGTCTATGTGCAGAATGCATTTGAAAGTGTGTGTGTGGTGCAGGCCTGCGTGTGTGTGAGTGTGTGTGTGTGTGTGTGTGTGTGAGTGATGAATGGTGACTCACAGAGTCCAGCCACTGTAATACAGTTACTGAGCTTCATAACAGCTCTCAGACAGGCTGGAAAAACTGCACAAAATGAAAATGTTCCCTGCGTGCATTAATAAAAAAACAAAATGTTCATGGAGGTATAACTTACACCGCTGAGGAGATATGTATGACACTGTCACACCAATTTGCCTATTCTCTCCTACACACCCCCCTCCTGCTATGCTCTGTTCTTCTTCTACTTCTTCTTCTTCCTCCTCCCCACCACAGCTCCCTCCTCCCTCCCTCGCACCAAACAGATGGAGGTGTCAGTGGATTTCCACCCAAACACACGCCAGGGCGGAGCTACCTGGCTCATTTGCATGTTCTAGAGTGAGGAGTTGTCTGCTCGGGTCACAGAGGTTCCTCTGCTGACCCAGCTGCTCGGTCTGTCGGCACGGCGGAGAGGTCAAGGGCAGGTGAGCGGTGACAGGAGCAGAGAGCTCCGTGCTGCTTTTCTATTACTGCAACCTCCACATGCACCTTTTGTACTCGCGCTCCTGAAGCAGAGAAAGATAAAGCAGTTTTTTTTAAGCATAACAGTTCGCTCAAAATATACAACCCTGGCCGTATTCACTCAGCTGCATAAATGAATAAGTCTACCATCTGATGTTAACAGGGCTGGTTGTTTACAGAAGGGAGAGGGATGGATTGACTGTGGTGTAAGAATATACCAACGATTTTTTTTTGTTTGATTCCTCAAATAAGGTCTGGGGTTAACACAAGATGTTCTTCTTCCATACAAAATACGTCCCCTCTCCTGAATTCTGAAGCTTTTCCATGTCTTAATAAAAGCATACTAGTTGGCTAAATGAGACTACAAAATAGTGCTTCTTGCGTTGATGTGACCGCGGTCTCGTTCGTTCTCGGCCTGGCATTTTTACCTCTGCCGATGGCATTTAAGCTTCAAAATTCATGAAAGTTGTGTATTTATAAAGATTATCTTGCTGAAAAAAACCCTGCAGAAATATCAAACTTCTGTTTTGCCACAGAGCAATAATCAAACATGGAGGGACCCAGTGCTAACCTCTGGGCTGCAAAAGTACATCTTCCCTGCAACACTCTATAGTTACCTTGAAATAAATGGTCAAAAAGCCAGGAAAAAATGCTGTCATTGTATGTTTCTGCAAACCAAGGATAATGTTGAATGTGGACGCTTTTGCATACAGGCAGAGCAAACTACATAGTATGTGGAGCGGCCGTCATTGAAAGTTACATGATGACAGTTATAAAGAGTGAGAAAGACCACTAAGGGGTGTTAGTGGAGGTGGAGAAGGCTGTTTGTGTCCCATGTGACAAAAGTAAATGTTGACTTGACACTTGTGACACAATGCTACGTGAGAAAGTCTGCTAAGGACGGTTGTTATTTATTCACGCTAGTTACGTCACGTTGTTACGTTATTAATTGAACACAAACCATAATCTTCTTTCTAACCTTAACCAAGTAGTTTAGTTGTCTAAACCTAACCAAACATGTTGCAATGTTAATGTGGTATTATGCGTTTCTGTAACTGTGATAAGATGGACATGAAACTTCATAATGAAACATTTTTAGGGTTCAGAAACTTTGACATTTATTGTATTTCCTGGTTTGCAGAAACCTACATGGCCAACAGTTCTTTTTCTGGGTTTCTCTTAGCTGCTGCTATCTGACTAAAAACATTCTGCAGATTAAAAGAGATGGAGGCAGAGAAATCATCTTGCAATGAGGACTCATGTTAGTTAGCACGAGCTTCTGCCTCCAACACTTAAGTGGGACTGCAGTTCCAGCTCTGCTTAAGGTTCCCTCAGACTCCATTAGTAGACTGGGTGTGGATTTTGAAAAGTTTGGTTATTTAACAAGGGCTCAGCTGTGAGTTTTGCCTCACAGCTACTGTCTTCTTTCTTCAAAGCCACGATGAATTGAATTCCAACACATTCTCACTCCAAACTCATCAAATACAGATGCTTGGTCAGCTCTCCTAAGCTTCACACTGTGACGCTGTACCTACCCGACGTGTCCCCATATAACGGTTCATGATATCTTATGTAAAGCTACTCCTCTTTTTCTCTACATGTTCCTATGAAAGGCAGCAACACCTGTCAATTTCCTCTCGATAGTGCTCACAGTCTATTCAAAATAAACTTCCGTCTTCACAAGAAACTAACTTCTAATGGCAAAAATAACCCCGTGCAGCATACATGACGCTTTCAGCCCATCCATCTCAGTGTCCCCGGCTCAGATATGCAAGAGGAGGATGTCTCGTTGGATTCTATTTCTGGGTGTGCCGAAGCAGGATTTTTCTTCGAATTCCATACCTAGCGGCTTTTAATGAACCACCTCGATTCTGTGCTGCAGTTTTTATTTAAAAATTGCAGCTGCAGCCTGCGTGTATCGAGTGGCTGGTTCACTCAGACAGCAGCTCAGTTCTGCAGTCGGCTCGTGGACTGTGTGTTCTGAGAGTGAAGCAGCAGTAGTTCAGAGTGTCTGAGGCCAAGTTTAGAAAAGAGGTGAACAAACAAAACATTCACTTCAGCCGCACTTCCACCTGAGAAAACCTGTCCTAAAAGGATGATAATAAAGCAAACAGTTCAGGGTTCGCGTTCAAACCCGTTTTATAACACACTTGTTAAGGCCCTCGAATCAGACCCCCGTCCTCATGTATCGTTTTTCACTTTTTCCATAACCATTCTGTAGCATTAC
This sequence comes from Pholis gunnellus, assembly GCF_910591455.1. Classification (NCBI taxonomy): domain Eukaryota; kingdom Metazoa; phylum Chordata; class Actinopteri; order Perciformes; family Pholidae; genus Pholis; species Pholis gunnellus. Next base: position 19,313,783 of record NC_136543.1, on the reverse strand, counting down.
ATTCACAGCACAAGCTTGTTCTCTCCTTTCTGTGTGCATGAAATCAAGCTATCGGCACACTACACTGAGCAGGTAGGCATGGTTGGATGGGTCAAACACAGTAGCCTACTTTCACCCAGGATACACAGTGTTCACGTCCAAAACTAACCTACTCATTTTATCCCAAACAATGATATTTTGCTAAACCCAACCAAGTAGCTTTGTTGCCTAAACATAATTGAGAATGTCTGTGCGAAAAGGCCAAAGTGCCACAAACACTTAAAACACAATAACATTGATAAACATGTAGAAATGTTGATATGAAACATATTTAGTGTTAGTCTGGTGACTGTGCTGTGAATTTCACCATAAAACAATTGCAAACAGCAAATTGTGCTCAGTAAATGCAGCAGAATATATTATTGTCCTCTGTAACACGGCGCCACCATTATTTCCACATAATAGTGTGTTTTGGCATGAGTTGAGAATTGAAGATGCGTCGTTAAACTATCTCTGCTTCTAGTTATGACTTCTTCTGTACCTAAAAACAACTTATTTCTCTCTTTTATGATGCACGTACAGCACCGTGATCTTGTCCCGATCATTTGAATTGTTCAGAAGAGGTTCCATGGTAGAGAGGAACTTTTTTTTCTTTCCTGTAATAGTGCATAAAGTATAATCCTGTTTCTCCCGCTCGGTGTCTCACTTGTTCTGCCTATTCAGGAAAGTAAAATCGTTCACATGTTCCACCCTCTTTGTCACTCTCACTGACAACCAAAAAGAAAAAAAAGAAACCTGCGTGTGAACATATGGAGATTTCTAGTTTTGTCAGCGTCAAGCATCTTAAAAAATAAATAATAAAAGAAGTGCGATGTTCAGCTGATGAGACAGATGGTTCATTAGAGAATCACAAGTATCCCGCTAAGTCTTGCACTCACTTCAGGAACAGACCTCAGAGGACCGAGGCTGCTGCAAGTTAGTTAGAGTGTGCGTGCTGCTTCCTTAAAACAGATCCGAGATATGAATCGGAGATTTCAGTGAGCGCACATCGGATGTTAAAAGTAAAGGTCAGTTTAGTTTAGTTTCAAAGTAACGTGTGTGATCCTTATTGCTTAATGATATCTGAATGACATTCTTTGTTCGCTCCACTTTCTCTTTTCCTTCTGTGACTTTATTCACATCTTCAGTTGTTTTTTTTTTTCTTTCTTTTTTCCTCCATCTGGACAACTACCAAGTTTCAGTTTCCATAGCAACACACAGTATTATTTTTTTTCTCTGGTTCCACTGGTGAAAGCTCAGAGAGTTTGGATTGCAGCTTCTGTGCAAGAGCATTTCATCTGGTTAGAGTGCATGTTCTTAACTTTCCTCCCGCATGAGATAGATTCATCTCTCAGTCATTACTGACAGTCGGGTCTTTGGAGAACACACATACGCTGAAGGTCCGTGTGCACAACGGGCAGATTAACAGGGAGGATATAGTGTTAGCTCAGCAGCACGTCTCAAGTCGTTGTGGTCATAAAGGGTTGCAGTCGGGTTTCTCTCAGCACCGCTGTTGTCTTTTCCTGAGTGCTTATGAATTCTCCATCATTGTCTTCCTTTGACCCCGTGATGTTTTCCATCAAAGTCAAGGCAAAGTGGTTATGAGACATACATGGAGGTCCTTTTGGTTTTGTTTACTGTTCGACTGCAGCCCAGGCCTCTGTGGTAGAGAAGAGGTCATGTGGTGTTTTCTCGTCTTCCAGGATTCATATTCTCTGTGTTTGCTCTCTATCGGCCTGATGTTGTCCTACTGTTCCTTGTAGATTTCTTCCTTTGCTTTCCCTATCACAGTTTGAGATTTGTTGTTTTGTTTTTGGGCCGGTGGTCAGAGCATAGTGGGTGTCATGTTGTACAGATTGAAAATCTTTGGAGAAGTTTTAGATTTTGAGCTCTATAAATAAACCTGACTTGATTTGACGTTGACCTGTGTCTTCTAAAACAACATAGCATAGCTGTGGGAACACATTCTGAGTCGTGCTTAAGTCACGGTTGGACTCTCTCCTTGAGTTTACGTAAGTGAAACACTAAATTCAGCTTTTAACCCCTTTTTTTTTACCCTGTTTGGCTATTTTGTGCAGTGCTTGAGTAACCTTCTGTTAACGGGCTCATTCATGGCAACACAGAGACTCAATCACAGGTTATCAGAGGTTCATGTAAACAGATTAACCTCACCCACGTAAGGCCAACAGCCAGGTATTTTGTGTCGTGTGCAACGCAGCCAATGAATACATCACGCCACGTCAAACAGGCAGTGAGAGAGCGAAAGGTTGCGCGGTGATGACTGCGTGTCTGTGACTGCTGTGTGAAAAGCTGCCTTTTTCATTTTCACCGTTTCACTGTATGTGTGATCGCTTACACATGACACATGAGGCCCAGCTATTCATCCGGGAGTCACAGTGAAATATAAAGAGGCTCGAGAAACCTCCTTTTTTGATAAGCATCTCAAACACATGCCTTCCCAACATGAAGGCATGTGTTTCCCTGTGAAAATATTGTTGAATCAAACCAGCTTTAGTCAGTGTTCATACTCCCCTTTTGAAAAGCCCTGATACTCATTTCCATTTTAAGAAGAAAAAAGCTTACTTCAGACCATTAATATGATAATATCAGCAAGCCGAGTGCTGTTCCAATGATTCTCATGCACGGAAAGTAATTGTCCATTTATTCAGAATCTTTTTCCCTAAGTAATATATTCAAATTGATTGAATTCTGCTCTCGGCAGGCTGAAACCTAATATTTTGATGCTCCTCAGGGTTTTTGGGGCGTTCACTGTCAATTATTTAATAAAGAAAAATAATCAAAGGGTGCCACAAAATGTAGCCATTTACCCCGAACAAAAGAGAGATAGTTCACAAAGAGATGAAAAACTGAGGATATTCCCTCAAGGCGTTACTAAAATCATAATTCAATCAAGCAGGCGGTTATTTCAGCTGGAGGAGGTTGAAGGAGGAGAGAGCTGAAGATGATGCTGACAGACAACTCTGTGTTGTCGATATGAGAAAGAACACATTTTACTACGTTATTGTGATGAACATTCGCTTTTAACTCTTAAAACACATATTGCAAATTGAAATTGTCAGTTGATTGTTGACCCTGAACACGGCAGCCGACCAGACAATCTCACCTCAAGGTTCACTTACTTGCTTGTTGTCCGGAGTTTTCCACCGTACCACGCGGTCTTCATCATTTTGAATAGCTGCTTTGAGTTGGGATTGTTTTAATCAACCGCTTTTTCCAAGTTCGAGAAGCAACTGTTGAGCTCAACTTTAGGGCCAGCATAAATAAGAAGCACCAAAAGTGCTCAGAATAGTGGAAGCTTTAAATGTAAAGTTTGATATTTGAATTCAATATTGTGACAATAATCAAACTCCAGAGCAGAGTGTTTATGTCCCTCCTTAACACAATGATATATATTTCTGGTTCCTATTAATCTTTCCACGTACCTCCTGGTAACTGGTTGGAAATCACTTATCTTGAGCACTTAATTTAATGAATTAAAACCAAAAGTGAGTGCACATTGTCAGTAATAATCCCCTCCCTGCATAAGATAACCGTCATGGTAGTTCACAGTTAGAGCCAAGAAGTTGATCTGTAAACTGTCATCAATAGACAGTTTGGGTGATAATTATACATCTTCTCTTCCAATAATTTAGACCGACCTTATTATGTGTTTAACGGTTGTCTATATCAAAGTATTAGTATATATAGCATTCAACAACTAACAAGCCTCTCTGTGCATTGTGTGCACGGTTTGGCCATGGATCGGCCGTGCGTTTCTTTCAGTGCATGTGAGCATGCTGGCTAGCTCACAGCCGCTCTGCCCTTCCTTCATGCTGCGTTTACAGCCGATTACGCCATTTTGAGAGCCGTCAAGAGGCAATAGATAAGGTCTGAGTTTCAAATTTAGCACCTTTTAAACCCCAGAAAATGTGTTGTTAATAATAAGAAGAGGGAAAGTTGTTTGCATATAAAAAACGTAATTGATGAAAGGCAGTCACCTTTCCTTTAAATGTTCTCATGTTGAAGATAGATTCACCTTTGTACTTTGAAAGACTAACGGATAAGCCCCTTTTTTTTTTGGATATGTGACCTTTTGAAATGAAACCCTTAAAAGTGAGGCGTGACACTCGATCTTTCGCTACACCTGCCACCTCTTGTTAAGTGACTCAGAGGCTTTCGGGCGATGGCGAGGGAAATGAGCAGGGCGGCGCTGCGCTGTAGCATCGGTGTTTCATCTTTACTGTACGAATAAGGAGGCTAGTGAGACTTAACCCCGGACTCTGTAGATCTTGGCGGGTCGCTACCCGTGAGGCCGCAGAGGCTGGCCGCAGAGGCTGGCCGCCACGGCGAACCCCCCGGATGACAGAGCCGGCAGCAATATTAGCCTCCAGGCAGCACCGAGGGATCCAGAGAATCTAGAGATGTCCGATTTCTGTCCCTTCGCAAGTGGAGGAAAGAGGGGCGGGAGGGAGGGAGGGAGGGGTGGTGGAAAATGTGAGAACAAAGCACGGAGCAGGAGCGAAGAGGGGAGAGTGATAGATGGCACACTGTGATGTCTCCGGAGGGTTTGAGAGAAAGTGAGAAAACGAGGGAGAGCACGAGAGGAAGAGAGCTCCAATGTCAGCTGCAGGATCAAAGGAGAGAAAGGGGGAGGCAGACGAAGGCACCTGAAATCCATTCAAATTAAAACATACGCTGACACAAGGTCGGCACATGAATACAAAGACGACTTTGTTTGTTTGAGCCTGTTGAGAAGAAGAAAAAAACGTCTTTGTAGGGCACGTTGTACACATGCGAGTGTTTGTCTGGCTGCTTGCCTGCGTGGAAGTCGTACACAACTGTGAGCATGTGTGTGGACATTTGGCGTGTGTGTGTGTGTGTGTGCGCTTGTGTTTGTGTCTATGGCTGGAGGTAGGCGAGCCTCAGGGAGCAGGGAGCTGGGGACTTTTGGGAAAGGTCGTGAGGCACAGTGGCTTGGCATGGTGGCATATTTCATTTATAAGCTCACTGGGGCATAGCTGTGCTGCAGGGAAGATAAAGCTGTAACTCCTCAGTTTGTGCTCAAAATGCAGGGCATGTTCCACTCGTGAGGGGAAAAACAAAATCTTCCTCAAGACTCGCAAGTAAATTAGTGATGTTGCCGTGGTTGATTTCATCAGAACAACACATTTTTTAATAATTTGTTTATTTCACCCAAATATTCAATGTTGGATTGCATCGATTCGAATAGAAACAGACACAGGGAAGATGGGGCAAAAGGGGCATTTGTGTGTTGTGTTTCTCTATTTTTTATGTTAGCATTGCAGACAATGACTTTTCATTTAATCTTCCCAGATTCTGTTTTTTTTTTATCCTAAATTCTGTTTTTTAAACAATCGTAAATCTTGTGTACAATATTGGCCTTTCAACACAAAAATGATCATGCAATTTAACGTGCATGAGCTCTGCTGTAAATCTTTGTGACGCTGATAACGTTCATGTTCGTTGACAATGAGTCAGAGAGTTGGTTGCTTTTGAAAAGAGTTCAAGTGAACAGACATCTCACAGTGTCAACAAAGACATATAACATTATACTTTACTGAGCTGTCGAACTGAGCTGCATGAACTGGTAACTGATCCAACCGGCACAGTTCAAACGTTGGTACATTCAAAGTATCTTCATTTTCAACTAATTTGTTTCGGTTGATGTCGTGTTGAGATGACGAAATAGCAGCCGTCTTCAGACACACTTCATTCATACAATGGAGTGTGACGGGGAAAGAGAGTCTGTGAAGGTTGAATGTTTTCAACGTGGACAGAAAGCTGACGGTGCTGTTTTATTAAAGGTCCAGGATTAAGCTGCAACATTGTCAAGGCGGTGAGCAGCAGCCTTCTAAGACATTTTTAGGTGACAAATCACCCGAAAAGCAAAAACTATCACAGTAAAATCCTCTCTTCAAGGAATCCGACATGCTCCTCTCTGGTCAGAGATGCAGGTTCCCGAAAATAAGGAGCAACAGGTTCAAGTGTTCATGTATTTCATAAGAGATCTCAGTTCTAATTCATCATAAACTGCCTCTTGGTTCCTCGCTCAGCTTTGCACTTTGATCTTATCTGGTCTCTATTCTTATTGCTGTTGTTTTTCTTGCTTTTATCACATAAACAATTTATTCTGTATTTTATATTGTGTGTAAAGTACCAGCATTTTGAATGTCTTCAGTTGTATTTTTATCTGTTTGTGATGCCCATGTCTATAATGCATTATATAAACATACTTATAATGCATTAAAATATGCTTATAGCACTGCATAATCATAGTTATAAGCCCTCATACATATTCATAATGCTTTATGACAAATATCACACATTCTGAAGCATAATGATTTATTAGAGAAAGTATGATAATTCTTCATAATTGCTGGTCTCTCACAAACATTTGTTTTGCAATGATCATAGTGTATTATAATGCCCATCGTATTATATTATGATCTTTCTATATAATGCTTTATAATGTGCTATTCTAAGCTGTCACTGTTTGCTTTAACTTCAGTAAAAATGACATTTTGTTCTTGTATATATTTAATGATGTTATCACTTTACTTAAAATAAAGAGAGAGCACTTAACTTATAATCACAGTATAATGCATTATAACAGTGATTTTAATGCGTTATATAAAAGATTATAATGTATGAAAACTATGGCATTTAATACACTATGATTGTTGCAAAAAATGTTCAGTGAAGTAGTATGATACTTTGCCTTATTAGTCATTATAGAGAGCTTTATAATGTGTTATGGTTATTGTTATAAAGCCTTCTGAATATTCATGATTTATACAGTGCAATAAGCAGACTTGAGCATATCATAAGTATGTCTATAACGCATGAGAAACATCGGCGTCACAACAAAGATCTGAAGACAATATGATTCACTCCTTGTTAACCAGCTATCAGATGCACTAACGTCTCAACAGTATTCATTTGGGTGTATTCCATTCACTCCCATACATCACCGGAAAGATCTCATCCCACTGAAACTCAGCTGGCCAGCAGGAGAATGAGATCATGCTGCTCCCTAGTTTGTCATTTAACATATTTCACGTTTCTTTCACCTTTAGCGCTGCTCAATACCGTCTGACGGCTGACCTTTTAGTGGGCGAATGAGAAAGGCCTCTAACTGTAAGCACCCACTCACACACAAGCGAGGACAAATAAGAGAGTGCACGCACTCCTTCTAAGGTCAACGCTCGAGGCAGTCAATAAGAGCGGTGAGCTTTTGTGTTTGCCAATGCCTTCCAGCCAACAGTTTGACAGGGCGATATGCTCGAGATGAACGCGAGGAAGGGCTAATACGTTGATGGAGATACATAGTACATGTAACACACACACACACACACACACACACACACACACACATTCAAATAGGTGGATCGGTTTTGATGTCAAAAGGAAAATATGACACTTCCTAACCTCGCCACATCCTCTGCTCAACATGTTTATGCAAACCTGATTTAATGGGGCCTTTTGTCACTCAAACATTGCTGCAGCAGTGAAACATCCAGACACACAGGCAGGCAGGTAAACAAAGGGAGAATCGTTCACATCAGCTGCACAATCTCACACACACGAGCACAGAAAACCCACCCGGAGCTGTGGGGACGCTGCTCCAGACGCCTGCAGAGAGGAACATTAAGTCATACAAACACCTTGATTGTCAGCCTTGGCTGTGAAAGGGGGTGGGGGGGGAGATGGATGTTCTTTAGCCTCGGCTGCTCAGGCAGTGATGAACGACCAGATAATTTCCAAGCTACACACACACACACACACACACACATCTGTACGAACACTCGTGAAAAAGCACATATATATTTAAATATACAAAATAACACAGACACACATGCCTGCATACCTGCACAGGGCACACACTCATGCAGAGTACACACATGCACACTGTCTCCTGCAGTCCACGTGGGCTGGAAGTTTCCATGCTCTGCCCGCTGATGACTGACTGCTCACAGTAAAGAGATCCCACAAGAATCCATCGCTGTTCCACCGACTCAATATAGACAGATGGAGGCAGAGGATATTGGTTCGATATGAAAAAAAAAAAAAAAGAAAAGATGGACAATTACAGAGAGGTGTTTTATGGTCTCTCTGGAGATAATGGGATGAGGAAGGCTGGAAGAAACAAACTGTGCCCTGCACTTAGGAAGCATTTTCACTTTATTTTATTAGACTGCAGTAAAATTTGTAAGGTGGAAATAACAAGAGAGGGGCCAGAGTGACAATCTCAGCAATCAACTTTATTTATGTCTTTTCTTCTCTTTTTTAAAGATAGGACATGTGGTATTCTAACGTCAATAAACCTCTACCATGTGTGAGAACAGTGCAATTACTGTGAACCAACAAGTAATTAACCATTATTAACACACAGTGCTGTTCTTCCACGGTGGTGGAAAGACAGATGCAGATCCTCTAGTTAAGTGAATGTGACAATTCCACACTATAAGAACACCCTAAGGGTCCTGCACTAAACACCTGATCGTAGTACAGAAGTAAATAAGCTACATGGTGTGGAATAGTATAAGAAAAGAATACAAAATAAAGCTACTCAATTCAGAAGAATGATCCCTGGGAGAGTATTAAAGAGCTGGATTCATGTTATTGATTATTATTATTGAGCAAAATGATTGTATATTGTAGTTATTCTTGATGCTTGTCGTTGGTGCATCCTGGTCAGATTCTGCACAAAATCAGACGAAATCCTGCAGGTTCAGCAGAAAACCCTTCAGCTCAGACTGTAGCGCGGCCTCCAGCAGAGACCAGCTCACAGCGCCTCTCGTGCTTGGAAACACCACCAAATCAACATAAAGTGAAGGTTTCTCGTGGGAGCATGAAGTGAAGTAGAACTACCTCACATTTGTTCTTGAGTACTTAAGTAAATGTACTTAGTTACATTCTATCACTGATCTTCCAGCACAAATAGAGTTTAAAGCTTTATTCCTGCGCAGCCCAGTATCAGCAGGAATCATAATTCTAATTAATAATTAATTATAATAATACTCCATTAATAGTATAAATCCTGCATATCAAGATTCACTTCCAGTGCCCATGTTCAGCATGTAAGCACTGTTCTCGTTGTTGTTCAATGTTAGCGCTGCTAGCACTGTTAGCGCTGCTAGCACTGTTAGCTGAGAGGCGGCGGCTGAGAGCCATGTTCAACTTTGCGTTTAGTTCCTGGTTTCCATGAGCAGATATTTGAAAATATATACAAATAACATTAGCCTTTAATATGATCTGGTTTTGTAGAATCATCTTGGATATTACGTTACTATTATTACATGTACTGTCAGTACAGAAATCCCCTTTAATATGGATTAGATGCAACTCAGTTGTCAGTAATGTACTGTATCAACACATACATTCTCTTATTATTACCATAACTGCATGAAGTGCACAAAGTGGCGTACTTGAAAAAGATTTACAGAGAAAAAACGCAAAACGTTGAAAACATGTCCATGATGTTGTTCATCACCTGTTGGCGAGAGCTCTGTTCTATATGAGTACACACTCTGTCTTCTGGAATACCGAGCAATATTTGGCACATCAAAAATACAATTTAACCCAACCTCTTGGTCAGATTGGAGGGTTTAGTTACTGCTCTACATTCTACATTGTTCTGAAAGAAGAATGATGGTGGGGGGGAGGGGGAGGTATTGATTATGAGCATTTCTCATTTCTGATTGATATGACACAGAACTTCATGAACACGTTCACTTTCCTAACTGGTTTTAGCCCGGCGCGTGGTCTTGTCTCTACTGCTAGAAATCTCCAGTGTTTTCTGTTTCGTGTTTTTTGTTTGACAAAGCGCTGCTGTTGGTAGCTGAGCATGAGCGGTGACTGACAAATGACTGAGGCAGAGAAAAGAGCACCGCCTACAGAGCCCCAAACTTCATCAACAAAAAGTGCGCACACTGTGTGATTGACAGACGATCTCTGGGAAGTGCAGTGCAGAAACACCCCAGTAATGAGCACCTCAGATGGAGCCATAAAAAAAGTCTTCATGGATTACCATTTTAAAGACAGCTCGCGCTCGCTAAGGCTCCAGTCAGAAATGTAAAGGAGATGGAATCTGTGAAGTGAGAGGAGTGCAAAGATGGTGGCGTGGGGTTGAGAGTATTCACATGGTTGGACTTGTCACTTTCCTGTCTGGCCTCTCAGCCTCTCTGACCCCCCCCTCCCATGAGTTTCCTCCTCTGCAAGGGGTGATGGAGATGGGGGACTAATAGTGTGTGTGTGTGTGTGTGTTTGATTATGTGTATGCATGTTTATCAGTGAGTCCCTCTGTGCGTGCAGTTGTGTATCCCAGTGTACTGTATGTGCATTTGTTGCACCTTTATATATGTGTGTGTGTGTGTGTGTGTGTGCATAGTCCCCTTTTTCTATGTGTGTGTTGTTTATCACTGGCCTGTCACCGGTCTCAGGGTGCTGGAGACACCCGATCTGTAACAGGTGGATACACTCCAGCACACACACACACACACACACGCCATGCAGAATGTAAAACAGCTTGGCTGGCAGCCATCAGTCCCAACACCATGTGTGTGTGTGTGTGCCTCTGTGCATGCATGATTGCATGTGCATCTGACATGGGCATGTTTTGATGCTAATGAGTAACCATGTACTATTTGTCTGTCATTTCAATGTATTGGTGTGTGTGTGTGTGTGTGTGTTTGTGTGTTTGTTATTTAGTGTGTATTTATATGACAACGGTGCTGTTTGTGAATTCAGCAGTGGTTTTGTCTCTGTGTCAAGGTGCAAAGATCTGCACACACATCTCACTCTCTGTCGTTTATTCTCCGACACACACACACACACACACACACACACACACACACACACACACCGCCAGGCCATGCCTAGTTAGCGTAATGACACATTGGAGGGACATCAACTGTCCAGGAAGGTAAACAGTAGTGACTGGAGGGCCCATTACTCCCGGTCATGCCTGAAGGAACACATTTCAGATGCTCCATCATTACCGGCCGTATTAAGCTACAGTAGGAACCAGGAACAGTGAGGCAGCAGGTCCTTTCTGTCTCTGAGGAATGCTGTAAAGTTTAGTTGGATAAACTGCTTACTTTGCTTATACTTTCCTCAATCCTTTGCAGGGTTTCGCTTACTGGCGATAGATGGTGACGACAACTTTTTTTTATTAAACTTCTATTATTAACATGCACCTTGTTAATTAGGGATCTTTAGTAGAGCTGGTAAATAAAAAATGTTACCGTTGGGCTGGGGCGAACATGTTTTCAAACCCCCCAAAGCATCACTATCATCAGGCTTGGCGGACGGTTATTTCAGCACTCGGCACTCCTACCGAGCACCTTTTCAGCACCCTGGACAGCACCCTGGCCGACCAAAACATATGTTTTTTCCCCTCACACAATCCACCAAAACTGTTCATATGAAAACATTTGTATTATAACCCTAGTTACCATAAAACACGGGCTAGGTGTTTACAACCTTTATGCTAGGCTACGCTAACCAGCTGCTGGCTAGTATTCATATTTAAGGTGCAAGTATGAGAGTGGTATCGATCTTCTCATCTCTTCGGAACGGGATTAATTCAGGGCTCAACACCGTTTACCTGAGGAAGTAGCATTTACCCAAATCCACCCAATGAGCGTCTACCATGGTTGTATTATAGAAACCAGGCTGTTTCTGTTGAAAACTCTAACATCACTTCCGTTTTTTGTTCTTTGTTGCTATATTATATATCCTCATGGTTACACCAGTGTAACCAGAATGACCAGCGTCCCACCAGCCTTCTGCGCTACCTGGGATTTAAAACTGCTGCTTTAGTGTAGTGCCATTTTTAAACCATTGTACCAAATCAACATTCAGGGTAACAATAAGATAAATTATGAAACCGCATCAACATTTTGATCTCCAACAGATCTGTAACTTTTTTTCCATCCACTTAGCAAAAGAAAAAACTTTTCCCCCATAATCAGGACATTGTAATTATACATGAGAGCACAATACAAGAAGGTTACCGTCTTTATTAAAACATCCACATCTGAGGTGACGACACGACGAACCTTCCAGCTCTGTTGTTCTTTAACAATAAACTTAATGAATTCCTGGAAGAAGGCAACGATTACGAGTCAATCAGAGACGGAGCTGGGCAACTGCCAATGGCTTTGAAAAGAGGTCATTTGTCATGCGGATGAGAGGGCCCTTCAACATTTTCAAAAAACTCTCCCACAGCGCTAACGTTGGTTAAGATACCGCGAGCCAATGGTTGGCTGCCCCACGTCTAAATGAATCAGCATTTTGTTGTTGTTGTTGTTGTTTTGGTGATTTTAGTGATTAAAAAAAACACCATTTTATTTCTATGAAAAGAAGAATACAAGACCATTGATGTGTTTGTCACAGCCAAGCTGCTTCTGTCTCCTCTACTGCAGCTTTGTCTCTGAAATCACAGGCTCGCGCTGCTTCCAACAATCTATTAAAAACAGCTTGCAGCAGAGATATACAGGCGGCTTGACAAAAGTAATATATCATGTTGAATAGCATGCGTTTTCATATAAAATAAAACAATTTTATCATATAATTAATGTCTTATCCTCTCTAGGGCCATCCTTGTCTAGTGTGTGTGTGTGTGTGTGTGTGTGTGTGTGTGTGTACAGGTGTAATGTTTTGATGGTGTTGTCCGTAAAGTGTGGAGGGGTTGTTTTTATTGGTGGAACAGCAGCTGCAGTCTCAGCAGTTCCACCGGCTCTAAAACCTGACAGAACAGCTCTTGTCTGGGCCGGAGGACATTGGTGCTACTCAGCTACTGTGTGTCTGCACACATTCTTGTCCCAATAGCTCAATGTTTTTTGGGTTTTTTTCTTCAGCGGAGAAACCAGTGTTTGGGGAGTTTATTGGAAAATTAAGTAAGGGTGGTGTATCGTGTGTTGTCTTGGCAAGAACAGAAGACGTATTACACTAGCACGCTGCAGAGTGCTCAGCCTGTGAGTCTGCTGCTCCAGCACAATGTGTGCGAGTTTGAACGCTGTCTGCTACCGTTGTGTTATTCAGAGAGTTTTTATTTTTTTTTATTGATCCCTGAACTTTGTTAGAGGATACGAGGAAGAGTCACGAAGCATTTAGAATCCTCACCGAACTTTTCCCCTTTTCTTTGGTTAAAATTCTTCTAATGTTCCTCCTGAGAAAACTGAGCAGAATATATGAACTATTCAAAATTCAAAATTCAAAATGAGCCGAAATGAAATTGTAAATCCACTCAGGATGGAAATGACAGATATCTCAGGGTTTGGTTTTACTTGGTTTCTTTATAAAGTACATTTAAAAACAACAAGAATGGACCCAAAGTGCTTTCAAGTTGAGGCGGGTGAGTAAAGATCTGCCTCAATACAGGAACACAGCGTTAAAGACATAAAAACCTGCATTAAAGGCAATGATACATGATATAATACAATACAACTGTAATGCACCAATCAGACTTCTTCTGTCCCGTTACTGATACCTGGACGATCGAATACCAATGTTTAACTAATACTGAGACTTGGATCATTCTTTCATGAGTAAAGAAACATCTGACTTCACTTCAATATTGGTTTCCAACAAATAACGACAGAGCAAAGAGAGAGTAAATAAAGTTACATCAGCTACTCACACTGGAAGAGAGATATATGTATATAGCTATAGAACATGCATAGTTTACACAACATAAAGAATATACTAGAATACATAAACATACCAAACAACTAGTTCTACGATATAAAAGAAAACCTGTCAGGGTAACATACGATTCATAGTTATTTTCACTGCGATGAGACTGGGAGTGCCATGTGCACGGTTAGGGAAGGAGCAAAACAGAGAGGAGCATGGAGACAGAAACTAGAAAGCTGAGAGTTCTCTGTGAGAGAGAGAGCTGAGGTGTTGTAGAGAGTTATCGCTTTGGGCAGGAAAGCTTTCCACAATCGTTACTTGTGACGGCGGAGCTGAATCAATCTGTTTGAGAGAGAGAGCTCCGCTGTCTGTCCAGTCGGTGGTCAGGATTATCTATAATGAATCACAGTTTGTTCAGTGTCCTCCTCGACTTAGCACAACTTTTAACGATGTCTGGTTAGCAAGCCAATCGTCCCGCCTCAGTAATCAGTTCATTCAGTCCGTCGGTGTCATCGGTTCCGATGCAGCTCTCCCAGCGGAGTAGTTCAGTGTAGAACAGTCCGATGGATTTCCAAAAAATCTTGCTGCACAAGTTGAAGGATCTCCAATTCCTCAGGAAATAAAGTCTGCTCATCCGCTTCTTATCTACGCCAAAGGACCACGGGCTCAGGGGCTACGACTTTATCTAGGCGTCTCACTATTTCACAACACTGCAGGTTTTTGGTAAAGTGACGAGAACAAATGCAAAGTTAGGCATCTCATATCAGAGACGCCTTCGGCCGCGTCACTTTTTTTATTTTCTATTTATTCATTTGATCGTCTCTCTGTCTTGCCTTGTTTGGGTATTGAGATCACATCTGTGCTGTCTGGAGCTCTAAGTGATGATCAAGCTGTGAAAAGGAACGGGAGCTGAAGGCACATTGGACAGTTTAATTATATCAACTTAATTATAAGGGATTGTCAGAGAGTAATTAGTGTGAAATATTACATGAGCTCCGACCTTTATCATTCTGAATCTCAGGATATTAATGCGTACGGGTGTGAAAACTGGGTCAGTTTGGCTGTATTTCCAAGGTAACAGAGGTCAGAGTTACTTACTTCATCAATATCCATTTTGGCAGGTCTCCCAGAATACTTCAGATCGCATTCGTCAGGTTTTATGGACCAAAATGTTTTCGTCTTTTTCACCAAAGACATAATTTTAGCCATCAAGTGTATGAGGCACAGCGGAGCAATTAAAAGCTGGAGGCTTCATTTAAACGGTGCCACATGTGCAGATTCCCCATCCATTAAGCCTGCTTCCTGATGAAATGGACTGATAGACTATAATATAAGGGAGATTTTAATCATGAGGTTTTTAAGTTGCATAGCTCTGGATAAGAATAGATGAATCTGTTTACTATCTTCTAGACAAAGTTACGCTGTGCAGTGTCGGCACAGTGGATGTTCAACAGCATGAACCAGGATAAATCAGCTCTGACTCTTCTTTATCTCATCGCTGTATTCGACTTTAAACCACATGAACATTAACGGTATCATTCATTCATCTCCACAGTGCATTTGAAAAACTGCTTCACATGATTTGTAACTATAATAAGATAAATACAGTAACATAAAGTAATATAGACCAGGAGATTCATGCACCTGCAGATAACATTCATTATGAAAACAGGTCACAAATACGTAGTTTCATTATTCAAAAAGACTTTTCCATGCTGGGCACTGGAGGTTTTATTCAGCAAATGTGATGCAACTGAAGGAAATGGTGTATTTGTGAGGGACTATTTTTCGATTGAGGACTAATACGTGCTCGTGAGTATTGGCAGCAGGACAGTGTAAATGTGTGTATGTGGGAGTGACTCTCAATAAATGACGGCGTGTTCACGGTGATGGAGGAGCGTGTCACCCTTTTAATGGCGCATTTAGGAAGAAATGTCAGGATGCACATACAACACCTGTTATTAGAATCAATTTGTTGTGTCGTTAGCCTTTTAATGGGATTTATTGACTACAAGCACTTACAAAAAGTTCTTGCAGCAGGTAAAGGAATATAGTTTCCTTTGCAGACAGGCAGCAGGTAATATGCAAAAGGAAAATAAATAAATGAAATAATCCTCAGTGTCCTTTAGTTTGCATATACATATCATCAAAATGTTAATAACAATAAAAGTCAGTGAGGAAAGTCATTTTCTGGACATTTACATCTCAAAATGAGGTTGTTAGTTTTGCAATAAAAGAGCCCTGTGGAGTTCTCCTATGAACAAAGTGTCTGTGTTTCTTACTAAAAGTCATTATGTGCATCCTCGAGGCTCTAAACAATGAGTGGAATGCATTTACGTCCCCCATAAAACAGTTTCCAATCAACAGTTTATTACTGATTAATTAATGATGTATAGTGACAGGAGTGTGTATTGTGTCACCTGCGTGCTTCCTTCCTCGTGAGTGTTTCTGATGCAAACAAAATGGGGACCGACTCGTTTTAAAACAAATAATATCATTTAATCTGTGCAAGAACAACACACGACAACACATTTCCATTCAAGCAAACGGAGACCACTTATAGTGACTTATTATCACATTATATTGCAATACAACAGAAATGGTGATACATATTCAAAAGATTATAATGGCCAGCAACTATTAATACTTGACATGACACTTGACCCATTCTTATTTAGGTTTATGACACTTTATAACTCATGCAATGCTATAGATAGATTGTAACGCATGTTTGTCATGTAATATAAACACATAGAAAGTGTAACCAAACGTTTAAAATAAACATGTGGTCATTTTGATTTTCATTATCTCGTCTATGTCACTAACACCTGTAATGCTTCACCTCCACTAGTCTTACAATATAGTATGAATATAGTAAAGTTTATTATATCGTAAAGTACTGGAGGGACAAGTTTCTTTTTTTTGTAGGTCAACTCAGAAGTTAGCATCGCAAACGTTAAAATCTCTTGAGCTTGTATTAACCACAGACCTCATTTCAGGCATCTAAACAAAACCACATTCAGAAATCTGGGTTTCTGGGTTTAAGACTCATTCCTGAAGCACAATGCCACCATGTACAAGCTAGAATGGGATGTCTGTGTGTGTGTGTGTGAGAGTGTGTGTGTGTGTGTGTGTGTGTGTGTGTGTATATTATTTTTATTTTCCAAACACAGTTTTCACGGATTGCACAAGTAAACTCACCGGCTCTATTTTGGATCACACGTACACGACAGTGTAGCAGTTTGATGAATCAATGCATTTGCATCGGCTTCAAATAACATTAACCTTATTTCACCTGCGTAACTCCAATCTCACCTCCGTCTGACCTGTAATTTAACAAGTTATTCTGCTGCTGCTTTCCTGCTCTCTCTCTCTCCCAGTCTCTCTATTTCTCTCACCGTTCCATCCACACAAAAACCTCTCTCTCTCTCTCTCTCTCTCTCTCTCTCTCTCTCTCTCTCTCTCTCTCTCTCTCTCTCTCTCTCTCTCTCTCTCTCTCCTTTCTCTGAATGGCTGTCATGAGTCATGCAGTACATTTAAATGTTAAATACTAAGGTGGAGGTCATGAGCCATTTCCCAACACATTACCAGCTAATGGTTCACATCTTAATAACCTAACCAGTCTGGTCATATTCTCTTGGGTGGACATTAAGACCACAGGCTTTGAATGGAAAGCACTGAAGCTGTATGAGGCGTTCACTGCGGAGATTGATAGTCAAAATTGCAAGTTATTTGTTGGGGGAGGAGACAGATTAGCACTGCTGAGATGAGGAAAAGCTTTTCTTTGGAAAGAGAGAACATATTGCGACACCGTATAATGGGGAGAAGTTTTACTCGGCTGCGAGGCGGTGCTCCCTCACACACACATGCACCACCTGGGGAGATGCTGATCTGTGTCTCTGCGTGAATTGTCTTGGGACGTCAGACAGCTTAGTTAAAGAAAAGGATCAGTGTCTCTTCACAGTAAACAACACGACAATCTAAAGTCGTGTGGGAAAATAGAAAACTAAAGGTGCACTCAGCAGAATGCAAATCTCCGCCAGGTGTGTCTGCAAAGGCCACAGCTGTAATGTGTGATCACACATTATGTCTAGCGGCGACTTGAAGTGTTTTTATATGCTTTTTCTTAACAATACGCATTATAATACGCGTGAGGTTTACGTTCCAATAAAAATGGCCGCGACTGAGCGGTGGCAATGCAGTAGTTCCGTTAGCTGTTAGCCAAACACAACCTTCCAATGGCAGTTTAAAAACGGGCAATAAAAGGTGTTACGAGCAAGTGTGAGTCACCTCAACAACTAGAGGTCCTTGAGCACGCAGCCGTAACCCGGCCAGTCAAAATGTTATGCAGTTTGCCCGCAAGCAGAATGCAAGATTAGCTGTGGACAGACACAGATGTGCAACACTCACTCACTCACAGACGCACGCATGCAATTGCATGACTTTCTCGGAGACAACAAACAGTTTTGCAAACATTTGCTTTTGTTACATTATAGTATATGCACGTGTGTGTGTGCGTGCGTGCGTGTGTGTGTGGGTGTGTTCCAACAGATTGTGAGAAAAAAAAAAAGATTGAAACTGCAGAATTTCCCGTCTCAGACTCACCCACACTGCCTTTAGCGAGCCATCAATTTGCTGGCTTGTAGAATGTGAGCTGGAGAGTGACAGCCCGGCTGTTACAGACTGCTCCACTGCTTACTTAGGCTATTAGAGATTAATCAATAGATACATAAAAAACCTCACAAAGTGTTTCATTAAATTCACAATTTCGGGATTTTCGTCATAATCTCCACACAACAAACGCTGATATCTAATTAGGCCGACATGTTGACATGGCAAGCACAGGTGGAGCTAATTACATTAACGATGGCTGCATTCCACTTAGGTGTCCCGGTGTCAGGGCCCTTGTTGTTTCTGTTGACTCTCTGCCACGGCTTCCTGGCCCTCCTAAATGAAATTAAGTCATTGTTAATGTTGTTAATACACCTGTGCTTTGTTGCCATGGCCAGTAAACATGTCTGCTGTGAGAATTTATGTCTCCTGGATGCAATGTTTGTTTAAAATAAAGATTTATAATGAATCTGTTTCAGAGAATGATTAATCAGGATCAGCTATGTTGGCCAGGTAAGAGTACACATTGTACTCTTTGTGCATACGCAGATATACAAATACAGCTAAAAACAAGTACCAGAAAGATGAACAAGAATAAAGAAAGATGATGAATACATTATGTATACAACAAAAAGTAACAACAACATCAAATGTCTAAGTGCTTCTGTTAATTGTTAACAATAATGCAAAAGTGCAAATAAATATGTAATGACTGACATAACTTTTTTGACATTACAGATTCCATTTCTTTCCTTCGCGATAGTGACTCTGATACAAACAAGTTAAACAGGTTATCATTCCCTCTCTAATATCTATGTCCGGCTGTATCGGAGGCATTGACAACAACAATAAAGTAAAAGGTAATTGGTCATGAATGATAAATGATAAATAGAAAAAATGTACCTGATGGTCAAAAGTCAAATAAAATTCATCTTGAGGTCGACATGAAGACACATTTCATGGCAGTACATGTTGAGATGAACCGGACTGCGTTCCAGACTGCATGCTTTTTATTTTTAGCTCATACTGCATCTGCCCTTACAACCTTGGACCTGGACCTCAAACTTTGACCCTTTTGCTCAAATATTAGAAAAGCATGCTGCTTTCATCCTGGGAATGCCGTAGGACGGGTTGTTTTTTTTGGTACGCTGAATTTGACACACTGTTTATTGGAACATACAAAATATTTTTTTCTTGGCATATGCGACGGTACATCCCAATTTGTGATTGCTCATCTTTGCACTTAACTGCAACTCATATCAATGTACACAACAGGACAGCACTTTATCTGTGTGAGCGGACGTCTGTGTTGTGTGTGTGTGTGTGTGTGTGTGTGTGTGTGTGCGCGTGCGTGCAAGACTATTAGATCAATGTGTGTGTGTGAGCGAGTTTCCCAGCATGCCTTGACAGCCCAGCTCTAATGGATGGCGTCTTCAGATGTGAAAAGGTGAACACAAGTCCAAGTGGAGTTCCACCCTGCAGTTTGTCACTACAAATTGGTTGATGTGTGTGTGTGTATGAATGTATAGTACGTGTGCTTCTTGTTACGTGCGTGTGTGTGTGTGATGGTGTGTGTGTGTGTGTGTGCTCAATGCAGCACAGCGCTGCTCAGCTATACAGGCTGTTGTGTTGCTGTATGTGCATGCGTTATGTGTTTTTTTACTGTGTTTCCTGCATATGTGCTGAAAACAGAACAGCCAGCTTGATTTCAGCCTCCAGTTGAGCTTTGTGGCCTTTGAAGAAATTAAAGTGTCAACTTCAACTCACGCTGTGCCTTTAATCTGGTGTCCCCGAAAGATACACACTCGCACACACAAACAAAAAAACACACACACTCCTAAAATCATTTTAAAAGGGACGTTCAAAGGAGCCACATGCCCAGATTATCATTGTCCTTATCAGCTCATATTTTCAGGGAATAAACTTTTTAAATTAGCAACTTGCTGAAAGTGAAGGTGTCAGCGCTGAATGTCCTCACTTCATACAGAAAACTCTTTGTGCAACTGCCTTTGTGTGTGCTCGGGAAATGTCAGGGTACTGAATCCTCTCGTTGTCCTGAACTGTAGATACTGTAATATATTTTTAATCTCTTATCTTCCAAAAGTTGTGTTGCCGGATACGTTTAGACAAAGTTCACCAGAGCACGGCCAAGAAATGTTTCTCAGTAATAGAAAAGAGAGAGAGAAGAAGAGAAATGAGTTGATTAAACAATAGAAGATGTAGTTCAAGCATCAAACATGCTACAGTGTAGACCACATTGTTTGCTCTGCTAAACAGGGATTTAATAATTACAATTTTCTCCTGGAATTTTTTATCGTTATATTTTCATTCAGATCACATTAAATCTTTGTCCTACACGTTTGGTTTTTGGTTGAATCTGATAGCAAATATCTTTTAATATCAATGTCCTGTTCACCAACATTTCTTTTAAATGAAATAAAATCACATCCTTGATGTTAATAGTTCCATTCAACACATACCACACAATGCCTCACTAATCGTTTCAGGATGTGCAGAACAAACTCTTTTTTCTTTGTGGATTACTATATTTACTATTAATATTTGGCCTGGTTGCAACTTTTTACGTTGCAAATATGTTAGCTCAACTCCAATGCATTAGATTATGTTAAGAGGTATACCATTGGAAGACAGCTTATGCAAATGTTCATTTCTTTGGACACAGTAAATACTGTGGGTCTGTTGTCAGGTTCTTTCTTTCCAGCATTTGCATGTTAACTGTGAGTGGGTTTCCTCCCACAGTCTAAAAACACGAAGGTCAGGTGAAGTGGAAAGTCTTCATTGTGCAGAAGTTGAATGAATCATTATGTATAAAAAGAAAAGTTCTAACTACGGCTCACATTGAGAAGGCTTCTCAGGGCCATCACATGTATTCCTGGAATAATCAGTGAGACTGAGTACAGCTCTTCATCTCCTCTTCCTCAACCCAACAACCTCTCTGTCATTTGCTCGGGACACAGAGATGATGATGTCATTATCAAGTCGGTAATACTGGAATGAAAGATAAAATTCTCTAAGAAAAATGAAGCCAACCGCATTATCAGGAAAAGAACCATTCTTGTTATGTACTTTTCACCTGAGCTCATCATGAATCAATGACGGCACAATGTTTCCTTTTATATTTAGAATGATTTAAAGCTGCAATAATGTTTTAACTTACTGTGAAGAAATGAACCTCTGTCTGTGTGTCCTCCGCATATCTCCAAAACCACATTTGTCTTATCTGCTTCATACTTGGGTGTATTGCTGAGGACCCAGGGACTCTCAGTGTCAATGTTGGTGTAATTTGGTCACGCGACACATTTAGTACTAATGAACTTTCAACAAACAAAGCGAACAGCTCTCTGTTCAGCAATGGGGGGGGGCGTGGCTTATTATTCTTTAACATTTGCAGTCCAAGGTTTATTTCTGAAGACATAGGAACGATGGAAAAACCAAGCCCTGCATCTCACGCTCATCTGGTTCTCCTCTCAGGTTAAAGGAAGAACATTAACAGGAACTGTCCTTTTAATTCCCCAACCTCCAGTCAGGAGATGTCACGTCCTTCCTCATTCCACATGATGAATGTACTTGATCTTTCTCACTGGTGGTGGTTCCGTGTGTGTGTGTGTGTGTGTGTATGTGCATGCACGGCCTGCACTCAGAAGAAACCTGCTGCACTGCAAAGCAGATGGATGGACTCTATACAGGTGTGAGCTGCCAACAAATCAGAGAACATTTGACCCATTAAGCCGCAGCACTTTGGAGACTTCCTCTCAGACCCTTCTCTCCGGCTTCTGACAGGTTTAACCTCTTTGAGCAGCTGTTGTCGTGCTTTAAACATATATATATATATATATATATATATATATATATATAATATGCAGGCCTTTAATGTAATGCTGTGTAATGTAAACCGTGTGGGATATTTCACAGACTCACGTTAATGTGGGTTAACCAAAAGAGTGAGACGGCAGAGACATTTATATTTTTTTCACTTTCATTCAATTCTAGGGGGGAGAAATAATCAATGTAATTATTTTGCAGCATCAGAGCATAAAATGTCCCTAACATACTTCATTATGCAGATCTTTGGCAGGGTTGTTGATCATTATTACTGATTTAAAATGTAGCTTACCAGGCTGCTGAAATGTCTTTGAACTTGCTTTTTGAACCCAGTTGTTTTTATCAAACATTTAGTTGAAAACCATAAATTATGATTGGAGAACCGATATTCCTTGAGAGTTTATAATCCCGATATACATTTTATTCACAACGTTCAGCTAAATTTCGATTCCAACGGACACAAACCAGCCTGAAACCTGGGTAACAGAAGTGTAACTCACACCCAGTGTTGAGTTGTAAAGATTAAACTAGTGCATGTTTGCTGTCGTGGAACAAAGACTCCCCCACCCACTGGATTTTTTGAGAATCCATACTACACCACCTCCTCCTCCTCCCAGCTCCTGTGGTTATCAGCTGCTCAGTGTCATTAGAGTGACTGACAGCACAACACAATCTTTGCTTGAAAGGGTTATATGCCTCAGTCTCAAGACTAAGTGAGTGCGGTTCAGACTATACCCAGTAATTAATGTCTCCGTTGAACCTTGGTGCTCTTATGAGCTAGCTTTCCAACGTGATAATGTGGCTTTTGTCGTTAACAAGCCAACATATCTGAAAGCAGTGAAAGGTGTAGGAGGCTATCAGCGTCTGTGTCGAAGACTTGCGTGGGAGAATAGAAGTGATGTTGCTGCCAGAGACCTAACTGCATCTTTTCCTCTGTGTGTTTGTTTCTTACAGACAACCGTATGCCAACAACATCCAGTAACAAGCGGCACCCCCACCCCAGTGCTGCACGTTATGAGCAGCTGAAGCATCGGGCCATCACTCAGGAGAATACAGGAGCTGTCGGGTATGTTTGGAGAAATCTGTTCGACCACACTTTACCTTTTTTATTGTCTGGTAGTCTACTTGTCACAGGAACGGGCGGAGACTACAGGAAGTCACTGTTCCTGACCAAATAACCCTCTACAGTGCATAACCCTCTGTAGATGTGCATTAAAGCGCTATGATTGGCCAGGTGTCCATGTACACCGAGGTGCTGGAAACCTGATTTATTTGGGTCCGATTCCCTGAGCAGTGGGCTTTCCTGACCCTAACTACTTGAGGTCAATGCATAACCTTAGCCAATTACCTCAACCAAGAAGAGCAGTGGGATTCATAATTACGCGGTACTTTTTTTAGCTAGCTAGCTATTTCCTGTCTTTATGCTAAGCTAGGCTAACCGGCTGCAGGCGTTAGCTTAAAAAAAAACAGTCCGTCTTTCCTGATGTCCTACAAAGACAACATCCATACCGGTCTGCAATACGTTCACACATATCGAGACGATGACACACAGGACGCATCAAACAGCAGTTAGTTGCACAGTAATGGGGGGATTCATTGTCTTTTCAAGGGCACACAGCGGTAGGCCCAGCGTAGCACCAAGAGCAGTGACATCAGCGTCCCGATCACAATCTGCTCCTGCTAGTGGTCTGAAATAATCTCCACAGGGGGGGCAGGTTATATAGGTCCACTTCATGGACTTCAAACCATTTCATTTTGAGGCTTTTGTCAGCCATCCAAATGCGAGGACATTAGAGGTGTGAGTCTTCGCTTGCCTCACGAGTCGGTACGATTACGATTCACCTGCGAGCTATTCTCAATGTATCACATCTTCAAGTTTCTATATTACTGCACATGGCTAATTTTTCATGAACGAATACAAGCAGCTAGATAAAATCCAAAATCCCCTTTTACTTAGAAAGGGCTTAAAAGGTATGCACTCTGTACAAGCTGCCTCTTTTCAACACCAGTATTTGTGCGACCCCCCCTCAGGACATAAACATTTCAATAACAAAATGAAAATTGTTTGCAGTGTATTACAAGTGTGCTGTAATCTGTAACGTTTTCACGTACAGTAGCAGCTCTGAGAGAGAGCACTTCCTGAACGCCTATGGCATTTTACACTGCATAAATTAGCCTAGCGGTTAGCAGACGTTTCTTTAGCTCTTCTACTTTTATGGGGTTTAAGTCACTGAATCTCCTGACAGAACAACACCATGGTTGAATTTCAGCCTGCCTGCGACAGGATTTACAGCCCAACATTGTTAAATTGATTAAATAAATCAAGTGCACATAAATTAGGTAAATTGAGTATTTTCTTTCTTTCTTTCAGGTGGGACTGGCCGAGGCGAAAGGCAATAGTAAGGTAAGCACTGTTTCCAAACTCCTGATTGTGCTCTGTCACTGCGTCAATGCAAAATCATCCACGTCCGCATCGCGACGCTTTCACACACCTCCACAGTAAATGCATACTCTCCCTGAGTTTACGTAGTTGCTCTGCAAGTTTGAGGGTGTGTCTGCGTGTTCATGTACTTTTGCACAGTTGTTTTTTCAAACTTAGCACACGGCTTAACGTCAGCAGAACGAAACATTTGGAACATGAATGTCTAAGAATAGGCATATCCTGGAAAGATCCGGAGTCTGGTATTTGGGATTCAGCGCCTGCACTTTAATATCCCCATGTCATTCAGGTTTAGCTATATCTGCTATTTGAGGATTAACAACCTCCTGACAACGGCAAACATTGTGTTTCTCATCTTTAGCAGATCACACCGGGAATACCAATAAGCTTTGTTCCAGCATCCAGAGAATGGATTCTGTGAGGGGATCTCGTTACACTCCACTTCTCACAGATTCTGATCAGCCGAAGAGTTGCACAGGAAACCTAATTCTCAACAATTTCAGCTGAGGACTTTTGATGACATGACATAAGCAGTTAAAAATACTATTTAATATGCTCTTCCAACTGAGATGTAATGAAAAAACAGTTTCATATCGCACGTTGAAGTGTATGTGTGCTGAGAGCGATATCTGCCATTAGTCAGTAGCTTCAGGGATTTAAGAATTTTCTTTTTTTTTTTTTTTAAGCTGGGGTAGGCAGTTTATTTTTGGCGTCATTGGGCAAAATATTCCAATTAAGGTCTGAGGGGGAAAAGTAGACTCCTGCACCTCCTCGTGGCTCTGGTTTCAGGCTTTAGAGAGTCAATCCCGTGACAGGAGACTTTGGCCATTCACAGCGTGCACATCCCTTCTGTGAAAGCCTGATTCAACGGCAACATATTGTGCATTAAAAAAGGTTGTTATTCCAGCCTTGGTAACAACTCCACACAATGAAAAGCAACCCCCCAAAAAGAAGCCAGACAGACGCTTCGGAGATACTGTAGCTCGCTAGAGCTTCGAGTCACATATTTCTTATAGAATTGGAGGATCAAAATCCGAATCAGGATGACGATTGAAAATAATTTCTAATACTAGTAGCCGACTAGAATGAAGTTTAAAATTAGGGATGCACCAATTCCCCTTCTTTTCGTACAAGTACTTCATTTTGGGTATTTGCAGATACAGAGTACTGATATGAGTAATAATACCATTACAGTGCTAACAATGACTTTGAAAATATTTTGTATTTCATCTGATATTTGGCATTTTGTGACTGATCACATATACATGCTACGACATCTTAACAATCTACTCTGTGTTTTCCTGATACAATCACAGCATAGACTGCAGTATGGATGTTAGTAATTAACTGTCACCTGATGATAAGAATTTTAACCAATATTGCTATCAATTAAACACGCCTAATGATGCCAACGTGTACGCATACATGGCCAATAAAGCTGATTCTGATTGTGAAACACATGCTGCCTACACCGGCTTTAATAGCGGTGAATGTTATTTTTACTGCTCCATGACTCAAAAGGACAGATCGCTTTGTTGGCCTCTGGATGATCTGGATGTTAGATAGACGGAAGAAACCCGTTTTTTTATTTTTTTATATTTCTCTGTCTGTCTCTGCAGCACTTATTATTGGCGTTTGTCAGGGAATGTAAGAGCAGCTGAACACACAGGGTCATAGCTGACAGAGACACTGCCCCTGTTTTCTTCCCTCAGTTCTGGTTGCCAAAAGCAGCTCTTGACAATGTGTCTGTACAAACTGTCTGCTCAATTCTGTTCACAGGCAAGAGCCAAGGGGTCAGAGA
The DNA here is from genome assembly GCF_910591455.1 of Pholis gunnellus. Classification (NCBI taxonomy): domain Eukaryota; kingdom Metazoa; phylum Chordata; class Actinopteri; order Perciformes; family Pholidae; genus Pholis; species Pholis gunnellus. The sequence goes on along the minus strand of NC_136543.1, from coordinate 19,287,408 downwards.
AAATCACCGTAGACTTGAAGTAGTCTGACTGTGCTCGTGTGTGATCGTTTTCTTCCATCCTTTGAGAGAAAAACATGTCTGACTCTAAAAAAATCAGGTGTTGGTCCTCGTTTTTCCAAGGGACTCATTGGCAATTAGCATTTGGTTTCAGGGTTGAACTTTAGAGTAGAAGAAGCCCAGTCTCACATTGAGATGGCCTATATATTTAGTCTATTTTATCTTTCAACTGATTCAAGAACATCTGATGCTTGGTGTCCCCTCTTTGTCCCACATTGGGCCTATAGCGGTGACAGCTCCAGTGCTCAATCGCTAACATGTGACCATTACTCTCAAGTCACAGGCATCATAAATATCTGACAAGATCAGACTCTGCAATCATGCATTTTTTAACTGAAATCGTGTTTGTTCGGATTTCAACTATTGCTCAATGTTTCATAAGGCAAGACACTCAGGAAATGTAGTCTGTGTTGTGCTACATAAAACAGTATCTGGATGTTTTTCACTAAGAGGACCGCAATTATGAATGGATGGCTGGCTGGTCTCCTGTTTCTTGTTTCTAACAAAATGTGGCAATGCAGGACAACCCGCTGGAACAAAGAAGCAAAGTCTGAGTGATAAGTTGTGTGTCCTTGAACCGGAGCTGCAACCTTAATTCTTATTCAGCTCTTCAAGTCGGCATATGATTCCGACTCACTCAGAGAAACTTTGCCGGAAAGGTCAGGACCAGTTTGAAATTGCGGTCCATGACTACGAACTGCATCCAGTATGCAGTTCTGACACATAACAAACAACTCCAGTGGTGCCCTTGATGGTGCCCAACCCCGAGGAATCAATGAATAGGCCTTGGCTCCATTCACTCGGCCGTGGCTTTTGGCCCTCAGCCAGCAGTGTTCAGTTACTCCATAACTCCCGGTGCCTCGTAGGTTTCTATAGCTAGACCGTATCTGAGTTGCATGCCTCAGAGTTCCCTTCTTTTTCTTTTTTTACCAGCCTCCGTTTGACTCAAAGGCAGCGTTCAAAAGCATCCAAATGTTGAAAGCTAGTATTTTTTCTTAGCTTTTCTCTTTAGGATAGACGGTGCAATGTTGGGAGATAAATGCAAAAGATGAAGCACTTGACATCTATTCGCTATCCCCCTGAATAGAGGAGTTCATCAAAAGACAACATTATAAAAGTATTATTTTTTTCATGTTCTCTGTTTGGTTGAGAGATGAATTCTCTGTGTGAGAGGGCGTTAGGGTTTTATTAAGCGAAGCAAAAATCAACAACTTGCAGTGTTGGTCTATAGTGAGGAGAGCTCTCCAACTTAACCATAGGGCTTCCTAATGCTGTGAGATTACCCCATATTATCCTCTCCCAGAGGGAAAAAAAAACTCGCTACTGCAACACTGAGTAGACCACATAATGAGAACACACATTCACGAACACAAACACAATGCAGGAGCTTGAGCTGCGTCTCTACGTACGACAGACAATAATAAAACATGGCTGTGTAGGAAGACATCAAAGGAGATGATCAATGATGCACATGAATGTGATGTGACATGCATTTTGATCAGACACGCGTGTGTGCACGTGTGGTAGGAATGCACAGGCGTGCACGCACACACACACACACACACAAGTCACCCACAGCTGCTAATGAGCAGCCAAAGGGGTCTCTGGCTCAGCAGCCAATTATACCGTCCCTTCGGAGTAACAGTCCGTGTGTGTGTGTGTGTGTGTGTGTGTGTTTGTGTGCAGATGTTTCGAGCCACAGCCACTCTGATTTTGTTCTCTATGCCAATACGACAACAGTCTTATTTACATAATCTTTCAGCTCTAATTATGTCTTTACATACTGCTTATGAAACGTTTCCCAAACTTATGCAAAAACATGGAATGTTGAACCTCACTACCCAGAGTGCATCAGTGCTGTGTTATGAGCAAAGTAAAAAAAAAGGAAAGCATACACATATATATATATATGTATATGTGTATGTGTATATATATATATATATATATATGGGCCATGAAGACGGTTGTTTATTTCAGGCCTTGTCCCTTGCTTTCGTCAGTGCTGTCATGTTTTTCCCACAGTAGATCCGTCTATTTCATGACCAGAACTGGGTTGATCATAAATTATGAACAGAGTTTGGTGCATAAACACGCAAAATAATTCAAAAGAGAGCCTCTCAACACCACAAAATAAGCTCAGTATTTCAGTCATGAACTTGTGTTTTGCATCAGCTGTTTGTGTCACTATTGTGTCATATAGTGTATATGTTGACTTGATACAGTGAATATTGTATATCAATACAGATGTGTGTGTGTGTGTGTGTGTGTGTGTGTGTGTGTGTGTGTGTGTGCCATTTTCCCACGATTCTCCAAACCTCTCACAGAATAATCAGGCTACAGAAGGATCATTCTTTCTTCCCCTCTGTTGCATTTCTCATCCACTTAAGCTCATTTAGCCAAAGTGTTCCACGGTGAGGGACGTCAATTTGATAGGTCTGAATAGGAATCTGTGTGAACGCGGCTGTCAGTGTGTGTGTGTGTGTGAGTTGTGGTGTTAAGGCGTGCGTGATAAGTGTAATTGTGTCACTCTGAGCATGGCTGCCCGGTTGGGGGGGTGAGGTACTTCACATTAATGCTCCCCTCCTCACTAAATTGCTTCCAGCTGAATCATTAGCATATTCAAAGGCCAATTTAGGCCTGGCATAGAGACTCCACTTCAACAATGTGACGGTACAATAATATTTCCACTCTGTGTGTGTGTGTGTGTGTGTGTGAGAGCTTAGACGTGTGCTTCTGATATAAATGTATGTCTACGTCTCATGTGTGCATTTTGTTTGTTTCATGTGCTTGTGTGTGCTCTCTGGGCTCCATGAGCTTGTCAATAAGAGTTAATGAAGAAGAGCAGATGATTCTCCAGGGTGTACAATGACCCTTTGCGCTGAAATTCAAAGTGTGTTGGAGAGAGCCTTCACAAGCTATCAGTCAGCATGTGTTTGTCCGTGCTTGAGCATTACAAACAAGCGCTTTGGCCCAAAAAAGAAAAATGCGCTTGTGTCATTCTCAATGCATAAAGGCACGCATGTGTGTAAAAGTGTGTGTTAAGCCATTGGTATTCCGTCGCCCTGAGCAATCCATGGCCAAACAGATCCCATCGTGTTTGTGTTGGGAGACCAGATAGGCTTCAATCCCTCCAGGCTTGCTGCATGCTGATGCTCCCTTCAGCCAGTTTGGATGGATTACAGCATCCATTCTCGTTTCTTTGGACCTGTGCTGGCTTTCGTGGCGTTTTTTTTTTTGGGAGGTTTGTTTGGATGCAGCGCTGCAGAATTGCTTCAGTGTCCACTGTGTGCGTGCTTGCTATTGGCCAGAGAGCTGGATGCCAGACAACAAGTCAGCCAGGACTGAAATTGTTTGCTTCTTCTGGAAAGAAACAGCAGTGTTAGTTAGTGACAAGAATGTGGGGAAGACGACGACTGCTGGCAAATAAACATGGTGAGAATAATTCAAATCAACTTTGCAACAAGTTTTGGTGAGAAACAATGAATGCAAACATAACTTGTGTTACTAGACCTCCACAGGGCACCTTTTAATTGAGAGAAACGCTGAGTAGCAGAAAGACGTAGAAGCTGTTTAATCCTCTTTGGTAACAGTGACTCTCACAAAATTAAGCTGACAAGGAAAAATGTAACAACAGTCAAGTTGAACAATGACTTTTTTAGTGAGATTAAATGTGCTTTGCTATTCTCAGGGTTGTCAAATTCGCACTGCTAATAAAATAAAATGGGACCGGAGCTAGAATGGATGTCAGCTACTCAAAGGTCTATTTAAACCTGTTAAGAAATGCAGAGGCCAGATGCTCACACGCACTGCATTCTGGGAACTTAAGGCTGCTCTTGAAGATGGAAAAGACTGCAAACCAAGCTGTACCACGTGACGTTAAAATGAATTTAGTCTGGCATATAAATAGCTGAACATTTTGCCTTGAAACACATTTTAAAGCAGTGCAGCTTCTCGTGTTATTTGTGAAATGAAGTCATCAATACATATTATAAGACTGTCGTCTATTGTTCCATTCTCTCTTTACTGATGAGACAGCTTGCACCTTCTGCAGACACTGAAACAACCTGGAAAGAGATGACCTTCACACTACACTTTTTGGGTAAAAGCTACATTATCGGGGGGGAAAACTACACTGATATCCCTGGTGTCACTGAGATCTACAACCAATGATAATAAAGTATCTGACTGTGCTTTTCACCCAGGTGAGGTTTATTTTACAGCTGTGCTATGAAGTGATACAGTACCGAGATGTCTGCAAGTAGAAAAGCAGGTCATATTCCTGGTAAAATATTCATGCTTCTAGTGATGTATTCACATTAAATCGTGTCAGAGCGGAGAGAAGAAGCCTTCATACTGATCGCCTCAAACTCTCATCCTTTGGCCACTGTCATGTCTCATTGCATACTGAGATGTTGCGGAGTGTGTGTGTGTGTGTCAGTTTGCTGTTTCACAGAACTAGATGTGAGGTCGAGCATCCCTCAAATGCTTTGTTGACCTTGTTAAGCTCCTCTGCTCTCTCTCTCTCTCTCTCTCTCTCTCTCTGTCCTTTCGTCTCTCTTTGTTCCACCACGCGGATGCAAAGTGGAAATGACAGTTTCCACCGGGTGTTTTCCTCTAATGGACGTCGTCCTCCGAGTGTCCGTACCCCCAAGAAGTTCTACAGATTTACACAAGTAATAGCCTTCTGCTCTGCAATCCCCGTTTCATTTCATTTTTTTGTCTCCTGCTTTAATCTGAGCATCTCCCTCTTTCATCTGGCCCTTGACTCCTGCTCGGTAGTTTCTTACAAAGCGCAGTCGTTAGCTCCTTTGTTTGGTTTGCTTTGCACACACAGCCAGGGCGGTTGGGATTTTTGTGTTTTACGAGTGTTTGTTTGTGCTCACCGAGGAGTCCAGCGAGGAAAACAGAAGGCAGCGCGAGGTTCCCCCGGGAGAAGTCGAGCTTGCCAGATACCAGAATCACAAATCAGTGATGGAGGGGGGAAATGTTGCTGCTGTATATCTTTTCAGACTATTGCTTTGGGCCAAAGGAGGATCTGGAGTTTGCTTCCTCTCTTTCCCTGTGAAATTAAGGTAAATACGTGTCGGCAGAGATACTGATTGCTTGTTCGTGTCTCTGCCATGTAAAGGGGTCAAACACCATCTTTGTGTGGTAACCACAGAGACTCTGTGCTGTATTATTCTTCAAATGTTGCTGTTAGGCATCATCTCAGCACTATGTATTCAGTCTCTACAGCACCAATGATTCAAAGTTTATTTTGAAGGAATAATTTGACACTGATTCACTATTTTGCCAATTCATACGACAAGGTCGATACCATTCTCATGCCTCTAGATCATGCATGAAGCTAGAGCCTGGCGGCGATTAGCTTAGCTTAGCATAACTGGAAGCAGGCTTTCTCCAATGTTCAAAGAATTTGGCTATAAGCTCTTTTAAAGTTCACGGAATTTCCTATTTTATCTGGTTAGTTTTATCCGTCCAAAGAATAGGAAATGTAAATGTTGTTTTATGGGGAGTTACGTACGGTAATTATGTCCCGCTAACGTGGGAGCTAACCCAGTCTACTCCATTGCAACACTTTTGGTTTAGCGCATTATGCCAGAATAATGATTCATTCAATTACTTTACAATAATAAGTTCAAATTTAAAATTAAATCAAAAAAGACGTGAGCAGTCATACAAAAATAGATATTTAAAAAAAGAACTCTGATATTTTGCTTCACTTCCATAGAAGTTGCATGTCTACAACAGTCACACTCACTTTATTACTACAAGCAGCTTAGTGCACAGCACCTCCACTATGCACTGACATCTGCTGACATTATTGGATGGTGGAGAAACAAGTTTGTGCTCAGATAAGTTTCGCTGTCATCCCGGAAGCCTATGGGGGCGTCGCTGCCGCTCAGTCAGTGGACAGCCGAAATGAATTCCTCATAAACAGAGTGGACATTGTGGATTACTTTGTGTGACGTGTTGTCAGTGTCAGGGGGGATTAGTGTTATAGCTATGAGTCCACCTATGAGGAAATTAAACAAAAAAACGAGGCAGATTGTCAGACTATCGCTTGGCTTCCAGGAGCAGCGCCGCTAGACTGAGCCGCCGGGAGCCAACTGGTAGTATCAGCGCTCCAGTTTCCCGACAGCGCCAGCAAAAATGTGAGTCACTGTGTTGGAGAGTTTCACTGTGGACTGTGTTACCGATGCCAACGCAGAGGGGGGGGGCTCCAAACTTTTCTCAGAGATGCAGTGAAGAAAAACATCTCCAACTGGGAAAAAGATAGCACTATATTTAAATACGTTGATACATTATGTAACGATGCATATTTTGCTGTTGGTAAGCAGAATATGGCTTCGCTGGCTGGTAATGGGAACAGCGTTTCGCTGTTTGTCAACCCAAATCACACGAGTACATGTAGACGCTGCAGAGACGGCGCCGAGGTCTTTTATTTAGTTTAGTGAACTCCATAGACCACCAGAATAGCTGAGCGTCCTCATAATCAGAGAGCAAAAGTTTCCACGGATGCAGTACAGTAGCTCCACAGAGACTGCAAATGGCAGGATTGCAGACACAGATCACAAAAATGAATTCAGCAGTGGTTTCATGAACAGCAGGGGAGGTCAAACACCTTTCTATAGCCTCAATTTCCTCCTCAGAAGTGGGTAAGAACCGCCTTCAACAGAGAAGTGAGTTTTCTCTATATTACAATTTCATATTATCAAGAGGATATGATGATTTTGACTTTCCAGATATGAACAGACCACCAATGGGGCATCCCAGCTTATGAGTCCATGAATCACAGAAATCTCCACATGTCTTCAGTGTACCATAAGCTGCATCAAATCTGACATATTTTCCATATTGCCATTGACATATTATGGTCTAATTCGCTAGTTTCAAGTCTTCTTCAATACAGCATGATGTTCATTTAGTAAATGATGGTCCATTTAGAGTCAAACAGACCATAAAGCAGGGGATGCTTTAGGGCGGGGCTACACAGTGATTGACAGGTCTACCACTCCTCAAGAGTCCAATATATTGAGCAAACTTTTACACTTGAAAATCTGTCAAACCAGAAAATAAAAGAACATCCAATGGCATTCATTCCCTGTATTCATGTGTTCATGCTAAAATAATAATAATAATTCATATTTTTGTTGACGCAAGTTCAAGTTTCAGAATCAGTAACATCTGTTTTTGTACAACCTACGAACAACTAGTACAACAGAGAGTTTGATGCCGTCTTGTTGTTGTTTTATTGTCGAAATGACTACAACTGTCATGGCTTCCTGACTGTTCTCCTTGATCTGTTGCAACGTACACATTGTATTATTCAATCGCTTCGGTTCTTAGTGTAGTTTCCACGACTGAACCCCACCCACGCCCTCCATCCCACACACTCGTCTTTCTGTCGTGCAAACTTTGTCGCGAGATGAACACGGGTGCCACTACTAATACAACTTTTTGTAATTTTTTTTTTCCTTCTGTCTTGTATCTTTTTCTACACTGTAGCAGTGAGACTTCAGGTACGTCCGCCTGTTCTTTGCTCCCCCGCACTGACTGTCACATATTGTATCCACCTGCCGGTCTGACGCTCTCATCCTTTGATGGCAACGTTTTTTTTACCTTCTTTATTCGTTTTAAACTCACCAACGAACACACAAACACACACACAGACACACACACACAGATACACACAAACACGTACACAGGCTTGTATCTCCACACCTCTGGCACACACACACACACACACACACAGCTCTTTTCCTGGCACTCCTCAGCTGATGCAAGGTGTAAAACAAGAGATAATGGCGGCATTTCATAAATAATGCAGAAAGAAGAGTCAGATGCCTCTTTGTGTGCGTGTGTGTGTGTGTGTGTGTGTGTGTCCATATCATGAGAGTGAGACTGCCCTGTCAGCACTAACACTCCTCCTCCCCAGCACCTCCCTGACATCGAAAAGAGACCCCAAGATACAGGTTTAATCCCCTCTCCCCTCCTTCCTTCCTTCCTTTCTTTCTGTCTTTGTCTTCCACACAAACACACACCCAGCACACGCTCACCTCCACACATTGCTCAGACACCCTCCATCAGGTTTTAATCTCAGCAGCGGTGCTCTTGCAGCGTGCTCCTCTTTTCCTCACTGGTAAAGAGAGAGGAGACAAATGACTCATTTTATGGTGCAGAAAAATTAACGCCTAAGAGATAGTACGAGGTGTATGTATACATTTATTGTAGGAGGAGATGAGATTTAGAGCACATTCGTTTGAGAGAATAACAAATAATGGGGGGGAGAGAGTGTGAATGTGTGGCTGTTCTGCAAAAGAGAGAGCCTTTGCAGAATAACAGTTGTTCTGCGTCCTGTACAGATGGCTTGACATACAGTGTATAGTGTATTGTATACGGTCTCGCATGCCTCCAGGATACGTTGTTGCTCGAATCGATCGTGAACAGAAGAGGAGGATGAGGAAGCAACAGTGAAAATCTATTGCAGCGTGGAGGATATCTGCTCCCTCTCTGAGAAAAAATGCACTTTAGCAGCTTCTTGGTTCATTGGTTTGGCCCGGGAGGGAAGACATTACGGGTGTGATGCAGGACCTTTTTTCGATCAAGTCTGTTCTCAATGTGCTCGCTTGGGCCAACCCAGAAGGAGGCACAGATGCTCTGCAGAGGCAAAACAGAAATGAGAAAAAAACTACGCAATGATTTAGCTTGCAGGAAGATATTTACTCGAATAAGTTTTCCTAAATTCCGATTCATATCTAATGTTAAGACTGCTTTCAAATGAACAAATGATTTGACTGCTTTAGTCCAAAATACCTGAAATACTGGTCGAATGTGTCTTTAGCAGGTAACACCATAATGTCTGAACATCTCATTGGCCAAAAAGTTTTGAGAGTATTTAGAATTAAAAGAAATCTACGCTGACTATTGACCCTGCGCTCAGCCCCGCCCTTAACAGCAGACTGGCCAATCATACCGTAGCTTTGGCTGGATCCAACCTCTGTGTTCTGTAGGTTTTAGCTTCTATCTTTATCTTTTCAAACTGTTTTCACAGAGGAATGTGTTTCACATCCTGGTTATTTCTTTCAACACACATATTGTCGACCCTTTTGTCTGATCACTGCTCGAAAATAATAAGGAAACATGTTGGGACGTGTGGGCCATTTTGGTGGATGGGGGTGTAGCCAGTCTGTCTTTTATGCAGCAAACCCAGAGTTCCCATCCCATCGCAGACTCACCGTTACCTTTTGCCTTTTTATTAACTGTAACCGATTAACTTTCCCTTACCTTAGTGTGAGACTGTGGAAAAATACACTCATCACTAGTCATGATTCGCAGAGTTTGCTTGTCATAAGCGTGAAACATAAACCTAGATCATTTTAAGTGATTTAGAAAAATCACATTTTTTTGTGGTAAGAGCAGTCTCACTTATCAAATGCAATCTTTATCTTAACATTTGTGGGAGCTTCTGAAAATATACACACTCCATATGTGGAAGGATGTGTCTCCTTTCTGCAATGTTGACCTGTATTTTCACCAGTCGATCCCGTTTTATTCAATACCGAGCCACACACCGTATCATCACTCTCCTCATCGTTTACAGTCTGTGAACGGTTCAATAATTATTTACTCGATGCAACGTTACATTCCTTTTGTTGCAGTGAGTGGGCTGAATTCTTTCAACAAAGGGAAAATGTGACAATGTCTTCGATTTGTTGTGATTTGATGTATATCTCAAATTGAAACATTTTGACGACACTGTATCAAACAGGCTTCTGCTTTGCTCTCTGTTTCATTGATTTCACACAGCAGTTATATTTAAACCAACCTTTAGCACTGCATTCATGTAAGATACTGTTGATCATATTGATTTACAACATGATCACATCATGACATGCATGCATTGTTACAGCAGCAGTGGGGGCCGCCACTGGATACCATGATGCTACCTCAATATTTTGATGTACTGCTCCATAACGCACATCAGTTTCTGTTGTGTGAGCATAAAAAAAACTCCTCTAAATGTCATATTTTGCTCCGCGGTCTCCTGATGATTAATTTGGCTCAGAGACCACACTGTCCTGCCTCAGCAGAAACAGAAAGGAGCTAAAGTGAACAGGTCCCGACCTCCTAATCTCCCAGTCGTGGAAAAAGAATGCGCTACCAGGTTCCCTGTGAATTCCATTTATCTCCATGACTCTTTCTGAGTTTTCCTTTGCAGAACTAAATGAAGAAATATATCTCTGAGCAAAGAGAAGCCTTTTGAAAACGTTTATTTCCGGGAGTGCAGCAGGCGAGTTGGTGGTTCGTTTGATGCTCGTTTATTCCCGGTTTTTCAACTGACACGCTGGACTTTGTTTGTACAACGGCGGGTTGTTGAACTGCACGCTAGCTGGGTGTCATGGTCTGTACATCTGAATGACAGGAGGGCTGCTTATCATTTTCCTCATCGTCAGGCTACTGACATCTGTCACCTTCAGTCTTTCATCTTCTCTCTGTCTAACACACACCTATACACACTCGCACACATGCACACACTCTTCTGCTGGCGCCGAGTCCCCACTTCCAAAGCATCTCTGCCACTTATCTCCCTCATCACTCAAGCCGTTTCGCGGTAGCACTCCTCCTTCCTCTGCGGCGCAAGGGGAACGAGCGGAACGAGGCGGGCGAAAAAGGGAAAGGGAAGACAGAGGGGACGATTCGTTCAATCGGGAGGCCTCATATGTTCTGAAAGGTGCTGCTTTGGCAGCAAAAACTTTCCTGTGACACGTGTCCAATTGATACTTTGAAACGGCTGCCCACTCAGCAGAAGTGATGGGACAATTCCCCTCGTCTGCAGATTGGGAGATGAGAGTGTGATGTTAAGGAGGAGAAAGCGGTGGAAGTGCAGCCGCCAGCACGAAAAAACTCAAGATATCACCTGCAACCGTTGTCTGGGTTGTTTTATCGATTTTCATCCACTTCCCCCTCATCATCATCAACGCCGCCCACACTGTCAGACCCACCGCCGTCATCATCATCATTATTTACACAAGTGCCATCCATCATGATCATTATCTTCTCCAGCGTCTACATTGCTCATCAGCATTTGTAGAAACTTAATGTACTAAATACTGTAATTGTCATCATGATGGCGCTCAGGTGCAGCATCGAGTGATTGGTAGAAATTGTGAAATTGAGTAAAATAACGCTGAAACGTAGCACCCACCCTCTGGTTGCCAACACCTTTTTTTATAATGGGTTCATCTGAAACCCTTTAAGAGGGTTCTACCTAAAACCCAACAGAAAGGGTAGTACCCAGAACCACCAATGAAAGGTTCCACCCAGAAAACCCTTGCACGGTGCAATGGTTCCTCTCTGTGCCCTCTGTAGAGGTTTTATCGAGATCGCTTCCACCTTCTAGGAGCTAACAAGAACCAACCCAAGGGATTTTAAGGGTTTCATCTAGAACCCATAGACTGTATATAAGAAGTGGACGTAGTCATCGTGGCTTCACTCATTGGTTTATGGTCTGCCGTTTTGAAACCTTGATTTCGATGATTTTGCCGTCTGCATTTTGGATTACGGCCGTCGCCATGTTGTTTTTTTTCGCAACCAATGAACAAAAGTTACCGTATTTGGAATACGGAGGAGTGACGTATAGACGGCTCTGTCACTCACAGTAGCCTCGTCCTAAAGCATCCCCTGCTTTATGGTCTGTTTGACTCTAAATGGGCCATAATTCCCTAAATGAACATCATGCTGTATTGAAGAACTAAATTGTTTACTGAGTCATTTTCTCAAAGACTTCGATACAATCTGACTTCTTTTTGCAACCGGAGGAGTCGCCCCCTGCTGGCCAGTAGAGATGCACATTTTGAAACCTGGCTGCAATGCAAATAATAGGGACTCTCTAAGCTGGACGGAGAAATCAGTTCTCAATTAGACCTCAATGTGGACACTGAAGACACATGTTGATACCAGAAACCATATCAAGATCCCATCTGGATACAAGATGTATTTTAATTCAAGGTGTAAAAAGATAGAAAAAGACAAAAACTTCCAAATATTGACGTTCCAAAAGACACAATTACACATCACGATATCCTTAATTTAGTTGAATTCATGTTTCAGGAAATTCTTGTCCCTGCATATTGCCCATCTATGCAACGAAACAACTAAGTACTAGAATGTGTTTCAAGTATTACTATCTGCCTTATTCTGTTATTACTGAGCAGTTAGAGTGCATTCTGTTATGGAAGTGCTCAATAACAATAAGGCCACTACAGCAGAATGGGGCTATTTTGGAATGGAAATAGGAAATTTGCTGTAATGATCCTTTCGACATGACAGAAAATAAATATCGCGAACCTGCGAATGATTTCACACGTTTCCTGGCACAGGTTCTTTACGATGCAGTTTAAAGTCCTAATGTGATAAAACATAACAACAAAAGGAAAAGAACAACATGGAAGCCTGTTTTTTCCAGCTTGCAGACACACACACACATTGTGTGTGCACTGAACTACAACAGCGTTACGCACACCCAAAAGCAGTATTATGAACTCAATCTATGCATATCTAATGTGGGCTACATTGTCTCAACTCATCACTTGCTGCTATAAATATAATCTTAGCTCTACCGTTTGTCAGCAATCTCTGCAATAGAATCAGTGTAATGCAGCATGAATGCATGCCGGAGGCACTGATGTGCAAATAGTTTTTTATTACTCTAGTTTTGCTCTTATTCTCAGTTACCAACTCATTTCTATGCAGGCCGTACTACTGCTGCTGACATTTTTAACAAGGTGACCTTAAACTAGGAGGAATGCACTTATGTGATAGCAAAATATATATTTCAAATTGCTAATTGGATAGACATTTTCATATGAGCTTAATTGTGCATAATTAGGGTTACAGACCCACGTATAATTGTGTAACCTTTCTGAGTAGAACAGGACTAAGACTGTGGGGCTGTATTTAAGCACAGCAGTGCTTTGAGCTAAACTTGCTTACAATGATAACACGCTGCTGTTCACATTCCTCCTGATGCACTGCTGCTTTTTTTGTTTTGTCACGTTTTTCTTCATTACATTTTGTGACATTATCCTTGAATCTTGAATTAGGATACATCATCCACGAATGTCCGTATGAAGGTTTTCAATTTGGACCACAGTGGAGGATTGACTGACAGATTGACGTGTCTATCCGTAGAGCCGTGACGCTAGCATGGCTAAAAAATACATTTTAAAAGAAAACTCAGGATTTGGAGGCCCTCGGTGCCATGAGGCCCTGTGCAGCCACAGCTCTGCAACAAACTGTGGTCTAGAGGCACAACTACAGCAAAGTGGAAGCCCGACGTTCACAGTGACGGTGAGTTTGCAGCTCACTTAGCGTTAAATAAAAACAGTAAGAACACAAAGACGGATCGTCGGAGTGTTTGAAAGCTCGACCGTCCCTGCGCAAAATACCGCAAGTAGCCTCTTTAGATCGAATCATTCACACTTTGATGCCCTCGACTGTAGCATCACTTCTCAGGAGAGAGGGAAATGTGCTGACTTTCATTTGCTCACACACACACACACACACACACAAGCAGACAAACACTGTGAACTCAATAAGAAGATTACGATGGCTCTTTTTCGGTCTCAACTCAAGGGGGAAGATTACCAGACTCCCACAGCAAATTAGCTCAAACGGATGGTCATCAGTGAGAAACACGGTGGCAGTGGGATGTTGGGATGTTGGGATGTGATCTTCTCTCGGTTGACTTGATTCATCATGTAATCAATGAGCTCGGATTGCACTACATATCGCGGTGGTGTGGAGAGATTTACTAACCTGCTTCCGGGCCAGGAGATGCATTTTTAATGATTTGTTTGTTTCTAACTGTAAATAGCAACAAAAAAAACAACTGGATGCTTCAGCTAAATAAGAAGCAGAAATCCTGCAGATATGTTTTTCCCTGCATGGCTGTCAGCCGTCTTCATTCCGCTTCTCCTCGTCTCCCAGTCTCCCGTTCTCTCCGTCTCATCTCTCCCAGGTGTTTATTTACAACACAAAGACGGCGCTTTAATGATGCCTCAGGGTTGTCAATATAATCAGAGAGCGATCCTCTTCGTCTCCGCGAGCTGTCAGGAAACAAAAAGGCCTACAAGCTACAGTTGCAGCACCAGCAACGTGTACTGGCGCCCACGCCGAAAGCTCTCTTTCCACCGCGATACCGGGGACAAAGATACGAACAAAAGCCCTGTCAACACAGTTTGACATTCTTTGGTTAGATCCCTCTGTGTGTAGTGTGTTTACATCTGCTAACAGACGTCTCTCTTTCGGAAAGCCTCTCCTAATGATCGCCGCTGATGACAGATTTCGGGTGCATTGTGGGAAACGGCTTGAAAAGATCAGCCGGCTTTGGAGTAAAAATAGACGATCTATCCTTGATGCTATTTTGGGTTTTTTTTTGTTGTGAATAATTAAAGCGTTGAGTTTGACGGTGTGTGCGCACACACACACACGTGTGTACGTGTGTGTGTAATTACTGGCATTTGTGTAGTGCAGCGTCTCTCATTACAGTCAAGAGGCTTGCAGAGAGGACAAGGTCAAGGCTCAATTTATCATCGTTTGCTACTCAGGGCACAGTGTGTTAGCTGGTGCTGTGGCACACACTTAAAAATGGATTCATACAATTTGAATAGAAGTCAAACTGAAATTTGAAGGCTCAGTTTTGTGTTAAGAAATATAAAAACTATTTTTTTTTAGATGTTTCCTTGTATGTTCAACTCTTAATATTTTGTTTTGATACATTTTGTTGGAATTTGAATCTTGGTTTGGTCTTTTAGCCAGATTGATGTATTTTAGTTTGATCCCAACGTGGTAAGTGTCTCTTCGACGCTGTATCCAGTTGTCTTCATACTTGATATAACCCTTATTGGGAAGCGGGAGTGTAGCTGTGTCTCTTCCATGGAGCCATTTGTGTTGATGGCAAAATAACCCAACTGTCAAAACTTACAGCAGCAGTTAGTCCTGTGACTTCAGCACATGATTCCAGTTATGACACTTAAAAGCTGAGTCCAGGCGGCATCAGGACGTAAGATGCAACATCAGAAACAAACACAAACCGCTGGAACTGCAGTGAAGTTATTGGCTCATCTTGGTGCCCGCCTAAACAGATATTAGACCAATGAAGTTACAGTTAGTTGCACTAGGGGGCTGGTCAGCATCATGGTAGGAAAACTGAAATTACTTCTTTTTTTTGTAGTTAAAAAATCATCAGGGATATACAGTATATGCTGATTTCTCAGCCAAAACACATTCTAAATTCATTTCAACTTCAAAGGCGAATTTATTTGGAATAATCAAAAATGACACGTCTTGAAAAAAATAAAAGAATCTCACCCCACCTCTCGGAGAGTTTTCTCCCCTCCAGCGCCTTCATTAATGGCCAGATGCCTGCTGATGAATCCAGCAGTGCTTTGCAGGCAATCTCAAGTCTCCAACACGAGTCAGACCTCCTCGCCGCTCCGCCTGAGTATCACACAGCTTCTACCGAATCAAAGTCTGCAAGTTAAGACAAATAAGTGACAGTATGCGCTAAATAGAACTAATTGGACGTCATTATACATTTAGATTTGCTGTTTACGTCCCACCGTCTCGACACATCAACAAACCGTCTGATATCGCCGCAAGTGAGCTCATTTCAACTGTGTGTCGGCAACAAAAGCAAGAGAAGAGGAGAGTAGAAGTCGAAACTGTGTTTCCATCTTGCAACTATTCCAGAAAGTTCCCTAATTAGGCCTATCTAGGTGCTTCACATATCAAAAGAGAGAAAAAAGGCAAGGAGCCCCCCGTGTTGGAAATCTCAGATTTCCTATGAATAAATGATGAAATATGAGACAGACAGAGCAATTATTAGCTTTCTTAAACATCGTTTACACACCAAACAGGCTCTACATAATACATGGGGCTGTTTTTAATGGCGGAGATCAAAGAGAATCAAAGCCCCAGCGGTGCCACTGTTAAACTGACTGCAATTAAATAAATCATAAACAAAGAGCAGGCATGTTGCGGTCCAGGGACCCACCCGAGTGTGTCCCCGGTGAAAGACCCTGATGTGATTGGATCACGGGCGTCCCACTGGACGGCAGCTCGAGAGTTGTAAATATAATGAAAACTCATTTGTAATAAAGAATATGATTAGATGGTTTTCGATCCAGCTGCATTATTATGCTTATTGCATCCGCACGTTATCCGGCCTCTAGACGGGCCCCCGAAATTCAATAACATCCCGGCAGCCATTTTGTGTCAGTCAGTCAAACAAGTAAATTGCTTGTATGGCAATCAGCTCGCCCCGCCTGCCAGTGAGCACTGACAGCGCCGTGATTACTCTCTCTGCTCATTCGCCTCTAATGCCTCGCTGTTTTACTGTCACCGCTCCAACGGCAAGTGCAGGAGATGCCAAAGATCAAGTGTGTGTGTGGGTGTGTGTGTGTGTGTGTCTGTGTGTGTGTGTGTGTGAGCGCGCTCATGATAAATCCTGATCTCTCTAAATTCAACACCTTTGACCCGTCATTCCGCGACAGAGGTGATGCCGATAACGAAACCAAACACCATCACTAAGCTGTCTTTTTCACCACAGAGTGTGTGTTTGTGTGTGTTCGTCTGTGTGTGTGTGTGTGTGTAGGTGTGTGTGTGTGTGTGTGTTTGTGAGATGACAGTTCAGGGATTTAGGGAGTGGCGGGTGAGAGAAAGCAGAGTTGTGTGCTTTTTTTCAGTTGTACGTGTGTGTGTGTGTGTGTGGGTGTGTGTGTGTATGCATGTTGGGCTTCCGATATCAGGACAAGGATGCAGAGTTGATAGGGCTCAAGATGATGAAGCCATGATTATTTTCCGCTCTAACAACGTGAGCGCAGACTCAAACACACACGGAGGCAGACAGGTCACACCTAAAGCCTCCACGTGTGAGACACTCGAGTACAGTATTCAGGATTCATCTGCTCTAAATTAAAAAGGTTTCCTTATTGTTTCATTTTTTTTGACATATTTAAAAAAAAGAAGAAGAAAAGGCGCAAACAATGTGCTTGATGAGCGTTGCCACATTGTGCCTCTAAACATCATTATATTTTACAGCAGACTGTGACAAACGCTGTGTGACTGTGACGAGCAAATCACGCTGGGCTTCAGGGAAAAATCGTGTCGAACAAATGTGGAGGACTGGGAGAAGAAAGCAGCAGTGGGAGTACAGTACGACCACATGCAGAACATTTTTAAATATTTACTATAACTGAAGCTGGGAGAACACACTGTATATAAGACATTAATCATACATATGGTTCCAGGGGGATCATAGGGAGCTCCTTGTACATGTGCATATATGCATGTCCAATTTAAAAGACTAAAAGATTTCCACTACAGCACATGAATTTTACTTTTCCGATTGTCTTTTTCTAAAAATATCCATGTAAAATGACTTTCATTTGGCAGATACTTAAGTCCAAAGTGATTTACAATAAGTGCAATCGAGGAACAAGAGCAAGATGTCACCAAACCTTTTCACATTATGTAGTTATGTGATCTGTAGCCTACAGCCCAATTAGTTTCCAAGACCCTTCTAAGACAAACAAACAATACAATATACTGAGAACACGGAGAGTTTTGTCCACTCCTCACTAATAGAAATACAAACTTTAAGCTACCGACGTTTAACAGCTACAGTGTCACATGACAGTTGTGTTTGTTAGTCAGTGCCACAGATCATGAAACATGCCAACTGTCTGTGGCGGTGCACATTGCACTTGTTGATTTACAGAAATCTCACGCCGCGTTCTAACGTCAGGAAATGTAGAAACATTTTGAGCCGTATTGATAGTTACCCCCAAGTGGTAATATCAACACACCCCACATCCACCTGATCCATCTGAGGGACCGACAAACAGGATCGGGGAGTAATAGAATACATGTGCCTTTAGATATTAGGATTTTTAAGTAACCCTTCCAGATGAAAATGAATATTACCCTAATAGTGGATTCAGGTAAGCAAACGTGGAAACGGTTCCTTCAGAATTCATTCATGCCTGTTTTATTTCTCACAACTGCTGACAGACTTAATCCCATCTTTTAAAAATAACTCACCATTTAGCGTTTAGAGCTGCTGTTACTCTACTCTGTACTGAGATAATGCTGTTACTCAACATAGTGTTAAGCAGAAGTATGAGTTTAGTTTCTACAGCTACAGTGAGCAGCAGACGGACCTCCGGGAACTATTTATTGCATTAACCCCCCCCCCCCCCCCCCCCCCCCCGCACCTTTTAGCCCGGTGCTAAACCTCGTGCAAACTAAATGTTTCTACTTTGGTGGGTTTTCATCACCTTTCTATTCTTGTGAGGACAATGGAAAGCTAATAAGGTAAAAAAAAAAAGGAAAAAGATGTACACACACACACACACACACACACACACACTACTGTAGCCTGCAGCTCTAAAAGAAAGAGCAATCAGGGGTGATACATTGGCAAATGTCAAACAAGGATTAATGGATTAATAACATTGTTAAGTATCCTCCGAGTAGTGTCTCTGTTGAAGCTTCCTATTTCTTTTTTTTTTTCCAGCCCTCCCTCCGTCCTCTCTCTTCTCCGCTTCACTAATAGGCAGCGTGAAGGGAGCTGGGGACGTTAAGAACCAATCTCACAGACAAAAAACTCTCGGCAGAATTTAATCTCTCCGTCCTCTTTCTGTCTATATCTGACAGCGCCGCTCTCCAGCTTCCCAATGTGTGTGTGTGTGTGTGTGTGTGTGTGTGAGATGGCGGTGTGTTCTCCATCCTGGGTTATTGGGGCTTCCATTAAACCACACTCAGTGTAATCAGCAGAGAATTATGGGCGCCAGGGGCAAAAATACTCTGTTAGTCTTATCCAGGTCTGTGTAAGTGTATTAATGTGTGTGTGCGTGTGGATATTTTCTGTTCCGTTTGCATGCGTGCAGGTTTTTGCAGAGACTAGTGCATCTGTGCAGCGATGTACTGAGGTCGAAGAAGAACATTTCCTCCAAATTAAGAATTCATTTTGACACCGAGTGGACCTATAGAGCGGAAGGCTCCCTCGAACACACTTTGCGCTGGCCAATTAAAAAATCTGAGGGCTAATAGGGCTGCTGCAGTCTGTCAAATGATTATCTGGAAAGTGTCTCGCTGCGATACTTCCAATGAAATGCATGGGCGGCAATTCAGCCAATGCCAACGTGGCAGACGCTTGTTAAAGGCCTCCAGCACCATGAAGTTGTTTATCGTAAACGCACGTCTTCAGTTTCACGTTTCCATAGCTATTCCACACATCCCTATATGTGCCGGTTTACTCACTTACATCAAAGAAATTTGATCAAGTTGGAGAAAAAAAAAGGACCTTTCGCAACCTCACGTCGTTCCTTAAATCAGCTGTAATATTGCTGACGGGACATTCTGCGAGCGCATATGTGAGTGAGTTATTCCTCCTCTGGATTCTATTAGCAGCTCCTTACTTAGAAAGGTCAGCCTTAATTCCACAGGGAGTGATAATTACATGGGATTCCGGCTTCTCCTGTGGCCCCCTCCCCACAAACACCCCGTCTCAACGGAGGTTAGCTTCACAGCGTGCTTTTGACTTCATGCTAATCAGCTCCGTTTTTTAAAACCCAACGCGGAGTTGTGACTCCATCGCCGTCTGTCTTTTCCTCAGCCGCCGTCCACGGTTGCATTGCTTTCATTGTACCCACTGCTATTTCCCCATTGCAACGTCGTAACTGTAAGAGAGATGACAGGGATGATTGGAACTCCGGCTGCATGATGATTGCCTGATGATTACAAGTATGCCATTTGCATTCAGCAGCTCGCCGCCCGATGGAAAGACGGATCCCCACCTCAATCACTGGAGCCGTGCGCCCGTAATAAATACACGACAGGCCGTTAAGACAGAGAGCCCAAGTCATGTCTTTTGCATAACAAACATGCCGAGGAGACGGAGAACTGCGAGGGAAATGATGCACTGTAGTTTGGGGAGCTCGCGCTGCCGTATAACTCAACTCTCTTCGCTCATCCACAGGGAAATTAACTGTGGCGAAGCAGCATTACATGAATTACCAGAGTAATCCTGTACTGACACTGCCCTAATCTGCAGAGGGATATACGGGATCAAATTGCAGCTTGCATATTTCATTGTGTGTACAGCCGCACTGGCAGGTGGTTCAAGGAAACAGCAAAGCAATGTACCCGCGTGACAGGAAGGTGAAAGAAGTCACAGTTTGGAGTCCACAGCCACACCGGCGACTCCACTGATGCTCGGTGACACTTTAAGCTAAATGCTAACGTCAGCATGCTAGCATGCTCAACAATTCACAAAGATGCCAAGCTGATTCTGAGCAGCTGTCGTGTTTACCATGATCACGATCTCAGTTCAGTGTGTTAGCACGCTTGTATTTGCTAAATAGCAAACCCACACATTATCATCCCGAGGCACTGATGTGTGCAAATTGTTTTTTCATTAGTTTAGTTCTCTTCCTTTTTCTCCGTCTCTTGTTCATTCCTGTGCAACCAGTCGCACTCTTTTAGGCTGATTATTTTCACAGGGTGACATTTAGGAAGAACTCGTGTAATAGCGAAATATCGCTAGTCTGAGAGGAAGTAAGAGCACCATGAATCCCTTTGCAAGTTCTTCTGGTAAAAATAAAATAAAATATGTGATTAATTATAGTCAGTTTTCTCTTTAAAAGACACTATCGAACATCAGTCAAAGATAAGGCAGTAAAAGGACTGAAGCAAACACAATATCTATCTGTCATGAAATTAACAATACTACAAAATATGCATTTTTTTACTACACTGCTTTTCATTTTGAAGGTCCAATAACTAGTTCCAACATGTTTTTTGCTACATTGATATGAATAAATACATAGTTTATACTGTACATATACACAGAAAAAAAAACATTCACACACACACACAAACTTATGTGTTTACTAAAAATATGTTGTTGTTGATTTTCTGAAAAACTTCTGACTGATCTCTGAAGCCAAACCTACACCCTTGATTTAGCAAAAGCTAAACGCTAGATGCTTAAATGCTCTCAATGACAATGTTCACATGCTGATGTTGAGCAGGTATAATGTTTACCATGTTCACCATCTTAGTTTAGCATATTTGTTTGTTGTTTAGCACAAAACACAAAGTACAGCTGAGTGGAGAGAAGTATTGGACAAATTAAGATGTAGAACTAATGAAAAGTCCCAAAAGTCATTAGGATCATCCTCTGGGCGTTATCAAACTTTTAGCAATTCATGTTGAACGGGACTAGAATGGCTGTACCAAATTTCAAGACAATCCATACAATAGCTGTTGCAACTACAAATGTCAACCTTGTGGTGGCGCTAGAGAAAAGTCAAATATTCGCTACAGTTATTTGGATATATTTTCTGGAAACCATGAATATCTGTGTCAGATTTTGACCTTATAGATCCAGTAGATGTTGAAAATTGTTGGCACAACAAGAAAGTTCACCAAAGTCAATAGTATTGATCGCCTGATAACACTTAATATCTTTACCAAACATTCATTACGATCCATCCAATAGTTGTTAGAGACATTTCACCAAAAAATCAGAAGTAAGAAAGAGATTACAAAACGTATTACAATTCATCCTCCGGGGACCATGAATGTCTGTACAACGTTTCATGGCAATCCATCCGGTAGCTTTTGAGACAGTTAAGTCTGGACTAAAGTGGAGCTTGGCTAGAAATGCCCTGACAACTTTGGACTAACAGCCACAGACGCAGCTGGTATGGAAGCAGCCTCGCCATCACTTTCAGACGGGTTGAGGGGTGATAAGCGGCATGTTTCTAGATGAGCTAATCCAATAAAACCATTGCTTTAGGCCTACAACACAGATGGATGTGCTAACGATCGGCCAATCCCAGCTCCCCTGGCACCGAGTCAACATCGAAAAAACACTTCTGTCGGTATGAGGCATCCGTCGGCCATCTCCCCTTTCGGGCTGATTGACGTCTAGTACCGCGCTAATAACAATGCCGGCCCGCGGCGGTGGGCTGCAAAGACAACGAGCGCCATTAAATGGAATCAGACCAAATGCAAAAGTTTAAGTCCGCGCCCGCCCACTGCAAAGCGAGGATATAAAGAGTATGTTTCCATTTTGAAGTAAGGACGCTGATAGAAAGGAATCGAGTAGAGAGACATGTGGGGAGATTATCTCATCTTACCACCGTTGGACTGATGCTGATTCAGACCCAGACATGGCGAGGGAAGGATTACTGCAGGCTTTTAGAATATCTCTTGAGAAAAGCTCTTCAAAGAAGGTATTATACTAAACATCCAGCAATATCTAGTGCTCTTTGTAAAAGTCTTACCAGTGCCCTCCTCTTTGTGTCCCGCCTCTCTGTCTCCCTCGCTCCCTGTCTGTTCACTAGGGAGGCTCTAAACAGGACCACATGAAGGACGTTTGCTAATTAGCATTCCCATACACAAAAGCAGAGCAGAGGTGAGGAAGCCAATGAGCCCCGCGTGAAACAGGTGCGGAGGGGCCTTATCGCTGGCACAGATGTGGTTGTCTCCTCCGTGGCTGCACGGTTAATGATGAATGATTTCCTCTCTGTCTAAACGCTTGTTGTCACATCCCTGTCAATGACGCCGCGAGTTACAGTCTTGTAGGAGTAATGGGGTTGGCATGGCTCCAGCCGCGCGGCATGTATAGCGGAGAGCCGCCAGCAGAGATAGCGGAGCCGTGGAAATGAAAACTGGTTTTAAAATGACATTTCAAAACTTGTCAACAACAACCAGACTCCCTCCAACCTGCACTTTTTATTTTTTTAATTAGTGATGCACAAATTGCAAATTATTTCCTGAACTTGAGCACCTCATTTTAATAACTCTGAGGATAAAATAATTTACCTTTTACAAAATTGCTTATTTTCTACTGAGGGAAATGTAGTGCTTTTTACTCACAGATATCTGATAGGCAGTTACTTTAGCGTTTGATTAAGACTAAATATAAGACTAACAGTTAAAATGAACTCTACTTTGACCAGCTAAGGCCCTGAAAACAGATTTTTTTAAATCGTCTCTTTGCTCAGAGCATTGTGGTCCTACTTAAACATTTTCTGTGAAAGTTTGAAGAGTTTTGGTTAATTCACACGGGCGATTTCTGTGTATGTGTTCGTGTCTTTGCTTTTCTTACCCGTTTTTAGTGAGCATTTGATGTCACTTCTTCCCTGCACCAATCAAAATGTCAGCTCAGGCTTTGGTTTCTAACGTTGTGAGGCCGCTGTCAATCAAATCTAATGGACACCAACACAGTCCTGATGGAGAGTTTTACATTTCTTCAGAAATAATACTTTTACTTTGATTGTGACTTATGAAGTCATGAATATTTAATGTTATGAGGAACAAATTAAGATTTCAAAACCAAATTCTAAGGGGCTTTAAAATGCTTTTAATTATTTAATAATATAATATTTAATATTATAAGGCTGCTGCATTATGCACTTTTTCAACTTTATGCACATTTTACTTACTTACTATTTTTGAATGCAGGACTTTTACTCATAATGGAATATTTGTTTGCTGTTATATTGCTATGCTTATATTGAAACACAGGATCTGAATATTTCTTCCATCTGCTTCTTCTTTTCTATTTCTACTGTAAATAACTTTGACATACAGGTAACGGTGCCAGTATGTGTCAGTGAGCAGTGCCGTGTACTTGTATAAATATTAGTAGCTTTCTAAATTAGGCACGTTGTCGCGCATAATTGGGAAAGTAAAAAGAACAAAGAAGAGAAGAAGCAAGAAAAGAAGATGCAATAAAGCTACAAATGAGGCAGACAAGCTTCGTTAGGCTAGTTAGGCGAAAATTCAAGGCCTCATTGCGGTTTTAATATTGCATGGAAAAGGTGTGATTTAATGTGTTTTCCTCTATTTAAATCTTAAAGTGAAGTTAAAATCTTCTTTTCCTTTTGTCTCCTCTCATTTTCTTACTTTCAGTGAATGCCTCGTTGGTTTGTGAACATAATTGCGCTGCCATTTTGACCAGACCGTTTCCCTGCGTGTCTGCGCATGTCGACATCAGCAAAACACATAGTATGAATGCAAAGTCTCATTCAATTAACTTGACTCTTGAAGCAGGACTTTACATCTCAAATTCTGTATTATAACGAGCTGATTGGCCGAGTGTGATTGTCCAGCTGTCTGCGGTCGCTCACCATGCGGTCCAATTTGGCGCAACATCCCGACAACTTTCAATGTCTGAGTAATGCCTTTTGAATAAGAACTACGCCGAGATAATGAAAAACACACAGCGGCGAGGACAAAAAAAAATAAATTGAGAATGCTTTACTCTAGCTTCTATCTGTCTCCATGCAATAACATTAACCGGCACGGTGCACGCTGCAACATGAAAGGTAAACAAAACATTCATTTGGGAGGTTATGTTTCAATGTCGTTCACTACGGCCTCCCAGGTTGAACATTATTATGAAAAATATTAATGAAAAAAAAAGGGTTGGAGTGTCATTGAAAAGTAATAAGGCTGTATTTAAAACGTACACACTCTCTCTCTCTCTCTCTCTCTCTCTCTCTCTCTCTCTCTCTCTCTCTCTCCCACACACACACAAAGAATGATCCTCAAAGGAAATATAACCGTATCCCTGTCCACTTGAGAAAGAAATGAATGAATCTCAGGGTTCTGGGTGGGAGTCACCTTGAGCTCTCTGTGTGTGTGTGTGTGTGTGTGTGTGTGTGTGTGTGTGTGTGTACAGACACTTGAGACAAATGGGATCAGGTGGGACCTTGGATAGAACCCTGTTGGACACCTTTTGGTGCCAAAGGGAGAAAAAAATCAAATACCTCCCCGCCAGCTCTCTGCGTCTTTAACGAGGACCATAAAAAAATAACGAGCCATCTTAACCTTGAGGCCAAATCAAAAAAGTGAACACTCAGAGTACACTGAGCTGATCAAGGTGATCTTTTATTTCTTAACCCCCCCCCCCACCCCCCTCACTCCTTTTATTGCTGGAAAATGTTTCTGCCATTGAAGAAGATACTAGTTATTTTAAAAGAGAACACAGGCCGGCATTTCCTCTCGGTGTCGGCTGTGAATATGGATCTGCAGTTTAGTTTCTCATCTGCTCCCGGTTTCGATGGTGATGGATGGTAGCAGGTATGCAGGAATATTACAATTAGTGTGCTTCATATCGAGCTTAGCACTGACCCCGTGTCTGCTGCCTGTAGCGCTATCATTAAGCCCAGCAGCTTGTCCTCCATTGTTCTCCATCTTTCTCTCTCCTCTCCTTGTTCTTCTCCTCTACCCGGCTACATCTCGGCGTCCTTGTTTTCATTCCACTGAAGCTAATGATCAGTATCCCGGCACACCGCGAGTCCGTCCGTCTCAGCACGAGCTTTTTGTGCCTCCTCAGCACGACCCGCCACTCCGCCGTCCTTTTTCAAGACAAAATGATGAGCGGCGTAAACAGAAATATGTGGTTCAATTTCCTAGATTCTCTCAGAAATCCACATTTAACATTTGAACTTTATACGGAATATTTTATCACACGGAGCGGATTAATTATTAATAACAAAGAATTGATTATGGCTGCTGGCTCCCTCGAGCTAATCTCAGCGCTGATGTGATTAGAAAATAAAAGTGGTTGCTGGGAGCCGACAAATTGACAGATCGACAGTGAGCTACAAGATTAAGTTTTAAGTGAAGGAAGTGAATAAATCCTACGGGGCATCTTCAAATCTTTCTTTAACTTCAAAACAAACAGCAGCAGAACGCAGACATGCATAAAACTTCTGTTCTGTAAATCAGCATTCTGAGCAGATTCTTAATATTTGATGTATGTCGAGGCCGGTGCACGTTGCTAATTCAACCTTTTCTAACTCCCAAAATACCGGTGTTTGTTCAGTGCTCCTCTGCATTTAACACTAACACACAAAACTCTTCAGGGTCTGTATCATATTATATAAGAAGTGGACGTCGACGTCGTGACGTCACTCATTGATTTGTAGACTGCCGTTATGAAGCCTTGAGTTCGGCGAGTTCACCGTCGCCATCTTGGAATACGACCGTCGTCCAAAGCCTCCTCTCTCGTATGCAGATAAAAATCTCAAAAGGCATCTGTCTTCTGTTTTTTTCCTCACAGGCAATAACAATATATATAATCTCCCATCAGCCCCTGTTAATACTCAGCCTAACCGGACACCGTTTCATCACATCTACAGCTGCCGTACCGTCAAACCGATGTTCTCAGAAGGGTGTTAACGTTCGCATGAGAAGACGCCCGACGTTTCTCACACTGCTCGGAGTTGTGTCCACCGAGGCCTTCTATTGTGCACGAGGCAAGAAGTGGGTTTATGGTTGCGGATTTAGCATCTCTCATTTTCCAGAGCAAAGAGGCCATTCATGTGTGCTCGGCCAAAATCCTCCCCGCAATGGTGAGGGATAAGCTGCTGCTGGAGACTAGTAATAGGCTTTTCACACCACAATGTTAGCAGGGCTGAGGGTGAGTGTGTGTGTGTGTGTGTGTGTGTGTGTGTATGTGTCTGTGTGTGTATGTGTGTGTCTGTGTGTGTATGTGTGTGGGGGGGAGGACTGTTTGCCTCCGCCTCCAACACGCGCCAAGGATATGCATTCATTTGGTGCACACAGAGGGTGCTGAATGAATAATGTCTGGGTAATTAACATGCTTGCGCTTGCAATCTTAGCCTTGAGCCTTGATGAAGGGCATCAGGAGCGCCTGTGAATAGGGGGATATCTTATTTAAAAAATGATTGTGACTCGGGATGAATGACGCTAGCTCCCCCACCACCCCACCGTCTCCAATCTTTCATTCCCAAGCCTCCCGGTGACTTTTCTCATCACCTGAATCCCTTCCTGCTTGTGTACTTGCATCTCTTCTACCTCCACCCAGCTGCCATTACTCGCGTGCGCCGCTTCCCATCCCCGCCCACATGCCACCATCCCCAAGTGCACCCCCCCCCCCCCCCCCCCCCCCCCCCACCCTCCGACACCCTCTTCCACGTTGCCTCACTGTGATTACATTGCAAAATCTAACTCAGAAGCCTGCAATCTTCCTCTCCTCATCCTACCGTCGCCTCCTCGCCTTATTTTTTCTTCAACCAACCTTCCACATCCAAACACCTCCCCTCTTTCAATCTCTCCCTTCAATTGCCGCTCCAGCCCCCCCCCCCCCCCCCTTTTTAGTTTTGGGTGCACACAAAAAAACTACTATCTCCTCTCCCATCCCAGTGCGCCATAATGAAATTGCCCCCCCAGCGTTGTTCCACTCTGACTTCCCCCTGTTGCCAACAACCTCATCCACCTCTTCCCTTCATATTTCCATCAAGTCACTCTCCACATGCCTCCGAACCACGAACCCTCCACAGCCCCCACCTGTGCCGTCTCCTTTCATTTCCCCTCCGTCTCCTCCTCTCTTCTTCATCCCCCCCTTTGCTTTTACCTCTCCCTTTTTTTTCCCCTTCTTCGTTCACGCCCCGACCTTCATTTCTTCCGACTGCCCCCTCCACCCCTCCACCCATCGCTTTAACTACTTCTCCATGCCAATTACCAGGTAACCCCCTGCTGAAACCAGGCCCTTACATCCCTGCCTTTTTTCCCCCTCCTTGACCTGAAAACGCCTCAGCTCCTACACTCCTTCCTTCTCCCTCCATTATTTTACCACGCAGAGGCTCATGGCAGCTCAGGGTGCCTGATGTTTGATAGCTTGTTAACGCGCATCCAAAGGGAGACTGATTAATTCTGGCGTTTCAGAGGGAATTATTTTGTATTTGCCCCCACAATCACCACTGGCTCCTTTCCCCCTCGAGTGTCTTGCACGGGAATAAGAAGCCCTTGATGTTAATATGGGAAAGAGGAGGTTAGTGATGTTGGTTTACCAACCTGGGCAATTTGAGTGGACAGCCAGAACGTCGGCCTTGCAGGTTCGACAAAGATCAGTCGGACTCAAGGATGTCTCTTCTCCTGAGAGGCTGCGGCATTTATATATGAAAGATAACAAGGCTGGACAAAGGCAGGGAATTAGTGCGGTTTGTGTTGGTGCACTATGAAGGCATATGGTGTCTTGGATACACGTTCCAATTTTCATTAAAAAGGCAGTCATCACTCTTTTTTGAATTATTCGGGAACCTTGGATGTCCTTTTGTTAAAACTCAAGTATTCACATTTTCAGAGGCTCTTCTTTATCTGTGTGATGATGACAAACTGTGTTGTTGCAGCTCTGCTAGCGGCACAGTGTGATTATGCACAAAAACCGTAATGAATTTGGTGGTAGTTAAATGGAAACAGGCAACAACAACAAAAAAACTATCTCTTCTTGATATCATTACGCATCATAATTCACATGGGTGCCCCTGTTTTCATCATCCCTCCGCTTCTATCTCCAACATCCACCAAGGTCTGTCCATCATTGTTTCATCTTTGGTCGACTTCCCAGTTGGAGCAAAAGCCTTGTGGATGATATGTGTGCTAAACTAATTAGTGCCAGCCATGCTGCGAGGATACACGGAGGCTTTTCAACCACTGATGAAAATAAATAAATAAAAGAAAAGACAAGACATCTCAGAAAACTCTTTGGCAAAGCTGCCCTTCTCAAAACGAGAGTGAGGGGAGGCAGGCTAGGCGCTCCTTTAAAAATCTGGATCTGAGCGGCGCTTGAACTGCAGAAAGCTCCTCGCTGTTAACCTTCTTCCGACGTCACTTCAAAATAAAATAAATAAATAAACCGCCGTGTTCTCGTGTCATCCTATTCGGCTCCTGGGGAACTCGACGTGGGGAAAAAGGTTTCTAAACTTTTAATGACTGCTGCACCGCTCAGGACTGTCTACTTTCAGTTAGTTCTGCCTCTCGTTATGTACTGCGCATTAACTGTAGATGTTATCAAACTATTACAGCTTGGATATGAAACTGCAGTTTCCTGAGAGCTTGGACAGGAATCATAGTAGTGAATAGTACGGCGGAAAACTCTCCTGAACTCAATGTGTGTCACGTGCAGGTAAAGTAAAACATTAAAATGTATGAGTTAATCTTATTAGTTTACTCAGCCCTTAACAGCATATGGTTTTAAGGTTGAACCAAAACCAAAAAAACATTTGTTATTTTTCATTTTAAACACAGACATGTGGGTCAGGGGGCCATGAGCATCACGTATCTGATGACGTCACAGACCTAAACTGTCGGGTCGACGAGATCAGAGCTGAAAACAGTAGATGGCGTTGTGAGCTATTTTCAACCATGAACTACAATTCTCTATAAATTCAGCAAGACATGTGAATATTAATGGCTGCGTTTGATGTGATTCATCAAAGTAAAGTAGTAGTAGTTTAATAAAAAAAGCACGTTTAAGTGTGCAGCTTTGATAACACCGTTACAGTGCGACCATTAACTTTTTATTTTCATTAGATGTTCCTCACTTTCTGAATGTAACACATCAAATATACAACTTAAAGCTGCTGCTGACATTTTAACATTCAACTTTGTGTTTTTCTCGAGCCCAAAAGAGCAAAGGTTGGTAGTGGAGAAGTTAATAATTAACCAAGAAAGAAATCATTTTAACTGATAAGTGCTGTCAATTAAAAAGTTGAAAGAAACATTAAATATCTTTTTCTTTTCTTTTTTAAAGCAGAGCAACACTCTGGAGTGACTTGTCACTTAAAGGGGAACAGCTGGTCCACCTTAAAGCTCGGCCCACCTTCAGTGACTCGGAGCCGTCGTTGTTGCTAACTTCGGGGTCAAGTCCTTCCCTTTAATCAGCAGGTGATGAGCAAGACGCTGGAGCTTGGCTGAGTTCTAGGTTCACTGCTATAACATGATGAACCGGACACTCAGTTAATAATTGGGAAGTTGCTGCGTTTGTCCACGACAAGCACACAAGCACAGTATCGGACTAATACCTGATACTGGTATTGAGGCATCACTATAAAACAAATGCATCAGAAATGGTTGTAATAGAAATCCAAACTTCTTGTTGAATTGGACCCAAAACATGGAAACGATGGTAAACAAAAAGCCTTTTTTTTTTCACAGCTGACATTGTGACAGATGTTACTAATTAACAATGTGCTCTGTTATGTGTCCTTATGTGTCCTATAGTAAGCCACAGTAGCACGCACAACACCAGGACCCTGAAACTGGAGCAGCTAAATGGAATTCAGCCATCAATCATTTTATTATTTACACCTGGTTCTTTTCCCGGCTGTGACTTGTCAAAATGTCTCATGGTGAAAAGGAAAATATAGCCAACAAACACACTGAAACAATTCATCAAAGTAAATACCGGGACATTCTTAAAGAGCAACTGACTTTCCACGCTGACGCATCGATTTTTTCCTTTAAATCTGGCATTCCAGAATTCATCTACAGTACGCTGTCGGGGTCTCGAGGGCAGAATTACTGGACTTTCTCTGGGGGGGGGGGAAGGAAAATAACTTCTGTTGTATACCAGAATCAATCGGTAGGCAGCGAAATAAAAAGACCGCTCACATAATACTGTAACTCCAAAAAGTGGATTTACAATTGAGTTACTCTTAAAAAGATGCATTTGCCATCAGCAGCCTTTTTATACCGAACCATTGTGAAACCTTCTAAAAGCTTCTGTAATCTATATCGCATAGAAAAACCTTGAGTGTTGATCCCTTGTTCAGCCCTGTGATATCATCGGCTTAATTACTCCTTTTATGTATTAGCTGTTGCTATTTTTTAACTGTTTCGTAGCTCTATATGCTCCTGGTGATGTTTGTTTTTTTTGCTTGTTTTATATCCTTGAAATGTGGACCAGTAGATCTCCTGGTTCAACAAGCAGCCCGTGTTTGGTTTGGAGATGTGTTCATTAGCATCAGCAAGACCCCCCTCTCACATTCATGCCATGTGTTTTGTTGTTAATATGAAAATGGGGTAATACCATCGCCATAACGTGATACATTACACCATTAGTGACTTCATCGCATTCAGATCCTCTGAAGCTTAACTGAGATTTCACTGAGCTTATCCTCTCAGCATTTAGAGCATTTACCACGATGCAGCAGCAGGTACATTACCTATAGTTCCGTCTCGAGCCCATTGCGACGCCCTCATTAGCGGCATTAATAAGTAATTTAGCTCTCTAACTTCCATCTCCCCCCTTTCTCCTTGTTCTATAGCTGTACACGCCCTGCCTTTGAATCTTCATCCTTTTTCCGGCCCGCTAATTGCTTTCCTTCCTGCATAATTCCCCCCGCAGCTCACGATATTGCCGGACACATTGTCACTGGTGGATATGTCTGACACACGGCCGGTGAGAAGTTAAATGGGGAGGCTAAATGATGCTTCGTGGCCCGGGTGATGATTCGGATGATAATGACCGCAATGATAAAGGACGCTTCTCCGGTCTAATAGCATTTGATTTCCCCGTAGGCCAGCGAGAAAAGAGATAGGAGGTATCAGGGCTGCTCATCCAGTGAGAATGACCTTTAATTTCACAACAAGGCCCCGCAGATAGCGGACGCATCTCTCTCTCTCTCTCTCTCTCTCTCTCTCTCTCTCTCTCTCTCTGCAGACCCTCATTAGATCGCAGAGCTGGGAGCAGAAGCAAAACTTTACTTGGCTGCAAGCTGGAAAAGTTTACAAGGTCAACTGCCATCACTGGGTTGCAAAGTGTGTGAATTTTGGAGGATATCTTGTCTCTTTTGAAAACATCATCTGCCTGGAATAACGGAGTAGGAATGTATACCAAGTGAGGACGGGGTCTGAAATCAATATGTCAGTCTGACGGGGAACAAAAATAATCTTGTGCAATTCTGAACCAGAAGCATCCACTGTAATAATCCAACGTGGAGTTCATCAAAGCTCTCAGCTCCTTGCCTTAGAGAGGCGATATATAAGGTTAATATTTTCCCTCTGAAATCGTTTCGGGGATGACTTTAACTGGCGATGACAAGGTATGCCAGTGAACACCGGGAGAAAATGTAATTTCTCCACAGTTTATTGAATTACAGAGCACCTCGGCACACACACACACACACAAAAAAACTTCTTCCCCAATGTTTTACGGAAAGAAAATGTTGTGTCATCTCAGAGAGCTGCTCCGAGAATCCGAATCCTGAGCCGGCGGAGGCTATATGCAGGTTTGCTTTGCTGCGCGGCACTGGAGCCGAGAATGAGGGCATAAAGCTTGTCCCCCGTCCTCCCCGTCGCTGCTCTCCTCTCTTGACAAAACCCAATAACCACCCTGTGTTCCAACAATAGGCTTCAGATAAGTGGAAAAAGAAGAGAGAATAATAACGCTCAAGTGCCATGGAGGGTATCTGTTTTTATCAACCCGGCACTCCAGAGGACGGCCTCCAAAACATCCGCGGTGTGTGTCAGTGTGTGTCAGTGTGTGTCAGTGTGCGCGGTGTGCACGCGCGCCCCAACTCAATGGCGGTGAAAAATACAATATTTTATCTGCTTCCCACAGCTGCCCCTAGTGACCCTCACCGCAGCTGAGAAACACCAAAAATACTCACCGATAAGAGAGGCCTACGAGGGGAGAGTGAATTTTAATCACTTAAGAACATGTGTTGTGGCGATACTGTCATGTTCCCCCGGTAGAGGTAGTTAGTGTAACAGCACAATAGTGGAAGGACTCCGCAGGGATGCCTATATAAATATGACAGTGTTGTTTATGCATGAGCTCCTCCTGGCAGGGAAGTGAATATCCGACGCTCCTGTTTCTACAACATGGGGAGCTCTGCCAGACATATTTGGACACATGCTTTCTGTCTTGGATGTGCTGTCATTTACCTGATTGTGTTAGTTTCCTGGTTGTTCTCCACTGTTTCTGAAACAATAGCTGTCTGTACTCCTGAGAGGATTGAACTTGTCTTATGCAAAGTCTCGCTGCGTTTGCCTTTGGATGGCGTTTTTCCTTTATTAACCAACAGAAGGATATTTCTCAGTTTTCTCCTCCTCTGCCTCTCTTTATATTAGGAATATGCAAATGAAACCGCTCAGCAGCGCAGAGCGTCTCAATTAAATTAGTGCTCTCAAGTAGTCATCTGCTTCTATTCATTAAAGGCGGTGGGTTCTTGGGCCCCGAAACAGGCAACCCTGACAGAAAATTCAGCGCTGGGCAACTCTGACATACTATTCAGCTCCTCCGAAGGCCCATCAGTCACCACCGAGACAGGAAGCAGATAGAAACAGGAAACAAGACCATAGTGGAGACAAATGACAGACAAGCCTGCTGGGTAATCTGACACTGTCTGATTGGGCTGTTTGCTCTTTCTCCCCCAGTCTCTCATGTCCTGACGGTAGATATCGGTCCAGATTCACCTCCTTCGCTATCTGACGGCTGCGCTCATTGCTTAAAAATGCTGTAATTACGATCGCATATGAATCTATTTGTCCCTCCATTAGGGGGAACTCTCAGAGGGCACGGCGGGAAAACAGAGACTGGATAATGAGAGCAGAGACCATTAAAAAGCTTGAGGCTCCTTACATGATAAATTATACAGCGCATGCAAGACATACTTAAATTCTGCTAGCCACCCGCTCGTCCCGGCCAATACACTTAGGCCTGTAATGCATGGTTAATGGGAACACTGGGAATATGTTGGGAGACAAGAAGTTATTTGGAAAGTAGGCACTTCAAGAAAACATGCGGCTGGAAATACGCCCTCCGCGCAGAGAGGTCACCGGCCCGGGGGTTCATTTATCATGTGGAATACATGGCGGATTGTCAATTGTGCAGCTTTTCTCCACAATCAGCGGACGGTTCAGTGTGAGACTCACATTGTTCTGACACTCTGGAGCAAATTAAGAAAAATGAGGCTCTGACGTCAAATATTATCAGGTGCTTTATTGCTGGACCAGGGTTTTTGGGGTGAAACACACCAATTTGCAGATGGTACACTATTGGCAGCAACCTTAGTGTGTCCAATTCAATATCTCATTACTTTTGGTGTGAATAGGTTGAACGGAGGCCGTGGTCGGTGTGTCTTGACGATACGCCAGAGTACATACAGCAAAAGGCCAGCGCTTCTTTCTGATATTAAGTATTGATTTGAAAAGATTGATCTAAACAGTATTAAAAGAGCACTGAGAGAGAACCAGTCAAGCAGATAGTGTTCAAAAAAGAGAAAACACCAGCGAAGACTTAAAAAGAAAGCAAAACAAATTATGGAATAGCAGGAGATACATGTGTATGTGTGAGCGCGCCAGGGGCTAAAAAGACGGGAATTTAAGGGTGAGAACAAAGAGAGAAATGGAAGGAGATAGTGAGCCATGTAGAGAAATGCTCCAGACTCCAGGAGGTGACACTAATTGGGGTGTCGGCAGCGTAAACTTGAGAGGGATCCTCATCTTTCTGTTGAGCTGGATTGAGGAAACGCTCACACGGTTGTGGCAGATGTCAGGAACGCTTGTTTTAGTGTCAAATCTTCGCCGCTCTCGTGTAGGAGAGGATGCTCTCGTTGTTAACAAGAGAGACGGAATGGAAGAAATAGGGACGATAAGGAGAAGGAGCCAGAGTTGGGGGGTATTTTGTCAATACTGCTGCTGTGTTTTTCCGATATGACTGAGCTCTGTGCTCTTTCTCTATGTGGTTCTCAGCATTCACACGTTCCTCTTGCTGAAGGGAAACTTGGTGTTAATAGTTTATGTATTCATTAGTTTCCTTTTGTTTTGATTCCTAATTTGTAATGTCCAGTGTTACAGTTGGTGTCGATGCTCACATCCTCTGCAGGGTGGAGGCTGTCCTCACCTTAAAAAAACGACAGCATTGGTGGTTTATTCAAACACCTACCAGTGACACCAAAGGCCGTGGTTCAAGTCACATAAACAGCCGGTCTATAAAGGCACATTCCAGCCTTGAAACGGCACTAATCACTCACTAATGTTGTTCTTATAATAGCAATGGACTGCAGCTCACCTCTACTCTACGGAGCTTGTTAGCCTCTTCCAGCTGTTCTGGTCTTACGCCACACAACCTTACTATTTCAGTTCACCCCCCTGTATACGCTACCTTGCCCAGCAGCAGGTGGAGGAGAGGCAAAGTTTACAGTTTTAAACAAAAACATTCCAAATAGGTCCCAGATAATTCCCTGTTGCGTTTCAAGGAATATATAAAAGAAGGAAAGGTCATTACGTCATCGTGACACCATGATAATTTAGCAAGAACCGGTGCCAAGGTCCAGATTTATAAAGGCATGTTAAATACTAAATATCTATATCAAATATGTAGAATACTCCCGACATGGCACCAGTTCAGTGACGTAATGACCCTTTATTCTATTATAGGTTCTTTGTCGCAGCCAAGGGAGTCTACATGTACTTTATTGTAATAGAACATCTTTGCTCTCAATAACTAACCAATCGTCAAACTGTTACTGATATTTCATAATATTAGGGATAATAGGAGGGCTAACATGAGCCAGTTCTCTCAATGATGGATCCTCTTAATGACACGAGGTGGCGCTTATTGCCAAATTTTATAGGCCTCTACAAATCTGGACCTTTATACCAGTACAAAAATGATACTAGTGTCACCATGAGGTAATGACCCTTCCTTCTTTTCCTTGGTGACGTCAGCTGGCAGGAAGCAAACATGGACCAAGCTGTTGCCTCGCGATGCAATTCTGTTGAAACTGTCTGCAGAGAACACAGTGGAGCATTTAGCAGCTGAAGGTCCAGATATTACTCTGAGGAATTTGGTGGAGAGCAAAATTTAATTTCATAGGTTGGTGAAGAAAACATGACTCGTAAATAAAGCTTGTTGATCTGTGTCTTGGTGATATTTCAACACTGTTGCAGTGCCCCAAATAGCCCAATACAAATTTAAATTTAAATTAAAATAACATTGAATTAAAACATGAACAAACAACTTTTTTAGGATGTTAATATGTCAATGTTGCAGCTTATACTGCTGCCCCAAGTGGCCGAATAAATATATAAAATATTGCTGCTTTGGTTGCTTGAACTCAAACACACCTTAAATAGAGACGGCAGATCAGAAAAGTCTTACTTACTGACACTCAAATGGTCAATTTGGGAGACTTTACTTAGTTTACGTAGTTATCTTTAGCCCGACGATGTTTTTCCTCAACCTGACTAAGTGTTTTTGTATGAATTCACAACGTTAACCACGTATTTACTGCGAGTATGTTAGAAAGTGACACAAAGCGTCAGTATGTGGCGAGTTGGAATGAGAACGTGTCGGCCACCCAACTGTTCCTGAACAGTCGGACAAAAAGCAGCTGCCCTGTCAGAAGGACTTTCTTCTTTTTCTGTAGCAAACACAAGACGGGGAAATAAGAAAAACATAAGATTGCAGAAGTTTAGACATAGTCCGGCTATAATATTTACCTTACAAATCATTAGTCTGTGTAAAGATGTAAATCCACCTGTGTTTGTGTGTGTGTGTATAAGACGGACACACAGACGGAGCATAACTTTTCTGTAATATGCGTTCTTGGAAGTTCGTATGTGCCCACACACCTCAGGGACTGCATGATATACGGCGGCGTTCGCTGTTTTCTATCTATTCCTATAGATGGTCCGTGGAAGTGCTTTGTATGTGTGTGTGTGAGCGGAGAGGGTGCGTACATGGCGTCCTTGGGGAGCAGACCCAGCTATGCGGGTCAGGGTGGCTGTGATCTGAATGGAGAGCATTAATATTTAAACACAGGCTCCTGAGGGAAAGAGACTGTAAATGATTCATGATTTATACTGTGGGCTCTGAGCAGCAGAGGCTGGAGCTCCGTAAAGATTCACTGATTCCTTCCCTGCCTACGTGCCCTGCTCTGTCCTCCTATATGGGATGTCTTTCATCTTGCATTCAGTCTCCAAGGGTAATGTCTTCTTCACTTGCTTTTCTTGATTTTTTTTTATTCTAACTTTCCATCGTACTGTCTTGCTGTCAACTTTCGGAGCACTTTTGCCCCAAACAGAAACACGTTTTTCAATGCGCCGTGGCCACCAAAGCTGCAGGAAAAGAACTTGTAGGATATTGACTTTAAACTGTGGGCGCTTAGGTGTCATATATGGGGGGAGGTACTTACTGTCCACTGGATGTTATTGATGGCCTAACAGTAGAGAAGACGTCCTTATAAAGTGCACTTTCACACTCATTAAAGCTGAACTGAAATTTGAGATCTCTTTGTGTTATGACGGAATATAAACTGTGTGACACTGCAGCTATTTCTACCTTCAATTATTATTCAGTTATTTGTTTTAAATCATCTGTCCCTTTTATAACATTCAACTATAACTTTGTATTCCTCCCTCAAACCGGGAAGCCAGCAAGGTGGAAGCTATTTAGCCAAGCTTGTTAGCATTAATGATTCATACCAGACATCGTTTTTCTTTCATGCTATTCCAACATGGCTCAGAGGCAGCTCATAGACTCCTGTGACTTCAGTTGTGAGGGGCCCTCATGTGGTTCGAAGGAACAGCTAACAACATTGGCTAACGGCGCCTTTGTGGCTGTTTGATGGATTGATGGATTTGAACAGATATCATTATCTATATTAGTGCCGTCCGCCCTAACATATATGTCACCAATCAATCATTAGAGTACTGACATTGTCAGTCATCCCTTTGAAAACGACAATTTAGAGAGCTAGCGCTATTTTTGCAGAAGAAAAACTTGAATTTCTTCTTGTTAATTACACTTTTGAGCAAATAGCACAAGTTACAAAATTATTATTTTCTTTAATTTCAGTTTATTTGACATAATAAGTATCCTCATGATATCTTATGAATAGTTAGTCCTCATTCACGTGTCAAATCCCTGACCTTTCAAAATAAACTACTTTTAGGATTAGTCCTCAAAACTACCTACTAAGGTTCAGGAATAGATCGTCGTTTGGGTTGAAATAACCACAGAAGTGCCGTGACTGAACTACGCATGTTACGTGACAAAAACATCAACGTTGACCTCTCATTGCACGTAGGGAACGGACAGCGGCCTCCTGGCTGAAAAATCGCTGTTTGTTGGCTCCATCCACCGCCCCTCATGCTCACCCCGTCTGCGCTGTGTCTTCATACTTCCTCGTTCATGATTACGTGGATAACTTTGCGGGATATCCACGCAATACGGTGCATGAGTTTTGGTAGTTATAGCTACAGATGCTGGATGAGACCAGCCTGTAGGACACACACTAAAATTCATATTCGCTTAAGAGACTTTTTCTCTCAAGCATCGACACATGAAAAAGAAAATGCAGAAAAACAATGTGTCTTTTTGATGAGGGCTAGTTTGTGTCCCCTATCTACAATAAATCAGATAGACAACAATATTGTCTGCAACCTCTTTTACTAATAGCTGGCAAGCAGAATGCTTTAATGGTGTAACCCCCCCCCCCCCCCCCCACGCTCAACACCGCTGCTCCAACCCCTGCTGGTGTCAGTGTCTGTTCGCCAGGAGGGAGATGGATCGAGAACGACAGCGGGAACTGTGTGCTGAAAAGAGAGGGGGGAGTATAAGAAAGAGATGCATGGACAGACAGGTCTGAAGTGGCAGCAGTCAGCCCTGATGGAGACTGATGGGAGGATGAGGAGATAAGAGCGGAGAGAAGGTGGAGGCTGCATTCCTGAGACGCCGGCACTTGCTGAAAAAGCCGCCAAGACAGATGGAGAGCGGGGCTACGGGAAAGTGAATCAAGGGGCTCGACGGAAATGATGAGCACCGAGCATGCCTCTGGTACAAAATGGAGGCGAGGAGCAGGAGGGGAGAGGGGAACGTGGCGAGGAGAGATTTATGGAAAGCGGAAATTAGAGAGAGAGAAAGGGGGGGGGGGATATGTAATGAAGAAGAGGATGGCGTTCAGTGTCTCTGCGCTGCATTTATGGAGCGAGGAGAAAGAAACAGGAGATGGGTTAGGTTCCCCTGCACTTCCACAAGCACTTTACTGATCCACCACAGCCACTTAAGTCTATAGGAGCTTAGAGCCACTCACTGCTCCTCCGTCCGTTTTATCGCGTCCACAACAATTATCATCCGACCCTCACTCAACTGCTGCAACATCATAGGAGAACGAACGACAGCCGAGGCACAGGGAGCATAAACACTGCTGCTGTACAGACTCAATTAATGGCAACATTTATCAAGACAACAATCTCCGCCGAGTTTCATTTCAGTCTCGGTTATGCAAATCAGGAAGCAGTGAGTGTGAATGTCGGCATGACAGTGTTTGATGTTAGTAGGGTGTCCTGAAATATCAGCCGTGACAACCCCAAGATATGTCACGGTGCTGTCACTCCCACACTGAAGACACAGGATGTCATTTTCAGTCAGTAGATTGACATTGTGACTCATTGAATATCATTATTTTTGGCCTCAGATAACATTTTATCTGCATTACTTTGGCTTCTTTTACAAAATGAGTCAATTCCTGGAAGACTTTAATGTGGGGGGGGTTTTATGAGACGTTTTATGTCACGACAGCCTGTTTATTTGCCTCCAGCCACCTAATTTGCATTAAGTTTTGCTCAAAATGAGCTTGTCAGTTGGATGGATTTGAAGCACCTATTAGTGTTCAGACGAGGCCTTTTAAACGTGCTTCTTTTCATTATGTTCTATGGAGGAGCTCACTCGGGGGGTATCGGCTCTCTCCTCTGCCAACGCAAGACGCCCTGCGTTTCTATGAATGTGTCATGAGCGAGAGTCTCTTTCCTCCTGTGCAGAGAGGAAAAGGCCCTCCTCCAGGAATACCAGCATCCAGAATTTCATGCAGTTTGCCATCAGGCTCATCACCACCTAAAGGGTTACCACTCTGAGTGTTTGTGATTAATTCAATTACTTTAAATCGTATTATGATGATTTCAATATCTACTAAACACTTAGTGGTGTGTGTGTGTGTGTGGGGGGGGGGGGGGGGGGGGGGGTTGTTCGCGCCGCTGCTGGTTTGTAGCGTTATGGCTAATCATACAAATGCATCTTGCACATGCAGTTTCACATGAGTTAACGATTTAAAACCTCACTGATCTTCCAAATACGATCCCGTGGTACAGTGACTCAACTACTGATTAGTCACATTTCTTTTCAGCCCATATTTTAAATTCTTCTATTGTTGCGTAAAAATGATCTCTGTGAAGTGGGCTCAATGCCTCCTACGGGTCGGAAACAAATTTCACGTAACTGCTGTAATTAATTGCAGATTGTCGTCATTGAAATTAGGAGGCTCCCATCAGTATTGACTCGTGGCCTTTTTTTAAAAGCAGAGAAAAGTCTATTCACAGCCATTTGTCACAGGTTGCTTATTCTTTTGAGGCCGTGAAGTTTCACCAGTGTCACATTGAAACAGTAATTATTACAGACAACAGAAGTGTGTGCAGCAGGAATATGTTTTTGCCCTATTTCTTGGTTTGTTAATCATCTTGGCACTCACATTTATCAGGCATTTACCTCCTCGGAGGTCGGGATTAGGAACCACTGCTTTGAGTGTGATTGGTTTCACCGGTGCTTATGTAGCATGAAGCAACGGTATTCTCACTGTGGTTAATATACTCTACCTTTTGCACTGATTTAGTCCAGAATGTTGACCTAAACTACGTCTTCCTCAGTTCAATACTCTGAAGGGTTTTGCTGCTACAGCCTTGCTTGGTCTGGTGTGACCGGTAGCATTTGGTGGCTAATGTTAGTAAACTTTGCATACTGACGTTAACTGAGTCAGCTCACTGACTTTGTGATCCTTCTCTACTTGTGGAATATGTCTTAGACAAACATTTCAATGGTTTAATGACAAAAACAAGAAGTGAACACGTCATAGCTCGCTGGCGACGGCTAACGTTACACAGTGTCACTTTAAAGGAATACTTCACCCTTAAAATGACCATTTGTATATCATTCTCTCACCGCGTGTTACATTGAATTCTTGAAGGAAACTTAGTTTTTCTCGTGATGTTTCTTCATGATGAATGGAAAATCAGAAAACAGCATAAATCCTTGATGAATCGGGCAAATGCATGTGTTTAGTAGTGAGCATACGACCGGATAAATCAGACTGCACCAGTTGTGTGAGAGTTTGTAAACAAATGTTTTGATACAGTTTTGCTCCACTTACTTAAATTCATCAAATCTTTTTTTGATTATATGTTTTCTTCAAGTATTAAAGGGAACAAACAGTGAGTAACTGTTATATTCCTTTAACGTACGAACCCTACTTTGAATGATGTTCAATTCTCAGGATAAACCTACAGTAACTACTGTGACGTTATACGTATATTGAGCTTGAATATAGTGTTGAATGTTTCTGTTCTGTTGAGATTGCACCAAAAGTGAGAATGCTCGTTTGATTTCCTGTTGTCGTCTCGTCTTGTTCTGAGTAACTGCTATCACTTCATATGAGTAAAAATGCCGAGCGACTTTGAAAACGTTAATTTCTGCAAATCCATCTGGACGGGCATTAAAAGACCCACAGGCACCAGAGTGATGCCGAATTCACAATGGTGCTATTTTCTGTCTGTCTAATGGTGTGAATAACACTGTGTGTGGAACGCGATCATAATGTAACAAGAGGCTGATCGATATACTGTCAGCTGGAGAAAACACGCACAGCTGCAGCGCGTGTGTCTACGTGCTGCCATCCGATGTGAGAGGCTGAGAGCATTTTATTGGGGAAGTGTCCATATCATATTTGTAAACCAAAACACACACACACACACACATATTTGGAGACAACCTCTGTTGTGTTGGAGGTTAACGCCTACATTTCGTTCAGATCCCTGCTCCGCAGATAAGGAGCTCAGTTTCACGCCTCCATCGTCGCTACAGGCTCTTCTGAGGCTTCAGCTAGACACCGTTCTCTGTGATTAATGACTCTCCATGAATAGAACACACTGTGTTAAAACATTTGATTGATGCGTTGACGATTGCCAAGTGTTCCTGCATACATCATTACAGCTTTTCAGACAACGGAAGTGAGCAGCCAGTGAGCAAAAAATGACTAGAGGAGAAAACGTTCTGTTCTACATGAAGACTAGAGCTGTGACAGGCACATGGCGTTTTGTTTTTTTGCTTAACCTCTCCCATGAACAGGAATTGTCCGAGTGGCAGGGCAGCCAAGCTTTGGATTTCCCCTCATGCTAAAGAGGCGTGCATGTGGCATTAAAAGGAATACTCTGAATTTACAGAGTTTGTAAGGTCTTCTTTTTTAGCCTTTCAAAAAACACCAAAGAGTGCAAAGAGCAGCAATCATTAGCAGGTCTACAATCCAACAGTTAGTTTATTATTAGCTGAGTACATTTATTTGCGGGGTTACTTTAAAAGATGCTTAGCTTACGACTCGCTCCTATGCGATGTTGTTTTTCTTCACAGTGCGGAGGCTGAGCCTGGATGCTGTAGTTCAGGGTAACGTTAGCGTCTCTGTCCTCGTCTTCTTTGGATTTCGGTTACCCAGCGACCCCAGCCATCAATACATGAGGTAGCATCAAGTCCTCATGCATACCCTGCTTTATGGTCTGTTTGACTCTAAATGGACCATGATTTACTAAATGAACATCATGCTGTATTGAAGAAGACTTGAAACTAGAGATTGAGACCATAAACTCATGTTTACAATGTTTACTGAGGTGATA
Organism: Pholis gunnellus; assembly: GCF_910591455.1. Lineage (NCBI taxonomy): Eukaryota > Metazoa > Chordata > Actinopteri > Perciformes > Pholidae > Pholis > Pholis gunnellus. The sequence continues at coordinate 19,244,793 of NC_136543.1, read as the reverse complement.
AATCAAGAGAGAAGTCGGGTCATTTTCTCATAGACTTCTATACAATCGTCTTCCATACGATATCTGCAAGTATCGGTGTGCTCGTATTATATATTGTTTTTATGTGCCCAGGTTTTGAGACTGATTAAACCACATTGTTATCATACTTATAATAGAACTAATAGCTGAACAGAGCAATACAGGAACAATGCTGGCAAGTGTGCTTTTCCTGCCTGGGCCTCTGTTTTTAACACAATATGATGTATGTAGCCATTAAGTGCATATTTAGGTCCCCTTTAACTGGGTTTTTTGTTTACTAAGAATTTCAATAATAAGTCTGCTACCACTATTATATTTTAAACTGCCTGTGCCACAGAAGAGTTGAACCGTTTCATCCTAAACTTCTTAAATTTCTCTTTTTCTCTAAGATTTTATCTGCTTTGTTTGTCCCATGCCGGTCACCAGATCCAGCCCCACCTGTGTGTGTGTGTGTGTGTGTGTGTGTGTGTTTGTGATATTGTGTTGTTTGGAGTATTCACTCTCTGGCACCTGGTTCCATCTATAATTGATGGGCAGGGCCAGAGGACATGTCGAAGCCACTCCACACAGCCAGAGTGTGACAAGGCCACACAGAGTGACGGAGCAACACGCCGCCTCCTCACCCCATCTACATTCAACACACACCTCACGCGTTCCTGTGCATCTGCGGCGGGTGAAATGGAGGCAGAAGTGAAGGAGAGAGGGAGCAGCAAAAAAGTTGTGGGGAAATATATTGTATTTAATGTTCGGGTTCGTAAAATATTATGAATTATCATGTTATTGTGTGTGTGTGTGTGGGGGGGGGGGGGGTGTTGTAATCAAAAAATAATGGAGCATTGAAATTGCTTCCATGCCAGATGCACACACACCCACACACACACAAACACACACAGAGCTATGCAGATGCACGGATGTGAAAGATAAATCCATGCATAAACACGTGCAGGTATGCACACATACAGATGCTACACACACACAGGAAAAAGAAAAAAATACGAAATCACAATCTATAGAGTAATCCTGATGATGAGGCTGTTTTCCAGCATTCCCCAGCTGTTATGGGTGTGATAATGAGAACATGGCACCTGCTAGACATTAAGAAGCACATCACTCTGTCTGGCGTGTCTCCTGCTTACCCTCTCGCAGCGATTTGGATGATGCCCCACGACAGAGCCAAAGACAGACAGTCTTTTAAGCTCCCTGTTACTGGCTGTTGCCTCCCACCCAGAACGTATGGGGAACACTTAAGCATTCAGTGACATAATGATCGCTGAGGCATAAATTAACTTTACAAAAATGGTTCTTATGTTCAGAGACCCAGAGCTCTGATGGGCTGATCTGCAGTGTTGGCTAACTGGTAAGATGGAAAGCATGCTACTTTCCGTAACCCATCGAGTATTACATGGCTACAGCCTGCAGATTGGAGTGTGGCTCACCGTTGACTGTTTGACCCCCACACACGTGATTTGTTTGTCGAATTTGGGGCGTGGTTAAACGTTGATTTCTTTAGCCTGTCCTTTATGGTCTCAATCTCTAGTTTCAAGTCTTCTTCAATACAGCATGATACTGTGCGGGTGTGGTTTCATCGTGACAAATTGACTGTACTGATAACAAACAAACCCACAAACCCAAGCTTTTTAACCGTAGCAACCAACAAACAAAGAAAGAGATGGTGGGTATTTTTAAAGGGGTTGGGAGGTAAGAGTGTTTTTTTTGTCCGAAAATTACAGCACCTTCGAGTTCGTTTTGTTTGCCCCGATGACCAATTAGTTTCACAGCTAGAATTAAAAGCATTATTAGCCACCGGCACAGGAAACAACAGATCCTTTGCTGCCAATGCTAGGTGTTAATGTTTCATTGCACAAAGGAAGCATAATTCAAATAGTCACCATTACAATTATCACATACACCAGTTGTTGTCGTCATGACTCCGACCACAGCCCTCCCTCGCCATTTACCAACAGTGCGAAGTTCCAGAGCAACTGAGGTAAAGAACTCCATTGACCTGCTGTTTCTCTGCTGTTTTAAGACTGAAGAGCAGAAGAGCACATTCAGAGACGATGGCATTTGCTTTGTCCACCACCTGTTTTATTTTGGCCCGAATCACACAGCCTACAGAACTGAAAGCTGAAAGTCGTTAGAGTGGATATAAATACACTTATATACCAGATTCTTGACAGGAAAATTAACTCACGGCATGTGCAGTAAGTTTATTTTTTTTCTGGTACTTGCAAGACATAAGAGGCATGTTCTCCAACTCGTCACATGTTGCTTTGTCAGACCCCTTGGCGTCACTTTCCAACGCACTGGGTCGCAGTAAACGCATGGTTAACGTTTGTGAATTCAAACAAAATCAAGCAACAAAACCATTTAGTTAGGTTCAGAAAAACATGGTTGAGCTTAAAATAACCATAACCAAGCGTAAACAAAGTAACACAAACACGAAACACGGGTCACAGATATCACTGACGTAACTTCACAATAGCTCAACGATACTTTGGGTCACAAACACCTGTCTTCTGGTTAAAGGTTAAAGGTCAAAGGTTAAAGGTCTGGTGTTTATCTGGTCTACATTTCACCAGCAACAGATACCTAATTCATGATTGTGTGCAACACTTTGGAAGTACAATTTTTGAAATATTAAAATCATACATGATTTGTACCTTTAGTGAAATATGCCTATATTTAAACGTATTTTCTGATGTTAATCCATGTGATAGAAGGTAAAACAGATGGATAGCTTTATATGAATGTGACTAGAATGGATTGTGGTAAATGAGAGAAAATTGTCGGCTAAGGTGTGAAAAGTTTATGTGAAATTGATTAAATCCATTAAAATTAATTTGACTTGGCTTTCTTTTTTTATGTCGCCCAGAAAGAAAAAAAAATCTATATTTCCTCAAGTGCTGTAAGTGTGAGCACAGAGGGCTAAAGGGCGTCTGGCAGACTGACATGCATTTGTCTTTATTCCCATAGTCCCACTGGACAAATGATTTCCAATGAACTTAAATAGAGAAAAGTACTGGGAGGACTTTTGTGCCACAAGAGGGGCCATGCCCTGCTTTTCTGGTTGGAAATGGAAATCTATGAAACGGCATGTTTAAAGTATTATTGTCCCTCAGCCCATCTGGGGAAATAAGAGGCATCGGCAGACCGCCTATCGTGCCCTGGCCTCACCCTCCCGCCTCAGCTGGGGGGGAGAAAACAGGCTTACACAGCAGAACAACTCCCCCCATCGGCTAACAAGACGTCTCCCACGACCCAATTAGGAAGTAACACTGAAAAAAACCCTAAAAAAACCACGAAGACGGAAGGGGGTTGTTTCCACGGAGACATTATGAAGAAAAGGATAATGAGAAGACTGGAAGTGTACTGTGGAGACACCGCGTGATGATGTGTGTGAAAGGAAGCCGTACCACAGATGGAGCAACCTGTGTATGTGTCCAGTACAAGCTCAAAGATGTTGAATAAGCTTAAAGCAGCATGCAAGAGCTAATAATGAGATCAGGAATAAGTAAGGAGACATATTTCCAAGCAGGCTATACCCTTAAAAACAAGGCCGTTACTCTTCACACAGTGTTTGCACGCTCTTATTTTTTGGCGCCGCACGACATCGCATGAAAGAAACGAAATCACGCGATGTGTACGTAAACCTCATACTGAGTGTCACAACAAGAGTGTAGCGTCCTTTATCAAGTCAAGCATCATGTTAACCACTGTTGGTCTTGAGAAAGGAGAGGGAGAGGTATGTGCATAGCCTCAGGATCGTGCTGTGCAGAGCACTCAGAGAACACAATCAGTCAGTGGGGGGCTTAATTACAAGAGGGGTCTCACATATATCCACTCTGACATAGAAGCTGTGTATCACAGACTACGTGTGCATGCAAAAATGATTCCGTTTTTTGTCTGGTATTCCCAAAAAAAAGGACAATATACCCTAATATTCCTGTTTGCATGCAGCCGTGCATACTGCAATTAACATAACCAGTTCAGGGGAACTGTTCGACCATGCAAACAAAAAGGTGTCTTGAAAAGGTCGGCACTGAGATATTTGCGCTTATTCAAATACTTGTTGATAATTCTGAATATTCAATTGGAGTATGCTGTTTACATTGCACCTATCAAATTGTCATAATCTGGATATTATTGGAATGTTAGTGTGCATGTAAACGTATAAAATAAATGTAAAAAAAATGTTTTTACATAAACTACTGCTGAGTGCTGGACTTGGGTGGCGAGCTCTTCTGTTTATTTCGAAAAACGCCCTTCCCACTTTGAAATTGCACGACTTCACCGAAAAGCCCAGATGTCCCAGTTTCCCACCAGCACTTAAACGCAGCATGCACCTAAGTGGTATTGTTGCCTAAACGTTACTTCCCGTGAAGACGAAAGTTTGAAAGGACACGTTTGTTGATGCGCCGTCCAGACACATTGAAAGCTAATGCTGAAGTGGTACCTAGTGCTCCAATGTCCAATGCTAATTGGCACTGACCAAGCGGCGGTATTTGACATGTTGGCAGTGAGAATGTGTTGCACACTTAGCTGCAGCGGTCAGTAGCTGTAACCGAAATTCAGTCATCAACAGGACTCCGGAGAAAGACTCTTTCTTTACAATTATGCTTGGTGCTCAAACGTGGTCAAAATGTATGGACAATACTTCCCTGATGTCGAGTTTTTAATGTTAAGATGTCGGCCATATTGCCCATAGAATCGTTTTTTTTCACAGGAACGCACTACTGCTTTTTGTTTTGCTTCGTTTTGGCATGTTTTTCTCGTGGAGCAAATGGGCATGTCTTTGTGGAACCCTGTGTTGCACAAAGACAATAAATTATCCTTCAATCCTAAATCTGCATTAGTGGATTTTTAGAGAGAGAAAGAGGAAGAGTTAACAGCTTCATTCTTTGGCTCCATTTGCTCAATTCAATAATTTAGAAAGTCAGAAATTTCGGCTTGTAACGCGGCACAAGTAACATATGGTCTTTTAATCTCTCTCTGGGTGATGATGTTATTGCAAACGCACTTGGAGGGGGTGGGGGGGGGGGGGGGTCTCATTTTGGCTTCACACAGCCCTTTGGATGTCAAGAGGGATCGTTTTTATTTTTTCTTCCCCTCAAAGGCAGATTCACCTTTCCTTGTTTGCATCGTTCTCTCGTCCGTCTTGTTTTCCTCAGCTCCGTCCTCCGGTTGCTCCGGTATAATCTCTCCCCAGAAACCTTTCCAGGGCTCTTTTGTTAAAGCAGCACTGTACATGAATTTTACATGGGCTGCACACAGCCTCCTTTCAATACTCAATACCACTGGACACGGCGGGTTCATTCTTCCCATACACATTGGTGCAAATACACACACAACCTAGCATGACCCCATAAATCCATGAGAGCGCAAATACAGACTACTCACTCACACAAATGCACAATTCTCCTCTTCTGTGAATATTGAAGCATGCTGCATATTCAGAACACAGATGAAATGCCTCAGATCAAAGACGCTCTGATGGCTGCTTGATGTTTTATTGATCATAAACCATGTTAAGTATATTTGAGGGGTGAATTTTAGCAGCAAACATTATTTATTTCTGCTGGAGTTTGGGATGTTTTTGCACTCGGTAGCAGTGGGTCTGACAGAGGAGGCGATGCTCCTAATGTGACACATTAAAAGGAAAATTTACCCCGAAGCACAAGTCCTACACGGTACTCTTATGATTTTGGATAGCTTGGTCTACGGTTCATGGGCGAAAACAAGCCATCAAAGGCAGGAACAAGAAAGGCGAAACTCTGAAAGGCTTGTCTTTGAGAAACAAATCTAAGAGCTCCAACACACTCTTTAAAAGTGGCACACAGTGATAGCATCTAGGCTGATTAAAGATACAAGTACATTTTCTCCTAACAGTATTACATATAAAGCTGAATTACATGTAACAGCTTGGATAAATATTGTATTCTCTGAAATCAGGCTTCACTCTGGGTAATTTCTACTCATTTGACAGCCTCGTGTTGCTGGTTTCCAGCTATTTGAGAGAGTTCTTCGCAAACATTGACTGAGCTGTCTAGAGATCAGCGGCGAATTACACATGTATGATTTGTGCTTTGGGTTGGTTCTTGCCTTTAAGCAGCAAACAAGTAAGCTTTGTCTGGCGGGAAGGGCTGTTTTTATTAAACCTGTTGCTGATGACGAAGCAGCAGACCGTGATAAAAGACGAGGCCAAGGAGTAAAGTATGCGGACGCACAATGTTTTCTTCCCAACTTGTCACATACTGACGCTTGACACAACAACACCGGCCTCGAGGTCGAAAGTCCTGTGCATGTTGGACCCATCCTTCTTCCACCATAAATAGTCTTTCTCGACGTCTAACACTACGTCACTCAGTCCATTGTATATTAATGTGGATGCTTTCAATTTCCATTCCAATATAATGTCCACCATGAAGAAGCATCCTGAAGGACTTTCCAACGGCATTGTTTTTCGTGGTGCCGGCACGTAGTTTAATATCTTACGTTCGCGCACCACGTAATGCACTGTCAACCGGCTCTGCTCTGACCATTTCATGTATTTCTGTGAGAGCAGGCTGGTAATACACGTGGATGTACTTGAATGCAACCAGTAGCTTCCAGTCTGCTCTCCACCCTGTTCTCAGCTCTACAAAATGTAATTGACCTCAGACATCCACACACACACACACCCCTGCAGACTCTGCCGATCGTCTCTTCTGGAAGTCTCGTTCTCTCCGTTACCATCTATTTCATGTTAGCTTGCTGATTATATTACTGGAAAAAAATGGGAGGAAGAAAAGTTAGAAAGCTCATCTTATTCTTGCAGAGGAGGAAGAAGAGACAACTCAGAGATGGAGGATGTGCTTAAGGTTAATGTCGCTGACCTGGAAACTGTAACTGTTTTTTTCCCCTCGCTCTCTTTCCTACATTGTCACATCCTGTGGTGTAGCTAAAGTCGACACAAGTTCTTGGAGAATTAGGTCCTCGGGGGGAGAGCCCTGAAATGTGGCCGAAACGTGAGGTGCATAATTCAGACGGGGATTTAAAAACCAGAGAGCTCAGATTCAGGTACAATACTTTTTGTAGCCGTTAACTCTCCCCAGGTTACTGAGACAGAGGACACGATCCAGTTGGCATTAACATTTCTCTCAAATGCATTTGTGTTAAGTATTAACCACCGTTCATTGTATATTTTCAACACATTCTTTTACTGAAATAAATTTGAACTACATCTTTACTACAGTAGGTGTAAAATGACCTCGATAGCTTGGCTTGAACTTGACTTGTATTTGGCTCAGCATGCTTTGACAACAACAACTTCTCGGACTCTAAACACGGGGTTCCATCTCAACGTATATCTGTGACATCAACAGAAAATAAGCATGATGCAGAATGCAGCGATTTCACTGCTTTATTGCTGCTTGTCTCCCTGATTCTCCTTTTTTAGAGAAATCCGAGGCCTTGCCAGGAGATTGCAGTCATATTTATGAGAATAAATAGCTGTCCAATACCCTATCTCTGCCTTTCGTTCTCTGTCATTTCCTCAGATCTTCCCCTCTACGTTGCTTCCTCCCTCCCAGTGGTCTTTTCTTCTTCTTCTATATTGCACCTGTCTCTCAAATGCTTTAGTTATCTCCGGAGTCCTCTTTATCCTCCACCCACACCCCCGCAGCCCGTCGCCGTTCTCTGTCTATCGCTATCTTCCCTCAGTGCCTCTTTTTTTATGCTTGTCTTCTCCTGACAGAGGTGTATCACAGCAGAGGTGGCTCTCAATCTCGGAGAAGTCACTTTATCATGTAGCAGTCAGCTGGCGGGTGGCGGAGCTGCTTTGGCTGGCTGGCTGGCGTGGCACCAGGATTGTTGCAGGATTGTTGTTACATTGTCAAGCGCGTACACCCTCAACCAGAGGCGCCTTAATAACGCTGGAGGCCCCGAGGCTACGGACGTTCACAATATGCCACAGAAACTTTAAATCAATGGACAACGACGAACGCTAAATCAGGGAACAGGATATGAAAGTCATCATTATGAGACAATGCGTCAACAATCAGTCAAAACAAAGCTAGGTTATTGAGCCAAGTAAACCTGTCTTCACAGCAGCAACATTATGAAATAGATATTTATAACACAGGCAGCGTATCTTACAAAATTACTAAAAGTTACTCCTCATTTTCCGTGTGTTTTCCTACGAATGTCCAGCAGCATGTGCCAATTTCCTTAGGTAACATGCATACAGTGTTTTTAAACTAAACTTCCGTCTTCACAGGAATTAACTTAGTTAGGTTTAGGTTGTTGTTTGTGTTAAATATAACTACGGCCGTGGCGTTGCTTAGGTACGGCAGTCACATGACAAATAAATCAACGTTTCCTTCTCGGTTCAGACGCTGCACAAACACCCGGGGTGCAAGACCGGCTTTTGTTTGACCCATCTAACTCCCCTCCCGGCCTCCCCGTGTGGGTCTCTTGCGGTCTTTATACTTTCTGGTTCAGGATTACGTGGATTACATACAAATTTGAATTAATTGGATATCTACTAATTACATTCATTTCCGTCGATATAGCTACAAACGCTGCAAGCAGCAACAATTGTCTTGTACTTATTTGCTGTAATGCACTCAGTTAGTGCGATAAACATCGTTCTATCGGTGCTTATAATCGCTCGTTAGTAAGTGGTGGATGATTCGCTTCCAGCACCCTCGTCCGCTCGTCCAACTGTAAATTGGCAGCTGTATATTGAAATTACATTTTCGAAGGCTTTTGTCTTGTTTGGCCCGAGGTTACTCGGGTCCCGGGACATCAATCCCAGAAAGCCCATACATTAAGACGCCATTGCTCTCAACCACAAAACACTTGCAGATGGCGCCTTACAATCCTCGTCCTTCCCGAAAACCTCTCTGTCTCATCAGTAACATCACCCCACTCCCCACCTCGCATCCTCCATAAGACAGAGCGAGATTGCTGTACACACACAGCACCAGCACTACATCCCAAAGCTATTAGTTGCTGACAGCGTCCTCCATTCAGCCTCGTCTGCCCCCCCCCTCGCCCTCTCCCCGCACGCACACACAACTCTCGGGGCTCGCCTCTCTGCACGCCGCGGCGCTCCCCTTTAATAGCTTTCCACGCTGCAATCTAGCCGCCCGCCCGTCGAGTCAATTGAGTGTATTATATTCGTAATTGGAGGCTATTGATTGACAGACTCTGAATGCGTCGCAGGACAAAATTGTGGGAGCTTCCAACTATGTGCACAAAAAGCAAATCACAAAGGATTTCTTTTCTTGCTTTTTTGCTTCTTTTTTTTCCCCCTTGGAATCACGTCAGGCTCCTAGCACACGTTGGCGTTTCTACGCTCACACGGACAAGTACACACACTTGCTGACAACCAAAATGAAGCTTAAGAAATAAGAATCCTCGGTCCAAGGTCATTCCATCAAGAGAGGCTCTGAAATTGACTGCGAGACAGGCGAGAGATCCTTTTCCATCTGACACGACTGTACGGGAAGAGAAGGCTTAGTGCCGATCAGGATGCTTGATTTGTAGCCTGTTATGTGCTGTGTAAAGGAGTTTGTTGTTGAGCCAGACATACCGCTGTTTGTGTGTATATATATATGTGTGTGTTTGTGTTTGTGTACTGTATTTGCCCATTTTCAAAGCAGGCTTCATAAAAGTGCCATAACTTTACGTTAAACGACTCTGACGTGTCGTCTTCCATCCCCCCCCCTGCTCCCTCGTTCCCCACACTTAATCAAGATCCATCGTTCCCAGGAGTCTCGCTGTGTGTGTGTGTGTCTGTGTGTGCGCATATTTGTGAGAATTTCAGTTAGAATTAGTGCCTGTCACATCATTAATACCCTGTCTTCAAATATATGCTCTCTTTTCATCAACACTCAACGGTGCTTTTTCTTACTGTTTATCTCACAAGGGCAGGCCTGTCTGGAGGTCATGCAGATAGATGACTGCATCTGAGAAAGAAGGAGGAAAGATGGCTGGCTGATGTAAAATGGCCTTGGATTCATAAACCAAACAAACAGACTTACTGTAGGTATTTTAATATGTTCATGGGAGTGTGCTCATCCTGAAGCTTTGACTCCATAGCCGGCAAAATAAATGAAAACGAGAAGGAATTCATAATTATAATAAATTCAACATTTTTAAACGCACCAAGCTTGCCCTATACAAACCCTGTACCCTATACAAAGATATATATATATATTTGACGCTTCGCAGATGCCGCCACGATCATGTGACAACATCACAACATCAGACACTTTAATAAGGAGCTTTGAGAGTGTTTGTTTGCCGTGAGGAGAAACACAATATAAATATTTAAACGTTTTCCTCGTCACGATTTGGCGTCGGCTCGTGTCCGTGCGAGGCTTAAGGCTGCTGAAATTTCGTAGCCGTGGACGGGGCCATAGATTCCAATTAGCACAAACATTCAGTCAGATAAAGGATCAAGGAGTCAGGCAACATATTCAACTAAACAAACCCTCGGGACCTGCACTCTCTCTGCTGGAAGGGCATGTATTTTAGTCATTTTGGTAAAAGCTGGGATGGCATTCCCTCATTCCTCCTCAAATTGCCTACCGAGTACATCTAATGTGTTGCTATAGACTCTCAATGGATACGATGTGTTTGTTGCTACAACTTGTCTCTGGTACAACAAGCAATTTGTGGCGAATGAACGCGAACTGCAAAAAACAAGAGGTCCAACATTCACATTTGTACGAAATAGGTACAAATTTGCATTCAATCTTAACGCACCTTAGACGTTACAAAATACAGAAAGTGGGCATGTGGAAGTTGTTGTTGTTACTGATATTTGATGGTATGAACATGTTTTCTAGGTGAGGTCTGATATTTCTGAAAAGGTCAGGAAATACATTCACCAATGTATTGTTAACCAGACAGTACAAACCTTGAAAGAATCGTCGCATTTTTATTTCATGTTGTGGGAGGTCATGGAGAAGACAATACTAAAAATTGTACATAATCTGGGCCACAATGCGAACCTTGATGTCAGACACCAGCAGAAAAACAATCTTTATATATATATATATATATATATATATATATATATATATATATATATAAAATAACTCCACATTAAATATGTGTGCACTTGACTCCTATGTCCCTGAAACATCCTTGTGTTTCATTTAAATTGCTGCCCCTTCTGCAACCAAACCCCCTGATAGTTTCTGCCATCCCAGTTTTCTTCTTTATATTCAGAATGGCGTCCTGAGGTCACAATTCAACAGGCAACAGACTGAACCCAAGAAAAAAAATAGAAGGGAAGAAAAGGCAGTCCAGGTAGGAGAGGGGAAAGAAATTGCTGCTAACTGTCACCACAGTAACAAGGTCAGGGAGAGGTCAAGGGTGAGGGGCCGGGGCTGTTGGGTGTCTTTAGTGGTTGGGGCCAAATTAGCCGGAAGCCCCGCGGAGCCGGCCTGGGTTGTCTGGCCCCAATTGATCCCACCCCCTCTTGGGCCGACACATTGCCAGAAATTGCCCGTGTTAGCAATTCAACCGCCGGGGAAAGAGTTGGTCGTTAACGGCTTCCCAGGTGGGAAGACAGCAAGAACACAGCGTGGAACAGAGACACAAGCAAGTGGATCAATGTTCACAGAGCACATGAAAGAAAGATGGAAAGTGTACTTCTTGTTATCTTTTTTATTTAAAACACTGCGTAGAATTATTCTTAAAACCAGTTAATCCAAGTGTGACATACCATGGAAATATATGGGACACTGTGATACATGCAGCACAACTTTATTTCTCTATTTAATTAATAGAATGTTCTCATACCATGGTTTTAAAGCTAAAACAAGTTTTCTTATATCAAACTAATAGTTAAACATGTTGTGAATTAAGCGTGTTAGTTTTCTAACAGAGAGTTAGCTGTTAGCTTAGCTTAGCCCACCTGGCTCTGTCCAAAGGCAGCGATATCTGCTTACCAGCATCTCTAAATCTCACTAAGTAACATGTTATATCATATTTGTTTCATCCGTACAAAAACCAAAGTGTAAAAAAAGACTATTTGTTTTATTTATGGGAGGTTTCGGGCGGGACTATTTCTTGGTCGGGCATAGTGACTTCCTGGAATCTTGTCGTCCCGAAGTCACAACTACAAGAAGCTAAATTCATGACACTCAATGACTGGCTATTTTTTGATGAACATTTTGGCAAACAGGCAAATATGATACACATCTATATTATTTGTATTATTATTATATATTAGTATTAATTTAGACTGGATCTGAACTTGATAATTATCTGATTGTTTCAATACTAACGCTGCTTTAAGTGTATTCGTGTCTGGCTGAGAAAGACAAAGACATTTAGAAGTGAACCCTGAACCTGTTTTTGTTATAACTTAATCTTTATGCTGCAAGCCAGCACAGCACACTTGTTGGAAATGGTTTCATTTCTCTGCAGCCAAACTGAGCTTGAAAAAATCCTCTGAGAATGCCGTATTGAGATAAATAGTCTACATGTCGGGGCCTTTAGCTGAATAGTTTATTTCTGGCTTTGTCTTTAACACTGGCCTGCAAAGGCTGCCTCTCGTCTTTCCAGCTAGCTATGCAAGAATGAATTGTACACCTCCAATATTCCCCTGTTATTCTTCTTCCGTTTCTTTTTGGCCTTGCAGCTGTTCTGTTAGTCAGTGAAAATAACAAAACACCTGTTTTGAGAGTGAAGAACATTTACAACAAAAGGTCCTTTGCTTTGAATGTCAACATGCTTTTGTCAACTTTTTTCCTTCTAATTATCATATAAAGACAGGCTTTCTGTATCCATATGCGTATCGAAAATGCAATTATGTAGTTGAAACACCTATCACCTACATCTTGGTGACGTTTCTTACAGCACTAATTGGTGCTTGTTTCCATTTCCTTGTGTTTGCAGCGACGTTTGAAGGCAAGTGTCATCTTCAAATTAGCAAGTCAAGACATCTCCATGTTCCTGTGATACAAGTTGCAAGACGTATACTGTCATGCTGTCTTTGGATAGGTTTGCAATGTCAATGCAGCTGTGATATTACTATATGAGAGCCAGAGAGTGGACATAAATAGATATATTAGGTAAATCAGTTTGAAAGAAAAGACCATTGTCGTGAAAATGCATTGTATCTAACTCAAATACCTGCAAAACAAAAAAATGTATATAAAAATGACCCAGAAAATAATCTAAATTTATGAGTTTCTACAGATATATCCATGTGTATATAGAAGATTACTAATTTATAATTGTTTAATGATTCAGTGCTGGTGTTTAAAAGTGGAATCATGCAGAGAAGCGATGCGAATGTTTATTTGATAGAAACTCTGTCATTGATGTTTTGCTATTTGACTTTACGGACGTGATTGTGAAATAGCTGAATACATTAGAATCTGCAGTTTCATGTGTTTTGATTTGTTTATGCTTCTTCTGATATTCCCGTCATTACAGACATGATCTGAGGAAAGAGTGTGTCGTGACCCCTGAACGCCAAATACCTTCAATAATTGCATATGACTTTCTCTCTCAAGGTAATTTCAAAGAATATTTTACTCTCAAAAACAGGATTTTTATAGGTTGTCATATTAGTCTAAGCTGTGGTGTTGCCACCTGTGATGGAAAGCATTTTTTTTACTTCCCTAAAATGTAGTTCACAGGCTAAATTAATGTTATTGTCGCGTTTCCAGTGAATGATGGAGAGATGGGGGTAAGATGGCCCGTTTCATCAACACTTCACATGAAAGCTGTCGATGTAATGAGACGACGGCGGCTCTTTGAAACCTCACAGCAGCACTCCCGCTTTGATGCGCGGCGGGCCGTCTGCAGGAGTGATGCATTTCATCGGTGATCGCTCACCGCACACTTCAAACCTTCCTGTGAGCTGAAGAGTCTCACCTTTCCTCCTTTACCTCTTCATCACTCAAGGGCTTAAGGACCGCATTACTCAAACCACTCAAGTACAAGAATGAGCAGCTCAGCCAACTAATGCACACTGTGCTGTTTCCCTAAATTTGCTTTAAATTTAAGTGATATGCCAACATGTCATTTTTTATAAAATGTTGATGAAAGTGCATGTGGGTGGAGGAAACACTCGGCTGTATCATTCAGCCAGTAAGTGAACACTCTTGGGAAAATCAAGCCCTTGAACTTGAATTGTGTGTTATCCGACAAGCCGAAGGGATGTAAAGTAGCCGAGGGGTTAAGTTTGAAGACGGTTTGCCGACACACTAAGTTATCCTACATGGTCTTTGCCTGTGTCCCTTTGGGTTCATCAGGGATAAGTTAGCCTACGCTCAGAGTCTCATTGCTATTCTGGATCCAGACCTGACATTTCTCTCATTCATTCCAAATGTGAGCGTATCTGATCCAGCCGCTCTGTCAGAGCCACGGCTGTAATGTCCAAGTCAAGTTGGCCAGTCGCTGAAGTAAAATCTCTCTTTGCGCAAATGCATGTTTCTTTATGTACAATGACATTATGAATCACGTGATAACCTTCACTCTTACATTTGACCGTTCTACCACCCCTGTCCAAATCAGTGAGCACAGAAATGTAGAAAGAAGTTTGAGCATCGGTGTTATTAAAGTGCAAGTTGCCTCTTCTCTGATCAGCCGTTTGGATCAGAGGAAGCCTGATCCGCGTTTGCATCGTAACCTTTCCGTCTCGTTGAAATGACAACTGACACGAGATCGTCCAGATTGTTGCACATCCGTTGGCATTTAAATCATCAAAAAAACATGTCAAAGACCAGACGTGTACGTCAAGCTGACAAATGATCCACGTTCTTCCATTTTCTCTTAACCCTTTCATACTTATTTTTAACCAGGATTATACAAGATATCCGATATTCATTTAATCCTTTATTTCAACACTTTATCAAATCTGTGCACAAGACAAACAGAAATCCACATCAACACACACCACAACAAACAATTTCCAAGTGCAAAATACTTTTAAAACCTTCAAAAACATACTAAATCTTACATTTGTATTTAAGGCCAGTTTTCCCAAGCTCAGTTTCACAATGTGTCAAGCTGTCAAAATGTCCTGTTACCTGTCATTATAATCACTGTATTTAGATGGAAATACTCAGAGGATACGAGATAGTTTGGCAATTTCTTTCCAGCCGAGCCTTCTAGATAATGTACATGGCAGCTTCATGGTTAAAGACCAGCAGAGGGAGAGGCATGCCTATGAATATCACGATAATTAAGCTCTGACATAATGGTAGATTGAAAAAATGCTCTTCTGAATACAAGAAGATAATCATGATTTGTTTCAACAGAAATCCATTTTTGAGTCTGATACCCAGCCAGATCCATAAATACAGCATGTTTAACAATGAACCATTTCAATTTGAGAACCCTGAAGAATTTAGATTATAGATTATCTTCTGTGTTCTAGAGAATGCCATGTATATTGTTTTATCAGTGTTTATTGGATTAGATATGTGAAATGCTTAAAGCAGATTGTACGTTTTCAATGACCGGATTGAGATAAGAGCTGGTGGGACACAAACACGTTCTCAATCCAACTCGTCACATACCGACGCTTGGTCAGGAACCCTTGGCTAAACTTTCTAACGCACTGCGGCCTCAGGGATGGATAAAAACACTTGCTTATAGGTTTAGGCAACACAATTATGGTGAGGTTTGAATAAAGTACATAAACTGACTTCAAAATAACGGACACAAACACCGGTTTCCTGGATGAATGTCCTGTGTTTGTTTGACCCATCAACCTCCTCTACCGCTCACCATGTGCTACTTTCTGTTTGGGTCTTGATTCGACGCCGTCACACTCCCGGAGCATTTTACTCTAATAAGGACGCGGATGTGTTTACATTGTAGATACTTGAAAGCCCGGAGTGTCTCATAAAGACACTCAAGGGTGCCTTGTGTGTTGGTATCAGACACAGAGGGGGCGTGGATATTTAGACGCCATGGGAATGAGAATGGGTTGATATAAAATGGTATCATCTGCATTAAAAGGGAACTTTGCAATGTGGAATGGCTAAAATTAGATTTTCATATGTACAGTGTATGTACAGAAGAGGACCAAGAATAGACCCTTTACTTGTGTTCATATTCATTGATGTGATATCACTGGCAGCGATTTATTCCATGCTGCTGCTGCTGCAGATGCCAAAGCTCATAAAAGAACGCCCCCAATGCCACTAATACACCAACCCAAGCACAACATACATACCTGGAGTCTCTAGGTTTCCTTTAGTGATCTGGGGAGAGGGGGGAGAAAGTCCCAGAAAGCCATTACATTGTGTTTTGTCCTTTCAGTGATGAAAAATCTATTTTTGAATATCTGTATATTTTCTCTCTTTTAGAGGAAAATCTATTGTGACACCACGTTGCTGGGTTTATTTTAGAAGCATGAAACATTCACCGGAAAGGTAGCGGTTTTAAAAAAGGACGAGCAGACTTTAATTTATTTTTTCGCTCCGAGTGTGTGATGTGCTTTTGATTGGCCATCAGTCTGGACGATTACTGCCAAATCAAGATGAGGGTAAATTGATGTCCCTGTGCAGGGCAAATGCAGTTTGTTTGTTTAGGTTGTTGTTGCATAGACATCAGGGATACGGCGTTCTCATCTCAGACCAGCGAGGGCGACTTTGACAGCACACCAGAGGGCTCTCAGAAGACGGAGAGAAGAAATAAGAAAACGCGATGGAGGGAAAAGAGAGAAAAGCCTCAAGGGGTGGCAGAGGCCAGGAAATGCAGACAAGAACATTTGTGAATAGCAAAAAAATATAAGTAAATATAAACAGTTTTCCTCCAAGGCTCTTCATCCAATCACCCTTGTCATATTCTGCAATGCTTTGCTCGCCTGTCACAAAAACAAGGTTAGCTGTTTTTCCAGGCTTAGTGGGCCTCATTCTGTGGCAGATACAAAATGTTTTAGTAAAACCTGTTTGGAAAATGTCATGTCTCGCCCCGCAAAAAAAAAGAGGAACTGAAGATGGATGAAAAATAACACCAGAGGCTGACAAGCCGTAAGTGACGAGAAGTTCCAGCGCTGAGATTAATTCTAAACAACAGGTTCTCCGCAGAAATGACCAGCGTTCATGAGACAGATCAGTCACCTTGATATCTTTCACAATGAATGCACCGTGCTGCATTTTCCAGCGAGGTCCTGTTGGGTTTAGATCCAATCTGCCAGTCTGTTTATAGAAGAATGTGCCCCAGTTCCGTGAGAAAAACAGCAAAAGATGTCAGAAAGGAATGTGATCTGGTAGCGGATATGGGGAATGGAAGATGAAACGATGTTAAAATCTCGTCTGTCAAATGTCTGTGTGTGCAAAGGCTTTGGATTCACTGGTACTATTTGTAGCGGCAGCTGGCTCGTCGCTGTACGGCCAAGATTGCCTGCTAACACCGACTTCCACGAGTGAATTCTTGCAAGTGTCTCTGAATTAACCCGGTATAGATTCAACACTTGGCGTCCCAATTTCCAAATGCACCAGATGTTGGGATGCGTCGTACCAGGGGACAGGTATAGGAACGAGATCAAACTGGGAAGTTGTCAATTATTTGTCCGTTTTTCTGAGGAAATAATCCATCTGTCAAGGAATAAAAGTTTGCTTTTGGAATATATAATGTACTTATGTAAGAACATACTTAACATTTCAAAGTACCTGTTTCCCTCAGGCAATAATTCTGTAATATTTCAGCGATCCAGACCTCCTCAGGGGCCACATGCATATGTATGCGGAGGCCTTTTCGGTACGCACACCCACCAGACCATCCACCGACACGCTGAAGACTCTCTCTGGAGAGAGGCAGCAGAGTGCAGCTGAACGCCCACAGAGTCTGCTATCGCCGAGGCGCTGTCTGTTTAGCCAGACGGAGCAGAAAGCCCAGAGTTCCTACAGCAGAGAGTCAACCTTGTTATCCAGTGGCCGACAAAAGTAAGAACTGCACAGCAACTGCAGCAGGCGAGTAACGTCTAGCTATCCCCCCCCCCCCCCCCCCGAGGACTCGCACAAAAAACCACAACCCCAGCCTCATCTCATTCCCCGGGTCAATATATATCGGGGGCTAATATAACCCAGGCAGACAGCCCAGGAAAAGGCTGGGGACCAAAGCGAGACGCATGTCCCAGAATTGGCAGTCCTAGTGGGTCCAAAGTGGAGTGAACACATACACACACACATTGCTGTGAAGGATTCATAAGCTGTGGAGGAGAATATGACGGGCATGAGAGATAGAGGGAGGATATTATGAAAGCTTTGTGGAGTAATATCATGAAAGGGTGCCCTATTCAATCACTGAGATCCAGAGGCTAAGTCTGTCATGTAATTAGATGCTCTTTCATTCCATGTGTCTCTTCTTCTTTTTCTGCCCCGTGCATACGCAATGAAACCGACGCTCGCCGTACAAAACTCAATTTTCAAATGTAAGGCGAAGACACCTCCACCCCCCCCCCCCCCGCCCCCCCCCCACCCCCACCCCCACCCCCCCCCCCCACCCTTTGTATGAGCATTACACTCACATATTAATGGCACCTCTATTCTCTGGGTTGTGCATGGAGGGCAATGCCCCCCTCTGTGCAACGTGACAGGCGTGACTGTTGAAATGTCACCCGGATCACAGCGGGGACGCACGCTGACACGGAGGGATGGGAAGAGATTTAGGGAAATGAGATGAGGATTGAGGCGGGGAAGGAAAAAAAGGGGGGTCGCGTGGAATGGAAGGGAAAGACGGCAGAGGTGTAGGGTCAGACAGCGGGATTACAAAGTGAGTGATGGAGACACGAAGGGGTGAGGCGGTTTCCAGGCACAGAAGACTGATGGGGCGGGTCAGGGCCGGTAGGTGAGAGGGGTTGGTAAAATAGCACGGGGAAAGGATGGAGAAATGGCAAAGGGCGGAAAGCCAGGAGGTAAAGGTATTGCTCTCTAATCCATATGCACAATAATTGGCTAAGGAAGTCAATAAATTCATATCATGCCACGGACTAAACTAAGCACGTGCCTTTATCTTAGTGTGAGAAACGTCGGGTGTATCTAAGCCATCTAGTCGATCCGTAAAAAGGATGAGCTGCCGTTGGGGTGATAAAAGCCGGGAAGCTGATTATTTCCCTCTGGGAGATAGCCCGCACTCATTTACTGTAAGAGGTGAGTAAAGAACTGTGTGTGTGTTCATGAAAGCGTTTGCCCGGCAGTCTATTTTTGTGCAAGTTGGTGTGTGTATGCGTGACACAGGAAGCAAGTGTGTGGCCTCTGCAGTCGTCTGATTTACCGTAGCAGGCCTTTTAGGCTTTTTCTTTTTTTAGGGGGGGGCTCCTCCATCCCTCCTGCTTGGTCCTCCCCTGCAGAAATGGACGCCTATCTGTGTGAAGACGCTGAGATAATAACAGTGGCGGTTCCGGGGAAATGGCTCTGGGTTATATTTCTCTTTTTTCTTCTTTTCACTTTTGCCTCACTGCTCTCCAGCAGGCAGGGTTTCTGGAGGCTAGAAGCCCCGTGTTCTGACTTCATTGTGATTCTCCAAGTGGTCTGGTTTTCCCTGCTGTTCAGAGACACTGTGCTACTGTGTGTGTGTGTGTGTGTGTGTGTGTGTGTGTGTGTGGGGGGGGGGGGGGGGGGGGGGGGGGGGGGTATATGAGCTACTGTGTGTGTGTGGGGGGGGGGTATATGAGTATCTGCAGGCAGGTAATTACTTGAAAAATGTAATAAATTATTTTCTTTTTATGTTTTATTATGTTGAATATTTCAAATTGGAAAAATAATTACTCAAATCATTACCTACTCGCTTCCTTGTTACACTACTCCGTCAAAGCTGCCTTCAAACAACTCAAAATCCTGCACACACATTCTTTCATGCTGTGTAAAATGGAAAACTAGACATATTTTGACAAACATTCTACAGTTAGTATGTATTAACCATCAACAAGTAGCTTAACGTTAGCATCAGTTTCTTGTGTTATCATTACATTCAAGTCGCAGAGCTGCACAGATCCCTTTTTATGATTATTAGTTGTTTAAGTGTATATTAATGTGGGCTGTTATATTGTTTCATATCCAATATGTTCATATACTATCTGGATTAGGAAATACAGTTGCAATTTGAGAAACAAGTTCCAAATCTTTTTTTTTGTGTGCAGTAGACAATGTGTCTACCTTCTCATCCACACGGCCAAAACACTCTGAGGACTGTGGAGATACCTTCAGAACAGTGGGAAGTGTTTCTTGGTTTTCAAAGTAGGTCGGGTATATTCTTTTCAGAAAAAAATCCATTGCAAGTCTGATGTCGATAATTGCGAGTCGACATTCCCGACTTTCAATCTAAACGTGCATCTACTCGGGAAAACATGGACGCCCGCAGCAGCCTAATGTTTGTAGGACAAGTCTCTGAGCTTCACAAGCATCGACAGAGGACCTACATCCATCACAGCGCCATTAGCAATGAGAAACAGTGTATAAAATAACCATCATTAAATTAACAACTAGAGAATCCTGTCGGGAAATATTTCCGAAAATCTAATTTAAGACATTTCAAGGATCCACGGGAACCCTGTTTAAAGAGACAAGAAGCTTGTACTGCACAAATGTTTTACAACGCGTTTCACAACACAAACACTGCGTGAAGTAAAAATGATAAAAAGGAAATTCATTGCGAGCGCCGCCATGTTGCTGTGACGTCAGGTGTGTTTATGTCGGCACATAATCTTGCCCGAGTCTTCCATTGCACTTTTCAGTGTTGGAGGTTGTTTATTCTTTTAAGAGTTAGAGTACAATGGAATGCAGAGATGCAAAAGTATTACACGAGAAACTAGGGCGAGCTTAAAGTTAGTCCTAGCGTATACAGACAGCTAACACACCAAATCGACAATGAACTAATCCAGACTCCTGAGCGAAGCTTTGCATTGGCTAAACAGCTAAGACGACACTTCCGAGGTCGCCGCATCAAACTGTTATCAGCCATCCATTAAACTGTCAGTACGACTACGAGCAATGGAGAGCGACTAATGTAATTACTAAATTTCAAATTGTAATTTTTAACATTAATCGTTACTGTAACTCGTATGTGGATATGCATATGTTCATATCTGTTTGAGTTCTTTGTCTCGGAATGTACGTGTGTGTGTGTGTGTGTGTGAGTGAGTGCCCATCGCTCAGCATCTCACTTGGTCTGTGAGCGCGCCAGAAAACTCTTGACACGCTGAGCGATTGCATCCTCGCACTGACTGGGAAGCGGCGGCAGCAGCAGCAGCAGTTGTTCTCTGTCACCTAACTGCTAGACTCTGTCCTGCAGAGACTAACTAGAGGTGAGTCCTCTTCCTGCGCTGGTTTATCCAGGTCACAGCTATGCAGTCTGGGTCTGACAGTCACACTAATACTGCTACAGCACTGCAGGGGAGCCAGCAGAGGAACAGACCTTCACACACACACACACACACACACATAAACAAAAGCATCACGGTATAAAGTTTATCTCAACTTCCCTTGTTAAGGATTACGATGGTTCTGTCTCTCGTCCCTTTTTTCTCTTTCCTTCCCTTCTCCGGTCTCAGAGGAGTGGAGCAGTAGCTCTGAGGCAGGCACGGCAGATAGTAAATTTAGTTTAAGTCTCTGCGGAGAGAAGAGACAGAGTATTTTTCTAATACCTCGCAACTACCTCTCTCTCTGTGCTCGAGAACATATGAAGTCAGCGTTTTTACAAACGTGCTAGGCAGGCCTTCGCGACACTTTCTTGGAATGAGAGCGCTTCAGTGTTGAGGGAAACACACAGACCTTGAGTATTTAAAGGCAGCATCCGTACAGAAATAAAATAACAGGTTTCCCCGGAAGGATGATTATTGCAACATCCTGCTCAAGTACAAGTAGCCTATTTATGTAGCCTTCTTAAACTCTAACCTGGAATGGTCGTTTCAAAATGTAGCAAAGTACAGTTTAAAATTTCGGGAAATACACTTATTTGCTTTCTTGCCGATGGTTAGATGAGAAGATTGATACCACTCTCCACATAACTATGGGTTGAATATGAAGCCGAGCAGGGGATGGTTAGCTTAGCTTAGCACAAAGGTGGGACTACTCAAACCTGTGAAGTTTGTTCTTCTGTTGAACTGGTGAATAATGTCTTCTGTGGTTATATCAGTTCTGAGGGATACTACAATTTACAACACAAGCCTGTAACTAGGGGCTTGTATTTTTGAAAGATGTGGGAATTTATCAGACTGGGATGGTCTAAAGAAAAGAAGCTATTGTTGCATTATGGGAAATGTAGGATCTACCGTTATTGGAGCTCAACCCGTACGATGGAGAACAAGTTACGATACCTCGCCCGCTGTTGCTTCAATTTTGAAATTCTTTTTAAAAGGTGTCTATTGTAAAATCCTCAACCATATAGAAGTACAATACTAAATCACTATAAATGTGCCTTTAAGCAAAAGTAAAGTAGTTTAGAAATACAGAACAATGAGCGATGAGAACAGCAGTTGCTCTTTGAGACTTCCATCTTTGCTGGTAGAGAAACACAGTAAACATGTCTTGTGGTTTCCCAGAGAGAACTTTATACCACTTCATGGAAAAGGCACAACATGAAGTCGACGTCTGTTGAAGGAGTTGTTTTCACAGTGACAGGTAAAGACGGGGGAGTCCTTTTCAAAGAACTGTTTGAAAGTGATTTCTAAAGGATGCATATTTTAAATAGATCTTTGTATTTCGGTTCTAAACGTTGTGTCTTTAATTCCACCGTCAAGAACTGCTTTAATTTATTTGCTATTTACACTGCTAATATATCTTGACAACCAATTTATTTTTGTGTTGAGTCTTTTTACACCGGGACAAGTCGGGCATATGAAGCATGACAGAAGTAATCCCACTCATTCACAATGTATAAGAACTTTTCTGTGAAATCATCTCACATTCTCTTTACCTTTTGACACTTGTAACTTCTAGTAGTAAAGAAGGCAAAGTTGGTTTTATTGATCATGTTAACACAGAACTGATCTGCTTTTTTGAGACGGATACAAAGCTTTTTTTAAATTTCCTTCTGGCCCAGGAGGAGGAGGACAATTGATCTTGCTGTTTCTTTGCTTTTCCCTGAGAACATGCTTCAGCAGAGAGTACATACTGTGTCTGCTGAAGCAATATAAAACAATGAAGTATGATTAGAAGTACCACCGATTCGCTGCACAGCATAAGCATACAATAATCTACTACTTTTATTTTTGGAACAGTTGTCAGTGTACCTTCAGTGATCAATCCAACACATGACTGTTGGAGTTCATCAGCAAAATCAGCTCTTTATGATCTGACTGGTTTGCTGTTGACTCATGACTGGATTCATTTAGGTTTTTGATCCACCGCACTGCAACGTAAATGCAATGGCATTATGTTATGTCCGCCCATCTCATCCTTTGTGGTGAACGCGGTTCTGGAAGCTTTGTTTACACTCTCTTAGGCACGCAAGCTCCGAGCATGAACGGAGGCATTTCTACTGTATTCTATGTGCTGCATTATTCTCCAAAACGCCAGAGGGCAGACAAAACAAAATAAACTGTGAGGACTCAAAAAGGTAACGAGACCCAGACATATGCCCACAGACTGTAGATGTTTTCTGTTGTGGAAATTTATCATATCGTTCTTTTAGATATAACTTGTATCGCTTAAACCTGCATATATGTAGATGAGGCCAAACAGAGTCATTTAAAACCTAACGATAAATGATTTCATAGGTATTTTAGCATTTCTGACTTGCTGTAGTGTCATTTCACCACCTAACCCTCTTCCCACGAAAAGGCTGGGAACCTGGCCTTGGGTGCAGCGGCAGATAGCGGAGGACGACATCTGCGAGGGGGGGGGGGGGGGGGTGAAGGGAGGAGACGAGATAATGTGCATATACTCTGTGTTTGTCTATTCCTTGTTGTTAGACCTCCGAACCATCTGTGGGGAAAGAGCTCTATCCATTCAGCTGAATTAATATTTAGTGTCTGTTAAATAAATATGTTTTTATATTTTAAGAGGTTTCTCATCTCGATTATTTCTCACATGGAGGTTAAAAAGATTATTTTCCACCACATTTTCCAGCAAAAAGCAATAAATCAACCTCCAAAATGCCAAGGAGGGATTGTAATTATCTGTAAACTCATATCTCATATTATTACCTTTGTAACACGACAGTAAAGAAACAAGTCAAGTATTACATGAATTAGAAGGAAGCAAAGGTTGAATATCCTGTAAATAACCTCTTGTTTCTAAAGCATTTAAAAGCGAATTGGCCACGTGATCCCGCGCGCACCAAGTTACAAAAATTCAGAGTGCAAGACGAAGCGACCACTGTGATTACCTCATTTTCTGGTGCGGGATCTCTGAAAAAAGCCCACTCAAACAATCTACTTTGTAATAAAGCAGATACATTTCTCAACCTCTGCAGACTTACCAGCCCAAACTACAACTCCTTCTAGCCTCTATTACAAACCCGAACTTTAACAGGATGATAGCTTCTCTATGGTCCAGACCAACTTTAGTACTCACTGACTTCTTCATCTCAAAGGTCACATCATCATTGACTTTCTCAACGTAATGGCGCCAATCATTTCTAAGTGCATTTTTCTAATATTCTATTAACCAACCTCATTACTGACTTTATTTTTTAGGGGGGTTGAATCTCTACCTGGGGAAGGTTTGCCATTTGAATGAGCTTTGCATTATTTGACCTTGCAGACATTGCCGGAGCTCACGCCTTATACACGCGCCATGTTGGTCCATGCCTCGTGCTGCCATATGGCTGTAAATGATCAAAGATCCTGTATTTGACTTTGAGATTTCTCCAGAGGAAAGCGCCGCTGCATTGGAGAGGAATTCACATTAAAAAGTCTCCAGTTGAATCTAATTGCTCCCTGGCCCTCCCTCATTTCTTGAAGATGGAGCTCCTGCCATGCTGTTTGTAGGTGTGTGTGTGTGTGTGTGTGGTGTATGCAAAACAAAGGGGGGGGGGGGGGGGTTGGCCCTATGGTATGGTGGATATTACATCCTGTAATAAAAGGGTGAAGAAAAATATTCTTTCCTTTTAAGATGACTTTGTCTGCTATCATCGGGCAGATAGAACAGAAATGCTTAATGAAATAAAAACTGACGACAACATCAGACGTCCAACTGAAGCCTCTGATGGCAAAATGATTAATTAATTGATTGTGGAACAAACCGGTCCGTAGATAAGACGGAGAGTTTCTAATGAAAAGGATTGCTGTTATTTATCCCACCAAGGAGCATCTAAAAGATGATTCTCAATCATAACAGCGACTGACAAGTTGAGATAATTAATGAAATAATCTTGCAAATGAAATAGTGTTGGCCCCTACTTGCAAACTTTGGACAAATTGGTGATGGTTTTTTTCTTCTGCACTGACAGAACCATTATTCCAAACCCGGGCGCAGGAACATCTGAGGCTAAATGTTTTCATCTGGGGAAGATGAACACATGAAGAGTCATTTGATTTTAGAGGAACACGAAACCACTTCGGCGAGCGGTAGGAGTTTGATTAGGTTTTCAAATCAAATGGCTTGCATCTGCGTTTCTCAAAAAAAGAAAAAGTGTTGCAGGTATTTTTGGTAGAGCGACAGTTTAGCTGGAAAATTACAGGAAAGATGTATTTTAAGCATGACTCTTAGGGAGCTTGTATTTTCCTCAAACAGCGAGAAGGAAATGTTCATGTTTGATCATCTAACTTTGGCATGTGGTTATAATTATCTTCGCAACACAAAAACAAGACTAATATCATTCCAAACTTTGAGTTTTGTATAAATTAGCACAGCCTGCTAACACTCCTCTATATATATGCTTTTAGATTCACTTTTTTTAAAGAGTATTTTATTTATTTTGAATGCATTTGCATGAATTGTGCCATTTCAATACATTTTAATAATGATCGAATACTTTCTACATTTACAGTGTGTAAAAACATTGAGATAAATCCGTGAAGAGCCCGCCCACATTCTTGCTTGGCTTTGCATAATTATTAGGTAATTAGATTTTGAGAAATGATTCCAAATATTTAAGATATGCTACAACAATGTTTTGCTTGCTGCAATCACAACACATGATCGAGTATGTAATGAGGCAGAACGGCAACAAACGCTGGCATGATGCACACAGACGCACACACAAACACGCTGCAGATAAAAGACTAAACACAAACGGCGAGGATCCTGTGTGTCGAGCCTGCCAAGTGCTCGCACATAATTAGGTGGTGATGTAGTGGCTTTTTGTTCTCTCTGATTAATTATCATGAGCTTTCAGGAGTGTAAGGAAACAGCCAATTAACTTTATCCAGGTTCTCGTTCAGTTTCTCAGATGCTACATGCGAAAGGTCAGCAGAGGTTGGCTTTGGTTTGGTGGGAGGCAAAAGTAAAGAACTAGAAAGGCATGTTTCAGGCCTCTGAAAGGGCACGGAGGCAATTTACTAATCCATTTATCATCATGCCGGGCTGTTTTGCCCATTTTCCTACTCAATCTGCCTGTTACATGAATTATAGAGTGAATGAAAAACAAGTAAAGGCAGCGCGGCGTTATGCACAGTACAGAAATACATCCTGTTAAGTGGCACGCTGTCAGGGAAAATTCAGACCTTGTTTTTTTTAAGTTAACTTAAAAACCATTTGTCCGTCTGGAACTAAATTGTTTTTTTCTGTGGCCATCAATTCTACACGTCCAAACGCTTGTTTGCAAACAACAATTAATGCTGTGGAGAAAAAGCAAGAACGGCGAGCGAAACGACTTAATTTTGTTCAGTTAATTTTGTGTCCTGTCAGAAACTATTACACCGCAGAAACCGGATTGACTGGAGGAGAGACTCTTCGGTTTCAGCTGCGGAGTTAATTAGATAGATTTACTGGAGGAGGTGATTGTGGCGGACCAAGAGGATCAGACCGCTGTCAGGGTCAGTGGTGGTGTTATTTACGGAGGAAGCCGCGTGCTTTTCGGCTGTCTGTGGGTGTGTGTGTGGCCGCATAGTGCGCCGGGCCCCTCATTACCTCCTCTCTGCAATCACAGGGTGGATTTATGGCCGCCGCAGGGAGGCTGTGAAAGCCCTGTAGTGAGGTAGTTAGGTGTTCCAACACATCCACAGCCATACACATCACCTTTATGGCCACTCCTGTCCTATTCTTACATCAGAGCCGGGCATAGTGGGTCTCAAAATGCTCAAGAGCAAACATCAAACGGCTTTAATTAAAGTAGCCCTGGCTGCAGTCAGAGCTGAATCATTTGAAGACTTTTTCTGATTTCTGTGTTGCATTTTCTGCAGAGGAAGCACGACAAGAAGTTGAGTTGAGAGAGCTGGTATTTCAGGGATTATTATATGGCAGCAGAGCTGAATGTTCTGTATTGTAAATACTATAAAAAAAGGAATAGACGCGGTGGAATCTCCCTTGACAGTCAGAGACTTTAAAGCCCTTTGCTGCTGTGTGTTACAAATAGAAAGTCTAAAAATAAAGATACAAACGTCCTCCGATACGAACGACGAGGCCTATCGCAGTTAAATAAAAGCACTTTGAGTTAATAGGCCTTATTGAGCCAGTTCGATTGGGCTGAAATTAGCCTGTAAGGTTTAGAGGGTCGAGAGGAAGCCCTCGCAAGTCCAGTGTTCATCAATTACAGTGTGTACAATGACTGTGCCTTATTGATCTCTTTGTTTCAGGCGTTTTTTCAAGAGTTTTCTGATGCAAGACAGCTCTCTCTCACTCTTTGGCATCAGACTGGTGCATTACTGCTTCCACCTCGGCCCACGCTGTGACATCGCTGTGCCGTTTCACAGGATGATTTGTTTCAGTTGATGAGCCATCCAGCCCTCCATCACTGCATAAAGACCGGGATACACGGGAGGATCGGATGACATTAAGAGTATCAGGACCCCAAAGAATATTACTTGGGCTCTGCAATTGGGATGCACCAATGTGATATTCAGAGTGAATTTGGGCACCGATGCTGACTTGGACTAGCTATCAGCAATCGACATGAAAGGTGCTAAATCATTTAGCAGCAGAGAAATAGTGGCTATTTAAAGATAGAGCACAGTGATGGCTACCTGAGCGGAGAATGAAGTCACACCTCTGTGTGTGTTGTAATCTGAGCTTCAATCATGTCAGTGCATGTGAGTCCGGGTGTGCGGCGTCCCCGACCAACGGCGTCGTCGCATTCCCCCCCCAAATACTGTCAGCACTCTTGCCATTGGTTTGCACTGTTTGTGCTGTTAGCAATGTTAGCTGCTGGCCGCTCAGTCGTCGCCCTGTTAAGAGCCGAGGCAACCCCTCAAAATATGCTCTGATATTTGGAATTAACCACCTTTGAAGGCAGTTTCTTTGTCAATGTCATTATACAATTATGTGTTTTTGTTATCACTTCATTTATGTTCAGATGCTAACGGCAAACCCTGCCCTCATGCTTCCAGACGTACAAATAATTCCAATGAGTCCTATGACGTATTCAGGGAAAAGAGGGCACTGGTATTGGATTTATACTTGGTATTCAGAGATACCCTCAACCCTGAGTTGAGGGACTGGAAATTGTATTGAAAGAAAAAAATTATGAAGGTAGACATTCCCACTGTGTATACCTGCTTTGAGTCTCTAGATTCATCACAAATTTTCACTGGGACGGCGCTGCACTGGAGATATTTACATAATGATAGTGGTTGGAAAGTTTTTTGGTTCTTCACTTAAGCAAAAGTAGCAACAGCACACTGTAAAAATACTCAGAGTAAAAGTCCTACATATATAGAAATATTAGCAGAAAAATCTACATAAACTATAGTATATGGCATTATGCATTATGGCATCATTTTTGCAGATGCTTTCGTGTAGTGACTTGTTGATGATGGTGACCAAAATATGTAAAATCTCAGGAGCAGTAAAGGGTTCAGTGTGCTTGAAACTAACTAGTTTGTGATGTGTCGTCCGATCAAAGGACAGAGCAAAGGTTTATACCCTTTTACAACGGGCCACACTCAATGGCAGGGCAGAAAATATGCACATCGCCACATGATGAATCATAAAAATGGGGATAGGGGTGCACACTTTTTGGACAGTCTCTCTTTAAAGATCTATATGGTGTTGCACTCAGCAGGAAAAGTGATTGAGGCAGTTGTGTAGAGAAGTACGAACCTTGTTACATTATATTACATTCATTTGGCTGACACTTTCACCCAAAGCTGTTTCCAAAACGTGCATTCAATCAGGTGGATATAACCCGAAAAATTGCAAAAAAACTACATCGTCTTCAGCACAAATGCTGAACTGCTTCAAGTGCTACGTTAAGAGACGATAAGAGATAGATTCGTATTTTATTTTATGGGCCTCGGTGCATTCTGAACAGATGTGTTTCTGCTGCCCTGATGTCACAACTGTGGAGCTTGGAGCTGTGCCTCCCTTGTAGTGAGGGAGTAGCAAGCCGATAGACAGTTGCAGAGCATAGTGGACGGGCTGAGGTGTTGAGTTTGACCATGTCCTGGATGACGGGCCTGAGCCAATCTCAGCCCGATCGGCAAATACCAGTGTCTTGAATCAGATTCGAGCAGCCAGTGCCAGGTGTGGAGGAGCAGGGTAGTGTGGGAGAACTTGGTTGAAGACCAGCCAGGCAGCTGCATCATGGATAAAGGTCTTCAGGGGTAATTGAGAGGTCATGGACTGGAGGTACCTTCCCTGAAGCACAACTGCCTTTGTTTTTTGTCTGCACCACATACCTGGTTAATCGCTCCTGGTCTGATTGGATTGTGGTTTAAAGGGTAAGATGAAAAGTGAGATCCCACGCAGCTCTCCTCTTCTCAAATAAAAAGTGGTTTCCATATTTGCCTGTGCTTTCATTGCGATCAATCCAATCCGCTCCAGATTTGTCTCTCCGAGTCTTTTATCCCGTGAGGTGAAAAATTACTATTCAAATGGTTCCCACAAATCTCCCTCTCACACACACACACTGAATGATCGAATGATCCACAAGAATATTCAAAAAAACACCTACTCAGCATCTCACTTATCGGCCCCCGCCACCTGGTTGGTGTCAGAAAGCGAGAGGGAGACGGAGAGAGGGAGGGGGTGCCCCCAGTCATCAGGTTTTTAAAAAAGTAAGGAATGGACAGAACTGAATACATTTTCAACACTATGTTATGAAGACATATCTCCTCTTTTCCATTCACGCCCCACGTGCACTGACACACAGGCTCTCTCCGCACACTATCCTCCCCCACGGCGTTATCTCCCTCACCCTTTATTACCCTCGCACAAAGCGTTCAGCACGGAGCCTTGCAGATGTTCTCTCTCCCGGAGGCAGCTCAACACACATTCTCACATTTCCGCAAACTAGCTCTATTATTATTATTATTATATTGGGTGTAATTGAATTAAGGAGCAGTTTAAAACTGGGTAGATTTGTGCACTCAAATAAGCACAATTAAACTGAACTGCCTTCGACGCTTCATAATTGAGTTTTTCCTTCACAAAACATGCTCCTTGATGATGTTAACCTCTTTAAGGGTCGTTTTTTTTTTTCTTGTTGCGGTATCCACCTGCAGAGATTTTGGTCCTGCTTGATGTTTTATCATGGATATACTGCCAGGAGCATGATGCAAAACAGGGCAGACATTTGCCTATGAAACCTCTCCGCTGGATTAAGTATCACCCTCAAAATGAAAGGGATTTAGTAAAAGCTTTCAGCCTACAGAGATGTGTAGATCTGTGGATATTAAAGTGTCTTTGAAAAGTGCTGTATACATATGATGTATTATTTATATTGTTATTATTATAAAGTTCTTTTAAACACTGCAACGTTTTGACAAAAGGCGGCCAAAATAAAGCGTATGACGAAGAAGTTCCTTAACAAACGCTGTATTGTCTTCTTAGAAACAACTAAAAACTAATTTTGATCAAAATTGCACTTGATAAACCTCTGGTTGTTGCTCTCATCGTGCTGCAGCAGCATTGCTAATTTGCTTGTTGAAAATGCTGTGTGTTTTTTTTTTTCAATATTGCTGACTCAGCCTTCGACGGGCCACGGCCACTAATGAGGTCGGCAAGAGAGGTCCTCCTGTTTGTTAATTTAGTCCTTTTTCTCTTTTTAATTTACAGCCTTTTGAATTTGGATGAAAAAGAGGGTATTGATTGTCGTGTGTATTATATCTACATTAGGGGCTGATGGTGAGTGGGAGACTTCAGCAGAATTGACCATGCCCTGTCTACTTTACTCTAGTTTAAAAAGCCCTCGGTTATATGCCTTGCTCGGCTCTTATGATTCCATTACAGAGGCAGTCTTTACTCTGTGGCATTGACTAATGGATAGCCTTTGCTTCCCTGCAGAGTGGAGGCTGCTGTATGACGTGCTTCAGCAGGCATAGAAATGAAAAAAGGTAAAGAAACTCAGAAAGGAGGACCTGTGAAATCAGATGTGATGAGCCCCAGCTACAGCCCTGCAGACTGGATCTGGTCCTGTGTGTTTGTGTTGTTTGATACCAGCGGAGAGCTGCTATCCAGCAAGTAGTGTCTTTTGAGTCATCTCTGCACCAGCACACCTGCTGAAGGCTGTTGAATCCTCAGACCTCGTGGCTCGGCTGAGTGAAGGTCGAGCCCGAGCCCGTGGGTACTCTGTGAGAGCATGAGCATATGAACATTATTGTTTCTTGTCTGTTAAGAAATTGTAATTATGGGAAAGTATCTCGGTTGTGCTACAGTTGACTTGACCTCCCACACCCTTTCTAATACGGGAGAGAGCCAGCCTGACGGCAGTGAATGCCGTTACTTACATTTTATTTGTACAACATTGCCCCCTAAAGTTCTTTGTGGTGTATCTCCCCGGGCCCCCTCGAGGGCCCATGTCAGAGGACAATGCCGTATCACAATATAGTGCAGTAATTTACCACTACCTGCTCCCAGCAAATTGACCACGGATGTACCTCACCTGTATTACTCTGTCACATTCACTTTGAGAAAAACACTGGGGAACCGCGGCTGTTCACACACACACACACACACACACACACACACACACCTGCACGCACACAAATGCACACACTATTTCAAAACCAGATGGAGTTAAGCAGAACTCAGACTGTGAGGTATCTGAACCATGCCAGAAGGTATGCAAAGTGGAGAGATTAGTGAGAAGCAGTGACTTTGGGAGAAGAATGCAATGGAAGTCATTTGTCCCCTCCTCTAACTTATATGGTATTTTAATGATGAATGCATGAATGAATTGTTCATCTTAGCAATTTCAACCAATGTATCCGTTTGAGAATTAAATAAATCTAGTCTTAAATTGATTATATTTGGTGTGTCCTTTACTGAAGGTTGCTTAAATGTAACGAGGGAGTGTTATGTGAGGCTGGTGCGCCCTCTGGTGGCAGGAAGTCGGTGTTATATTTTTGACGTTTCCGTGTCCGGTAGACATATTGCTTACAGGAGCAAATTCTGGAAAGCTAGAAGAGAGAGAGAGAGAGAAAGAGAGAGCGAGAGAGCGAGAGAGAGAGAGAGGATTCAAAATTGATTTATATCTTCACAACTTGATACACTCAAACGACATTGGACGTAATGGGTAAGCTTTATCGGCAAATCTAGAGTACAGATATGCGTTTAGGTGGTAAAAGATTGGGCTGTGTCATCGAGAGTAATGATTATAAAACCCTCATCCTGTCACTGTTGTTTAGCTAACTACTTAGCTAACTTCTTTAGCTATGCAGCTAACTTACAGTTAAAGATGCTAAGTTATTAATGTATACTAGTTCTCTTATATTAACCTGTAACCTAACGATATATAGTCTTAGGACGATGTTTAATCTTTTATACAAGGTGTAACACTTCTAACGTAACCTAAGTCGTTAGCCAACTTAAGGAAACTCGGCTAATAGCTAGCTAGCTAGCTAACTACGTAGGCACCGCTAGTAGTAGATAGTTCAATGTTATGAATGCTAGCGTTAGCTGTGTGCTCCGTGCTATTTCGGTGGCATGGTCGATTGTTACTTGATAATCAGACTTCCACAACAACTCATAAATGGTTTATAAGTCATCACTTATAAGATGACACAGTATAATAGTCACGTTTTTATTAGGGCGCAGTTGTGTGTGCGTAGCGGCTAACGGTAGCTTAGCGGCTAGCGTTAGCTTAGCTGTGTTAGCTCTGTCAATCCAGCCACAGAGTTAACGCTACACTGTATTGTTAATTATGTTTTGTGTTTCTATTGAATAGTTAGAGCTAGTAAAGTGAAAACATTTAATAGCATTTATGACAGCTTTGCTAAC
The DNA here is from genome assembly GCF_910591455.1 of Pholis gunnellus. Lineage (NCBI taxonomy): Eukaryota > Metazoa > Chordata > Actinopteri > Perciformes > Pholidae > Pholis > Pholis gunnellus. The sequence goes on along the minus strand of NC_136543.1, from coordinate 19,211,548 downwards.
AACGGTGAGCGATAGTTTTGACATATCCGTCAGCACACTTGTACGCATGCGTGTTACGCTACACGTGACACCAGGGGTCGCCATGTTTTCCAGACCATTCCCGAACAGGATTATGCTTAGTTTTGTGTGTTGTTGTCATTTGTCATTTACAGTGACATAACTGTTAACTTATATATTTATAAATACGACTGAAAGAGAGAGGCAGGGGCAGTCTTTTATAATACAAACTGTCCAAAAACCATCCTGCTTCATTAATGATGTCAAATGCAAATAATATATATATACACAAGGAAATATCAAGCTGGACCGCAAACATCTGGTCATTATGCTATTGTTGTTCTCCCTTCCTAAGGCTCTATTAGATTTTAATATTGGAAAAGTGTCCTTGGCTTGATTTTGTGCACACACACAGCAGAAATGAAGATTTATAGCCATACAGATAGTTTGGGATTTAGATATATCTGCTGTTGAGATTTCTGCCACTGCTGTTTCAATTCCACTGTTGTTGTTTCTCATTAGCAACATGATTTTCTTACTGATGTGAGTCAACAGAAAACGTAGGCCTAAGCACCTTCACCATTCTGGTTTCTTCGCTCTAGAGACTCGTTTCCGTCGGGTTAGGGTCTCCTCTGAACTGCCAATGCAGACTTGTAGTCCCTACCTCCCTCGCTCCCTCTCTCTCTCTCCCCTGTAGCCCCGGGTGACTCAGGGATCTGCCCTGTTCTGGTGGCATGACTGCACAAACACTGAGAATGGGCAGTTTGTCCTGTGTGGGCACCAATTTATGCTAACTCCGCGATTTAACTCTACTGAATAAATACATTTGTTCTGCCTGCCAGCTGACCGGTTGTTGAATAGCTTAGCTGTGCGTGTCTGTGTGTGCGCATGTTCATGTGTGTGTGTGTGTGTGTGTATTTTTAGGCTGTGTTATCCAGTTTCTATGAGCTTGTTTATTCAAGGCCTTTTTATATTTAGACTGGTGTACATGCTGTGTCATCATCACGACTTATAATTAGCAATGTCGAGGGGAAACGAACGCAAACTGTCACATGTTCACTGACTCTTCCCTAAATATGGTGTACCCTTTAAGTTCAACAGCTCTGTTTCCTCCTTGTTCTTTGTTGTGTTTTCATCGTGATGTCTACCTGTGTCTGTGGCCCATTAGAGCCGTCAGCCAGTCCGGCCAAAGACAACTACAGGATGAACCGCTACAAGAACAAAGCACTGAACCCTGAGGAGATGAGGCGCAGGAGAGAGGAGGAGGGCATCCAGCTCAGGAAACAGAAACGAGAACAACAGGTATCCTCAGATCCTTTATCTCTGTGTGAGATTAGGCCAGCGTGTAGTGTGTGTTTGTGTGTGTGTATATCGAACATAGTGAGGCTGGATCGTCTCTATGGCCTCTGACACTCTTTTTAATCTCAGCTTTTCAAGAGGAGGAATGTGGATGTTCTCAATGAAGAGGAGGCCATGTTTGAGAGTCCGCTGGTGGACCCCTACCTCAGCTCTCCAGCAACAGTGAGTGTCTGTTTTTCTAATTCCACTCTTAACAACGCAGACAAAGAGAGGGCCACACAGGACAAATGTCATTATTAATGTTGCCGAGCCACTTTTCCAGCCAGTGGACTGAGAATAGTGGAGTCTGTGCCGAGTGGACCAAGTGTTGTGAGTGCTTGTGCATGTTGTTGCTGTTGCAGGAAGGAGTCATTACCAGAGACATGGTTGAGATGCTGTTCTCGGAGGACCCAGAGCTTCAGCTCACCACAACACAAAAGTTCAGAAAACTACTCTCTAAAGGTATGAATTGTGTACTCATAAGTGATTCTGCACTAATGTGATAACAATCAGGAAGTCACCGTGGACCAAAACAAAAAGTATTCACATCCAGTTTGACCTCATTTCAGAGCCCAACCCCCCAATTGATGAAGTCATAAACACCTCTGGAGTAGTCGAGAGGTTTGTGGAGTTCTTGAAGAAGAGCGTCAACTGCACACTACAGGTCAGTTTGTACACAGTTCAGAACACCCTCTGTGCATGGGATGTGTACATAACGTGTACATTTAATGTGTTTAGTGTCACAATTCTCTTTCTAATACCAATTTTATATTGCCGTGAAAACATATCCCTCTAACAACTGTAATCAATCAATGTCTCGCCCAAAACTACTTTTACAACCTTACATTTCAACACATCATGATAGCGATGGCCACCTGAAAATTGACCATGTACATCTGTAGTTTAAAATGCTAATTTTACACTTTGTGTCCCCGCAGTTTGAAGCAGCTTGGGCACTGACCAACATAGCATCAGGCACATCCATGCAGACAAAGACAGTGATTGTGGCCGGAGCGGTGCCGATCTTCATTGAACTACTTAACTCAGACTTTGAAGACGTCCAAGAACAGGTAACGCAGCGTGACTGACATGATTTATCCATCTTGACTAGTGTGTGCTTCTGTTTATATTTGCTTTGTTCCATACTATTGTCTAACGGTTTGTTGTGTTATTTCTTTCTGCAGGCGGTGTGGGCCTTGGGTAATATTGCAGGAGATAGTGCCGTGTGCAGGGACTATGTGCTGAACTGCGACATCCTTCCACCATTATTAATGTAAGCCCATCTTCATACTGATTACGGCCACGAGCTTTCCTTCCCATAATAACATGTTTCTGATGCTATCTCATGTACTTTGTTATTTCAGGCTTCTGACCAAATCCACTAGATTGACCATGACTAGGAACGCAGTGTGGGCTCTGTCTAATCTCTGTAGAGGAAAAAACCCTCCGCCTGCTTTTGAAAAGGTACGACTATGAAGTCAACACCAACAACACTGAGATCAGGCCGACTACTTTTTACATTTTCAATGTTTTGCTAAGGACAAGTACGGCTGCCAGCAAGTGTTTGAAATACATTTTGACTGTCCTGCTAACCGTCTGCTAACAGCTAACGTTAACTAGCTCTCCTTCTGCTAATTTCAACTCAGATTTGTTGTTGACAATGTAGCGTTATCAGGGACATTTTCTGTTGATGACGGGACGCCGTTAGTTACAAGCCCTGATCCCCGGTACCTGTGGCACTGTAGAGAAAGGAGTACCGTCATGTTCTCAGATTTTTGATGCTGACTTGGTACCAAAGTATCGGCTCTTGTGAAAACCGACACGAGACTGAACTAAAGTTCTTTTGAAGGGTATCGCACATATTGTTTACAAACTCTTGCTCCCTGTTTGTATTTCGGTGACCTTGGGGGAAAAAATCCAATATTGCCGAGGCAAGCTGCTTTCCCTTCAAAAGTTTCACTTGATGTATGCATGTGGTCGTTTCTGAGCATAAATATGCATCGTGTCTGTGCTGTCTAGGTGTCACCCTGTCTGCCGGTGCTGTCCAGGCTTCTATTTAGCAGTGACCCAGACTTGCTGGCAGACGCCTGCTGGGCCCTGTCGTACCTCTCAGACGGCCCCAATGACAAGATCCAGGCTGTCATCGACTCTGGCGTCTGCAGGCGCCTGGTAGAGCTACTCATGTGAGTCAAGTCGTACTCTCTGTTGTCTTTGTCGCAGTAGATATGACCTGTAAATACTTTAAATTTCTCTCTATTGAACCTCCTGTCCTGCAGGCACACGGACTATAAGGTGGCCTCCCCGGCCTTGAGAGCTGTAGGAAACATCGTAACCGGAGATGACATCCAAACACAGGTGAGAGTTAATTCAACTGAAGTTAGTTTCTGTCGCAGAGAAGAAGCCCACAATTTAGCAAAAACACCCTCAGATTCCTGTTTGGTACAAGTTTTGCAGTCGAATATAACAGCAATAGATCCTTGTAATAACATTTAAGAAGCTGGAATCAGAGAATTTGGATTCATTTTTTCTTCTCTACTCTTGGATTGGATTGTTTTATCGTCACAGGTGTTTCTATTATTTTGTCCACCCCATTTAAAATGAGCCTAAATACCAGAAACACTTTTCTTTATAATGACTACATGACCTTTACCCACTCTGTTGCTGTGTATAGGTGGTGTTGAACTGCTCAGCTCTGCCCTGTCTGCTGCACCTTCTCAGCAGCGCTAAAGAGTCCATTCGCAAAGAGGCGTGCTGGACCATCTCCAACATCACAGCAGGAAACCGAGCACAAATACAGGTGATGCATGTAAACCAAGCTCATAACTAAACCGAGCACAAATACAGGTGATGCATGTAAACCAAGCTCATAACTAAACCGAGCACAAATACAGGTGATGCATGTAAACAAAGCTCAGAACTAAACCTCACTATCTGACATTTTCCTCCAGTAATGCTCTCCAACCATGGCAGCAGAAATGCTCATTCAGGTGGTACATTGTTTGTAATCATGACATAAATGTCAAGAGGAATGACATTGTAATAATTTGCTCTTTTGAGAAGAACACACATATTGGTAATCGTGTCTGTTGAACTTGGATGTCAGCTCTGTACAGTACTCCTGACCTTTATATAATCACAGCTAGAGTTATTTAGTCTGTGACCTTAAGGTTTATGTTCTAGTCGCGTTTATGATATTCTGTGCCCTTTCTCCATAACTCTGAATCGTACAACTTTTGCCTGTGAAAGCAGTGGTTTCATCTGATCTTTAATTATTTAATTTAACACAAGCACAACCTGCTAGAACTTCAGGGTGATTGACAGACCTTTCAATACAAGCGCGAGCACTAACAACAGCTATTTTTCTTTTTTAATGGCACCGTTTACATGAGTTATGTTTTAATTATCCAAAAGTCAAAGTGTTTAATAATGTATGTGACTTTTAGATTCTATTAAACAATGTAATTCGCCATTTATTGCCACTGGCATCACTTTTGATAATACTCATGATTTCAATCATACCTTTCCTTTACTTTGGTTAATACAAAATGCTTTGTAATGATGTTTTAGTAAGGGGTGAGGGGGTAGGTTTTTGTGGAAGTTTCAAAGGTGAAGATGTCATAACTATGTTGAGGCTACTTTTGGAGACGTGCTCTTGATTTCATATCGTATTCTGCCCCACAGACGGTGATTGATGCCAACATCTTCCCGGTTCTGATCGACATTCTACAGAAGGCAGAGTTCAGGACCAGGAAAGAGGCGGCCTGGGCCATCACGAACGCCACCTCCGGGGGAACGCCGGAACAGATCAGGTGAGACTCAAATAAAGTTAAACATGTCGGCACTGAATCATTGCGGTCAACTAGAGAGGAAAGTCAGCTGAAAGGGTTTGATGGTCGAGCAGTGATGACTGGAAGCATGAATAGCAGATTGTTTAGAGGTTGGAAGAGTTTCTAAAAAATGAGTTCATAAATTAGCACCAAACTTTCCCCGACAGCAACAGACTGAAAAATAACATTCCAGCCTGTTGTGAATAATGAGAAGTAATCTGAAGTGACGCTTTAATTGTGAAGAAATTAAATGTAGCCTTTTATAGGGAAATCAGGTGATAGAAATGTATTAACATTGTGAACAGGGATGTTACATGGTGCTAAAAACGCAGCCGGTAATCAGAATGAACCAGGAAGAATTATTCATATTAAATGTGTGTGTGTGTGTGTGTGTGTGTGTGTGTGTGTGTGTGTGTGTGTGTGTGTGTGTGTGTGTGTGTGTGTGTGTGTGTGTGTGTGTGTGTGTGTGTGTGTGTGTGTGTGTGTGTGTGTTTGAATCCAGATATCTGGTGAACCTGGGCTGCATTAAGCCGCTGTGTGATCTGCTGACGGTGATGGACTCTAAGATCGTGCAGGTCGCTCTGAACGGGCTGGAGAACATCCTGAGGCTGGGCGAGCAGGAGGCCAAGCAGGAGAACAGCGGCACCGGAGTCAACCCGTACTGCAGCCTCATCGAAGAAGCCTACGGTACTGTACACCATCTCCACAATGACGCACGGCGGGGAGGAAACTATACACGCGTTTATACATTGTTCTAACATTACTTTTTATTTTCCAGGTCTGGACAAGATCGAGTTCCTCCAGAGCCACGACAACCAGGAGATCTACCAGAAGGCCTTTGATCTGATCGAGCACTATTTCGGGGTGGAGGACGAGGACAACAGTCTCGCCCCTCAGGTGGACCAGGCCAACCAGCAGTTCCTTTTCCCCCAGCAGGAGGCTCCCATGGAGGGCTTCCAGCTTTAAGTCCGCAGCCCTCCGCTCTAAAATACACCACGTACCCCACCGCCCCCCATCCATACCTCCTCGTCTCATGGACGACCCATAGAAGCCAGTGTCAGACCTCCATGCCCCAGACCCCCCCCCCCCCCCCCCCCCCCCCCAACCCCCCACATCTACCATCACACACAGACACACCCACCCTTTGGTAAAAGTGTCCCACTCTCCTGAACCAGTGGACTGACTTCTGGCAGGGCAGACCCATGCGTTACCTGGTCAAAGGGGGGAGACCGTCACACTTCCCTAGAAGAGGAAGTGATCACCACACAGCCCCAAAAAGTCTGCCCTGGCTTCAAACGCACACGCGCGGATATCTTCCTGCCGTTCGGTCGCTCTCATTGGCGCCGGCGATGGTTTGGTTGTTTAATATCTTTATACACACTTTTCTTTTCCAGTGGGACATTTCGTATTTCCAGGATTACCCACGCTTCCCCACGCAAAGTCCACAGACTGGGGGGTGCATGAGGAGAAAGATGCCTCGCTCTTGATGTCAGTCTGACTTGGTGCAATTCAAAGAAAAACACAGAGTAACACGATCCCTTTTGTTGTTGTTTTATGATTTAGTTATTTTCTCCTTAACACTTATTTATATGCACTTTTTTTTTAGTGCTTGTGGTTTTCTCTTTTTCTTTGGTTTGCTACCAATAGGCTCCCTGATCATTAGGCTTAGGGTTCAGCTAATCTGATGCCCCGACCTAAGAAGTGTCTTTTTATTCCCCTTCTATTAACATCTTTTGTGGGACAAATTTCATGGGGAGGGTTGAGGGGATCTGATCGTAGGACGGGCTCTGGATGGGATTGTGGAAAAAGAGATTGGCTTTTAATAGCGGATATGTTTAAAGATCTAGATTTTCGAGGGTGGTATAGTTAGAGATCCAATGTTCGTCGTGTGCTGTGTTATTAATAACAATACATTTGAATTATGAAGTGATCTAACTATTAAACAAGGCATAGCTGGGGATTTAAGGGGGGGACAGGTACCAGCAGCAGCAAACCCAACTTATTTTTATATTTAAATGAATTCAAGATGTTTAAAATAGGGCGAAATGCCACTCGTGGTGCAGACACAACATTTATAGTTTTGAATGTCTGACTTCAGTGTAAACGGGCTGCTGCTGCTGCTCCGCGAGGCCCTCGTTCTCCCTCATCTCCCCAGCTGTGTGTGGGTTGGGGTTTGTGCATGGCGTTATATTACCCTGCCTTCAGTCACCGAGTATCCCCGGCCAAACACGGAGAGGTAGAGAACAGCGTGAAGTAATATCTGGAGACTGTGCTGCACAAAAAAAAAAGCAGGAAGTGGGGCCACAACGAAATTAAGCTTGGTGGTGTTAACAGTGGCCGTGTGGTGACAGTGGTGGTGTTTAGTATAGCGGTAGAGTCGAGATATATATATATATATATATATATATATATATAAAGCCTACTGGCATTCTGTATCACTATATATCTTTTGAGGAATGGGAACTGTTCATGATCTTTGCATGTTGATGTAAATAGCCTATCCTCTTCCTCGTGGGTCTAATAAGGAGCCGGGTTTGGCCAGGGATACATCTCCGACACGTGACGAGCCCAACTTCAACCAAAAGTTCAAGTATACATACATATTTGAATTTCGTTGTATTTGCATTATATATATATATATATATATATATATATACATATGTGTGTGTATATATATATATATATATTGTGTATATATAATGTGTATTTGCGCACACTTCATGCACACTTGCATACAACACCAGCAGACACTGTACACACACCTCTCACAGATGAGTGGCTAGTGGCAAGAAAAATAAAGTTTCCATCATCTTTGGAGTAGAAAAAAAAAACGTAGTTCTTTGAGAGTGAAAATTGCCGTTTTTGGCTGTTTTTTGATTTCTGGTCACTTAGTATAGTTTTTTTTTTTTTTTGGATGAAAATGTTGCCTTTGGTTAAATTTTCTGTTTTATTTGAGACAAAGAAAAGACATTTGTTTTGTTTTGGCGTATTGAGATGTGATTCGGTGCACAAAGAGGCCTCATGGAAACTTTCTTTTCTTTCTTGTTTCTAGCCACATGACTTACGATGGTATAAATTAGCCCCGTGAACCCTGACCCCGGATCAGCCTTTTTTTTTGCCTGTGACAGAAGCTGATCCGGGATCAGGCTTTCAGGCTTTGTGGATTGAGCAGAACTGTGGATTGTGTGATGTTTTGACTGACGGGCACTGTGTGAGGAAGAGGTTCGATTGACTCTGTATGACTTCTTTCCCGATCCGAGTCTGGGAGCGCCTGTTGTGTGGATCACTGAACCAGCCTGAACATTAAATCATGAAGCTGTGAACAGAATTATGTTAATCTCAACGAAAATACTCCGGATTAGTCTGTTGAATAGTGCGTGTACTTGGGAATACACTGTCATCAAAGAGGTTTCTTTTTGGACAGACATTTGGTTTCTTTCAGTATTACATTTTTACATAAGCCATAAACTTCCATTGACATAATATCCTAGTGCAACGGGCTGCTATTACATGCGAAGGGTTAAACCGTTCATTGATATGTTAGCGAGTGAGTTACGTTATCCACAGAACACGCGTGCTCCCAGTAAGACGTGAGAGTTCAAATCATGAATAATTGAGCATCAAGAACTTGCCTCTACACACGACAGACGTAGTGTAGAGCAGCATTTATACCTGAAGTCTTCGATTTCAGCGCTAATTCTGAGCTTGGCCTACAAATAACGCCGGAATTGCAAAGGAAAAAAAAGAAAAGTGCATCAACCAGGAAGAAAAATATTTATATTTCTGAAAAATGAAAAATGCACTCCTATTCACAAAAGTGCCAATCCGACCAACAAAGACTGGAGGTTCTTATGTATCTGTCTTTGACTTATAGATTATTTTCTTTATATCTTCTTATTTACTTGAATGTGCACACGTTTTGTGCAGAACATTGCTGCTCTATTTTCCTTATCTTTAAAGTTACATTATTTGCCATTGATTCTATGGGAAGAGTGGCATGCATTACTGTGGGCGCCTCAATAAGGAATTGAATTAAGGCAGTTTAATTCTCTGTCTGTGGGGAAAATGACTTGAGTAATTACATAAAACTGGTCTTTTCTAGCTACTTATTTTCCATTATTACAGTCTTCTGATGGTTTTCACTGTGCGTAGCTAAGCTGCAGCTGTTTTTTTCATGCGGTGGAAACAGTAGAGTGTAATATTTAGCATTTTCTTGGGGTCCCACAGCCGGCCCCTCAAACTCAGCGCTGATAGAAACATTCTAGTACTCACATGTGGCAGATGATGCAAAATTGTGGAAATTTAAGCGACTATCATAGCAGACAATTGCAGGTACTAACCGTTGTTGTCATAGTTTTACCAAAGTTTTGTCATCCTGAAGGCTGGTTGAAAGGATTTACTTGATGTCTTTGTTTTCAATACTCAACTTCTTGTAATTAACTTGGTTTGACCCAGTCCACAAGACTTGGTTTGACCCAGTCCACAAGACTTGGTTTGACCCAGTCGGCATGACTGAGAGTTTTTGCTTCAGGCCATTTAAAAACTTGCTTCTTTTCATTAGAAGCTGCAATAGCTCAGTCCCTCTCTTCTCAGTTTTATTTTTTTCTCAAGTTCAAGTACTGTTTTAGGGAGTTAAAAAAAAACAATAATCCTGAAGACTGCAATAAATATATTGTCCAAAATCAGGCACCCCAGAGGCAAAGATCCACCGACTAACTAACGTCTCTCTAAAGGTGAAGCTAACCGAGGCAACTACTGGACATTTTTCTAAGATTAAAAATCTGGATTCAGTGATTTACATTAAAAAGTATTATAAGTTAAACTAATATGTATGTTCTGATACATCGACAGGGATTCAGATGCAATTCTAATCACTTCTGAGAAGTGGAGAAAAAGCCTCATTGGAACATGTCACATGGAGAAAATATAAAAAAGAGAGGAACATAAATAGGAGTTGAGGATACAAGCCTTTTCTGCTTTTTCTTGATCTTTTTTTCCTGATCAGGATATTCTGGGCTATATTTTTGGATAATTGTGTTTAGTCCTAGTCGGGCTGCATGATCAGGAACCTTGTTATCCAAAAGGGGGAATGAACAGACATCACGAAATATCTCAAATCTGACTTGTCTTCCGTCCTAGAAGCTGTTCATGTCTAATATCAAAACTCTGAAGCCATGCTCGGCTTGGTCATGTTGTCTATGCTACAAATGTTTACAATGCTACATGTTTGTAAAAAATACTTTTCATACGCCACCACTGACCAGTCCTGATGTGTATTCTCTGCTCTGGTCCTCTCATTTCTTTTTACATGTATTTATTTTTCTCTATTCTTGTTTATGATTTTTTTTTTTTTTTCATTTTGCTCTAAATTGCTCATCTTTAAAACTGTGACTTGACTTGACTTTACCGACGGTATGAATGAGTGACGAGAAAACTTATACATGACACACAAACATGAACATGGAAAACAAAACAAATGCATACAGGAAAACGGCAACAATATTACAAAAAAAAAACGTGTAAAGGAAAAATATATTGAATTTAAAGTTCAGTGGAAATACTGTACAAAACAAATAAAGTTACGTTGCAACCCTTTAATGCAAATGTTTCGTCTTTGATCACAGTGTGAAGGAATGTTACTGATACAGTACCTGTGGAAAAAGCATACGAATTGTAATATTAGACAAAGATAACCTGATTTCATGTATTAAGGGAAAAAAGCCATCCTAACCTACCTGGCCCGATGTGAAAAAGTAATTTCCCCCCGTTGATAATTCATGAATGAACTGTGATCAACCACATGTTTTGGAAAGTTGAGTTAAATTTCACTAGCTACACCCAGGCCTGATTACTGCCAGACCTGTTGAATCAAGAAATCACTTCAATAGAACCTGTCTGACGAAGTGAAGTAGGATAAAAGATCTCAAAAAGCAATTCAAGAACAGATGAGAAACAAAGTAATTGACATGCGTCGGTCTGGAAAGGGTTGCAAAGCCATTTCTACGGCTTTGGGACTCCAGTGAACCACGGTGAGAGCCATCATCAACAAATGGAGAAGGACTTGTGCAACAGTGGTGAACCTTCCCAGGAGGGGCCGGCCCTACCGAAATTACTCCCAAAGAGCGCATCAACGACTCATCCAGGAGGTCATAAAAGACCCCAGAACAGCATCTAAAGAACCGCAGGCCTCACCTGCCTCCATCAAGGTCAGTGTTCATGATCCAACAATAAGAAAGAGACAGCATCCATGGCAGAGTTCCACTGCTGAGCAAAGAGAACACAAAGGCTCGTCTCACATTTGTCAAAAAAACATCTTGAAGGTCCCCAAGACTTATTCTGTGGACTGACAAGACAAAAGTTGAACTTTTTGGAAGGTGTGCGTCCCGTTTCATCTGGTGTAAAACTAACGCAGCGTTTCATAAAAACAGCATCATACCAACAGTCAAACGTGGTGGTGGTAGTGTGATGGTCTGGGGCTGCTTTGCAGCTTCAGGATCCGGACGACTTGCCATAATTGATGGAACCATGAATTCTGCACCATTTCCTCTCATATCTAATCTGAAATTAGACAAATTGTCTCATGAATGAGATTTTGAAGGGCTTTAATTTTGAAATGCTACATCAGAATGTCCTGCTTCTCTTTTTAAAATAAATATTGTACTACTGGATTCTATCCATATTATTTATAAAATGTATGCACTGAGGTTAATGTTGACATTAGTAATTGTTCTTTTAGTTAGTTAATTTGATATTAGTGTATTTCATTGTATATATTGTGCATTTGATATCTAATATTGTACACTGTTTTTCTTGTTGTATATATTGTGCATTTGATTTTTTATATTTGTTATTTTTATTTTTATTTACCTGTACACATATTGCTGCTGTAGCGAAAAAAATGTCCGCTTGCGGGATTAATAAAGTATCTATCTATCATTAATAGCAATTGGCATTATATTACTGTAGGTGGCGACAAAGCCTCAGGTCGGGATGTAAACCGCCGTTTATGAACTACAAATAAGAAGAAGAAGAAGAATCCAAAGTTGGCACCGGAAGTCATTTTCTTTTTTTTCTGGCTCACGCTGTTGTGGAAACCCGCAGTTCGCAGACACACACTACGTTTCCTCCTTTGAGTCTGAAGGTGAACAAACTCCCTCATATCAGAGAACACTGGATATCATTCACAGACGAGTACGTTTGTAGTCTGTCTTTATTTTTAGAGGTAAAAACAAATTAATTTACAAGCTAATTTCGCCGCATCTGGAGGCTAACGAGCGTTAGCAGGTGCTAGCTAACGTGATGGTAAAGCGAAAGCTAGCGAGGACCTGGCTCTCTTTAATAGGACATATAGCTTAGCTTTGTCATGGCATATGTTAGTACACAAGCTAAAGCTAGTGTTATAAACATATGTAACGTTAACACATAAGGTAGAGTTTTATGTAACGAGAAGGTTTTACCCAATTTACAGGAAATCCCACACAAATGAGTGGTGGTTGAACGTGTTTATGCAAATAATCTAGTAAATATAACGTCAGTTATCACCAGAAAGAGGATATTTTGTGACTTATTAACTTTGATCAACACTTACTACTTAGCTATTATTGCTTGTTTGGTTCAATCTTTGCACTACTGTTTAGTTAGATATTTAATAATATTCTATTTCATTGTATATATTGTACATTTTTTATATTTCATATTTTTTGCTCTTATTCTTATTGTAGATATTGAGCATTTTTATACTCAATATGTAATGCTTATCTGCTGTAACGAACAAATTAACTTCATAAAGAATATACATATCTATTATATTTTAGTATGTTGAAAATGACCCGTTGCTAATATCAATATTAAACGTTTCTCTACCGCGGAGAACGACAGTTGGCAACGTGAATTGCTGATCTTTAGGTCAGTTTGGTGAGTGAGTTGCTGTTTAACGTGAGGAGGCTGTGTCCTTAAAGTCGGTCCAGTATCTGTTTTAAGTCATTGTACTGAAGTAGTTTAACTGTACGTGTCTTTTTCTACTTGCAACAGATACCAGAGATGAAAAAACAAGACACAGAAGAGTCTGCCACCCAGGGCGGCGAGGACACTCCGCCGACACCAGGAGGGACGGAGTCACCTGCAAAAGACAGCTTGGACAGCAACAGCCCCAAAGAGTCTGAACCACAGACGCCACAGACGGACACGTCTCCACAGATAGACACGTCTCCACAGACAGACACGCCGACACAGACGGCCACGTCTCCACAGACAGACACACCTACACAGACAGTCACACCTTCACAAGGCGACGAGGCAGGAAGTGAAGGTAAAGTTTGAACTATTTACCAGGTACATTGTACGTTGTTGACATGATAACCAGTGATGGTCACTGTTGGGAGAGGACGTTGTTGTCTACCTGTCACTGTGGACGGCTAGAGTACATTGATTTGTAATAGATCACCATCAATAACTACAATGATTGATATATTTAATCCTTAATAATTGGTTCATCTTTCTCACTAGTCATCAGCTAAGACACTGGTAGATTACGTTTGTTTTGATCACATTGTGTTTTATCAGCCAAAATGCTATTTTTGGAGTTATTTTAAAGACTAAATGTCTTTGAAGCTTCACTGCAAGTGCCTCAACTTTTCCAAGAATTACAAAAAAAAATGTCCTTTTTTCCTCCCTTCACTGCGTCTAGTTGCAGCGGCGGCCCTTTCTCAATGCGACATGGCCGAGGAGCTGAGCCGGCAGCTGGAGGACATCCTCAGCACATACTGTCGGGGAACCATTTCAGACGACGCCGGCTCCGTGCCCAACGGCCAGTCGCACAGCCCCGAGCTCAACGGCCTGAGCAACGAGCGGGGGGGCGGCAAGCCGGAGGGCAAAGCCAACGGAGCTGGCAACGGAGGGCAGAAACAGCCGAAGAAGACTCAGGAGGAGAAGAAGAAAGTGAAGGGTCTGGGTAAGGAGCATCTCTAATATTTGCTTATTACAGATACAGAAGTAACTGTTAACAGTTTGGAGACTAGTTATAAAGTGTTTTCTAACCGGCTCTCTGGTTGTGTCCTGTCTCTGTTTAACTTGTTGACGCAGGCAAAGAGATCACTCTTCTCATGCAGACTCTGAACACACTGAGCACCCCGGAGGAAAAGCTCGGAGGCCTCTGTAAGAAGTACGCTGAGCTGGTGAGTGTTTCACGCAAAGTCCAGCCCGACGCACCGCTGTTAATCTTTAAAACATTTCCAGTGTCGATGTGAATTATCAGGACTTTCTTTCCCCTCTGCTCTGCATGTAATATCGGTTTTATAACCTCGGGCGTTGCAAAATAAATCTGGCGTTCAGAGGATGAACTGCAGACAGTGACTGAAGGGATCAGTTACAGTCTGTCTGATAAAGGTGTCGTAAGGGGGACACGTCGTCAGGTGTTTGTGAAAGGAGAATACAGTTAGAATGAGGAAAAGCTTTTCTCGACTTGTCACCTGCGTTCTGAGTGAGGACACGGCCTGTCGACGGGACCTCTTAGTAAATCGGGAGTGTACTTGGAAGTTGCTGTCGTCAGACACAGAGTGGTGCAATGCAGATCTCTGTCCAATGAACTCAGCCCGTGCTCGGGTGTCGTGTAGCACTTTGCGGCACTAATGATGACCTCGCATGATCCACTGGGTGCTGTGTGTGTGTGCTGTAGTGAGTTTTCACTTCGGCCGTGTGTGTGTGTGCATGAACGTTTGAGAGGTAGACCGTGTGTGTGTTTGGATGTACGAGAGCTCGATGAAGCTGATGTTTGTGTGTCGGAGCTGATGGATGAAGAGGGGTCCGCTGTTATTGGCTGAAGGCAGAAGCAAAGCCGCCGTGTGGTTTTAGCATCATGTGCTTTCGTCCCCTTCCAAAGGATGCAATGTACGGTAATAATAGTATTGTTTTAATATTACTAAGTGACGAGTGTCTATGACCTCAAACGGATGAGCCGTAACATGTAATCAACACACGGCACCCTTTTGTTTTTCGAGGCGTGCTGTTTGGTAAAACATGTCTTAATATCATCCGTCCAATCGTGTGGAACAACATCAACATGCATCTGTGTGTCTGTGACAGCTGGAGGAGCACCGCAACACCCAGAAGCAGATGCGAGTGCTGCAGAAGAAGCAGAACCAGGTGGTCCAGGAGAAAGACAACCTGAGGAACGAGCACAGCAAAGCCCTGCTGGCTCGCAGCAAGCTGGAGAGTCTCTGCAGGGAGCTACAGAGACACAACCGCACTCTGAAGGTAACGGAACAGCACCGGCGTCCTGCATGTAGACTCCTAACTGCTGCATCCATCCCATAAATGACTTCCTGCAGCTGTGGCCTGTCTAAGGTCCAGTCTCTGTGTATTTATCCGTTTATTTAAACACAGTTTTGGGTCTCTGACTCCTTAGATTAGCTGCCTTCATGAGATGTGCATTACTGAATTACCAGAATTGGTCACTTTTAAGATGACTCTGAGGTTAGACAGCTTTTCAAAGTGGGAACAAGCAGCACATCCTTTTCCACTTCCGTCTTCAACTTCCGTCCGTCTGCAGGAGGAGGGAATGCAAAGAACGCGCCTGGAGGAGGAGAAAAGGAAGGAGGTGACCTCCCACTTCCAGGTGACGCTGAACGACATCCAGGCTCAGATGGAGCAGCACAACGAGAGGAACGCCAGCCTCCGACAAGAGAACACGGAGCTGGCCGAGAAACTGAAGAAGCTGTACGAACAGTACAAACTACGAGAAGAGGTTTGTGCGCCCTGTTCCTCCACAACGGCATCTTTTGAGGTGCTGTAGTTCTCTTTGATTTCAAACTGCAAGTGGAATACCTTTTACTGGATGTGTGACAGGCTTTTTGTGTTTCTCTGACCAGCACATAGACAAAGTGGTGAAGCACAAAGACCTGCAGCAGCAGCTGGTGGACGCCAAGCTGCAGCAGGCTCAGGAGCTGCTGAGGGAGTCGGAGGAACGCCACGACAGAGAGAAACACTTTGTAATTATCCTCCTGACTCACATTTACAGAAACAAGCAGTGTGTGTCCTCCTGTTTACCGCGATTCGTCTCCTCAGCTGCTGAAAGAAGCCGTGGAGTCTCAAAGGATGTGTGAGCTGATGAAGCAGCAGGAAGTTCACCTCAAGCAGCAGGTTTCCTATCAGCCTTTATTCTTCACCTTTTTACAGTCCGGACTGTGATCATGTTTGCATCCTAATGTGATCAAACCTGTTGTGTTGTTGTTGTTCTTCAGCTCTCACTGTACACGGAGAAGTTCGAAGAGTTTCAGACCACTTTGTCCAAGAGCAATGAAGTCTTCACCACGTTCAAACAGGAGATGGAGAAGGTGAGCGTCTGAGGGCGTGAGATTCAGAGAAAGACGAATCGTATTCGCTTTTTTGCAGGACGTGACGGTCGTGTTTCCTTTTGTGTCTCAGATGACTAAAAAGATCAAGAAGCTGGAGAAGGAGACGGCCATGTATCGGTCCAGGTGGGAGAGCAGCAACAAGGCTCTCCTGGAGATGTCAGAAGAGGTAAAGCAGCTTTTTGGGGTTTTAGATCGCTAGAATACAGATAGATATTCAGTTCAGATGAGGCGATTTATTCGATCAAGAACAGTTCAAATGACAGTCTGTAGTGATTATGTGTCACTATGCTCGTTTAACCGGCATGAGTGGATGAAAGCTGTAGGCAGCCTTTTTAAAAATACAAGTCAGATCATGCAAATCTCCAGTCAGATGTTTGTCTCCTCCAAGTAACAGTCTGTAAGCTTCTCCTTTTGTTATTTCAATACTTATAAATAAATAATACTTAGTTAAGTTGTGATTTTGACAGAACAGCATTTGAACAATACTTTTGTTCACATTTATCTTTACATTATGGATGTGTGTGGTGTGTAATAAAGTGATATAGCCAATTATTTATATGTAATTCGACATGTTTATAACCCGTCATATCATATACAACATAAAGGCTAACGTGTGTGTGTGTGTGTCGTCTCCAGAAGTCAGTGCGGGACGTTGAGTTTGAAGCTCTCCAGGGTAAAGTGCAGCGGCTGGAGAAGCTCCGACGGGCCCTGAAGGTGGAACGCAACGAGCTCAACAAGAAGGTTCAGAACCTCAGCGGTCAGGAAGCCGTCGCGGAGGCGGGACCCCCTGCCTCCGACCCGCAGACCGACTCCCCCTCTCCGCCGCCCACAGACTCTCTGCTGCAGCCCGTCAGCCTCCCCGTCCCGGACTCCGCCCCCTGCTCCCAGTCCTGCCACTGTGACACAGACGTCCCGCTAGGAGAGGCGAGGGCTCTGCCCGTCGCCGAATGAAGCAAACGCTGCTCACGCCCCCCCCCTCCAGCATCAAGCCACCTAATAAGAAGCCACCAGCCTGCAAGCCACTCCCCCCTCAGCTGGAGGAAAGTGATGAGATCAGATAGCAAGGTTAACTTGTGTCCTCCCAGCATGCCCTGCAGGCTTTATAACGGTCTGTCAGTACATTTACATGCACACCATAACTGTTACTGTGAATGACCTCGTTAAGGTGATGATTAAAGGTGACGTTACACACGCTGCTGTTTGTGGCTCTCAGTCGACCAAAAGCTTTGAGAGAAATCAGACTCGCTCCAACTTACACCTTAACTTGACCCTGTTTATATGACGGCAGCATCAATCTGTAATAATCTAATTATTAGTACTACTTGATGATGTGCATGTAAATGCACCGGCTGCCTCTGTGTTTCACTGCACATTCCCTTTTTTTGACTTGTATCAAACACAACTGCTCGGCGAGAAAAAGTAACGGTGCTGCTCGGGATGACACAAGGCAGGCAGGTAAATGACAAGAGGTTGTGTGTGTGTGTGTGTGTGTGTGTATGTATGTGTGTGTTTGATGTTTTAAAATCCATTCCTAGTAATTGAATGTTTTTCTTTCAGATGAAGTCTTAACGGGGATGTGAAGATGATCATTTCTGTGGCCAGTCCGATTCTTAATATCATAGAAATAATCTAGAATTCTACAAATGTATTGAAGGACGTTTGTCACTCTGGATTTCTCTCATTTCCCTTTTCTTTAGTTTCAGAGTTTCCACTTCTTGTGGACCGTTTTAGGGAAATGTTTTCTTTATTTTCTTTGTTTTCGTCACACTGCTTCTTTTGTGCAGTTTTTTTCTCGTGTGTATTTATTGTTTGAAGCATAATCTGATGTTTAAATGTATGTATCTTACAGAGCACCACTATAACATAGATCTGTTTATTTTACACATTTAGAAAATGTAATAATGTGTTCACTTTATGACTTTTCATTCCTAACCTTCCTTATTTTTTTACATGTCTGCTTATAACCTTATAATGACGACTTAGAGCTTGTTTTTGTGCATTGGTATGTATGGCGTGTGTGTGTGTGTGTGTGTGGGGGGGGTTCACATGGCTATGATTGTCTCCTCTCATCCCTGGTAAAGCTTGTGATCAGGTTTCTACTAGAGAACGTTGGAGGACCTCTATGCAACGCTTGCCTCGTGTCTGTTTTTTTTCTTCCTGTGGCTGTCTCAACTGACGAGCACTTAGCTGAGAATGTATATTCATTAACTCCACTGTCTCGCATGGATGTATTGTATAAACAGACAACATATCTCACGGCAGATCTTTATTTTTTGCTTAGGTTTGAAGCTTAATTAATCTCGATAGATGTCAAGACGTTGAACGTAATGTTGTGCATCTTCCTGGTGCTTTCACGCGGTGCAGTGACTGAGCCGAGTGGGAACAAACGGAGCGTTGGTGGACTTCTGAATCGTGGTTTGACTCCCACGCGTGCGTTTCTCTTCAGTCATTCTTATGTACTACTTCATATGTAGCATTGGTAACAAGGCGTCAACGTATAGACTCATTTTCAATTGAAATAGAAATGGCAGACGTAGTTTCTTCCATTGACCCACAGGACAGAATCGTCCGTGGTAGACGTGGAGCTTCATTGACCATGAGAAGGAACCAAAGATGTTTCCTTTCTTTTGTCTTTTGCAGTACTTTTATCTGGCCCTGTATATTTTGTTTCTTGTTAAATAAAAGATGTAATGGTGTGTATTTCAGTTGTTTGTTGGCTGATTTAGAAAGGATTTACGATTTAAACGCATGTTTTAATACGAGAAAGGTGTGTGCAGTTTTTGCACTTTTAGACCACAAAACTACATTTGAATTTGATGTGTCTTCAGAAATGCAGTTTTTGTCTTTTTCATTGTTAAAAAAATGCACATCACAGAATTGAATCAATGTTTATAGATATTACTATCGGTGTACAGGTTTTTTCTAATAGCACATTGTGTGCTTTACCTTTAATAAATCAATTTATATTTCCTTTAAATCCCATTTAAACACCTTTAAACTGAAGGGATTGGGCTTTAAGGTGATTTGGGTGCAGAACTACATTATCACCGTCAGAGGGCGCGCTAACTTGATGTTGCCTTTGTGCGCCGGAAACGCGTCATCTTCCTCTTCCGCCGCTGCTCCGGCGCCCTGAAACACGAGTGCTGATCTTTTCTCTTTTTTAACGGGAGTCGCTGTGAATATACTGGGTCGACTGGTTACACCCAGCTGACGAAAATGGTTTGTGAATATTTATTAGTGACCGTCTATCGCGAGCTGAGCTATATATATATATCTATATATCTCAGAATAAATACACATTCATCGTGCTGACACTGTTAGCTCCGGTTTAGCTAAGCTAGCATATCTAGCTTGGCTAACGTTAGCTTAAGAATTAGCCAATGCTAGCACGACTGTTAGCTGCATGTTGTGAGAGATGTAAGATGATTCACCGGCTGTTTGAACTGCACTGGTGTACAATACGCTAAGATTAATTAAGTACACATAACATTTATAGCTGGTTCGTCATCACCGACCGCCTATTGTCCCCAATAATAAACGCCATAGCACTTCATGGAGTCATCTGCTCCTCATTTGAAGCAGATGGATGTACTGTTATATCAAGTTAACAGGTTTCCCTCCCTCCCTCCACAGAGACCCATCCTGCTTCAGGGCCACGAGAGGTCCATCACTCAAATCAAGTACAACCGAGAAGGAGACCTGCTCTTTTCTGTAGCTAAAGACACGGTGAGATAACGAACACATGCCCCGCCGTTATCTTGTTATTCCACCTGCAGTTGTGTTTGGTATTAACTTGTATTATAATGTCTCCTTCTGTAGGTAACCAACGTGTGGTACTCTGTCAACGGAGAGAGGCTCGGCACCTACAATGGACACACAGGAGCCGTGTGGTGTGTGGACTGTGACTGTATCCTTCTTCAAGAAACACACTTGTTTGTGTTGTTTTATTTCAAACGTTCACACGATCGTGCGTTCATGTGATGTCGCCGTTCTCATACATGTTGGGCTCCTTAACGTGCACTCTCTCAGGGGACAGCAAAAACGTGTTGACGGGATCCGCAGACAACAGCTGTCGACTGTGGGACTGTCAGACTGGTGTGTAAAGACAAAGACGAGCTGCACTCCAAGAACAAAGCGTGTGTCCTACAACCACTAACTCCCCGTGTCTCTGTGCCTCACAGGTAAACAGCTGGCCATGCTCAACACCAACTCCGCCGTCAGAACGTGCGGCTTCGACTTCAGCGGCAACATCATCATGTTCTCCACAGACAAGCAGATGGGTTACCAGTGCTTCCTGAACTTCTTCGACCTGAGGGATCCGCAGCAGATCGGTACGCACCACACACTGCACAATTTGTTGTCCTTGTTAAACTTGTCACATCACACGCTGTAAAGACATTATGGCACATTTTCCCTTTTTGTCTTTAATTATAAACTGCAATATTCCTCTGCAGGAAACAGGATGTAGCTCTCTCTCAGTATTTAACAAAGTCATGGTGTCACACATCACTGTATGAAGTCATTTACAATCAGAACATAATATTTAAAGGAGATTGTTGTTAGTGTGGTAGGATAAATGCAGCTCCTCTCGGTGGTGTAACGAGTGAGTTTCTCGCTTCCGTCCCTGCAGAGGACAACCAGCCCTACCTGTCGCTACCGTGCAATGACCACAAGATAACCAGCGCTGTGTGGGGACCGCTGGGAGAGTTCGTCATCGCTGGCCACGAGAACGGAGAGTTCAACCAGTTCAGCGCCAAGGTGGGTCAGACACCGTCTTTGAACTGTGTTCATGTGGCACCGGCTGCAGGGCTTAAAGTCCCAGTGATAGAGATATATATATATATATATATATATATATATATATATATATATATATTGCAGTGATTAAGAAGATGAAGAATGCAAGTGTGATTTCAGACGAGGCGTGGCTTCAAAAAACATTTGTTTTAAACTCATAATCTTCAAAGTGACTGTTTATTTATTGGCAGGATGGAGAGATCATCAAGAAGGCCAAGGACCACACCAAGCAGATCAATGACATCCAGACGTCCGTGGATCTGACCATGTTCATCAGCGCCTCCAAGGACAACACGGCCAAGGTGAGATCCCCGGCTCGTTGAGTTGTGAATGTATGGGTCACGTTTTTATATAACACCAGAAATGATTTGGTGTGTACATACTGTGTATAATCCGTGTATTGGTAACCTGATTTTTATCTGAACTTGCCTGTTGTCTGACATCATACGTCGGGTGTCTCCTGTGTTTCCTCTCAGCTGTTTGACTCCGCCTCTCTGGATCACATCAAGACTTTCAAGACGGAGAGACCCGTCAACTCCGCTGCCATCTCCCCCGATATGGATCACGTAAGTGCCGACTTAGTAAAACGAGGAAAAGGCTGTGCATGCTGCTGTCACCGTGTACACGTTTGTTTCACGACCTGCTTTGTCAAATGATAAACGTGATCTGGTCCCTACCTCTCAGGTGGTGATGGGAGGTGGACAGGAGGCCATGGAGGTCACCACTACCTCCACCAGGATCGGCAAGTTTGAGGCCAGGTGAGTTAAAATGTGCCCGAGGTTCACTCCACGGGTCAGGAAAGAACCACCGTTCCACATGAACGTGCCCGATAGTACGAGCCTGTTGCACAGTATCTGGTCCCGTATCCACTCTGCTAGGGACGGTCCAGACCGAGGCGCTGACCCTGGCTTTTCTTCTCCCCCCCCCCTCAGGTTCTTCCATGCTGCCTATGAAGAAGAGTTTGGCAGAGTCAAGGGTCACTTCGGCCCCATCAACTGTGTGGCGTTCCACCCCGATGGCAAGAGGTAAGACGCTACGCTGCCCCGTGATGTAAAGTGGTCAAAGGTCCCCGTGTGTATCACTGCTAACATTTCCTTTTGTACAATGTTTTTTTGTTTCCAGCTACAGCAGCGGAGGAGAAGACGGATACACGAGGATTCACTACTTTGACCCACAGTACTTTGACTTTGAGCTGGAGGCATAAACAGTCGGGCTCCTTCCCCCACACCGCTTCAGTCCAGTCAGGAAGAAGCAACCACAGTCTACTAACCACCTCGCCTCATTCCCTTCATCTGAACTGATCTGTAATCAGTGTTCTTTTCACCCGTTGTTTCAAATAAAGGTAAAGAGGTCGGGACTGCATCTCGGAGACAACAAGAGGGTTTCTGGTGGTTTTTTTAATGTCATTTTTCTAACATCACTCGGGAAACAGTCTTTGTGGGATCAGAAGCCGCTTTCGTACCCTGGATCCTCGGAGCGATCGCGACTGGACTTCAAACCCAACTTTCTTTAATTAATCTGATTCTACTAACAAAGTGGAATTTGAGTTGATGTATCTTCTGTTCTGCCATTCCGCACCAATTCACCATAAAATTACTGAATTCAAGTCGTGGATGCGTGATTTATGGAACTCTCAATCAGTCGACAATGTGATGCAATATAAAGGAGAAGCATTCTAAAAGGTTCTGTGCCACTGCCAACCAATTAAGTTACAGTTCTGTTATTAAATAAATTATATTCAAAAATTCAGTTTAGTCATAGTAATGTATATCAGAAAAAAACTGATGGTATAGCATGTCTTGAAAGAGTTATAGTTTATCTCATAAAAGTAGTCGTATGACGTACCATAAAGATGTCATTGTATAGAATTTTGTAAAATAGGTTAAAGTATGTAAAAAAAGCCATAATGTCTAAAAAGCCAGAATATAGTATGTCCCAAAACCCCCATAAAAAGCCAAGTATATTGTCTGATGAAAGTGAATAAGTCAAAGACAATTTAGTAAACTATTAAAATGTCAAAGTATATTGTAAAAAAAGCAAAAAGGTTCACTGGTTATATCGGCCTCAGTGTGGCGTTCCAGCCTGATGTAAGAGACTAAACACACACTGACCACAAATGTTAAGAAGCTTCTTCAGAATTCTCTGTGCAGCACTAACATGTTCAGTTTCAGCTTCATTACTTTGACCACACAGCTTCAGACAGGAAGGAGATGAACTGACGTTCCAACCGACATCTGGTTCTACACACGTTACATTTTAGTTCATTTCATTTCTTTTCTGCGATTCCACAAGTCACCATAAAATGACTGAATATAAGTTCTGTGATAGATCTCAATTGGAATGGAATCTAAACCAAAAGCACAATATAATTATATATATATATATAAATATATATAATTAGTTGTTTTTTTCTGTTGAGGGTGTGTAAACAAAACTGACAGAAACCGTGGATCACTTAGTTTTTTATTAAAAAGTTATGATAATGCACATTTCACAAGGATAAAACTCCAAACAACCACATGTAGAGGGTCCATTTAACCAGCTCACTCCACCTTTATGTATCATGGTATAAAATATCGAAAACAAGTCACTCACTTCCAAACATCTCCAAACCTCTGCAGAGGTTCACGACCATTCACGCTTCCACAAGAAAGAAAACACTGACCATGTTCACAGGAAGGTGGGCTGCATTAAAATAAGTTACTGAGCAGAGATCAGGGCCTGTCCGCACAAAGGGAGCAATATATACATGCTGAAGGCGAGATTATTCTAAACATGCATTCACTGATCAATCAACACAGCAAGCCAGATGCTGGTTATCCTACAGTATCATAAATAGATGTTTAAAAACTAACAGAAAAGCCTTTTTTTTTGCACGCGAGCGCTATACTTATAAATCATCTTCATCTCTGCAGGTATTTCGACTGTGAGCCCCACGAACCTGTTTAAATCTGCAACACCATGATAGGAATAATCTGAGTGCGTCTCTTCACAGCAGACCGGGTTCACACAAAGACTTGAAAAGAGGATCTGTGTGTCATTTGTTTTATACTTCAAGAGGCTCCAGATGCAAAACTGTTGCTCAGATAAGCAGCCGTGGACCGGTGTTTCACTGAGGTTGGTAACAAACGTAAATACTACAGTGTAATCCAGGCTTGGCCATAAGAACACATAATAAAACAGGGATACAAAAAGGCTCCTATTGTCACAGCAGGAGAATACAGGAATCAGTGGGGACTGAGGACAACCATCCCTTCCTCCTGGTGTCACACTTCAAGTGGTCTTCACCTCTTCTTTTGGTCTGAAAGAGACAATGAAGGAGTTTATGCAACAAACCACCAGACACACTGTGAACATCGCAGCGCTGATGCATTCATTCTGCTGCTCAGTGATCACAGTGACGGCTCTTCAGTCCGTAGCACAGTTCTGCTCATAACGGAGGTTACACTGAGCTACAGTACGATGTGTTAAAGGGCCAAACAGTAGAAATGAGTATTGGGCAAAAGTAAATTTTTTTGGCTTGAAGGAGATGTTTTCACAGTAATAGAATAGTTAACGAATCAGATTTTATATTTACCCTGATGTGTCCATCTTCTCTTCCTCTTTCTCCTCCTCTTTCACTTCTAAGAGGCAGAAAGATAAACGATTAGCACAACGCTATTACAGAACGATGATATATTCATAAACACCAGCTGTGAACAAGTCTTACCTTTCTTTTCCTCCCCTTCCTTCTCCTCCTCCTTCTTCACTCGTTTGGCCTTCTTGTGGTTGGCTGCGTTCCTGCGGCCTCCTCCCTGCCCCTCCGCCTCGTCCTCAGAGTCGGAGAACTCCTCCTCGCAGGCTATCCTTTTGTCGTGGGCCCGGACTGAAACGCAGAAAGGCATACTTACAGCCACAGAGTACAACTTGACTGTAGCGCATAGTGTGTACGGGACCACTTCCTGTCTAAATCTATGCCTGTGGAAGCCTCTTACTAGACACGCGTTTGTCGCCGTCCTCCTCCTCGTCGTCTCCGCTGTCCGGGTGGGGGGCGTCCTCGGGGATCGCCTGCATCTGGACGCCGGGGGCGTGCGGCAGCATGCGGAGGTTTTCAAACAGACGCTGCTTGATCTTCTCCAGGTACTCGTTGGTGTTCTGGTTGGTCATGTTGGACGGGCTGATGTGCAGCTTGAAGTCGGGCCCGAAGTACTCAAAGTAGTCGTTGTAGGGCAGCTCGTTGGGGATGGAGCAGTCCAGGGCGACGGCCGTCTCGTACGTCCAGCAGCGGGCCACGTTGCGGATGGTGTAGCCGCCGCCGCCCAGCATCAGCAGGGGCAGGTTGAAACTTTTGATGTACTCCACACATTTGGCATGGCCTGGAGGAACACGCAACATATTAGCATTCTCCAGCACGAAAGCACTTCTACATGTTGGTTTAGGGCGAGTGCATCGTGTTTCTACCTTTGATGGTGAGGTTGAAGCAGCCCAGTCTGTCTCCAGAAAGAGAATCCGCTCCACACTGGAGGACAACAGCACTCGGCTGGTACATCTCCATGACTTTAGCCATGATCTAACACACACACACACACACACACACACACACACACACACACACACACACACACACACATTAACAGCCGTGGAGAAAAGAGTGATTGTGGTGGTTCGATAGTACCTAAATAAGAGCTGACTTACAGGTTTGAAGATGGCTTCATAGGACTCATCGTCGATGCCGTCTCTCAGCGGGTAGTTTACTGCGTAGTACTTGCCCTTTCCAGCTCCGATGTCCTGCACACAGTGGAGAGAACTGAATTACAGCCCCCACACACACACACACACGTGTTACGCAGATGATCTTAGGAGGAGGATTAGAATCAACAAACCCACCCGCAGGTCTCCGGTGCCGGGGAAGTACTCCCCATACTTGTGGAAAGAGACAGTCATGACCCGGTCTGTCGTGTAGAAGGCCTCCTCCACCCCGTCGCCGTGATGGATGTCAATGTCTATGTATAGGACCCTCTGGTGGTACCTAGAGAGGAGAGAGCATCCAGTTAACAACATCTTCAGAGCTCCGCGGACTGAGTAAAGCATGTCGTCCGTGGCTCATTGGCTGCTACATTTTCTAACGCTACAACCAAACTCTACTTCACTCCTCGAAGTCAACGAGCGACGCAATCGGCCCGCTCTGAGCGAGCACTGCACTAGTCTCTAAAAACGCAAAGACACTTTAAGATATTGACGAAAACAGCAAACTAGCGCTTTTTTTATTTAAAAAAAGGAAGAGAGCAGCTTACTTCAGCAGCTCGAGGATGGCCAGGACGATGTCGTTGACGTAGCAGAAACCCGAGGCCTCAGACTTCTTGGCGTGGTGGAGTCCGCCGGCCCAGTTGACGGCGATGTCCGTCTGCTGCTTGTTTAACTTCAACGCCCCAGCTTGAGTAAAAAGTTAAACAGAGGAAAGATACAATATGGGTTAAATGGACATCAGTGTGTTGATCCAAATGTCCTTTATCATCTTCACATTTTTAAATGTGCTTTATAGATTTTCCGAGCACACCTGGACAGCGCTGCATGCACATGATTAGCTTGCTTTAATCTAAGGCCTTTACTTCCAATTTATTCCATGCACATGTCATAAATGTCCCACTCGTTGGAGGCTGGTGCATCGGGGGGGGGGGCGTGTGGTTGGCATAACTCACCGACAGATCCACCCGTTGAGAGCTGGCAGAACTCAAACAGACCATCGAACACCGGACAGTCTTCTCCGACATTGACTGTGAGAAAAAGAAACAAAACAAAATTCAACATTTGTGAACAGTAAGAATACTTCGGCGTCCATTGGGAGTAAAGCGGACACTCACATCGCTGCATCTGTTTGCTGTACTCAGACATGTTGTCGGGTCGGATGGACCTCAGGAACTTAATGTAGTCATCACTGTGGTATTTTGTCATCTCCTCACCGCTGGCTTTGTGTGGTCTCTGGAGGCAGAAACAAAGTTCATTCAACAGCAGCCACCGGGTTTGTCGGATTTTAAAATACCTGCACGACAGTGAGAAACTAACAATTAAAACATCTTAGTCAGCAGGCAGATAACTGCCAAAGATTTCTGGATCAAACTCACTCTTTTGAATGTATGTTGTGCACATGCATTACTAACAAGGCTGTACTTAACAGACCACTGGACCATATCAAACAGAAAAATGCGACATAGTGAATGGTTCATGATGAATATGTGTACCATCACCCCTACTGCTGTCCATGTGACTCTTACTTTTTAAAGACTATGACGTAATATACGATGTACGGATCTGAGTGTCGGGGACTTGTGTGGAGTGACGTAACTCACGTAAATCTCCATTTTCCTGTACAGTCCATAGTTGAGGAGGAGGTTGTGCGTCATGCGGATCCTGTGGGGTTTCATGGGATGGCCCTGGCCGTAGTAGTAGTTCCCCACATCCCCTGAAACAGAAAATAACCACCCAGACAGGTTTACATCACAAAATCCGCTTGAAAACCTATTGCTACAATGCATTTAGGCTCTCCTGTGTGAAGGCAACTCCATTCATGCCTCGTTAATCTGCAGACTGTATGAAGCTTATCAGTGCATAAAGTTCGACCACCAAGCAGTTTTTAATTGCACGGTTTCTCCTCATGTTTGGACAATCTTCCACTGACCTGATATTAAAATGTGAGATATAGAAATAGATTTATTGGACTGTAGCTTGAATTATTCATATGCTACTTGACTATGTTTGCCAGCAGAGGAGATAGAAGTCAGTAACGTAAGAAATTCGATTACATTTAATACAAAGCGTTTAAGGTACTTTCTTCACTTAACGTGCACACGATGTCTAACGTTAGCATTTTCTTTAAGAGTGCAAATGCATCGCAAAAAAAGGGAAATGCATTCAAACTTAACGACACATAACGTTCCTCTAAATACTGAAACTGATAACCGGAAGTTCTTAGCAATTTGGGAGAACACTGATGAGATTTGCGACGTTAGATGTGTGGCTCCTCTGTTCTCAGAATGAACAATAACACCAGCATACATCCACACACCACAATCCAATAACAGCATTTTAACGACATTAAATACATTGTTCTGGTTATTGGATAACTTGAAACTGAGATGAACACCGAGCTAAGCTAAGGCTAGCTAGCTAGCTAGCCGGTGTAGCTAACGTTAGCTTGCTACACCGGCTAGCTAGCTAGCTAGCATGGTCGTACTGCACACTTTAAAAAAAAAAAAAAATACACGTTGAATTTCCTCAACATCTACCGCTTCAATCTGGAGAAACTGAGATGCACACGTTGTATATTTACCGTCATAGTAATAGCAAACTTTTTTCTTTGTTCCTTGAGACAGCGCCATTTTACACCCCCCAATTACTCCACACTGTTAAGTGCCCACCGGTTCTCCTCTCGTCTCGTGCACCGGGGAACTACAGCGACGAGACTCCCGTCAACCAATCACAGATGCTCGACCCGCCCGGCTGGGAGGCGCCGGTGATACAAACCAAAGGACCCGCCGAGGTTCTCTCCGACCAGACAGTGTCTAGACTGGAGCCTAACACAGTGACACAGAGGGCAAGCTAATTTGTAATATCTACCAATTGATTGTCAGTAAACTAGGACTATCAGTTGATGACATACATTGAGCAGCTCCTTCAGTGTGGTTCCTCTCTGCAGGGAAGTCGTAAGTCCCTGGGGTTCAGTGTCATGCACCATGTAATTGTGCTCAAGGACATAAATCCTTAAAAATAACCCCACTTCTACATGCTGTGGAACTTGCATGCAGGTCCATCCTGACATCCCACACCACGTCACACCAAAAACACCATTACTTTATTGGTTTGCCAATTTTGCAGTTAATGTATTATTGATTGGGCGACTTAAAATCAGTAGCCGGCCTCACTAACACTGCTTGCCTTGCCAGCATGTATCTCATAACCCTTAATGTCAGCCTTATAGGTTAATATAGTCATATATAGTACGTATAGATGGGTTTCCTCTCCATTCATTGATGGTTTAGTGATCTAGCTTGAATTAAGTATACATGTATCCGATGCCAATTGCCTCCATTGTGGCAACAAGGAGGCAACAAGAAGCCATTCAGGTCTCGACCTTTAAAAGCTGAAAATATCACATTTTGTTTCACATGTTTCTTGACAACGTATTTCCGTATTTATTGTATTTCATTCGTTTATTTGACAGGAGAGGATCAAGAAGAAGAAAAAAACAGTAAAATGTTCATTTTCATCAGTTGTCCCTGGCCTGACAACCCGAAAATAGAATAAAATGGCATTTGCAAGCAGATGTATCTAATGTAGGTCATGGGATTTGGCAAATCGTGTCAGACGGGGACATGCACACATGCATGTTCTTGCCAATATCTGTACATCTTGAAACACAGCTGAATACATCATTTGAAGAATCTGTGAAATGCATGTTTTTCTAAAAGCATTTACTGCCCTTTTGTTTCTAAAGCAGTGCACAATGAGACTGATTATGCACATATTGATGCAGGCTTAATACTGGAACAGATTGGGAAACCAGACAATAGGCGATCAGCTTCGTAATGGCCAGCAGGCGGCGGTGTAAGCTCACGTGTGTTTGACTGTCTCGTCCAAATCTCTGCAGACTCCGTCATTGCTGAATGAGAAATGCAGCATCCTTGAGCCGATCAGTCACAGAGCACCATGTATAGTAAGCAGTTCAAACAACATAGAGGATCAACTAACTGGAAAGACTAAACCATGAGTAATGTTCAGCTCACTGTACCTGCTGCCAGTGTATTTAGAATATTAAGGTGTAAGTGTTGAAGATTTTTGCCTGGTCTTTGAAGACACTTATCATAAAATAAATCTACTGTTTGAGCTGCGTCAGGAGGCAGAAGGCTGTATCCATGTGGAGGCAACAGCGTTGTTTAAATAATTCAGAATCGTTTGAAGACCGGGTTCCAAATGTGGATCTCAGCTCTGAACTCATCATATCAGCATGTGAACTAGGTCAGACCATCCAGAGCAGGGCGGCTGTGCTCAGTTAGCCATGTTCAGAAGGCCAGTCGCCTGCCTCAAATGGAGGGGATATTATAGATGTGAGGGAGGAGGAGGAGGAGCGAGTGGTGGAGGCAGAGGTAATGGTGCTGATCTCGGGGGCCATACGACTAATAGAGGGCCGGGGGGGGGGGGGGGGGGGTCACTGCAGCTAACATGGTAGTGATGGTGTGTTCAATTAACTCCGAACCAATGTGGGTGTTCTCTTGTTTTATAGAGGATCACTAAATGACCAAATGGGGCGCAACATGGAATAATTTGACGCTTAATCTCACATCAGTTAAGATGCTGATGGGCTTTTATTTTTTAGTGGTGGTGTTATTGTCTTTGTTGGAGGATTTATGTTGCGTTACGCTGAGGACAGCAGGGTGTTTTATGCATAGAACAGCCCCTCGAGGTGATTTGTGATATTGGGCTGCATAAATAAAATGGACTTGACTTGACATGTTCGTTTCAATCTGGGCCAGAGTGAGTGATACTTACATGATAGGGCAGAGTAATGGATGTCAACGTTTGGTCTCACCAGGTTTATAGCTCTAATAAACCTTTTTATCCCTACTGTAATGTGCTGTAACCACCTGGGGGTTAAAATATTTGTGGTAAATGACGGTTCCTTGTGAAAATGACGTATTAAAGCGAAGCTATATGTGCTGACTAGCAGCCACTGTGGCTACAGGTGACCTGAGAAATTCTGTATTTTATTGTTTAGTTTGTAAAAGAGAGAATGTGATGTTTCATCTTTTAAACGCTGCTTTAAATTGGGTTCTAGGATGAAATATGTGAGGAGACGGTGCAGCTGCTGCGATTTAAGTTTTAGTTTTTTCTTTATTCTTTCATTTGTCTTATATGCAGACACCAAAGCAAAGTGAGATGTCAGAATCAATGAAGCATGAATTAACATGTTAAATCTCTTAATTCCTCACTAGGCTAATACTGCCAATGGGTGTTTGTTGACAGTCCAGCTCTATAACACTGTTTAATATGAGCGGCAGGCCTCTCATACTACTTTATAACACATGTAATGCATGATGTAAATAACCATAAAGACACACAGACGGGCAGGTAACCAACATTTATTTACCATTATCAACTTTACAATAAAACCAGAAACATCTGTCAACATTAGCAAAATAAAGAACAGAAATCAATCCAATGTATTTACAGAGACAAAGCAGATTCAGGCTCACATACGACAGATAAACAACTCTGCTTCATATCAAACCGCGACAGTGAACATAGCAAGCTTAAGTGTTCTTTTTTTTTCATAGTAAGGTAAAAATCAAAGTTGTCTATTTTTTTTTCTTTTCTTTAAACAAACAGGTAATAGCTTCTCTGAATCTTTAAGATGCTTCTCTATAATACACCACAAAATACTTCAAATTTGGGTTAAAATATAGGAATGTAAAAAGTTGGCGAGTCTCTTTAATTTTCTGATTTCATTATTATTATTATTATTTATTTTTTTTGCTCTATTCAACAGTCATTTCAGGTGGTGGTGGTGTCCTAGTTTCTAGTTTCATTCCTTCAGCGAGGAGGCATCTTGATTTTGCAGATTTTTTTTAAGGGAAAAGATGCTTTGACTCCATCCATCCTTCATCCATCTATACTTCATGGTGTCATTAGCTCGCGCTCTAGCCATTAAAATCCAATTTTCCACACAGCGACCAGCCCACAGCCTAAAAACTCAGTCCAGGTCCGGATGTCGAGCAGTAACCAGGGAAGTGATCTAGTGAATCTAGTCTGTCGTCTTGTTATCATGACGAAAAGTGGCACGTCGAAGGAGTCTCTCACATACATGTGTATATATTTACATATACATATATCCATATACATATGTATACATATACACATATATATATAAATATATATATATATATATGCTCTTAAATTCTCTCTCTCTCTCTTGAAAAACAGTTCACCCAGTTCATTGTGAGCTTCAGGTACAATCACTCTTTCTTTTCAGAGGGAGCCGGGGTCGAGCTGCTCTCCTCTGTTGGTTTTGTAGCCTCAGGGGCCGGGGCAACGGCCTCCTTGGCCTCCTTAGCCTCCTTAGCCTCTTCCTTTGGGGCCTCCTCTTTAGCCGGAGCCTCCTCTGCCTTTGGGGCCTCGGCTGCAGCGGCAGCCTCCTCCTTCACCTCCTCTTTCTTCTCCTCCTTCTTCTCCTCTGCCGGAGCAGCGGCTCCGTTCTCGGCGGGTTTCTCCTCAGAGGGGGAGGCGGCGGCGGATGCGGTGGCGGTGGCGGCAGCAGGCGCTTCCTCCTTGACGGCCTCGCTCTTCTTGCCCTTCTTCAGATTCAGTTTGAAGTTGAAGGACTTCTTCAGGGAGAACTTCTTCTTCTTCTTCTTGGGGGTCTCCTTGGCCGCAGCCTCGCCTTCGGGTTTGGCCGCCTCTCCATCCGCAGCGGGCGCCGGCTCGATGGCGTCTCCTCCGGCGCCGGCTTCGGGCTCCTTGGCTGCATCGGCCGAGCCGTTGGTGGCCGCAGCATCCCCATCGGCCTTTGTGGAGACATCCCCATTGGTTTTCACATGTCCATTCTCCTGAAGACAAAAAAAGGTTGACAGAATAAGTCATCCGTTTCTAAAGCTCAGACAGAGAATCATGTTTACATGTAATAAAAAAACCTCTGTGCACATGCATGAGGCTATTTTAGAGGTACATTTCTCATGTATTCTCAGAGCAGCGTCGTGCTCATCAATTAACCACCGTGTCGCCTGGCTCAGAGGCGACGCCTTGCAGTACCCTCATCCGGCGATAGGCGGCGGTAGCGCCTCGCAGACCGCTCAGGGTACCAGACAGACGTCGGCGCAACAAAAGACCAGACCGGAGCTCATCGATAGACGGATGAAAAAACACCGACAATCGATGTTTTTTTTTATTAACCCAAATAATCAGTCTGAAACGAATTCTGCTCGATTGATACAATTAATAATAAAGTCATTTTTGTATCACTTGATAAGTATAAATAATGTCTAATATTTAACATGCATAATGATCCAATAGTATCACATGTAGCTACGCCAAAATAAAACAGATATCGCTGATGACATTTTGGAAAGCAAAATTGTTGCCCAGACGACAGCCAGGCTCGTGCTTTTAAACAGGGAGGAGTAGTGCCTACGTGCGCGCGAGCTGCCCCCCCAT
This sequence comes from Pholis gunnellus, assembly GCF_910591455.1. NCBI lineage: Eukaryota > Metazoa > Chordata > Actinopteri > Perciformes > Pholidae > Pholis > Pholis gunnellus. The sequence continues at coordinate 19,178,058 of NC_136543.1, read as the reverse complement.
CCCCCTTTAAAGCCTGGCACTATCACACACGTTGTGCGGATTTTGGGTTAAAGCTCAACCACAAAAAAAAACACATAACTCAACGTGTGCTTCATCTCAACGTGTCAACCCAACAGTTGGCTCTTTTTTTTTCTTTTTTGGGGGAGTTTTTTTGGGTTGCTCTGCAGGAGACAGCGATGCGTAAAAGCCCCACCTGACTTGCCCCCAAAAAAATGTCCTCACATTCAAGTTTGATCAATTCAGCGTCGACTAAATGTGTTAAACTAACGTTTCCGTGTGAGCAAATCAAACTTGTATCAATTCGTATGTATTTCCATTGATAAAAAATAAAAAAGCGCACTGAGTGTAATTACCTGTCCGTTGGTTTTGACAGCTGCACCGTCGGCGGCTGCAGCGCTCGCCTCCGCGGCCACATCTCCCTTGGATGCCTGGGATCCCATTGTGTTGTGTGAGTCTTCCAAAGCAAATTAAAAAGAAAAACTAAAAAAAGAGTGTTCTTTTTAAGTTAATCCAAACCCCAGGGCGAGTTACGTATCCAGCGGTGGAACGATGAAAAGAGTTGGTTGTTTTTGTTTTTTTTTGGTTGTTTTTTTCTTCTTCAAACGGCAGGTACTTCCTCTCGGTTGCTCCTGTGGTCAGACTTGTCACCCCGGTAGAGAGAGACCCTCTAAACTCAACACTGGTTGAACGCAAGGCTTCAACATACAGCAGGTTCGAGGCGCCGCCCATGGGCGGGACCTTGCTGAGGTCTGACCAATCAGCGTCCAGTCTGATGGCACGTCTCGCCAGCTCTGACCAATCAGCCCCTTTACTCCATAATTGTCCCCGCCCCTCAGGAGGACCCCCAGCAATGCAATTAATTTAGTTCAGCTCAATTCAGTGTTTTATAGGGTTACAAGTGAAAAAAACATGTTTTTTTATGAAATGAAATAATTTTCTGTCCTTTTATCAGTGTGCCTGTTACTGTTGATGTGCTCATTTGCTTCTGTTCTTGCTTGAGTATTCAGTCAAATATGAGGAATATCTATCAGACATCTATCTGATTATAAGGCAAGAATGAGGAGTAATTAATGGATTTATTACAGCATTTGCGCTTGTTGTTTGTGCTAGTGTCTAAACAATGACTCGTAGAAGTTTAATAGGAATGACTGAATGAGTTTTGAAACTCTGATAACTATTATCTATTCGCTGTAGCCGTTTACTTACACCGCATCCAGGTTGACTGATACATTGTGAATGAATGGCAGAAGCTTCCATTAGGGCTGCAACTAACAGTTCTTTTTATAAGCCCACTAATTGACTTTTGTCTCGATTAATTGGTTAATGTTGTCTCGAAAATGTCAGAGAGAAAGTGAAAAATGCCAAGTTGCTTGCTTTGTCCAACTAACAGTCCCACACACGAAACATATTCACTTTACTATAGTTAAGGATTAAGAACATGAGCAACAGCAAGCTGTTATTCTTTTCTAAAAAAAATGTTGACTTAGAAAAAGATATGAATGATAATTTTGGATGTAATCATCTGATGGTTTCAGTTTTAGTTTACCCGAATCCTCTCAGTTCATGGAATGAGGTAATCACTGCGCTTTCACTTTTGAGTATTTCTTAAGCAACCAGGGAAGTTTGTGAGTGCTTCACTTTTGGTTTCACTAAGATGTCCACAGATCTTAAATTACGCTCTGATGCAGCATTTAGTCACAGTTTCAGTAAAATCTAATACAACAGGTGCTGCCAGAAGCACATTTTTTGACAGATACTTATGATTCAGGGTCCTATTGTGAAACACAATGCGTTTTATATATCAAATGTTGAAATGTTGATTATATATATGCCCTACCAATATAAAGAATTATCCAGAAACAGGACACCTAGACGTACAACTCAACATGTGACTAACTCCCATTAGCTGTAGCCGGCCAGTTAGCACGCCAATGATTCGGAATGAGTGAGTTATGATGGTCATGAGATCGTGGCCACCGTCTCTCAGAAATAAGTGCAAAATATGTGACAGATGACATGACACAGGACAGGAGTTCGGACAAAATATACAGATGAAATGTTCAGCAGGAGGAGATAGGAAATGTGGATTTTAAATGTTACTTCAGAGTTCATTGCGTCAACTTTCCCCTTCTTCTCTCCGTGTATCCGTCTGTGCCAGTACGGGCAGCTGAAGAGTAAAATGGAGCTACTTTTGTCAGACAATGGTGAATAAGAGTTTAATCTATTGTTCAATGTTGTGCTCTCGTTGTGGGCACGGGGACATGGTGATCGGAGTGGAGCACAGGATCAGTGTCGCGACCAACTGCATGTCACGCCGTCTCCTCATGGCTCCATGACTAGATTTTGTTGTTCACTTCCGCTTGTCAACAACATACCGGCAGCAAAATATGTCAATGTGATGATCATGCACATTCCACCTGATCGTTCTCTCCCACACGCATTCCTTCACAACGGCTGTTAAAGCTGCAAATCTCAAGTTGTGAGAGAAGACTTCAGTGTTCAATGTCACAAATGATCGTTGCTGCGACCAATCAGCCTAATTGATTTCGCGAGGATCTGGAACGTTGGAATGCGTGTCAGCAGCTCGTCTTGACGCTGAAGCCTCCAGCTCTCAGTGTCACATGTGAGTCAATGAAAAACCTTGGCCACATTACATAAAGATAAAATGCAGTTATAGGAGTGTTTTACAGTCTGTGCAAACATTCTATCAACGTGGTAAATACCGTACTGTAAATATAACATTATAACAGCAATCAGTTGAAGTCAATAGGCCAGTATTGGCCAGTATAGACATTGAATGGTCACAAATATGTAGACACATGAACATAGAATAGGAACATCTCAACACTACACCCATGGTTGTTGAAGATCTCATCTCAAAACCCTTTGACATTAAAGGAATTATACATTTTCTTTGCTTATTTCCCTTCTTACCGAGAGTTAAATGGGAAGACTGATTCTGCTCTCATATCAATCTTCTCATCTAACTCTCGACAAGAGAGCGATTATGCTTCTTTCCCAAAATATCTAACTATTCATATGATATGCTGCTAGAGCAGCCTCCAGTCGTCTGGTGTTGGTGGTGGTGATGGTGGTCTTTCCACGCTAAACTCGGAAAATCATTTCTTTACGGACCTCGCTAGTTTTTGCACAGAGGCATTGTCAGGGTGAAACAAAGTGTTGCCACAAAGCTGAAAGCACACTATTGTCTAACATTGTATTTCATACTTTAGCATTTTATTTATATCCCTCATTTGAAACAAAGGAGCCTATAATCAAAAGAAAAAGAAAACATGCCCGAATAAAAAGTAGGCCTAAACCTTTGGCTAGTTTGCGTATCTTGGTTACAAATCTTGAATTGTCTTAAAGGTGTGCATACATGGAGAGTGTAAGATTACTCTTGTATTACTCACAAAAGTCTGGTAATTTAAATAAGTAGCAGCACATCACTAATGTAAAGAGGATTATTGTGGGGAGTCGTAAGTGGTTTTATTACTCTGTTTGCAGGACTGGATTTGTGTTTGCATCCGAGTGCGATAAAACATCAATCGAGCCTCTTCGACTTTCCTTCGAAGAGGCGCTCGCTTCATCACACTGAGTGGACAACATTTTCTTACACACACACACAAACACACACACACACACACACACACACACACACACACACACATGTATCACGCTGCATCCATCTAGCTTGGCCTTGTAAATGTCATAATAATGTGTCCACTGTGTGCTGCTGTGGAATGCCTGGCACGCAGGCCGGTCCCGTCTCCTCAAGCCATCTTCTCCTGTGAATGGGCTTCTTCAGCCTGCTTGAGGTAACTCAGCCTTGGGAGAGGGGGGGTGGGGAGACGACGACGCCATCATGGTTAACTTTTGCAGATGGAACCAACATCAAGTGCTCCTTTCTTCTCTTTCCATGTAAAACCCGGTTCCTGTGTGATGGTAATGACGGCTGTGCTGAGGGCAGTGACGAGGCTCAGGCTCATCGTCTCCTCATCGCCACACTTGACACTTTGCTCCGTGTAATGCGTGTCTGTGTGCGTGTCTGTGTGTGTGTGTGTGTGTGTGTGTGTGTGTGTGTGTGCGTTTGCACATGTGCGTCTGTGTGCTATGTGCATATAAGGGAAGCATTGTCGAGGGACCAGCGAGCGTCAGGGGGAGAAAGGCACAGAGAAGCAATCCTTCACACATAGACACACATTATGCACCCGAACACAGGCGTACAAAGCAAGGAGGGCATCAGCTGTGACAGAGTTCATATAGATGGGCCAAGGGTTTGGAATGCAGAGAGGGTGTGTGTGTGTGTGGGGGGGGGTTCTAATCTGTATGATAGACCTTAGATGTAAAGAAAGGGACGGTGGGGGAGAAAGAAGAGGTGTGGACGCAGTCATTGTTTGGACGTGACTGGAAACAAAGTGACGTGCTGATGGCTGAGTGATAGCATCAGGTGTGATATAAGAGGTTCTGGGATTTGGAGAAGGTGGGCAAGATGTAGATAAAAAATGTTGCCAAACCAGGGAGGATGCCTAAAGAAACTTAGTTTTTCTCGCATGCCTCCATAATGAACGGAGAATCCAGAAATGGACAAAACGGAGTAAATCTTGATGAATTTAAGTAAATTGAGGGCGTGTTTAACAACAGCGAAACTATATCACACTCTCACAACTCCTGCAGTATATGATACAAGTTGTTTATTTAGTCGTTTTTAGAAAAATGTTGCTATTTTAAACACTTCTGCCACTACCTTCTGATGAGTTTGATGTATTTTAAATAGCAAGAATTTGCCAAAGATGCATAAAGAAGACTTAGATTATACCCCACGATTTGTGTGACAGTATGTTAATAGATGTTTTGATAAAGTTTTGTGGTTTTTTAAAACTGGCCACCATTTACTTCAATTCATCAAGACTTTTCTCAGATTTTTGATTCTCCATTTTGTTTCTCCGTCCACCGTAGAGGCATGCGAGAGAAACGCTTTTCTTCAAGAATGAAATGGAACACACGGTAAGTAAGTGATGTACAAATGGTTCTTTGAGTTCTAACCACCAGCTAGTTTAGTGATTTACTAAATTGGGTTGCACCATTCAAACTTAAGGTCTAAAGTCTAAACGCCTTTGTAACTTTCATAAAGTCTGGCCTAAATACACGCTGACTTAATTATCCATCATATTGGAGTTGGATGAAACGACTAAGCGATCGAAAAGGTTCGGGTTAGTCAGGGTTGAATTGTTTTTTTGGTTAGATGCCTAAAGAATAAGGTCTGTGGTTAACACAAGCTAAAGAGATTTTAACACTTTGTTCTACGACATAAAATATGTCAGTAAATACCCTTCTTGTAAATTTTGGAGCCTTTATGTGTTTTTAAAAATGTGCTCTTGCAAACTATTCAAACCCAAACTTTCCAACTTGTAGATTTATGTCACATTAGGAGGAAAAGCTTTTGTAGAAAAAGCTCGGTGGTGGTGACGCCTAATGTTTGCCTTTTATTTCTTGCGATTGCATTGACGCTTCAAAAAATCATAACATTTGTATCATAAATAAGCAAAGAAAACGTCATCTCTGCAGCACTTTATGAAAAAGAAAAGAACATTAAGAGAACTGAAAGAAGGAATCAAGGATGAGTATGATATTTTTTTATAAAGGTCATTGCATGAATCCTTTTTAAGTGGCCCGCTGTTAAACAGTTAAACAATCAAAAGCATTTAGCCTTCCTCCGAGGAAGTCACCTAACTCTCTCATGACTATGTTTTACTGACTCGGGGTGTGCCGGTGTGAGCAAGGTGCTTTCCAATCAGGCAGAGAAGTGTCACGGGGAAATGAGAAGGTGGGGAAACTGAAAGCATGGTGTCATATTCATAAACACCCAGCAACATGAAACAGACCATTTAGTCTCCATAACAGGACTCTGAAACAACAAAGAATGATTTATAATTGAGGGTCCAGGCTTAAATAAAGGACTAATGGTATTCCGCAAAAAAGGGTCAGATGAATGTTCATCGTTAATGCTAAACTAAAGCCTCAACATTAACTCCATTAAAGCTTGAAAGAGCAGATGTCAGATTTCTCGGCAGGAAAAGGATTATATAGAGATCACTAATTGAGCCAATCATGCCCTTTAACTTTTTCTTTTTGCTTCCTGTGACCTTGTCACACCACGTTAAACCGCTCAGCCTCAAGGAATCGTCCGAGTTGTCGCTGCCCTTTGACCCGGTCTTCTATGCCCCCCTTTGATGGTATATGGTTGGAGCCCGGGGCTCATCACACAGAGCGCCGACTTCTTCCACCGGGTCACTGTTACCTGCCCCGTGGCGTTTATCCCGTGGCGGTCGTAATTCTTTTTCATGTCACCTACTTCTTTTAACTTGTGTATGATCCCAAACCCCCCCTCGCTCTCTTTCCTTCAATGAAGCCATGCATTCCTGGATGTTGGCCTGTGTGTGAGCTCTGTCTCCCAAAGGCACCATTGTTCTGCGCTTCATCACCCTATGGATGAGCATCACAAGGTAGCACTGGCTGGGTAAAGACAGTGAAGGAAAGAGCGATAGAGAGGCAGAAGAGACAAAGGATTATGGGTATTAAATCAGCAGAAACGGAGCTGACCACAGAGTGTGCCGAAGGTTAATGAATGCTTATTTTTGGACGATGTCAAACAAACAAGGAATTTTATGTTTGGGTGATTAAGTCAATTCTTTTTTAGGGAAAAGCCTCGAGTCCCTGCGCTGGATTATAATCAGCAATTTTAATCAAAGCCGGCCTAGCTGCGGTCAATAACTCTCAAGTGCTCGCTCAATCGTATATAAGCACCAATTCCCAGACCTCGTGGAGGAACAATAGGTAGCATATGGCTGAGCGTTTGAGCTGACAGATGTCCACGCTGGACAAACTAAATAACAACAACAAATATAATCATGACTTTAGCTTTTGAGCCCGAATGGCCTGGGGTCAAAGGGGGTCAGAGTTAGGGGCCAAACAACGACGGTGCAAGGAAACGGGGAGGTGGAGTGTTGTAGTACACCAGTCTTGTTAAATGTCAGCTAAGTAGGTCACATTAGCATGCTGTCTTGAGCGACAAAGACGCAGCTTGATGTTTCAGCTACGGTGGTTTATTGTCCTAATGTTTCTGGGACTGAGAGAGAAATTTTAGTAAAAAGTCCAATAAACAGATTCAGAGTGTTTGGGACTTTCCATTCACAACTCAAATACTACTGTTGACTCACTTAGACCCATGGATCACCCTGCCAAAGCAGGTTCACAACATTTTACTTTCACTTTCAGCCCACTGCTTCTGTCAGTGAGTTATGGTCAGAGAGGGGGAATCCCTGTGGGGATTTCCCGACTGAAGGTTTACAATGTAAATACTGTGGTAGAGAGAAGACATTGGTCTTGATTCCCCCCCCCTGATGTAGTAAAGCAACGTGAAAATGTCCCTGTTTTTTTTATGGAGTGTTACATAAGACCTGATTTTGAAATAGGGCTACATTTTCAGGAAATAAAGCATACTTTGTCATAAATGTGGAATTTCAGACTTGCTGTTACTCACCAACGAAGAAATGACTCGACTCAGCCTTCCAGTCTGTCTTTGTCTAACGTACTGTACACACACACACACACACACACACACACACACACACACACACACACACACACACACACACACACACACACGCCTGGCACATGCAGCACTGGAAATGGTGTCAGCCCAGTATAAATCCCTTTTGACATATGAGCGTGCCAGTGACCTTATTACCATGACAACAGTTTCTACGCTGATAATAACGTTGTGGCAATGCTGACACAATATGACACAACAGCCTGGACGCTCATTGTGTGATGTGTCGCTGAGAGGTGAACCACCCGCTTTTAAGTTTTCCCTCTCTTCCTCCCGTCTCTCGTGTTTCACCTATTTCTTTTCTTGTTTTGCCCTGATTTCCCTTCTGTGTTTGTGTGTGTGTGTGTGTGTGTGTGTGTGTGTGTGTCTATGTCGGGTAATGTGTAGAGTGCATTTGGAGGATTCGGCTTTGTGGAAAAGCATCCTTCCAGCAGCTCTCAAAACATGATTGATATAAAGGTAGGTCAGGCCTATCTCTGGGCTTGTGAGCTCTCACTTCCAGTGTGTATGTGTGTGTGTGTGTGTGTGTGTTTCAAATCTGTGTACACCCACGCGAGAGTCCTAAAATAAATGCTTCTTCTTTCATACATGTGAGCGCATTCAGCAGAACTGAACAACACATCCACCCCCTCCCTTTCCATCTTCTGCCTCCTCCTCTTTCCTTCGCTTTCCTCCATCCGTCCTGAGTGGGAGAGACAGAGAATGTCGGAGGAAAGTGTGGGGAATTGGGAAGACCGGGGGAAGATAGAAAAGCAGGGCTTTGCATTTGGACCAAACATATGAGAGTCTCGGGCTCGGTTTGTCTTCTTGTGTTCATCTCGTGAATGCATGGAGGGCGTGCAGCTTCGAGGAAAGGGAGAATGAAAGAAGAGTAAAAACAAAAACACTGCGCTTAAAGAATGTAGAAGAACAGCAGAGTATTCAATATGGAAGCTCAGCTGAATTTATGTCATATTATTAAAGGGGCACTCCAACCATTTCACACATGATCAACATCATCACCCCAATGAATACTACTACGTCAGGGAAAACAGTTGTGGGATGTTTTTTTTGCGGCTCTGGACGGAGCTTTCCAAAGTTGAAGACATAACCCGGATGATGACATCATAATATCGAAAGATGCTATCTCGTTGCGTGATGGGAAATGTGAGAACCTGTGTTTTTGGAGACAGGTCTCTCTATTGTTTTGACTTACTTTCTACATTCCAATGACAGCTGCCGACTTAGTTGCGTGGACGTGCACGCGACTCCATTCATAGTAGAGCTCAGGGTCCGCGTCGGTCCGACGTTCCACGCGTGTCCATGTCCCGATCCACACTCCATTCCAGTGAGTAGCTGTAATGCACCGTACCGCTGTTTGCTTGGAGTTCAACGCCTTTTGGCTGTCTTTGTATTCTTTTAAAGACAAAATTCTATAAATGTGGTGAACCACTTTGTTATCTTCTTCCTCTTCTTGGCAAACCAGATGCATTCTCCACCAACTGGACCGGAATGTGGAACAAAACTGAAACAAATCTCCATGACGCTCACATAGGATCCACACACGGACCCACGTGTACACAGAACGTATGAATTGATCTTTTGTCTCTTGTGACTCCCCAGACTTCATAAAGAATGAATACTTCTTGTAGCCATCTCTCACACACTACTGATACACTACTACCCATATGAATACAACTTTGTCCGTTATGAAACTGACTGAAAGAGTACTAATATAATAATATAATGATCAAAGTTCAGTCGAAGGTTCGGTGTGTAGCTAATGTAGCTTCAAGCTGCAGGCCTCAAGCAGAGATGAGGAGCGGACTACGGAAGTGTGGTAAGAAACTTTCAAAGTTGTAGTCTTCCGCCCCAAAAAACCGCAGCTCAAGTGAGCTTCACATATGCAGCATCACTCCCCAAAACCTGTGAAAACACTTTGATGTGTAAAATGGGTGAACTTCCTCTTTAATAGCACGATATCAACGGCCAACACCATATTCATTTCAACCTACGACTTTCCTATTTATGACCTACTTTAACTTCATCTGGCTGAATTACATAACAGGTTTCCTGCACACGTTCACCCACTCTGAAAGTTGAACTTCATTCTTTTTAAGGGAAGTCAAAATCATACAGATTGCAGCACACATGAGAGAATGTTGAATTCTTTCATGCTGAAACAGTGTCAGCATTCTGTCGCTCTCTAGGACGCCAGAACCCTTATATCTGACTTTCAAAACTCTCAAATGCTGAGCTTTGCCACCACCTGCACGTTTCCATCTGTCAAATCCTCGCTGGCAATCCGGTGTCCACCTTGTTAGCTGACCTCCTTCACACACCTGATTTAGCATCGTCAGACCGAAGGAGTTCATTCAGAACTCAAAAACGTTCTGCATGTGCATGTGGACACTTGGTGAATTTAAGTGAGCAGGAGAGGGAGTGAGAGTCTATGCACCGCGGGATGGATGGATGGATGGGCGGTGAGTCAGAGGAGAAAGAAGAGAGGGAGAAGTGCTGATGAATGGGTTGATGGCACACTGACCCACTAATGTTTCAGCTGCATTGCCAGTGGCTTCGCCTGTCCCGGTGAAACACATACTCAGAGTGACACGTGCACATCCACATGCAAATGATTAATCCCCTTTTTGACTGAATTTACTACTCCTTTGCATCAAAGCAGGGACAAAGATTTTGAGCCATGGTTACATGTGCATCATGTGCATTTCCTTTTTTTTACACTGTGCCACTGAATTAATTAAACACTGCAACCACACACTGGCAAACTTCTGCTGATAGCTCTGGCTGTCTGTTATTAAAGGTCATGAAATGGAGGAAGTAGTGAACACACATCAGACTGAATCTGTCAAATGTATTTTTTTGGATTAAAACGCCGAATGATTTTCAGAGTAAAGCCTTTTGTCTTGACAGTGTGGGCGAGGGTGACTTCAGTCGAAGTGTGCAACATGTCCGGTCTTCTGAGGATGATCATCATGTGATATGTGAAAAGAAAACCTTTGACCTATAGCCCCCGGGCCAAAATGTAGACCAGACCTGGAACTAAGTTTGAGAACGCAAAAAGCTCTAGATAGGGTTAGATGCAGACCCGCCATAGAGGCCAGTGTTTGATTCTATCATCTCTCTTTCTTCTTCTTCTTCTTCATCATCATCCTCTACCTCTCAGACTCACTGCTCCTGTGTTTCAGGTGTTGGGCAGGCTCAGGCTCCAGGTGTTGGCTCTTCTTTTTAAGTGCAACAGCGCAGAGTGAGCTTGTTTTCATCCTTTGATTTACTTTTGGAGGTGAGTACTTCCTCCCCGGTAGATAGAATCAGAAGCAACGGGTTGCTTTGGTTGCTGTGTTCAAGCAGAAGAGGCTCACTTTATAATGGCAAAAGCAACATCTCTAAGGATGTCAAAACCAAAATGTTGTGCTTGCCTCCTTAAAGGAATCGTGTGACATTTGGGGAAATGCAATGCCTATTTGCAAGAGTTAGATGAGCGGATTGATACCACTCTAATGTCTGTAGCTACAGAGGCTAGCTTAGCTTAGCATAACGACCAAAAACAGCCTTGTTCTGTCCAAAGATTTTTTTTAAATGCAATGTTTTCTGTGTTTCCTTATTAGGTTAGAAAAACCTCTGAAATAACATTTAGACCAGCTGGACATTCAAATGTTATGCCAACCCTTATAATATCTACATGTATTGTTATTATTACTAAAAAGGAACCACACAACCGTCCATTCACACTTATGAGTTCATCATTACCGTTGACCGTCTGTATAGTCGACTAATTAAGTAAATCTGAGACATTGTATGTTAAAGAGATATAGATCTAATTAACGCCTTCCAAGGACATCAGTGCTGCGAGTGATGGATGCAGCTCACAACACATGACATGACACATATCCCCGGGGAGAGGAATCACACACATGCACAGAGTGTGCAGTATTAGGATGTGATAAGACTGAGAGTTAGTGACAGGTCTGTGGACGTGTGCTCTCTCAGGGTTGTCTTACTGCCTCTTTAAAGGGACAGTGCACCCCATAATCTAAAATACATATTTGTCCTCTCACCTGTTGTGCTATCTATCAGTATAGATTGCTTTGATGTGAGTTACTTTGAGATTTTCTTTCAACCTTTGTTCCTCCATGAAACTTCTCTCATCACAGTCTGTGGATTATCTTCAGTAACCAGGTCATGATTTCTGGAAAGAGACATCGCTATTGAGTTTTTAACATTTATAAATAATGCTAAGTTCAGTGCAATATAGTGCAATAATATTTCGAGAGACATCTCTACGGCTGATATCTCCATAACACATCAAAACCATATAGATTTATAAATAGCACTACAGGCAATTTGGGGGCAAACTGTCCCTTTAAAATCACCATTATAAATCTTCCACAACAAAAACACATTCCACTGGGATGCTATTTATTTTCTAAAAAAAATAAAATAAAATAGGCCAGCCAGAGAATTGAGGACTTGAATGTAAGGTCTTTGTTGTTAGCGGCATAAAACATTTAATTCGGTGTGAAAAAGCAGAAGAGGAAGGTGAGACAGGCTCTCTGACGGCCATATGGGGCTTTAGCCTACAGCGCTGCTTATGTAAGACGGGGCAGTCAGCTGGTTAGGTTGGAATAAAGGTTTACTATGTAAACCCAAGACATGAAACCACATCCCCGGTCTCTACCAACACGGGGCTGCAGAGACCGCCGGCAGGTCACATCGTTTCCAAAGAATTTGGAGAATCTGTATCATCCTCAGAACTAGGTGAATTTGTCTATCATGTGGTCTGTGTGACGGTGAGGTAATGAGGTCAAGCATGGGTGATGGAGGAAGCCGGGAAAAATGTAGACCAGCAAGAAAAAGGGCAACAGCACTGACATGTTGGCAGCCTAAAAAGCTACAGTAGCAACGCTGCCCTTGACATCAACACACACACACACACACACCCACGCACACACACACACATAGACTTTGCCCTCCCAGCACACCCTCTAGGCTGGCACATGGAGCGGTGGGGGGAGGGAGGCTGCATGCCCAAGGATGAGACTGAAAAGAGAGAGCGATCCGCGGATCGGCAAGATGGCTGCGCGGCTCAGCCTGCCTCTTGCACTCCCGTTACATTAAAGACTGCACACCGACTGTTAAACCAGACGTACCACATGGAATAATTCATCTGCTCAGATCAGAACATCTGCGGCTTCGCCGTCAGCAATCACAGCAATTGAATAATTCCATATCAAAGAAACACACATCGCATATTGGGCAAATCACAACATTATTCCTGGTGGATCATTTCTTTACTGGAAATGATTTCAAAGCTCAACGCAGATTGTGCACCTTTTGAAATGGCGCCTAAAATTCAATAATTGAATCTCTAACCGAAGGCACAATATGTGCACAGTATAGCATTTTGCGACACACGCTAATGATTATATAAACATACAGTTAAGAGAATTGACAGCCAGTGAAGCTAGACAAGGGGAATGAGTTGGTAATCAGCAAAGACAGAGAAAGAGAGGAGTTGTGTTGTGTGGAGAAGTGTTGACCTAATTCTGTGCAAATGGCTTCTCGTGTGAATTGATGGTGTTATACATTGTAATGCCTAAGAATGGGGTTCAGCCAGACCTCTGTGTGTGTGTGTGTTTGGCTTGTGCACACTCATGAAATCTATGACATGGTGTAGATATATATATATATTTATTCCATACTACTAAGACATGTGTGTGTCTGGGTGTTGGGGGAGGAGAGGCAGTGCTGCTAAAAGGAGTAAAGGGAGAAACTGGAAATAAATTCATTCATTTCGTTGAACAAATTGAGCATTTAGAGTCTAAATCGGCACCAAACGGTTGCAGGGATACGTTTTGCAGACTATTTTGTTATGATTTTGTTTGGTGGAAACCACTTAAATAATAATAAGACATTTTTTTGAGGTCACACTGGAAGATAAACACTAGAACCACTATAAATATCTATCTTTCGTCCTCTCTCTCTCTTTGAATTTCTCCGTCTCTTGTTACCTGTCCTCCAAGTTGACAGAATCATACGTGGCACCAATTACCTCGGTCTCAGCCTGTCAGCTGGAGGAGAGCAAAGCCAGAGGAAGTCAAAATGACAGCTGAGCGTCTCCTTAACCTCCACTGTGGGGTTAGAGCGGATACACATCTCTGATCTGAAGTCTGAATCTGTGTGTGTGTGTGTGTGTGTGTGTGTGTGTGTGTCTGACATTAAACCAATACAGTGCATCACGACTTTATTGACCCATTTAGCTACACCGGCGCCGTGGCTCTATCGGGACGGCAATGTTAGACTATCTGTCAGTCCACCACGTTGGTCCAGACTGAAAAATCTCAACATCTTGGATGGATGACTTTCATTTAGTCCTCAGAAGATGAATCCTAAATACTTCGGTGATCCCCTGACTCTTCTTCTGGAGCCACCATGAGCTTGACACTTGTGATTTTAAATGAAATGACTCAAAAACTATTGAATGGATTTCTATCAAATTTGGCACAGAAATCCATGTTCCTCTCAGGATGAAATGTTAAAATGTAAGTGATCCCCTGCTCTTGACATCTTGTGCCATTATCAGGTCCAAAAATACTTAAGAAGAAAGTGTTTGTGAAGATTATGGATAAAACCAGTTACGATGATAAAATTTCCCTGCGCTGAGATATAGTTTCGGTGTGTGCTCACGAGTTAATCACTTAGATAAATCTCAAAAGTTTCCCTTTCTAATAACTGCTGTAGTGGGTGTCAAGTTGTCTTAAAATACAAGTAAACATCAGGAACATGCCTATTTTGTTTCAGAAAGATCAGTGATAGAAATGCTGAATGAGAGATTTTATTGAGTTATGGAAGAGAGGTTCCCCCGGACGTAATCTCTGTAAACAGATTCTGCATTCAGAATCTATCGGCAACGGAACAAGATTTCGGTATCGGAAGCGATCTAGTTTCAGTTTTTAGTTTGATTAGTATTGACCAATCACGTTCAATTAGTCTGTGCGGTGAGCAAAAGAAGCAGAACGCATTGGTCAAAATGGTCAAAACGCTTGTTGTCTGACAATGATTTTGCTTTTGACTGGTTTGAAATGAACTCATAAACTGGCTACTTGTGAAACCGGTTGTACACGTCGTCTCTCTGCTACAACTCCAGGCTTGCATCTCAGGTTGCTGATCGTACTGTAAAACAATCAGAAGTGCAGAGAAAAGGAAGTCTTCTTTTGATTCTCCTCTTTGGTTTATGATCAAATACCAGCAAAAATAAAACCATTCATCTCAGCCTAAACTGTGAGTTTGGTGCTAATTTCCAGATTGCAGCATGCTAACTCACTAAATTAAGATGGTGAATGTAGTAAACATGAGCAGGTTAGCATCGTCGTTGTTAGCATGCTGATGTTAGCATTTTGCTCTGTAAGCATTCAGCTACACTTTAAATACATTTCTGCTGTCCACACGACAAAAAAAAAGCAGATTTGGAGTGTATCATCTTTATATATCACATGTCACAGATTGTTGAAATGTCGTAACTAGAATTGAGCAAAGTGCAATATTTTAATTGGATACCACCGAAGCGTCCATAAATATGATGTTTTATTACTATTGTTAAGCTGGACTTTAGAGCGCCGTTATCTTACTACTGCTGCAGAAGCTTTTCCATTCTGCCATAATTAAAACCTGATGAATTGTAATTATGTGGCATTAAAGTTGTCCCAATAAATTATTCTGAATATCAGCACAAAACATCTGCTGTTGGCTGTTTCAATCCAACAGCATCGGTCATGAATCAGTGTAACGCCACAGTGTTGTGCGTCTGCATATGTGTGTGTGTGACCCTGCTAAGATCTGCCCCAGAACATTCATTGTTCAAAGGGTTATAAAGCGTCAAAGCGAAACCAAACAAATGCTTTTGTTTTCCAAATGAGTGCCTATTTTTGAAGCGTATCCACCAGAAGTGAAGGACGGGCCTTGATCCGCTGCCGGCGATCAACAGATGGCCGATTAGCATTTCCAAATCTGTAGTCAAACTCGGGAATGAAATGGGGAATGATTGGAATTCAGCAAGAGACTTTATCTGCTCACACGCCATGGAACAGTCTCCCTCTCTCTCTCTCTCTCTCTCTCTCGTTCTCTCGCTTTTCCTCCTGTTGATTAGCAAGTAAAACATTATTCTGATGGCTCATTCATCGCCTGGTAGTTTTAAGCACAGTATTTATGGCTGTGTGCCCGTGGAAAAACACACGTGAGAGCAGTGCAATTTACTTCTCCTTTCACACTGCTACCTCCTCATCTATAACACACACTCTCTCGCTCTCTCTCTCTCTCTCTCTCTCTCTCTCCCTCTACGCTGGCACCTTGCTCCCCCTCTCCCTCTCTTACGCCTTCTGTCTCTCCATTTCGCTCTTCCATATCACTTTCCAATCAGCTAAATTCCCCTGGCACGGCTGAATAATGTGTCATCATTCACTATAGCGAGCGCATGTGCACACACACACACACACACACACACACACACACTCACACACAAACACACGCACACACACACGGGTCCTATCCTATAATGTCATTATGGCACCCACTGAGTCAAATTACACTGAATCAATAGGTCTTGTTTATCTGTTGGGGGCCTCCTTGCTCTCAATTACAGCCCAGGGGAACGTCTAGGGAGGGGAGTGCGTGTGTGTGTGCACGTATTACAGTGTGTATGTGTGTGTGTGTGTGTGTGTGTGTGTGTGTGAGGTCTCTTTTAAGATGGCCCTGGCGTTATCAGTGGCCGACGTGCCTTTACATGACTCTATGTAATTGTTGTGAGTTCCCTCCCGTTTGCCGGCCCTGCATTGGGACGGCAGCAACAACATCAAGGCAGATGTTGCCAATAGCTAGATAAGCTAATTGACTCCCCGACTGTCTCAATGAGAAGCCCATTGAGATGCAGCCCAGCGTCTGAGAAGCGGCGCACACAACAATGAGGAGAATGTTAATGACTTGCTTTTTTTTTGACTGCAAGGTAAACAGCACACCAGCCCGAATGCCTCTCAGCATTCATTCAGCCACATTATCACACATCTCAATGCAGCTGTGAGACAATTGCAATGATAAACATTCCTGGAATTACAGGCAGTTTTTACATAACACGGTTAACACCCTGATGACGCCAGCAGGAGGAGTTTCATGCGGTTTCGACCCAGAGTGAAGCTCTATCCGGACCCGCGACCATTTTTTCTGTAAACTGTTGATTTACGGGTACAAACATGAAATGTGACCTCTGCATGTAACACGTCCTAAGCATTTCAGGAGGAGTGGGCTGCTGTGAAGTGCCCGGGGAGCAACTGTTGAGCTCAAGGAAACATTCAACATACGGACAGTAGGAGTCGAGGGATCAAACCGGTTGACCCACTCTCCCCACTTAGCCACATCCACCCCCCCCCAATTTCTGATAATTAATGAAAATAAAGGATAATCTTCACGGAGCATTAGTTGTTGTTTTTTGACGGTCACAGGCGCAGCTAATGCAGTTAATGTGGTAATATAATATCTCAATTGAGCCAATCTAATCAATTGTCTATACCGCAAGTAAACAGTTCGCTAGTTAGAACAACAACGTCAGAGAGATGACGGCATGGACTGACCCGCTACTTTCTGGCTACAGGCTGTGTGTGAGACTGTTTTCTCTGGTCTGCCCACCATGCAGCCCGGTCTCACCTCCAGGGCGTCAAATACCGACCCTTGGGCAGTGGCCCCTGATGCCTTGATACTTGAACCACCAGGCACCAGAGGAGGTGGGTGGGAGATGAAAATATTGAAGAATACGAGTAATTGGTTGAAATAAATCATTAACAAATCTCTGTATCATTTATGGCATATTTCTCATGATGGAAAATCTGATTAAAAATGCTTCTACAGTGACACCCACAGGGCAGGCATTAAAGTGGTCCAAATGTCTCCTTCAATCCTCATCCACTGTGTGGACGTGACGAACTGGCACTGAAGCGATACCAGAGACAGCTCGGCGATACTGCAGGCGTACATCATACAGCAGCAATAAAGAGATTATAACCTGCAAATTGTGCGCTACTTTTAAACACATCATTAATTCACCAAAATCAATTTGACCTCCTGGACTCTGTTGGAAAGGCCGAAGTGAGGCCAATTTTCCTTTTTTCAGATTCACTTTTTCCATTTTTTTTTTATCGAGCATTGGCTCTGCTGCTTGCGTTAGCGAACACAACAGTTAGGTTGATGTAGCAGCCCTGAAGGACCCGTGCAGCAGACAGTCGCCCATATAGGAATCTAGTCCTGGGTGAGCAGAGTGCAGTGCCACCTCTAGCCGCTGCACAGCACCTGAAACACGCCGTGAGTCCCGAGGCTGCAGCCAGGAGAGCATAAATCTCCATCCGATTTTCCGGAGGCGTCCTTAGATGACAAGGAGACACCTTCACATAATACAAAGTGGATAGAGAACAATGTATTATCTTCCCCCTGCAGTGTGGGCGGGACTTAATAGCGCTCTGTCTCTACTCTGGGTGGGATGCAGTGATTGACAGCTAAGGCGATAAACCCCTCCCATGGGGGGTCGGTCAACCCTTGTGTGGACACTTTCACAGACAAGCAATTAGCACACTGAACACAGACCAGATAGCCAATTAGAGCACCACTGTTAACCCCCCCCCCCCCCCCCCCCTGTATGCAAATGAGGCCAGGAATTTGCAGAAAAGCACTTAAGAGATTGCAAAAAGTATCGGCAGCAGACTTGAATAAAATGAATGCAGCTGTAATTAGGGAGCTGCGGAGCGGGGAATAAGATGAGGAATATATGTGTGTTTAAAAGAGAGGAATCCAAATTATGAGAGTGGGAAGAAAGCAGAGTGATAAAGGGAGGGGTCGGGGGACGAGACGGTGAGGGGGTGGAAACAGAGCAGAAGAAGAAGAAGAAGAGGAGAGAGAGAGACCAAATGCAGGCCCACATGAATGTTTCAGAGACGTAGTGAAACAGGCTTCCAGTCATCCTGCGTACTAACGCAGCTCGCTGTGTGTATTTATAGAGTGTGTTTGAGTGTGGGACTGTATGCAGGTGCAGACTGAAGGTATTCCTTTTGATCATATATGAGAATGTGTGTGTGTGTGTGTGTGTGTGTGTGTGTGTGTGGGTGGGTGGGAGGATAAGTTCAGCTGCAGAGACTTGATGAAAACCCTGCCATGGGGTGAATTTTGTATGAAATCAAAGTATTGCACTTGATCACTTGAAAGACGTGTCATGGCACAGTGCTGCATACGCGACACCTCTAATACCTTCAAGATGCACACACACACACACACACACACACACACACACACATCTATCTTCCTTCATCCCGTGGGTTTCATCACGCTTCATTTATTGAACACTGCACATGTCCTGCAGGCCCTATTTTCTGAAAACAGGTGGTATATTATTTGATGGTTTTGTGTGGTTCTTCCTATGTGTGTCCAGTGACGCCTGTTATGTCATAAGTTCATGCGTTTAGCCCCTCATCACATTTACTCATGTTGGGTAATCTCAGCATGTCACACTCAGCTGCTTGACGGGAGCCGTGGCTTAGCAGAGACTGAGTATATGTGTGTTAATGGGATTGAGCTCATGGTGGTAAATCCATCAAGTCACATCAATGGTATTTCCTCCTTTTTAAACATTTCTAGTAATATGGCTTTTTTTGTGGTGATTATTTATTGTCATTTAGTCATAAAAAATGTATATTTTCCAGGTGATCAGTGACTGGAAGTTAGATAACTACATTTAAATTCCAGTGTTTTAGTTTAATTATTTTGTATGTGTTATTAAAAAAACAATACTGATCAATACAGTATTACCAATTAAATTACACTTTTTTTGACATCTAGGAAATAGGTTTACTAGCTTAACTAGAGGACAATTCACATTTTTAATCTCTCCGTTTAATACACAGCCAACCTTTGTCAAAAAAATAAAATCTACCTCCCAGAGCCTCTAAAGCTCACTAGTTAACACGTCATATTATGTTTGTTTGATATCACCAAACATCTTTTTACACCACATGTCCTAAAAACAAGTTCTATGTTCAACAACAAGACAACAGGAAGTCACTTCTACCACTTCTTTTTTTTTACACTTTATAGATTAAACAAACGATTAATAAGATGGACAGAGCTAGCTGTTTACACTGTGTTTGCAGTCTCAATGCTAAGCTAAGCTAACCAGCTGCAGGCTCCTGCTTCATATTAAATGGTATGAGAGTGATATCAATCTTCTTTTCAAACTCTTGGCAAGAAAGTGGATCAGGGTATTTCCTAAAAATGTTGAGCTATTGCTTTCAAGGACGTCATGAAAGAAGATGTTTTGCATTTGCTTCCAGAAAATGAATCCCATTCCTCCATTCCTCGTAGCATTTTTTTCTTTTTAAATGTTGAGACTTTCAAGATACATATTGTTGAGGATTCCCTTTCTCTGTCTAATCCTTTGTTTACGTCTGGTCTCTCCCTTGCCTGTCTCATATCTTCCTCTCCATCCATCTTCCATCCTGTGTATTGACTCCCTGCAAGGTCTGTCTGTTTACCGAGAATGTAAACAGTGGAATGAACGTGCGGGTCACTGTCAGGGTCACTTTCTCTGCATCCTCTCCTCTCCTCCCACCATCCATCCCTACGCTCCCCCGCGGCTCCGTCGCCCCGTCCTTCCCCTGCCCCCTGATTATGTGCTGGTAATGAGAGGTCTAGACATACTTGATCTGGATTAAGGCCCAGGAAGGCAGGCAGAGCCAGGTCAAGCAGGGAGAGAGGCGGCTTTGGCTTGGACACATACACCCCTGTGGGCCTGGGATGGGCACCAAAAGGCCCCGCCAGAGGTTTTTGAGGAACATTTAGGGGTCATGGAGAGAGAGAGAGAGAGAGAGAGAGAGCAATAAGGAGATAGAGGGGATGAACAAATGCTGCCGTCATAGAAAACCTAGTTTCTGCAGGATCTCTGTGTACTGATTCTCCACCGGTGCGTCAATTTTAGGAAAAAACAGACTGCGATGGGGTGGCTCTGTGGAGAGAGAAAGTCTACAAACTGAAAGCTGAAATCCTTTTAATTACGTGTAACAAGGTGCATGGATGGATGAAAATGTGCATAAAAATAGGTAATTGGAAACCTAATAATACCTTAAAAGAAGCAGGACAAGCCATTGCCTCCAGCAAGTGATGATGTTATGACATATTCACTGAATTATAATATGTTTTCTTCAATG
Source organism: Pholis gunnellus (assembly GCF_910591455.1). Lineage (NCBI taxonomy): Eukaryota > Metazoa > Chordata > Actinopteri > Perciformes > Pholidae > Pholis > Pholis gunnellus. The sequence continues at coordinate 19,157,217 of NC_136543.1, read as the reverse complement.
AGAATTAAATAACCAAAGCTAAGGTGAAATATTGGACACTGGGATACTGTCATCTCCTTTTCATTTGCAATGCATTTGAAGTATAGCCGTGACATTTTAACCCTTCCATCTGTGTGTTTATTGACTCTTTTCTATTCAGGTGCATGCAAATCATGCATGTGAGTGTGTTTGAGGTACAGGACACCAGCTGTTGACATAGGTGGCTTTCTGTCCACTGGGAATAATAAAGAACAGACAACACGTAGCCGACATCCAATTCCCATCCTCAGAGCTTCCAGATGGATCTAATTTATGATCATTTGTAAACATCCAGGAGAGGACAGCGAGGCTGACACTGGGGATGTCTGGGACATGACAGGATAACTCAGTGAATTTCACCCTCATTGCCTATTTTTGGAATCAGGATGGTCCAGAGAGAAAACGTTACCCTTCTGCTGGCGGTCAGTGTGTCTTCCAGGTCACCTTGAGTGGGATCTCTGAGGCACTTCAGAAGGTGAAGGTTAATTGAAGGAATATTATTCACTGTCATTAGTAACATGCACACAAAAGGTTGCAAAATAATACACAAAACTACAAGTATTTTAACAGTTCCATAAATATTGAAAATGTCCATATCTAAGCTGTCACAAATTGACGGAAACGTCTGTTCTGACCCCTCGCTGCGTGTGAATCCAGGGCTGTAAATGGGAAACTCTTTATAATCATTTAAAATGTAAAAGTTTCTTACAAATTCATGTGACTTTTTCTTGTTATTGGGTATGCAAAACAAAAATCACCAATGCAAAAATGCAAACAAAATAAACTTGTATTTCTTCTTTAAAAGGTGTGATCTCGCCCAGCTTCATTAGCTGCAGTAATGAATTAATGTAGTAATGTCGTAGTAATGTAGCTCCAATGTTATCGTACAACAACCAAATGCTGCATTCCAAATGTCAAGCATCGGGATAATTAGCGTAATTAGCGAGTACTTTTTTGCTGAGGAACATCTTGTCTGATGTGTCAATGGAAGTGTTGGCTGACACACAAGCACCTCTGTGACACACTGCGATAGACTCAAGTTGTTTAAAAACCCACATTCACGCGTTCCTCCCCATTCACAGCTCTTTCTCTTCTCTCTCTCACACACACACGAACAGGGACTCTGGGACATTGAGGGAATGATAACAAAGACATGTTAATGCGTGCTAATGATGTCATTATCTCCTGACGAGTGCAAATGGAGCGAGAGATTAACACCGACGCTACAGGGAATGAGGTGTGGGTTCACCGGCACATAAGTGTGTGAGCTGTGTGTGTGAGGAGGTCGCTATACGTCTATACTGCATGGAAGATTGTGGAGACGGATGGGGAGATATGAGAGGGTTGTGAGGATGTGTGAGCGCGTCACACTCCTCTTTTACAGACTTCCCCTTGAACTTTGGCCTCCTCCTCTGCCTGTTGAGCATCCCACAGGAAAACACACAGAGCTCCCCCCCAAGAGAGCAGATGAGTGTCTCTGTGGACGTGTATTTGTTAGTCCTCCCTCCCCCCCCCTTTCTTTTGCATTTTCCTCTGGACAGTGTGTGCTTCACCTGAATTTCAGCTGAGTTGTCCCATTCTCATCACAAACTCATTTGCATGCATTTGACTCCACTAATGTGCGTGGCATTTAATTGCCACTCCAGCTGCAGACGCCTGCTCGCTTTTATCATTTAGCCCATACGGTCACACACTTTCACCAGCTTGCATCATGAGCTCCCACACATGCAGGCCTACACACTCACTCCTCTCCGAGTGAAGAATCTCTCTTTGAGTGTCTTTTAAAGGAACACAGCAGGGATTTTAGGAAATTGCTCCATGTTACCAACTTACCTGTTGAATAGTAAGAGCGTGGTCACCAAAGTCATACATGAGTTCCTTGTAAATTTGTCAAAAGGCGTTTTACAACCAAACTGTTCCCTCGAGCTCCCCTTCGAACTACATACCTTCAAGGACTTTCTTTTCTGTTTGCATTCTAATAGGAACGCTGAAGTGACGTAAGCCGGCTGGTGCCACTCGCGCACATCTCCAGCTTGGAGACTGGCAAGTTCAAGTTCACTACGTTCGCTACAAGCTCTCCTAGCTGATTTTTTTGGTAATATGAGAATAGATAAACAACTCTGTTACATGCCACAATCTGTAAACACAAGCGAAATAACCGTGACAAACGCCTCTTCGTCTCAGTGGGTGTGCTTTATGCTACTGGGTTAGCTTATGACAAGTCAAAACGCCTGCTGCGAAAAATGTGGCCTGAACGTTTCAATGTTAAGCACTTTGCTCCAATACGATGTGATCATAACTGTTAGAAGGCCAAAACAATGAAAATAAGACCCCTGTTAAAAAAAAAACGTAATCATCCTTTAATAAAGAGTCTTTGCACGTCACCGGTTGCAGACCCAAAATAAAGGACTGTAGAACTGGTCTGCTCTTGTTTCCACAGGAGGTGAATGTTGTAGCTGCTCATTCAAATGGGAGCAGCTAAATCATGGTACAACACATGGTCGCTCACCTGAAACTGTTCCAAAAATAAAACCCTCAGTACATCAGCTGTTTGGACTTGTTATCATTTAACAGCTCGGTCGACCAACGAGACAAAAGGTGTGTATTTCTTAGTGAGGCAGCGGTATGTAAATCATTTCCCCCATTATTCTCAGAGAGCTGCCAGGGCTGTCACTCCACCCTGATGTCTATATTTCCCTCCTATGTCCTCTCCCACCCTCTCCCCTCATCCTGCCTGATGAATTTCCAGTCCGTCAGACGCCTCTATCGCCACTCTGCTCCTCGTTCTCCTCCCTCGATCCTAATCTTTCTCCATCATTTATGGCCCACTCCCGAGCTGCTACCCGGGCTTCGGCTGAGGGTTGGTCGGTCTGTCGGTGGTGGGGGGATGGGAGCTGGATGGTTTGCACGTTTTCAAGCAAACTGAAATATTCATGTATGTGTGCCCGTGTCCCTGTGTGAGAGCGACTTCACGTGTACCCCTCCTTGGTCTTCGTATATGTACGTATGTGTGTCTATTCATGTCCGTAGCACCAAATACACAGCTGCTTGTAAAGCAGTCGACATGTTGATGTGTGTACTTTTGTGCACACGTTGCGTTTTTCGCCAGGTGATGCGTAAAGCCCTGTCGTTTGATTTAGCTCCCAAAATAAGTCTCGGCACATCAATTACCCATGAACTGCTCTGCACGAGCTCACACGACCAACCGAGGAGGAGGAATTAGCAGAACACGCTTCTCTTATTCACCATAATAAAAAAGCAGAACAAAAAACCACATTCAGCCCGAATCTAAATATAGAAACAGCAGTTGAACCATCTCTTGGAACATGTGACTATATGTTGAAGATTCAACCCTTGTTTCCTTCAACGAAATGCAGTTTTAAGTCTTCTAAGAAGATTATGATTGCAAAGCAAACACGTACAATGCATTTAAACCGTGTTTTATTTATTAAATCAATCTAGTTCTAAAACACAGCATTACAGTGAGTGATGCACTTGTCTTTCATTGCCTCTCCATCGCTCCATGACCCACATGGCTTTTTCAGAGAGCTGTCAACCGTGAGTTCACTCTCCTCTCCTCCTGTCTTCGCCCCGTCTCTTCGTCCTCTAAGGTTTACAGACCAGCTGATCCCCCTTTTCTTCATCCGTCTCTGATTTTTCTTTTTCGCCCCAGCCTGATAGATCTCACTCTCTCTTCCTTTGTAACTCCCACAAACATGCACACACACACACACACACACACAAAAACAAAACACAAATTGACATGCACCCCCCCCCCCCCCCCCCCCCCCCCCCTAATTTCCCAGCCTTCTCCCCCCCCCTCTGTTTCCCTCGACCTCCCGCCCCTCAACTGCCCTTCTACCTCCCCCCTCCTCTCATCTCCCTCCCCTCCCTCAACCCCATCAGGAGTCGACCGGAGGCAGCAGCCGGTACATGTATAGCCAGTTGCTATGTGGGCGCCATGACAACCGTCATGAATTCGACATGGCGCTCACGTATCCAGGCGGATGTGAGCCTGTGTGGATGCAGCGCTTCAAATGGAGCTCACGTATCTAGGGGATGAAACTCCCAGGGGGGTTTGGTATAGATTTAGACTCTTCTTCCTCTTTTTATACACTCTGTGTAAATGTGTGTGTGTGTGTGTGTGTGTGTGTGTGTGTGTACGTGTCTGCACATTCATGTGTCATTGTCACATAAGGATGTGAAAGATCTATGCAACCGTCGCACCAGTTGTATTGATCACTGATTTTTTTAATTAAACTTAGTTTTTTTTGCCCTCTTCAGACGTTGATGTGACAAAATATAACCCTTATAGAGAAAAGACAGATACATTAAATTAGATATGATCTAAAATCATAATAAATTAGCGAGGATTCCTGTGGGAAACACAGCAGGGTGTTCATTTACCGTTTCAAGATGTGCTCGAGGCTTTTCATGATTCAAATAAAGTGCAGTCCAGGACATCCGACAGTGAAAGCCATATTCTGACATCTCGTCATCATTTAGACTTCTACCTTCCTGTTGATTCATTCAAAACTATCTAGAACACTGAAAAAATAGGATTTTAGCCAGTCCTCACTCTCTAACATTTGTGTAATTGTTTGACTCAATATCCAAACATTATCTCTTCCAGACCAGCAGAGGCAACTTCAGACCAGTAAAGACCAGCACAGGCAGCTTCAGACCAGTAAAGACCAGCACAGGCAGCTTCAGACCAGTACAGACCAGCACAGGCAACTTCAGACCAGTAAAGACCAGCACAGGCAACTTCAGACCAGTACTGACCAGCACAGGCAACTTCAGACCAGTAAAGACCAGCACAGGCAACTTCAGACCAGTACTGACCAGTCAGTCTCCACAGACTTCAGCCATATTCAGAGCAGCTCAGGCTGACTGACGACTGTGCTGCTTTACTGTAATCTGTCTTTATGACGGTCCTGCCAACCAGGGCACTTTTTTGTGCCTCGCCGTCCACACGCCCCTCTTACCAGCAAGGCCAACAAATAGGTCTGGCAAGGATTAACCCCCCCCCCACACACACACACAAGCGCACACACACACACACTCCAAATAATGTTTGCACCAATACACCAAGAATTCATACATGCCTGTTTTCACAGGCTCACTCATGATCACACACAAACACCCTCCCACACAAATTCACACACTGTTTTCAACACCGGGTGCCCAAGGAATCACAGGAAACAGTTTGAAGGTTGGAGGCCTCGTGCTCTAAATAGAAACATCTCTCTCCTCAGCATTGTTATGTAACTTGTCGAGAAATGGTGCGGTGATATGCAACGCAGAATTACACATAAAAAGACCGATAAAATGCAAAATGGTGGTGGATGTCATATTAAACGTGTTTGCGACATGTGATTTTTTTCACAGTGCACACTTATTAGGAGTAAATGCAACCTTCGTGGATGGAAGTTAGATGCCCTACACACAAGCATTTGTTGTGTGCACATCTGTTAGAGTGTCAGCGATTAGATGCCTCATAAACCTCTGGATGTATGTGTGTGGAGACAAAAAGATTCAGGTTTTAACACGTTTGCATGTGCTTGATAAATGTGTGTATTTTCTTTGCGGTTCTTTCTCTGCAAAACCAGCGCACACACAGTACACACTGCCTCCATGTGACAGGAGTATCTGATCATGTCTTCAAACTTCAAACAAGTCTGCGAGCGCACAAGGACGCCGCCACTCCTCTCACCTCCTGGACCTCCTTCACGCACATACACACACTTGACAGTGAAATGCCTTTGGGTTCGCTTTGTCATTATCAAGTGACAAATGACCTTGTGAGCGCCTGCTACATTAAAATGGAATGTGTTTTTCAAAGCTGGAGGGAATAGACCCTGCAAGCGTCAGTCAAGGCTGAGGAAGTTTGGACAAAGTAGAGAAAAACACACACACACACACACACACACGCACGCTCAGCGCCCTATACTTGGCATTTAACTCCATATTAATGCAGTGTAGTAGGTCAGTGTAAATGTGTAAATCTTTTGAAAAATCCCTTTATGCAATAACATTTACGGACAAATCGCTCAAAACTTCGGGCCACATTTTGGAGACAAAGTGGACCAAGTATGTGGACACCTGCTGCTTTCCCCCTAAATATGTATACGTTGAACATCTCATCCCGAAATGACATGCAGCTTCCACGGCTTTGGTGTCAGTCAGATAGGATTCACAAGATCTTAGAACCTGTCTGCAGAGATTTGCTCCCATTCAGACACAAGAGCCTCAATGATTTCTCAGTTGTCATGAAACTGTGGATGCTCTAACTTTCCTCCTATTTTTCTGAGCATTTTATGACCTTTTATGAGCTTAAAAAGTTTAGCCTGTGAGATCATCACTCATTTCCTCTTCATTTTCCATCTTTCCCTCCTCTTCCTCCTGTGGAATGTTCAGTGTGTTCATCCCACTGGTCAACAAACCACACCGGGAAGCATACTTTTGTCTTGTTTTCAATTCACGGTGAGGATGGAATTTGTCAAAAATGGCACACTGAAAAAAATGAAACAAATAATTGACAAAAAGCTCTTGAGAAGAAGTTACTTCGTGAATGGAGTAAAAGCTCGGTGGCATATCTTGCCATTCGTGATCCTCTTTACTGCACAAAAAGCTCCTATTGTATTGTTTGTTTTTATTTCTATCCGGCAGCTCTTAGAGAGCCTGGTGAGTGTCAGAACAAGGATCTGGGATCAGCGCACAGAAGGATTGGCGCCTCTAATGGTGCCAAATGCTGGATAAACATGCATTAGACTTCTAGGAGATTTCTCGAAAGTTGCCATGCAGGCTAAATTTTCTAGGCTGCAAGAAGAAAACAACTCTCTGAGCAGAAGCTATGATGACGGAGTTGCCAATTGACCAACTGATTAGTTTGGATTAAATCTGAACAAACTCTTTTCCACATTGTTTTTACTGTGTCATTTGGATAATTTGTATTAATCTCTTCCCTTTATCCCACTTGATCTGTAGTCTTCTTCCCACTTCTGTCCTCTGCGTCCATTATTCACTCTGCTGCGGTCTCTACTTCTGTACTTCTAGCTTGACAAACAAATGTAAACGCAGATGAGATTGTCGCTGCTGTAGTTGTTGTAAGTCGGCCAACAGACATATTTCTCTGATCCTAGTGAAAAACGTTAGCTTCTCCTAGCAACGCTAAAGTAGCATCTGTGTCAGCCGAAGAATGATTCCAGCAGGACGGATATGTCGCTTGCTACTGATTGGTTCGGGCAAAACCAAACTAACCTTGGTCAACTGCGCACAACTCATAGAAATTGCGTTGCAAGTAGCTACTGCTTTATTTTACGTTGTCACACGCCAAGAACAATGTTGTCGTACACATTTAGAAGAAACATATATGCACTTAGGCAAATGCATTCATCCAGGTAGCCTTGTGTATACTCTTGTAGTGTCCTCCACTGATTCCCATCAGTGCCTTTTGCATGGTTTGACAAATCAATTAACTGGGTTTGCCAGGTGACAAAGGGATTTTGATTTCAAAGGGGGCGAACCAGTGCTGTGCAACAAGCAACAGGTGCAAGCTAAATACAGTTCATATGTGAATCATGCACTGCCACCTATTGAGTAATTGGAATCATTGTCGAAGAAATGAGTGGGGGGAAGAGGAGAAGAAGGATGAGCAACAATGGAAGACCCCTCTGGCAAAAGATAACCAGAGGTCCTATGTACCATCTGTGAGAGGAAAGATGCCTGAGGGGTGTGTGTGTTTTTGTGTTATTGTGTACTTTTGAACTTTTGTCTTTGTAAGAACCCTTCTGTGTGAACCCTTCAATGTGAAGGCCCTGTTTTGCACTAAAAAGATCGATGTTATGTATTTGCATGATCTTAGGATAGAAGATGTTTCTGAATGTCACACGTGGTTCCATCAGTGTCATATTACCAGATTACACAGAGTGACACAGATAGCATTGAAGGAGAGTGGTGACTATGTTTAAATGTCAGCGCTATGAAAAACACTCCGCAATCACGCCAGTAATAGCGTCTCAACCAAGCAGCAGCTCAGTATCTGACTGTGATCCCATTTCCATGCAGATCGCACTTGTATCAAAAACCGCCTGTGCTCCCCACTACAAGGACATTTGATTTTCAATGAGATGGAATCTAAATGATGTTGTTTTTTCTCCGCCCACTACTTCCTACCAAGAGAAGGCCACACAAAAAAATGCAGGGAGATTGCACAAAAACAAACAAAAACAGTGTCTGTCCAGTGGTTTCCGCTGCCAAAACCTACACCACCGCTACCACTGCAGCCCAGCCGGTGTGTGTGTGTGTGTGTGTGTGTGTGTGTGTGTGTGTGTGTGTGTGTGTGTGATGGAAGATTAGAGGGAGTGTCAGATTTTGATTTCTGATTTTTTTATACTAACCACTGGCCACGTGAAGTGAAGCTGACCATTGGAGTTGGGGAAAAAATGTCAAAGAATTTTTCTCAAATACTAAAAAAGAAGAAGAAAAATAAATACGTTTTTGACATCTCAGGTCAAAGACTTTCTCTCTGCTGATGTTCACAGATATTAACTGACCATAGGTGACAGAAGGATTCAAAATATAAATGTTCGTGTGTTTGACATTTTGTGAAACTTCCTTGCAGAGAGTTAAGAAGCTCAATATCACTTTCACATATGTCTGCTGAAGTAGCTTCAACACAAAGACTGTAAACAGGTGGAATCTTGGCTAAAGCTAGTCGGACTATTTCTTGGCCTAAAGTCTCCGCTGGTTGTCTGGCAACCTCATGTTAATGACAAGAACCCAGGAGGTCACTGCCTCCTGCCAAGAAATAGTCTGGCACACAACCCCCCTGTGTCATTTTTACCTTTTGTTTTTCATAAATTAATGAGCTTTAGAGGCGTTCGTAGGTGGCTGCTGTAACCACAGAGTGCTGCAGCGATGATGTAACGCAAAAGTTAGCATTGCACTGGTTCTCTCAACAAAAAGTCAATGGGATTTTTTCATTAATGCGACTTACACCTCTTGTTAACCAAGATAATCTTCACAAATTAACACAACTTTTATGATTTTTGAAGCGTCAATACAATCGGCAGAAGTAAAAAAGCTAACATTAGAATACAAACAAACTACCCGACGATCACATGACTTCACGTTTCCGTCGATAAGCTGAAGGCGGACTCGTCGGCCTGATGGCATTCAGTCGTCTCATTTAGCCACTTGTTAGCTTGTTTTTAAGACATGGAAAAGCTTCAGAGTTCACCAGAGGGGTTTTTACTGATGCATTTAATGTCGTAAGACAAATCTCTTCAGCTTGTGTAAACCACAGACCTTATTTCAGGCATCTAACCAAAAACCCCATTCAATTTCAGAGTATTAGGACTCTGCAGCACTCTATTGGACAGAGCTAGGCTTGCTTTACCCATTTCCAGTCTTTATGCTAAGCTATCCGGCTGCTTTAATGTTCATCATACAAATGAGAGTGGTAGTCTATCAATCTTTTGAACTATTTCTTTCATTTAAAAAGGGTCCCTACCTGGAATTCAGACCCTCTTGATTCTCGACATTAATTCATTGCTCGTTTCTTTCTCAGTTTACAATCCTATTAAACAATCAATTTGTGTCCAAATGTTCATCTTCTGGGCAGTTTCCTCGCACTAGTGTGTCTTTAATCTAACGTTTAGTTTAAAAAAGAAAGACACGGGTATGCCTTACAGTATTTTTGCTGGTTTCGGTCTTCACGCTCATTCAAATGTCGGGGCAATAATATTAAAATAAGAGAGGAAACAAACAAACAACCTAACAGCGTCACATGAACTTTGAAACTTTGAAATATGCAGGGGAAAGACTGGCTGTCATTGTTTCAAACGTCTCTTTAACATGACTCGTCACTCTCAGTTGGATCCAATGTGTAAGTGTTTGACAAAAACATGTCTGAAAATGTGCCAGGGCTCTGAGTTTTGTCCACATCGAGAAGAGAAAGAGGAATTTTGCCGTCTGACTGCGGCTAATCGAGATGTTTATCAAGACTAAAGATGTTAGATGAGTCAAACTTGTTGCCGTGAGGTGTGAGTGATGCTGTTTATGTGTTTATGAACCAGCTCTGACAAGTATGCGAAGACAGCAGTCTGTTTGTTTGTGACAGTGATAAAAACCACAGGGCCAAACATGTTTGTGTCCACTGGTTCAACAAGAAGAAATACACAAAACAGCTCAACTGCAGGTTTCTGTGGGAATTGTCACTGTGTGGATTAGTGGCAAAGACAGAAGACATCTTCCTTCAAAAATAGCGAACAGGACAGGATGTTATAATCCTCAAGATTTTGGTCCATTTCAAAACAACACCTCTGCTGTGCATTTTAATGGTTTGCCAATTTCACCTCCAGGTTTCAGCCAAAGTTCACCCACTGCTTAATTTAGAAAAATACTAAAAAGTGGGCAAGGGGCTAAAAAGATCAAACCATACCCACTTCCGAAATGCCAATATAATTATATGTTTATTCATCTAACGGGACGAGTAAGAAGCCGTGAAATCAGCCTGGACTCATAAACTTAAAATAACACGTTCTAATATGATCCTCTGGTTTCCAACACAAATCTAAAATGCAGCATGATTTACAGAAAATCTAAAATAGTACTCCACATCATGGAGCCAAAGTCTCTTTAGGCAAGTCATTGCCTAAATATGTACATTTTGTAATGTATCACATTAACCAATTATGTTGTTGCTCATTAGTTATTGATCTACTTTGTCCCGTGAAAATCAGTTCACGTTCATCAGGACATCAACTGCAAATGATCTCATTTCAGCACTTCAGCTCCCTGAGTTAGAGAAACCATTGAATGCAAAGCAACACTTTCATCTTTGCGAGTAGTTTTACTAGCTTTCAAATATATGAAGTGACCTAGAGGACTGTGAAGAGGAAATCATCTTTGAATTTGAAGTGAAGTGGGGAGAAATAGTCAAAGCAATCGTTTCTTTCTCGTTTACTTTGCCAAATTGTTAACGAAGAAGGTTTCTAGTGAGTTTTTGACTCCCAGTCTAAGACTTCACCGTCAACGATGAGCTAAATGTGTGCTCTTCTTCTAGTCGAGCAGAAAAGGCAGAAATGCACTCAACCGAACGGTGCTGCCCAAATGTCCTCGTTTCCACCGCAGAGCTCCTTCTTGCAGAGTGTCGACTCGAGGCCCGCGACACACATAGACACACATAGACACACATAGACACACATAGACACACATAGACACACATAGACAAACATAGCTCTCATTCAAGTCGTGCATCGATCGGGCTCGATTCAACGGCAAGGTACAAGGCGGAGGAGCGGAGCGCTGACAGCTCTTGGAGGACAAACTGGGTCACTGGGAAAAAGAGAGAGCGCGCCTATGGAAACCCAGCTGTCTCCATGGCAACCGCGGTGTTGACACAGCTATTACCTCCTCATCTTGGCAAACACGCCACCGCACAAGAAAGCGGCATGTTCTATTGTATGCAGAATGGATAATAAAATACTCTCGACGCGTGGCTAATTCACTGTTACTGCCTCCCTGCAGCGGCCCATTTCATCCCCCCCCCCCCCCCCCCCTTCTGATTTTGGTGAAGAAATGTGGACGAGTTGATTTCTGAATGCGTTCCTGTGAAGTGAATTGTGGGATGAGCTTTGATGTGTGAAAGCAACAGATCTCTGCTTCTGTTTTTGAGTGTTTTAGAAGGTCTGTAGCTCTGCATGATTAAACCGTCAGAGAGGCATGTTTGTGGCCTGATGACATCAGGCTTATCTGGTCCTGGGCTCGAGGAATACAAATATCTAACAGCCAGTCTGCGTTAGAACTACGGTGGAACGGAGTTTGAACAAAGCGGCCAACTATCAAGCACGGAGGGTCGAAAGGGTTCAGTAAACTTGAAGCAGGTGAAGTGTGTCTTTGCGTATCCCTGGAGTTTGTTTACGATGAAACATTTTCTCCTGAGAACGGGACCAAAGAAGTTATGTCAAGAATGAAAATAGAGAGCATGGGAGAGAAGTTCAAACTCTGCCTACTTGCACACTTTTGCACATCTGTAGAATCACGGCTCTGTAAACGCTACAGGGCGCCTCAAACGCTGTTGGGGGCACTGACCACGTAACGATATTTGACGCATTGGGAGTGAGAACGGGTTGCTCCTGTCAGCCAAAAAACAGGAAACTGAGTCTACTTTTGGATCAGCAAAATTGGACAATAGAAGATTGGAAAGAAGTTGCCTGGTCTGATGAGTCTCGATCAATCTGTCAATCAGACTATATTTGTATTGCACTTTTCACTCAAATAAATGTAACATTTACATGTAAATGTCAAATGTAATGTAACCCCCCTTTGTAATTAATAAAACATTCAATGATAACGAAAGAAAATAAGAACTGGGTCATCAATTTAAAGTGAGGAAACACACGATGAAAGGATTTTGAAATAAGACTAAAAAGACAGGTCTTTAGTTTGCTTTTTAAAATACCAACATCCTCTGCTGCCCTCAGCATGGCTGCTCCAGAGACGTGCAGCATAGTAATATAAGCCAAAGGACGATAGGGTCAGAATTTGACATAAACAACATGAAATCATGGATCCATCGCGCCTTGTATCAGCGGCTCAGGCTGCTGATGCTGATGCATAATGGTGTGGGGGATATTTTCTTGGCACACTTTTGCCCCCATTGTACCAATAAAGCATTGTTTAAACACCACAGCATGCCCGATTATTATTGTCCATCCCTTTATGACAACAGTGAATGTTGCCAGAACCTTGTTGAATCAACGCCACTAAGAATTGAGGCAGTCCTGAAGGCAAACTGGGGTCCAACCCGGAACCAGAGCAAGGTGTACCTAATAGAGAGAGAGAGAGAGAGATCTACAGTGTCCTTTGACTGTGTGTATGTGTTGTATCAGTACAGTTCACATAACGTTGCTCAGGCTGCTGGACTCAAAGCATGCCTATCATTTAATTGATCTCCAGGAGGGAAAGATAGCTCTGGTCTCAAACACACATAAACACAGAAAGGAAAACACACAAACACATACTTGCATGCAAGCCTGCACACAAGCGTAGATGTTAAAATGCACACGCACACACACACACACACACACACACACACACACACACACACATCCAGGATTAAAATCTAATTTTTCCCTTCATTAGTGCCAGAAGAGTGTGTGAAACAGACAACGTCGTCGCACGCTGATGTCCACCTCCTGACCCCTTACTAAGCGACAGACACAGATTGCTGTGTGTGGGTGTGTGTGTGTGTGTGTGTATGTATGTGTGTGTATGTGTGTGTTTGTGTGTGTAATATGCAGGTCACTGGCCACAGAAGAGGGTGAATCTGGCTGGACTTGATTGAAACTGGCGGTTAATTCCAGGGCTTCCCACTGAGATTATAGGAGAGAGAGCGGCACAGAGAGAGGACGGCGGGCTAAAGGTTAGAGCTGACGAGATGGGACCAAATGAATTGGCAATAGCCTGTCTGTCTCTGTGGATGTTAACAGGAGAGAAAGACAAAGTGCGTACGAGTGTGCCCTGTGGTACAAAGGAGGGACGAGGGGAGAAAAACGGCTCCTGAGTCGATCATCTGGAGTTACCTTTTCCAGCTGTAATGTGAAGCTAACATACACCAGAGTCTTAGCTTTAAAAGCTGTGTTTGAGAAAATATTTCCTAATGATGAATAAGATATGTACGCTCACATTACACTACGTCTGTTTCAATTTCTAACATGACATTAGGCGACGTAAGCAGACTAACAAGGGCACGCCAGATTTAACAATGAACACAAAGACATAGCCGGGCCAGTCCCGCAGGAATGAGTCCTAAAACGCGGATATTAGTCCTCCGGTTCCCTCGTGTTGTAGTCAGTGTTTCTTTAAATGTTTAAAGTCTGTGGTTAAGATAAGACATTTCAACATTTTGTTCTACAGTTAAAAATATGTCAGTAAAACCCCTCTTATGTATTTTGAAGCTTAAATGTCTTGTAAAAAAGGTGGTTGCTAACAAGTGGCGAAATGAAACTGCTAAACGTATTCACGCCGACTAGTCCACCTTTACAGCCTCATTGTGTGTAGTGTGTATAGTATAATGGACGAACCCCATTGGCTTCTTGTCCTGGCAACAAGGGGCGATGCTAACTTCAGGGTTGTCTTACAAAAATAACTCGTCCCTGCAGCACTCGATAAAAGTAAAAAATATACTATTTTCATGGAGAATGGGTAACAGGGTTTTCTTTTCCACACATGTGAACGACAAACTAATGTCTCATTTGTGGTGCGAGCGTGTCAGTCGATGAAAAATTCGTCAAAGTTCACAACAACTTTTCATGGGACTTTCCGCCTGGTAGCAGTCAACGAACGGAGAAGTTGAAGGAGCTGGAAGCATCGCTTCAAATACAACAGTCTCTCTTTATCACACTGAGGAACAAGGCCAACGCAGCAACAGAAGCTTTGCTTAGTGGCTGCACATCCTAACAAAACCCCAAAAAGCTCCAATGGTGGGATTGAAATAGAGGCAATGACTGCGGCGTCTGAAACGTTATTAAAGGACCACAAAGGTTAAACAGAAATGATGCCGTCTATTGTCGATGTGCAACCCGGTGCCATGAGGAGCTCTGACACTTTCATTTCTCCAAATTGTGAAGGAAAAAACATGGATGCCACTATGAGCACAGCGTTTCTTTTTTCATACTGTATAAATGACATAAACATGGATGATATGGAGGTAAAAAATGCAAAACATGTCAAAACACGTAGTTGTGCATTATTCCTTGTGGTGTTGACATGAAGAATGTTCTCATGTTGTGTGATGTCAGGTGATTTATTACAGTCGTAGGAGTTTTTAGATCGGTTTATTTGTGGAGAACTCCTCAGACACTATTTGTAAAAAGGACTTTTACGACATTATGAAGTTTTAATGCAGCCAGCAACAGAGGGGTCCCTCTCTTCTGGCTGTATTTAGCTGGTGATGGCAAAAACAACAACAACAAAAAACAGATAAAACAGGTGTCAAGTGGAAAGGAGCTCTGGCCTTTTCTAGGTATAGAGGTTGCACATAATGTATGTGCACTTGCTAGCGTGTACTTGTATGTGTTGAAGGTGCATTGTTCATTTATTCTCAACTAATATCCCAGTGCAGACTCGATCAATATGTCCTATTATGTCCCCGAGGACAATACATCGAGTGTGTGGGTGCCACCACTGTGTGTGCGCGTCAGTGTGTGTGTGAGTCCCTGCAGTGACAAGACTTGAACATATTTATGCATAAAACCTACATAAAGCCACTACGTACGTTGATTCTCTTGTGGTTGCATGTTTCTACAGGTATACGTCTGCATATTAGCGCACATACTTATGCATGCATCTTTTCAATTGGACACTTTTGGAGTATATGCTCAGTTGGAAAATATCAGCTCTCAGTGCAGTGATGGAAGTAGATTTACACTGGACCTGGACCAGCTGTGTGTGAGTGTTGGAGAAAAATTGTGGCAGCTGTTTTGACGCTGTCATCTGTAGTCTAAAGATCTGATGCGACCACATGGCTCACGGCAATGTCACCCGGAGTACAAAAGCTGTGTCCTTTTTTCCACAGAGATTAGAACTGCAGATATCTGTGGAGCCGAAAAAGACATTTCAACCACGAGACCGGTGTTTGTGCTCCAAAGTGTTTTTCTTAGTTTATGTGCTCATTTTAAGCCCGACCGTGAAGATTTTCCTAAACCTAGCGTTGTTTTTGCTGCTTAATGTTAAATTGTTTCTGTGTCGTGGTCATTTCACATATTTCTGTGAGATCACGTTGGTTTATGGGGACTTGCCGATTGTATCCCATAGTTTTGTTCGCCCCCCCGTGTCTGAGTTGGCCTGTTTTGACCCAGGCTTCCCATCACCCTCCCTTATCCACACTGTGAAAAATTCATGCATCTTCTCAGCAAAGAGCTGGGAATGATTAAACATTCAGATTCCAACTTTGAAAATGGAGGCTGAAGTGCTCTCTCTCTCTCTCTCTCTCTCTCTCTCTCTCTCTCTCTATCTGTCTTTGTATGTGTGTGTGTGTGTGTGTGTGTGTATGGTCCAAATACACTGCTCATTCCTCTGTCTCTCTCTTTTGATTGAGATTTATGATTTTTTCTTTCTGAAATGAAGAAATAGCAAGACAGAGTGGAAAAATAGGTTGGTAGAAAAAAGAGCAACACAGGGAACCGGAGAGATGATGATGACGAGTGAGCTGAAGAGACGAGCCGGCCTGATTTGAACTCTCCCAGCTCTGCTTGATAAGCAGCGAAGTGAGAAGGGAAAAGAGGTTGAACTCACACATCACACACTGGATCACCTCCTTTGTAGGGATGACACAAGGCAACACTCACTTGTTCCTGCATTAGTTTGTTCACTGGTGTTGGTCTAAAATCTAGGAGCTGTGATTAAATCCCACGAAAGGACGAATACCAACAATGAATCGATCCTAATGTCAGTTTAGGCAAAGCCTGATGTATCAATGAGCCACACTGTTGCACTGGGACACCTGTAACTTCAATACAACCAACAGGATGCTGTAGTTTATTTTATATTTTTAGTGTAGATGAAGATGATCCACCATCCTGCTGTGGTAAAAAACTAATGCACCAAATGCAGTAGCAGGAGTAAAATCCTCCCACAGATCAAGTATTAATCTACTCAAAAAACGACGAGCTGTGATGAGCGACAACCCTCTGACACTGACTGCTGGATATTCGATTGTTACGGTAATAAAAAGGTCAGCACCGCCTGACTCAATGAAAGGAATTGAACTAATATCGCAGAAAAGCAAAAGTATAGGCAGAGCTTATGCATTTGTGGCTTGTGGGATTTGATTTGACACGAGAGAATTGGGTAATCTATTAGCGGGCCGGTGCTATTTATCGGCGCAGCATTAAATCCTGACGTCAAATCATGACGTCCACAGAATAGTCTCAGATTAAAAGGGAATTAAGATTAGCCTTCAGAGTGTAATCTCATACAGGTGTAAAAGAGTGGATAAACATTTGCTTTGATATGTGGTTGTGCTGAGTGACATCCAGATAAGATGATCTCACACACACACACACACACACACACACACACACGCAAACACACACACACACACAGAGACGCACTGCACTGAATATGTGACTTCATCCGTTGGGTAAAAATGGACGTGTGTGCTCACATACAGACACACACACACACCAAGATGCCGTCATGTATGGAGACACATGCTCACCCACAGTGTGTGTGTGTGTGTGTGTGTGTGTGTGTGTGTGTGTGTGTGTGTGTGTGTGTGTCTGTGTTAGCTGTCTCTCTTTCACGAGTCCAGATGTGGTGAAATGACCGTGTTGTCGTAACTCACAGCATCATGTAGTCACGTAACCTTTCACATGAGACAGTAATGAGTCTTCACTAACAATCAATGCTTCCTTTTTTCCAACTGGTTACACATCTAACACGTCAACTAATCATCATCATTTTCACTCCCGTACAGAACAAATAACTGTAAACACAAGACTTGAATGAGAAATCCATTTATTTTTGAGTTGACAATGCAGGAATATGTCAAACCTCTTCAGGATTTACACTTGAAATAAAAGCGGTGAGTGTTTTCGTTGCTTTTACTCGTCATTAATGTAACACCTGCTCCTTGTTCTTCAAGTCTATTTCTAAACCCATGTAAAACTTTACAATGCAAACAGTAAGCTTCCCCAGTAATACATTATTATGATTTCAGGTTGTGATAAGATTACACTTTCCAAAGAAATAACGCTTTTTCACCGACTTTGACTCACAATTTTATCTTTATTATTCTAGTACATTTTACTTGCTTTTCCCATGAAATATCATCCTGTCACATAAAAGAAGATAAGAAATGTCAGACAAGCTGATTAACTATGTGACGTTAAACACAGAACAATCCCCCATCATAAAGTAATTAAACTGCTGTAATGGTTATGAATAAGTTATAAAATCCCAAGAGTCAAGCCTTTGAACATGCCATCACCCTACGCAATAACATCCTCATAAATCAACCATGTTCCACAAATCCTACACGCACAATATCGCTTTTGAGCGCCCTTCCCGCTCCCCGTGGCTGCGGCTGATAGAGTAGTGACCGGCGGCTGAAAGCAGGGGTGAATCGACCACTGTGGCTTCCAGACAGGGCCGCATTGTTCGCCGCTGATGGTAACAATAGGACCTCTGTCAGAGAGGATCATCTGTTTTCTTGGCAAGTCGGCCCGTTAATAGGGCTACTTATGCTCTGTGAATGGGCTGGAGGCAGGTCACAAACAAACGGACGAATAAACACACACACACACACACACACACACACACACTGATAAACAAGCAGGCTGGCGTGGGCGTGTGTCACAGCAGTGTGTGTGTGTGTGTGTGTGTGTGTGTGTGCTTCGCCCATGAAAAGAGGTTTAAAACAGGGGGAAAAAAGTGGGTATGCATACATGTGCATAGACATACTCATACACACACACACACACACACACTCTCATCAGTAGAAAGAGAATAAGGATTAGAGGCTTTGAATACCACTGCACATTCATCTTTAACTGCCCGACAGGCTCCAAAAAAACCCAAAACACTTAGAAGTCTATTGACTAGGAAAGGTGAGAGAGAGAGAGAGAGAGAGAGAGAGATAAAGTGAGGGAATAATAGAGAGACAGTGAAAGAAAGAGAGAGAATAAGAACACGCCCAACATTTTCCAGGTCAGCCCAATCGCCCTGAGCTAAACTCGCCGTTCTGTTACTGTTTTTCGTCTCCCTTTTCTCTCTCTCTCTCTCTCTCTCTCTCTCTCTCTCTCTTCCTCTCGCCCGGGGGGCAAAGTCGAGCTGCAACAGGATTCAGCCGTTCCCACGGAGACCGGAGAGACGGTGCTGCCATGGCAACGAGGCATCGCTTGCTCGAGTGGAGAGCTTCTCCTTCTCTCTGTCTCTCTTTCTCTTCTTCTCTCTTCATCTGCACTCCACCTCTCACTCTTTCTTCTTCTGAACACTTTGGGAACCTTCGTCCTTAGATCAATCTTTTCTTTCTTTTTCTTCCTCTCCACCTGCATCTCATCCTCCATCTCATCCATCCATTCTCCACACATCCATCCATTCTCCACACCAAAAAGATATATGATTAGCGGACCCCTGCCTGTCAAACTGCCATGAATAAATAGCTCAGACGACAGGACAGGCACGTCACAACTCAGACCCTCATACCTTCACTGAGTGATTATAAAGAGGAAAACATTCGGATCAAATCACCAAGCTTAACTACTCTCTCAAATACTTCTATAATTCAAAGTACAGTCAGAAGTCCACAGGAAGTCCACAGGAAATGCTGTTTGTGAGGCTTTTTTCTCTCTGCTGTGAACTGGATTCTCTGTAAATCTCACAATGCTTTGAATTGAACCTCACACGAGCTAACTCAAAGTTCAGTTCTCTCAGATCAAATCATAAGTTTATGGTAGTTTGAAATTTTGACAGAGTTTTTATTTGTATCTGATCGAATGTAATGGTGTGCAATAAGTCTCAAAACCTGCGTGTGTTTCGAGTGTTGGAATCGGTGCTGGTGGACGAAAAGTGGGAGCTCTGCATCCCGAGTTACCGTTACCTCTTCACAGATCAATGTATTAGTCTTTTCTTTGCTTGGTGAGATAATAATTGCAGTGGTGTTTTGCGTTGCACCTCCCTGATCCACGGTCCAAGATCAGGGCTAGGTTTCTGATTGGATCCAGACATTGCCGTCACTTGGAAATTCCTAAATTTACTATGGAATGAATGTTGAACGTTTTAAAAGACCTCACGGCAATCTTCTTAGCAACTTAGATGAGAAAAACAGTTGCCAGGTGGGTATGCAGTAGTGAAAACATGATTTATTTGGACAGAGAGCTGTAGTTTCTGTATATAATAAGTGGACGTAGTTGTCGTGACACAACCCGTTGGTTTGTCGACTGCCGTTTTTGAAGCCTCGAGTTCAGGAATTTCGCCGTCGCCATCTTATTTTTCCGCAACCAGTAATTACACGCGAAGGTGGAGCTAAGTACAACGATAGCCGACTTAGACATTTTGAGGCGACCAAAATGTTACAAGATGTAAAAACACACTGTGGAAGGGTTAAAGTTGTGAGACGAAAACACCGACAACTCCCAGACAGGACAACGCTGTGGTGGCGACCTGTCAATCAAAAGTTAGCTACGTCCTGAAGCGTGCGCTGCTTTATGGTCTTTTTGACTGAAATATAAAATTGACCATAATTCACTAAATGAACATCATGCTGTATTGAAGAAGAATTCAAACTAGAGATTGAGACCATAAACTCATGTTTACGGATGTAATAAATCAAGAAAGAACTTTTCTCATAGACTTCTATTCAACCAGACTTCTTTTTGCAACCAGAGGAGTCGCCCCCCGATGGCCATTAGAAAGAATGCAGGTTGGCATCCCCATTGGCAGACCCCTTGGTGTCACTTTCTAATGCACAGGAAGCCCAGCACACGGTTGCAGTAAACTAACGTAATTAACGTTGTGAATTCAAACACAAACTTTGTTAAGTTTAAGAAAAAAACACCATGGTCGGGCCTAAAATAACTATGCAAACTAAAGTACGGGGACCACGTCCCAAGCATCACTAATATAACTAACGCTGTGGATCTTTTTCGGGTCTTGATACAACGTCACTAAACTCCCGGAGCTTTTTTCTCTGAGCGTCTAATAATGACACGGCTGGATTTACATTGCAAGTTACTTGAAAGCCTGGTGTGTCTCATACAGACGGTAAACGGTGCCTTATGCATCTGTATCAGACGCCAAGGGGCGTGACAAAGCATCGGTATATGGCTGCATCATCTTGTATCACATTTTGAGGGACATGTTTATACAAATACGATCTAGAAGTGCTGCAAAATCTTTGCTCGGTAACTGAGATCTGTCATCTATTTAATGCAACGACAAATAGATACTACTCCTTCTTCAAGCATCATACATCGTCTGTGAACCAAAACTGTATGACGCAAGAAAGGAAGCAGTGAACTGCAGTTAGATTGACAGCTAGATTGATCTGCCTGCAAGTGGTCGATGGTGTTCAGGTGTCAGTGATGTGTTTCTGTCCCCTTGCTTTTAGTCCGACCCGTAAACTATTCACGCCATCTTCAGGGGAGAGACACTCACGGCAAAATAAAACTAAAAGCGATATTAAAATAATTTAAGGTTGATACAGAAACCAGAAGACTTTTATTGACATCATTTCATCAAACAAAGTTCCATGTCGTCACGCTGTGACATGTAATTCAGTTTGCCCTTCAAGAGCGTGTTGTTTTGCTTTTACTACATACCAGGTAAATAAAAACCGTCCCGCATCACTTCATCTTCCACGACTCTCATCCATCACAAGTCATCAGAGGCCTGAGAGACTTGACGGTGTGGTGTGGTGTGTGTGTGTGTGTGTGTGTGTGTGTGTGTGTGTGTGCGGATGCATGTTGCCATGTAGACGTTTGAGCGTGACATATGGAAAGGTCGCTTTAAAGGAGGTTTTTGGTAAAAATGCGCGCGACAGCGGGAGTCTGAACTTATAGATTATTTATATGGCTGTCAGGGACTCTCAGCGTCACACACAGCGGGGTTGTGTGTGTGTGTGTGTGTGTGTGTGTGTGTGTGTGTGTGTGTGTGTGTGTGTGTGTGTGTTTATGTATGAGAGCTTGAGAGAGGAGAGCAAAAGAGAAAGAAATAATGTTCAGCTGAAATAAGAGAGTTTGAGCTCATCCTCAGAACACATATTTTCACCTTCACTGTTGGCAAACACTGCCTGTACTTTATCATTAAGTGATATGTGTACTGACTGCCCCGTAGATGCGACATGTGGTCTTCACAAACACAAACACACACACTCACACACACAGGAGTCTCTGAAAAGGTCGACTTTCTCTGCGTCGGTTGCTATCCATCAACCCTGAAGCATTTTGTCTACTCAAACACTCACTCTTCCTATAGCTGATACAACATAGAAGCCTCTGTGGTCACTTTTACTGTCACTCACCTCTTTATACATCACTAATGGACCGCATGGATTTTTTAACGTCTATAGAGCGATTATTGACTGGGTCCTGTATTGGAGCCATTAACAGGGACACAGTGACACATTTACAGATGTGCTTGAGGGCTCAGTGACAGAAATGTGTGTGTTTCCATATCATTTACTCATTAAATCAGTTGCGTTAGCACTGGAGCTTTGAAGTTAAGTAACCTTTGCAGACCGGCGGCACGTGATTTTGGCGAGGTGGCCAAAGCCTGAATCACGGCTAATCTTGCATACTACTGTGCTCATTTATGACTGTATGCTAAAGGTTCTCTCGTGGCTTAAACACGTTTTACTGACAGTTCTACTGTCTTTGACTGCTGACTCCTCACTCCTCTTTTAGAGGCTGCGAGTGTTCAACAACTGTTTCAGCAGCAAAAAAGCATTTCTAGCAATCGGTTAAGCTAAAAACTAGCCGTGCCTACTTTTGTTGCCGGCCACATTATGGATTCTGTTGTGGCTCAAAAACTGACATCCATAGAAAGGTTTTGGACCCATATTGAAGCGGAGCATCTGCAGATTAATTCCAGACTCAATATGTTGCGATTCACTAAATTTAGGCACGATACGAGATGAATAAATAAATTGACTGTAAGGGAGCCAAGAGAGACTTGTGATTTAAAATGGAGGGGGATAGAAGGAGAGAGGGAGACAAACCTGTCGTGTATTGTCTGTGACAATAGCGAATGTTCTTTGTGTTGTCGAGATTTTAACCATTAAACAATTTGATATTATTCTTGACAAGCCTTACCTGTAAATAATTTTTTGTACCATCATGTTTACAGGATGTTAGCAGGAAGTCGTATTCTATGGGCCGAAAAACAACGAGAGCGCGATGGACATTTTTGGGATATCCGGCCGGTGAGCAGATTTTGTTATGAATGGGGCCCTATTGTTATTATAATTATATTATATTAAGTTTTCACAGCAAGATACAACAACCGTCCTCTGGTAAATGATGTGTGTACTTTTTTCCTGGTTTCCTTTGTTTTACTTACTAATACTTTTACACTTACTTATGACTTAAATACGTCATCAACCCATGTTACTGGATTCATGGCGAGTGGAATCACACACCTTACTGTTACGGGAGCACGGCTAGAGAAGAGTCATTCAGTCAGTTCAATATCAAATGGGTATCTTAAGTCCGCTGACTTTTTCACGTCTGATATAAAACTATGAAAAGAAAAAACTCTGGAACATTTGCATTTGCGCTGCGTTCATCACACAAACGTAATCCAGTCAGTAACATCAAACTAAAATCCCTCCACAAAACAAACAAGCATGAACGCCTTTTGTGTGCTAAATACACAAGAATACCACACGCAACATGCAAATGTTGACAGTCATACAGCAATAGCACTGTTGCTGCATGCAACACACACACACACACACACACACATCCATAAACACACAAATGCCGGCACACACGCCGCGGCCCCCTGCCAGGCGTCTAAATAAAAATCCACCGACCACACCGGATGTGCATCATTGGTTGCCATGGCCACCGAGGAATATTCTGCAGGGTTGCCAAGGCAACAGCTTGGGGAACTCTTCGCCCGGCCTGTCACTCGGGGGGGGGGGCAAAGAGAGGATGAATGCCGGTGATTATATGTGTGTGTTTTTCTTTATGGCCACATGAGTGTGTGTGTGTGTGTGTGTGTGTGTGTGGAGGGTCTGAGTGACAGTAATACAGAACAAGTGGAAGTGTAGTGATGTGTAATGAGGGGGAGTGTGCGGGTGAAGGGATGGGGTTCGGAGATGCAAAGCAGCAAGAAGGAAACAGAAATGACAAGATTTCCTCAATTCAAACATCTCAGCTTGTGTGTCTTCATGTGTGTGTATGAAGTAAGTCGGTGTGTGTGTGTGTGTGTGTGTGTGTGTGTGCACTCTCCGTTGCAGCGCCTCATGTCGAACCGAACCGCCACTCAAACCGACGCAGACAGAGGACGAGGGAAAGAGCAAAGTAGGACCCAGTTGCCATGGCGATGCAGTCAGCTTTTTCAGTCGAAGCGTTTCGTCTCCCGGGTGCCGTCAACGTTTGATCTCACCTGCGTAATAAACACATATGTGAACACACACACGCACACGCACACACACACACACTCACGCACACGTATACGTGTGCAGAGACGCGCAGAGATAAACATACAATGAGTAGGGATTGTAAAACTGCAGCTGCCGACAATACTGTCTCTTAAATATGAGACAGTAGTGAACTGACTGTAAATGCATTCCACCTTAAAATGTGCATTCCACCTTAAAATGTGACCTCTTTGCTTCCAATTGTGGCTAAAATCTTCTCCAATAATCTGCAATCGTTTTTTGCATATTTCAGCCGAAATGTAGCTATTGTCCACGCTGCTGCCTTCCACTCTTTCTTCACTCCCTCTATCATTTTTTCCCTGCTCTTCATCATCCTCATTTTCTCCTCCTCCTCCTCCTCCTCCTCCTCCTCCTCCTTTCTGTTTCTCTCTCACTCTCTCTCTTTCTCCTGCCCTATATTCATACTCTAATCTGGTCCAGTTGGACTTCTTGTCTGACTCCAGTAATCTTGTCAGGACAGATGGCCCACACACACACACACACACACACACACACACACACACACACACACACACACAAGCGCACACACATACACACACACACGCATGCACATTCACTCTCATTGTGACCCAGATTGGCCAGAAACTCGGCTCAGGTCAGATACTTGGATCCCGTAACACCCCCCCCCCCCTTCCCACACACACACACACACACACACACACACAAGGCTGTCGACCCACAGACCGACACCAGTCATGTGACCCATGAAGGGAAGGGCTGCCTGCATCAACAAGTCAGCAGAGCAGCAGATCGATGTGAATGTTTCCTTCCTCACGCCTTGAAAGAATAGATTGCTCCATGTGTTTGATGTCAAATGTGATCAGCAGCATTTTTAGATTGTTTTAAGCCGATTGCTGGGCTGAGCAGTATTTTCTTTCAGTTTGTCTGGCTCCTTTAGTGCAGGCTGATTTTATTATATCAGTCTTTCAATTCAAAACTGCGTATCAGTTGGAAAAAAATGGTCTATTGTAGGTGATAATGTGCTGTTAACTGTTTTCAGAGAAGAGTTTTAATGTCCAATGATCATGTAAATGCACATCCCACCACTACAAGAACACAGTTCTGTAGAAACCACTGTTAACATTTCTAAGAATAACTAATCAAAGTGATTTGGATCTCAAAGTCGGCACAAAAACCGAGAGGGAGGCAGGTTTCACTGCAGGTTTTATGAGCAGCTGAGTAAAACCCTCCCACATCCTGCTGGTGTGATTGTGTGTGTTCAGGCATGTGATATATTATGAAAATGATGCTGCTGGAGAATATGATTTTAGTATGTCGGCAAACCTATTTATCAGTCTAACTTGGAGATGCCTTAAATTAATTAGTTGTTAAATTATGTCAATCAATCGCTGCATGCGTGGAGTCAACCTGATGTCACTGCATCGATTACTGCAGCTCCTCAGTCAGCGGTCAGTGCTCCTCAGCGTCACAGAGGCACCGTTTAGAGTGTGTATGTGACGCACCAGGTTTACATCTCCAATGTAAACACACCGCCGTTCTCATTACACAGCTGACGTAGTAGAAGGTGTGAGATCGTCCACATGGTATATGGGTGGAAGGAGAGGTGGATGGGACAAACAAACAGGATTTTCATCCAGACGACGGCTGTTTGTGTCCCAATAAAATATTGTTTTGTGCGGCTTTTAAGTAAAGAAGCATGTCAAGTTAATACATCGAAAAAAAGGGTGGCCTTCATTTATAAAAGAACACCTTCATGATTTTGATATAACTTGTAGAAAAATTTGAGAAAGATGTGTCACCTGAGTGGAAGTCGGGAAAAGTTAGCGAGTTAATGGGCGACTGAGTGCGGTGGCCAGACAGAACTAATCAATCCGAGCATCATCTGTGTGTCCACTGTCTGCCACACATTCCTTATGAGCTAATCCATTCAGATATCCCAGCGTCCCGTGTCACACAACGTAAACACAATGTCACACAACGCACATGTAAAAAAACTCGAGGGACTTGATGCATCGCATTGATTATATTTTGCTTGAGAGTAACGTTGCAAACGGAGTAAACATGCAAACCATGCTGAACAACCGTCCTGTCTGTGTAGGTTATATACTGTATATATATATACACATATATATGTATATATATACACGTAGATAAACATACATGTGTCTGTATGTATATGTGTGTGTATATATATATATATATATATATATATACACACATATATATATGTGTATATATATATATATATATATATATATATATATATATATACATATATATATATACACATATATATCATACATATATCCTATATAAGGATATAAAGATATCTGCCACATTGCAGTATTAATTGAAGTTTCTCTCCACCCTGACAAAAATACAACTCTGATGCTACTCAGTAATTTTCCTTTAACATTTGCTCATGATGATAGTGTAATAAATATAGGCGAGTATGTTTCTGACAGTATGATGACACACTCATCCCTCCATCATCTGTCTCTTCACTCCTCCACCCGATTCCCTCTAACCTTCGGGGAGTGGAGATGAAAGCAAGGTGGAGTGTGATGGAGAGAGAGATAGAGAGAGAGAGAAGGTGAAAACGCAGATGAAAGTGGAGTGCCAGAGGGTAGCGATGGCCTTTATCGTGAACTGTGATGGATCAGGAAGCTAGCATTAAGATGAGCAGGTCACAGAGAGAGAGAGAGAGAGAGAGAGAGAGAGAGAGAGAGAGAGCGAGAGAGAGAGAGAAGCAGGTTGGTACCTTGTAGCGACTAAAGTTGTCCTTGGTAGTAGTTTTATCAACATATCTTCACTCCAGAGGATTGTAGCAGCTGGTAATCAGAACTGCAAGGTCAAAATGCAATAACATGTTTCTAAAAAACAGTAAAAATGTACGAACATTCAGCCAAATTAAGGTCAGCCTAGTTTTGTGATGCTCTCTGCGTAACAATCAATAATCACTTTGTCAATGTTTACTGATTTATGCCATAGTTAGTCAGTTTGTAGTTAAACCTGCCTGAGCTGTAAACAGAAAGTGTTTCATTAATCTGCTTTTCGCTTTGTTTTTGTACAAAAATATCGACGCAGCAGATGGGCTTCATTAGCATATTGGCAGTCACAAATAACGAGCCGAAAAGTGTGGTTGTTGTAACAATGTATCACATCGCAAG
The DNA here is from genome assembly GCF_910591455.1 of Pholis gunnellus. NCBI lineage: Eukaryota > Metazoa > Chordata > Actinopteri > Perciformes > Pholidae > Pholis > Pholis gunnellus. The sequence goes on along the minus strand of NC_136543.1, from coordinate 19,129,890 downwards.
GTTCCATTTTACCAACACAGCTCATTGTGTAATTATGCTTTTGTTCATTCCTGAATCACCAAGATGGATATTTCAACGAGTTTCAGCAAGATGTCATCATGACTTTTTTGAGGATAATTAAAAAAATCTCTGAAAACCTGCCTTTAGTGTTGTTTTCCTTTTCTGCCAATAGATCCTGCTAAATGTTACACACTGTTCCTTTAACAGACCCAGTCACACTGCACATTATCCGTTGGAGTTTGGTGACATGACGCGATTTTAGTGCCACCCAACTTCAACCAGAGCAGTCTAATCAGCAGAACTATAAAAAAAGAAAACTCCAGTGTGGGACCTTGCCATGATTGTTTGGGAGACAAAGTATAGCATCTGTACCTTGTAACGGTGTCATACTACTGGGACAGCTACTGTTCACTTCATTGCATCAAGTCAGCCTCATTCAACAAGGCCTTTTTGACATGTAACAGCAGGAGAACCACAGGTGTACCACAGTTAATAGCATTCATCATGGCTGCATTCCAGTTCCAGAGCCCTAGTGTTGTGTACACCGGTTCACTTGCATGTTTTACTTGGGCACTCAGATGAGACAGAGCCTCCATTGTTTCCTCTTAACACGTGTGCTTTTCCCACTATGACGTGCTATGACAAAAGCACAGGTGTTAGTAATGGCAATGACAAATGGATTATGATACTGAATATTAGTTACGTTATTTTGTATGAAAGGTTTGGAAAAAAGGAGTGTTTTGCACATGGAGAACACAACGCGTCGTTTCAACCAGACAATGGACAATTGAAAGGGTAGAAACCCTCCGAGTAACAGTCAAATAATATTAGAAGAAATCACCAGCCATTGGTAAAAGAAACTGGAAGCTTGTATATGGAAGATGAACATCAATATAACAGGTGTTTGAAAAAGCGATATCGGACGAAATCACGCAGGTCTTTCAGCTCAGATTCCAGTCGAGCCTCCAGACCTGCAGTCGGAAGCTCCGGCAGAAGGAGGAGAGCTTTGCATCCGGTACCAGGAGGTCCAGGTTCGTATTGCTGGGCCCGCTGAAGGGGAGGGAGGCACGGGTGAACCAGGACTGCGTGGAGCAGACTTTCAGACCCCTGCTGCAGTAAGATTTGAGGATTTCTAAAGGGAATCTGGTGATCGGAAACACTGCCACTTTGGTCCACAGGGGGCGCCAACATTAACGCAAGATAGTAGCTTTAACACTTTAAACTGGCCTTCACCAGGGCACCTTGGCCCGTCCACACTGATCCAAGGAACATGAAGAGTGGGCCAGTAGTTGTTCTACTGTTAAAGAGCCAGTTGAGGTGCACATGGAAATTTCGCTTTGAAGGAACAACATAGAGCGGGCAGAAGACTACATCTCCCAGCATGCTGTGGGGACCAGCGAGAGAGCTGAGGAAAGCTTGGAAAAAGAAGGCACTACTAACAATGTTCTGTTAATAATACACATTTTTTCATCACCTAACCATGCATGGAACATTGATCAGTAAACATCAATGAAGTCAGTAGAATAAGACAGAAAGAGGGAGAGAGGATACAAGAGAAAGAGGGGGTTTCTTCTTTGGTGGATGTGTGGTATATTTTGGAAATTCATATTGCCTTAGTCTGCCTTGGCAACCCATCCCCCATACTCGCCTTCTCTCCTGAATTTTAACTCTCACTTTCTGTCGCTTACTCACACACACACACACACACACACACACACACACACACACACACACACACACACAGACAGAAGGGGTGATCCTGGATCCTTGGAAAAAGATAAAAACCTGGCATAGAAGGAGAAATGAATATATAATTTGACTATAGATAATAGATTTGGTGAAATTTGATGTAAAAAAAGAAGAAAAGGTGGCTACATATAGAAAGAGAGAGAGAGAGAGAGAGAGAGAGAGAGAGAGAGAGAGAGAGAGAGAGAGAGAGAGAGAGAGGGTGTGGGTATTTTGGGAAGATGGATGGCGTTGTGAATGTGAAACAGAGGAGGAGAAATGGAGAAGCATGTAGACAGGCAGCAACAGCGAGAGAGAGAGAAGTGGGGGGTGAGTTCATATTGGGGAGGGGGGGTGATGGTGGTGGGAGACGAGGCTACATGACGTTTGTTTCCATGGTGATGGTCTCTCTGTCTCCCACACGTAGGGAGATGGTGCTTTAATGTGTGTGTGTTTGTGTGTGTGTGTGTGTCTGCATTTTGTGTGTAATGGCATTTTTGTCAATAAATAACCAGGCTCTTGTTGTTGCCATTGTGGGCATTTTATTGACACAGCGGTGAAACCATAGCTGTGAATGATGAACACTGTACAGAGTACTGCACCCCCTTGTTTTCTTTGGTGAAGTGAAAGATGCCTTTTAGTTTACAGACGAGCACACTTACAGCTAATTCAGAATAAGGACAGCTGTTACTTCTCATCTCGCCACGGTGGAGATTCACTTGTGCACGTCACAAGGTCTTAACCGTCCTGGTGTTGCATTTTAGGGATCACTGAGACTTGTGTGTTAATTTACTGTTTCTACACTTTGGAATCCCTTGACGAGGAACGCTACATCAGGGGAAACTACATTATCAGTATAAGATTAAATTCAATGCATCTAAATGTATCTTGTGCACGTACCGGGCTGCAGTCATTTTCAGTTTCAATTGGCAGATCAATTACAATGAATCAGTCTGTTTTACACCTGAGCTCTGTGTTGCTGCCATCGAGCCTTCCACTCACTGATGACTGTAATAATGGTTAAAAATAGAGCGGAGTGGGCTGATGTCTTACCATTTGGCTTGGAAACGCTGCGATATGATGGGAGGCTTTTAACTTTATTGAAAAAAGATGAATAAAAAGCTGCAGCTTGCTTGGTGTAGTGCATGAATATTAATTGAATTTGGGGGGGGGGGGTTATAATACAGGCAGACAATGTGCATGTGTGCACTTACAGTATGTCTGTGCACATGTTTATGAGAGATGTGATGGTGTGCGTCTGTGTGTGTTGAAGGAATAGGTTAATATCTGTGTGGGGCGTGACCAGCATGGCGAGAGGATCCGACTGTCGCGCCGGATCCACTGAGCTGGAGGAGGACGAGGAGGAGGAAGAGGAAGAGGAGGAGGAAGAGTAGGAGGAGGAGGAGGAGGAGGAGGATGGGAATGTGGCTACGGAATGGTCATGAATCTTGAAGGCGACATCGCCATCTGGTGTCTCACTAGAGCGCACATCATACAAGTATATCAAATGTAAATGTTAATTATTTACATTTTGTGCTGAAGTACATTTGTATGAACAATACACCTTAAAATATGTCGTTATCTCCAACTGCAGCACACACACCTTCATCCATGTTCAGGCTGACAACCAAACAATTAAGAATAGCGAACCAGCATCGTCCATACAGGGGTTGGCAGACTTCTATACCAACATTGGAGCAGATGAATCAGAGAACACATTATATTTCTAGAATTATGTTGTTATTATTCTACTGTTATTTTTACATTTGAGTACAACATCTGAATAGATAAGGGTTTATACCAAACATCGACGTAACTCCCCATTAACATCAAATAGCTCTGTTTTTAATTGAATCTGTCTGTCTGCTCCTCCACCAGTGCATGCTGGGAAAGGCTGTAGTCCCTCATGACCCTGAACAGGATGAGCAGCACTAGATGGACATTTTCCAATGTGATTGTAACAAACTTTGTTTTTTACATACCATCAACTATCCTTTATCTCGGCTACTTTCTTCGGGGTTTTTATGTTCTTACTGACCGAGTTAAAGGTCCCGTCCACGATTTGACAATGTCAGCTAATGATAAATAATATGCCCTTTTCACCGCAGCCATTTTGACATTACGGTGTAATTAATAACATTAATCATGGCCCGGGTATTCTGCATGATGGCTCACTGGAATGACTGCGACAAACCAAAAAGAATGGAGCCGTAATTCATTTGATCAATTACACCTGTGTTTACCCTGCAATGACATGACAAAATGGCTGCTGTGAAAAGGGTCCATTGGCCACACCCCTTCAATTTATTAATCATTCAGTACACCTGGGGAAGAGCAAATTATTTAATTTCTCTAAACAGAAAATTAAGATAAAATATTTGATTATTTAAAGAGAGTGTTGCAGCATGAGGTCCATTTGTAATTTGTGTAAAGGCAACAACACATCCTTTTTTTTTATTTGGTGACATTGTATTACAGTGAATGAACTTGAAAATGCAAAACAAATCCTCAACTGATAGGAGGGGAATAAATCTGCTCAAAGCTACAGAAACAACTTTATCTTTTAAGATAAAACGAAAACCCTCTTGTGCCAGTCAGAACAGAGCAGAGCCACAAAGTGATCACCAGGGGGAGCTCCAAGTTAGTTAATCAGTTAAACATGACGCCTCACATCAGACGCCCACTGCTCCTTGAGCTCTGTCCATCTGTTTAACGCCCTTCGACCTTGATATTGAGACCACATATCTAGAAGCTGTCAGCTTTATCTCACTGGATGAACGGTTGAGATCACACAGGAGTTAAAGGTTAAATTCACCATCTGCCTAAGTAAAGATATTACAGGCCAGTCCATATATGCATGATGCGTATACAGAGCAGATGAGTATCATGTTTTGCTTTAAACATGTAGAGGAGCATAATGACTGGTGCCGGTAAAGTGCTTGTAATGGTTGTAAACTGTTTGTCATCGTTAGTTTACATTAATGATGTGAATGACCCTGGTGCAGTCGGTCTATATGCTTCATTTCACCACCTGATAGTGCATGGAAATTAGAGTTGAAGCGCTGATAACAAATCACCGGTGAGAGGAAGAGTTTGGTTTTAAAGAATGACTTTACGATTTCCTAAACCACTGATAGCAACAAAATGAGTATCTCAGTCAGCTTTGCCAGATGGGAAATATTAAACCATCATACCAGAGGTTTGAGATTTTTGTATTTTGTGGGAAATTATCGTATGTGAGTCTTAACCACAAAGACAAATGGAAGTATATGTTTAATTTACAAAACACCTATTTGGATACTTACATTTAACTCTTCATAGTTTTCCTCAAATGCAGTTTTGAATGCAGAGCTTTCACTTGTAATGTTAACGTTGTAGTATTGCTACTTTTAAAATACATGACTAATAATGTTCATAATGAAGGTTTTTATCAATTATCAAAGTGAATGTATGAACTCCTCAATCAACAAATAGCTCTGTAATGAATTGTTCGGGTGTCTGTCTGTGCTCCTCCACCAGTGCATGCTGGGATAGGCTCTCTCTCCAGTTCATCAAGATATGCAGGTACTGGTTTGATAGACATTCTCTAAACTCACGTTATCATATGGGTTAACTACTCTTTATACTAATACCAGCTGCTTTCATGCCTGTTGGCTCGTGACTGAGTTTAAGGTCACAAGCTCAATTTCTCCACCTTGATTTGTATGTTTCTTAATCCTTTAATCCAAAGTCAGGATCAATTACATCACTTTGCATATTACCTTGGAGACGGAGGAGAGCAAGTGAATAAAAGTAAGTGAATACTAACTAAAGGTTTGGGATGTGTTGATACAAAGAGGAGAAACAGGAGCTGGAACTTTCTGAGGTAGACCTGATGATCTTCTTCCTTTCTTTGATGTTTTCTATCTTCTTCTTTGAGTTTGATAGGCTTACCTCGCTAAACAACTTTTAGACCTGTTATATGACGATTTAGTTGTAAAGTTTCAGGTCATTACAATTTCACCTTATATGCCAACAATTACACAATCATTCCTCGATGTAAAACTTGCATTTCCCAAATGTTTCTCATCACTAATCCCATTTGAATGGATTTGATTTGTATTCGTAATTTCAAAGCATTACAACTATAAAGAGTATCATGATACAGAAATCCCAGAGTGTGATACTTAAAACCATTTCTAAAAACACAAAGTGCTCCTTAATGGAATTAACAAATAAATGGGTACATACAAATCGATAGAAGCAGACAAACGTAAACTCCACGACAATGAGTCAAACTATCAACACTCCCCACAAATCAACCTGGACTTTAAACATCAGCTCCATCACAAAGAAGGCTCTGCAGAGGATGTACTTCCTGAGGCAGCGGAAGGAATTCAACCTGCCAAAGTCAATGATGGTGCACTTCTACACAGCCATCATTGAGTCCATCCTCTGCTCCTCCATCACAGTCTGGTACGCTGCAGCCACTGCCAAGGACAAGGGCAGGCTGCAGCGCATCATTCGCTCTGCTGAGAGGGTGATTGGCTGCAATCTGCCGTCTCTCCAGGACTTGCTCGCTTCAAGGACCCTGAAGCGAGCAAGAACGATTGTAGCCGACCCCTCTCACCCTGGATATAAACTGTTTGTGCCCCTTCCATCTGGCAGAAGGCTGCGGATCATCAGGACCAAGACCTCAACGACACATGAACAGTTTCTTCCCATCGTCAGTCGGGCTCATTAACAAAGCACGGGACTGACTCTGTCATCCCCAGGACAATTTCCTACCGGTCACCCCCCCTGCACATCTCTATGTTTCTTTATTTAAACACACTTTTAACATGTCACTTACCTTTCACTTTTTTACAGTCCTGTTATCTGTTTGTTGTGCACTTTATTATATATTCTTTTATATTCTATTGTACATTTTAATATGTTTCTATTTCTTGCACTGTGTTGATTGTTGTTGATTGTTTAATGTTATGCACCACCCGGCATGACAAATTCCTTGTAGGTGCAAACTTCCTTGGCAATAAACGGTTCTGATTCTGATTCTGATTTTGCTAATACATGACAAGTGGGATGAAGAGTTTGGGTTTTACATAATTACTTTAGTATTTCCTAAACCACTGACAGCAACCAAAGATATTTCCCAGTCAACTTTGCCAGATGGGAAATGTTAAACTATGGTACCAAAGGCTTAAACAGATGCTATTCATAGATTTATTTTTATTAAACAAAATACATATTTTGATACTTCACTTGTTCTTGACTTTTAGTACATTTAACTCTTCATAGTTACTTTTCCTCAAATAGAGTTTTGAATGCAGAACTTTCACTTGTAATGTTAACATTGTAGTATTGCTACTTTTAAAATAGATGAATATTAATGTTCATAATGAAGGTTTATATCAATTCTCAAACGAATGTAAACTCCAGTTCATCAAGATATGCAGGTGCTGGTTTGATAGACATTCTCTAAACTCACGTTATCATATGGGTTAACTACTCTTTAAACTAATACCAGCTGCTTTCATGCCTGTTGGCTCGTAAAGTTCTTCGTGACCGAGTTTAAGGTCACAAGCTCTATTTTTTCACCTTGATTTGTATGTTTCTTAATCCTTTAATCCAAAGTCAGGATCAATTACATTACTTTGCATATTACCTTGGAGACGGAGGAGAGAAAGTGAATAAAAGTAAGTGAATACTAACTAAAGGTTTGAGATGTGTTGAAACAAAGAGGAGAAACAAGAGCTGGAACTTTCTGAGGTAGGCCTGATGATCTTCTTCCTTTCTTTGATGTTTTCTATCTTCTTCTTTGAGTTTGATAGGCTTACCTCACTAAACAACTGTTCGACCTGTTATATGTACTGTATGAGTGATCTAGTTGTAAAGTTTTAGGTCATTACAATTTCACCTTATATGCCAATAATTAAGCTATAATTCCTCGATTTAAAACTTGCATTTCCCAAATGTTTCTCATCACTAATCCCATTTGAATGGATTTGATTTTTATTCGGAATTTAAAAGCATTACAAATATAAAGAGTATCATGATGCAGAAATCCCAGAGTGTGATACTTACAACCATTTCTAAAAACACAAAGTGCTCCTTAATGGAATTAACAAATACATGGGTACATACACATCGATGGAAGCAGACAAACGTAAACTCCACGACAATGAGTCAAACTATCAACACTCCCCACAAATCAACCTGGACTTTTGTCTTAATAATTGCATTTGTTTGACTTTGTTTATGTACATTTTAAGGAATCTCAGGCTGTTTTTCTGCCCCGTGTCCTGTGAAACAAACAACTGCACAAAGTTATGTTTTTATTTCCAGGATGAAGAAGACACTGCTGTTGGTGCTCACTCTCTCAGGTCAGAGAAATGATTGTGGAAGTTGTGTGTAAAGGAGTCAGTAACACATATTTACAGTGGTGATAATGATATACATTTAACAATGGTTGTTTTTTGTTGCATGGTTATTGAATTACAGTAGAATAAATGAGTGTAAATTAAAAACAGTCCTTTATCCACCAGTGCTGTCTGCTCGGTCTACAAGCGTCATCAGAGAGTACCACTATGTAGAGATGTTGAAGACCTGGACCGACGCTCAGAGTTACTGCAGAGAGAAGTTCACTGACCTTGCCACCGTAGAAAATCAAAGCGACAACGACAGGCTGCTCAGTGAATTGAAGGGCCTTATAGGAGACTATGCGTGGATAGGGCTTTATGATAACATGGAGGGATGGAAGTGGGCACTGGGAAATGCGTATGAGTATAGTAATTGGAAGATAGATGAGCCTGACAATAAGAACTACAACGAGACCTGCACTTTGATTCAGTCAGATGGGCTTTGGATTGACTTTCCGTGTTCGTCACAAAATCTCTATCGTGCAGTCTGCTATTATGGTGAGAAAGATGTTTACCGAGTTCAGTTGCAAGTTGCTTTATAACAGTTTTATCACAAAGAAAAGAAAATATTCTTCAGGGACTCAAGCAAGGAGAAAAGTTAGATTAAAAGCTTGCATTTAGTTTGACATAATGATTTTAAACTCTGATTGGTTTGCAGCTCATGTGATCTTCATCACTAAAATAGTTTTATTCATAAAAAAGATTCATAACAGCAAAGTGTTGAAACAACCAACATTCCAACCCTATAGCAACGATAAAAACGGATGTTACAATAAAAATCAATCACTAATAACCATTATATCCATCATGTAGCATTTGAATATTTACATGATTTGTAAATACATTACTGTAAATGTTCTTTATTGTTATTAAACTGAACTGACTCATAGTCCTACATCTGGTTTTAGAAATACCGAGGTCCAGTACGGGGATTTTGGTCCATTTCAAAATGTTTGCAGTGCAATAATTTGATAACGGTAGCATTAAAGTCGACATTAGTATAAATGTCAAGCAGTAAAACATGAGAATAGGTTACATGTTGCATTGAATGGTTCCTCCCTACAATCTGAAAATACAAAAGAGGCTAAATTGATCACAAAACATTTGATACTGATTGTTGACAATGTTTAATGAAAATGTTCAAGTAAAACTGTTCTCCCTCTCACCCTCTGTATTACTCTCACTCCTAACTTGTCTCTCATGCGAACGTGTATTGAAAATAATTTAGTAAAATTTGATATACCATCTTAATTTCAATCTTATGTTTGAGTGTTAGATTTGAATTATATTACATGAAGCAAAAATGGTGTATTTTACAATAATAATGCATACAATAATACTATATTAATACACTATAGTTATGCTAGATATTTGTGTCATGAAATATAGCCTACAGGTTATAAACCGAACAACATGTGTCATTTTTAATTGGATCAGGTGAGTTTTTGTTTGTGTTGATCAGCATATCCTATCCTGGGCAGAGTGGTCAGTACCTTCTCTTCCGCTCATCAACAACAAGATCATCTATTTCACCACTTCAATACACACACACACACACACACACACACACACACACACACACACACACACACACACACACACAGACACACACACATGCACACAAGCAATGACAGCGATCAGATGAGAAAGTCGATAATCTTGGTGTTGTAGAATTTTTTTGCCGCACGAAAGTACAATTATTTTTAGTCAGAAAATACTGCAGAGACTTCAATGGTGAATCTATTGTAAGATTATCTGTCTTTACCTTAATGGATATAATGACAAACTCAATTTTTTCTTTCAGAAAATGGTCCTACCAAGTTAATTTTTGTGAACACAAAGATGAACTGGTACGATGCTAGGACATACTGTAGGTCCAACTACACAGACCTCGCCAGTGTGAGGAACCTGTCTGAGAGTAATGACATCGCCTCAATCTTCACATATGCTGGTTTCGCCTGGATCGGTCTCCACAGACATACCTGGGCTTACTGGTCCGACCAGACCCCCACCACCTTCACTAACTGGAACCAGTACCAGCCTAAAAACATAGGGGATGCGGTGAAATCCTGTGTTGCGGTCAAGCCAACCACAGGAACGTGGTGGGATGTTGGCTGTAACGTGACTAACTATTTCATCTGTCAAAATGTTTATACACGTCAGCAGCAACAAACGTTCAAGTTAAGGTTCCAGTCTGAGGCCGACCTGACTGATCCCGCCCTTCAGCAGCAGATTACAGAGCAGGTACAGTAATCTTGAAGCTGCTTAACCTAACGCTCCCCCTGGTAACAATCTTTTTTGCAGTGTCAACTTCCCCAGGAACTCTAACGTTTGCTAAACTCTCATGAAGGAGCATCCTGGACCGGCTCCATAACAGAGGTGGTGCTAGTCCTGAATGGAGCTTTTTCTAAAGTAACCTGTAACTCCACAAATGACCTCAGTAAACTGATGGTATTCTCCTTGGTTTGGGTGTAAACTAGGTCACTACTAGCAGCAGGCCATGATAACATTTGCAGCTTCCTTCAGAGAAAATAAACACACCGTTTCAGGGTTTTCTTACAACTTTGCTCTTTTGTTTGTTTAGATTCTGGACACTGGTGCACAAGTGTCTGTGCTTTTTACACAAAGATTTAAAATGTACACAAAAGAAAATACAATTTAAAAATTTCAAGAAAGGAAGACATCTCTGGGAAACATATTTATGTTCTTCAGTGGATGGAGAGCAAAGGGAGATGTGTAATAAAGGTTATAAGGTAATGATGTGATATTCACAGATTTCACTTCATTTCTCTACAGCTGCATGCTAAACTGGAGAAACATGGGTTATCAGAATTTAAACTCCGCTGGACCCTGAAGGATGGGCAGGCTTTTCACAAAGAGCAAAAGAAGAAGAAAGATGAAGGTACTTTTTGTATTTTTCTAAACAAGGGAGACAATTATTTTGTGGGTTGGTTGATTGAATTGCATATCTGAAGCATTAGTTGGACATTTTGGAAAATAAGCAAATTTGCTTTAATGCTGAAAGTCAGATGAGAAGATCAATAACACTGTCATATCTGTTCAGTTAATATTATTAGTACAGAGACTTAATATAGAGGGAAACAGCTAGCGTATACCTGGCAAGTTGCACAAACATGATATGATAATGAGTTTTAGAGGTGCAGCAAGACAGATTTCTGGGAAGAACCAGCCCAGCTGTTTACCTCTGGTTCCAGTCTTTGTGCTAAGCTAAGCGTATGATAGCTGTACAAATACAAGAGTGATATTGATCTTCCTGTCTGACTTTTTACATGAAAGACAATAATAGTTTGACTTATATTTTTCTGCTTTTTTTTAGGGTCGTGCGGCTGAGTGCTCGTTGTGCAGCGGACATCGTGGTTTTAACTGCAACACGATCTCTCAGTTCCTATTTCAGTTTCACTAAATATTTTACTTTACTTTTGTGGATTAATATGTTTGGTTGCATGCTTTGTATCTACAGAACCTCATATATCATTTATCTGTTCATTGTATCACTTGCAGTCCATTGCAAATAGAACTTTATTTGCATGTTTGCTGTTAAAAAGAAGATTTCTTCTCGTGACTTTAGAGCATGTAGGGAGGTTTGAAATTAGTTTGAAAAATATAAACATGTTTGGTTTTCGTCGTATTTAATTTGTATTCCTAATACTCCTAATAAACTATTCCCATATATGTCTTATGAGCAGTTGCTGTGTCTTTGAAATGTGTGATTCTCTAAATGAGCGGCATCAAAGTTAATAATCAGTTGAAATTCTTGTAAAAAAAGTCATTTCTTACAATGTGTTTTGTGTTTATAGCTTTTGTAAGGTCTTAAATAAAGAGGGAACATGAAAAAACACTGACCTGGAATCTTTTGAGGTATTTAAATTAATTATAGCCGAGCTGTTAATACCTTTGTGAAACATACTGACAGTGTTAACAAAGTTATTGCCAAAGCCAAATGTTTTCAGGGACTGTAAAGTAAATGTGTGTTTGATTGTGTCAAAGGCCGTTCATGTTGGATTTTATACATGAAGAAGGGTAAAAAAAGGTAAATTTAACATCCTCACTATGAAAATGTCATTTTATTCTAAACATAACAAATACTGACTGTGAGCAACACAACACTTTTATGTTTCCGTGAAACTTCATTTGACTAGACTGATGACAATATGAGTTATATATTCCCAACAGTATTTTGAAAGTGTTTCAAAAATAATCTGCAGTTTTGACAAAACTTTCACAACATAAATATGTCAATGACTGACTGACAGCCTCAGTTCAGAGACACACTGAGGCCCGGCTGCCACTAGTAAAGCTGTTTAACGGTTGTTTGACAGAAAGCCCTGGAAATAGTGACCAATCAAAGCAGACTGGCAGACAGTATGAGAAGAATAAAATGTATTTTTAATATTACAGCATGCAAGTGTGTTCTAGTAGAACAACAAAATGTAAAATATGAACCTGAACATTTGTATAATGATGTCCTCTTTAATGATGTGAATGACCCTGGAGCAGTAGGTCGTATGCTTCATTTCACCACCTGATAGTTCATGGAAATCTGAGTTCAAGCTCTGCAAATAAATGACCAGTGAGATGAAGACTTTGGGTTTTACATAATTACTTTAGTATTTCCTAAACCACTGATAGCAAGCAAAGACATTTCCCAGTCAACTTTGCCAGATGGGAAATTAAACTATGATATCAAAGAATTAAACAGATGCTATTTGGAGAATCTCTTTATTTAAAAAATGACATATTTGGATACTTTCATTTTTCTTGACTTTTAGTACATTTAACTCTTCATAGTTACTTTTCCTCAAATACAGTTTTGAATGCAGAACTTTCACTTGTAATGTTAACATTGTAGTATTGCTGCTTTTAAAATAAATGACTATTAATGTTCATAATGAAGGTTTCTATCAATTATCAAAGTGAATGTATGAACTCCTCAATCAACAAAAAGCTCTGTAATGAATTGTTCGGGTATCTGTCTGTGCTCCTCCACCAGTGCATGCTGGGATAGGCTCTCTCTCCAGTTCAAGATATGCAGGTGCTGGTTTGATAGACATTCTCTAAAATGACGTTATCATATGGGTTAACTACTCTTTATACTAATACCAGCTGCTTTCATGCCTGTTGGCTCGTGACCGAGTTGAAGGTCACAAACTCAATTTCTCCACCTTGATTTGTATATTTCTACATCCTGTAGTCCAAAGTCAGGATTAAATCAATGACATTACTTTGCATAATTACCTTGGAGACGGAGGAGAGAAAGTGAATAAAAGTAAGTGAATACTAACTAAAGGTTTGAGATGTGTTGAAACAAAGTGAAGGAACAAGAGCTGGAACTTTCTGAGGTAGGCCTGATGATCTTCTTCCTTTCTTTGATATTTTCTATCTTCTTCTTTAAATTTGATAGCATTACCTCACTAAACAATAATTGTCATTAACATGTCATATGTATTGGCGATTTAGTTGTAAAGTTTGAGTACATTAAATTACACCTTATATGACATTAATTCAGCAATCATTCCTAGATTTAAAACTTGCATTTCCAAAATGTGCCTCATCACTAATCCCATTTGAATGGATTTGATTTTTATTAGGGATTTAAAAGCATTACAAATTTCACTAACAAGGACCACATCAATAACAGTATGAGTTTCAAGAGGTTTATTGCATAGCGGAATGATTGTTAGATTAGGAAGCAGAAGGGGTAAAGGGTAGAGGGATGAAGGGGAGTAGGGTAGAGGGATGATGGGATGTAGGGTAGGGATGCAGAGATGAAGGGATGTGGGGTAGGGGTCGAGGTAGAGGGATGAAGGGGTGTAGGGTAGAGGGATGAAGGGGTGTAGGGTAGGGATGCAGAGATGAAGGGATGTAAGGAAGAAGAAATGAGGGTTTGTAGAAAGGAGGTTAGGCGATCGATGGGGGACCGTTGGTGTCCGGTGGCTGGCAAGAACAGGGGGAACAGAGACGTTAGGATGGGGGCTATCTCTTCGGAAGCTCTGGCGGTGCAGAGGCCCCTGTCGTTCCTGCAAGAGAGAGAGAAAATAGGAAAAACGGGGTTGGGGGGAACAAAGTTTATAAAACTACATATAAAGAGTATCATGATGCCATGAGTTAGGAATTAACACAGTTGTTTAAAAATTACCTAATTTTGGCTTTGTTTATGTACATTGGAAGGAATCTCACGCATTTTTTATTTTCAGGAAAAAACTATTTTCTGTATCATATCCTGTGAAAAAAAACAACCGCACAAAGTTAACATTTTTTTATTTCCAGGATGAAGAAGACACTGCTGCTTGTGCTCACTCTCTCAGGTCAGAGAAATGATTGTGGAAGTTGTGTGTGAAGGAGTCAGTCACACATATTTACAGTGGATTAATGAAGTAACATGAACACGTTACAGTATATTGCATGCCAATGAAACATCTGCTCAAACGGTTGTATCAACATTTTTACAGAATTGAATCACATTCTTTTTCTGACGGTCTCTATATAAAAGTGATAGTTTTATACATTAACAATGGCGTTTATTTGTTGCATTGTTAAAGAATAAATGAGTGTAAATTAAAAACAGTCCTTTATCCATCAGTGCTGTCTGCTCGGTCTACAAGCGTCATCAGAGAGTACCACTATGTAGAGATGTTGAAGACCTGGACCGACGCTCAGAGTTACTGCAGAGAGAAGTTCACTGACCTTGCCACCGTAGAAAATCAAAGCGACAACGACAGGCTGCTCAGTGTATTGAAGGGCCTTGGAAACTATGCGTGGATAGGGCTTTATGATAACATGGATGGATGGAAGTGGGCACTGGGAAATGCAGACTTCAATAATGAGTTCAGTAACTGGAGACCACATGAGCCTGACAATAAGAACTACAACAAGACCTGCACTGTTATGAAACCAGATGGGTTTTGGTCAGACAGATTGTGTCGGCATACACATCGGGCAGTCTGCTATTATGGTAAGATAGTTTAATGAGTTCAGTTGCAAGTTGCTTTCTAACAGTTGTAACACAAAGAAGAGACATAATTCTTCAGGGACTCAAGCAAAGGGAAAAGTTAGATTAAAAGCTTGAATTCAGTTCGACATATTGAATTTAAACTCTGACCAGTTTACAGCTCATGTGATCTTAGTCAGTAAAATACTAAGATTAATAACATCAAATTGCTGACAACATTGCAACTCTAAAAACAGATGCTACAATAACTATCAATCTCTAACAACTGACAATATCTATAATGTAGCATTTGCATATTTATATGACTTTGGAAAACATTACTGTAAATGTCTTTCTTTACCTTCATGGCAAAATGCCAACCCACTGTCCAACCTATTGTCCTTAATTTCTTCTATTTTCTTTCAGAAAAAGGTCCTTCCAAGTACATTTTAGTGAAATCCCAGATGACTTGGTACGAGGCTAGGACATACTGTAGGTCCAACTACACAGACCTCGCCAGTGTGAGGAACCTGTCTGAGAGTAATGACATCTCCACACTGGTGACACAGCAAAGCTGGATCGGTCTCTACAGAAATACCTGGGCTTACTGGTCCGACCAGACCCCCACCACCTTCACTAACTGGAACGAGAACCAACCTATCAAACATGGGGAGCTGGTGAAATCCTGTGCCGTGGTCAACACAACCACAGGAACGTGGTGGGATGTTGGCTGTAACGTGACTAACTATTTCATCTGTCAAACTGTTTATCCACGTAAGCAACAAACGTTCAAGTTAAGGTTCCAGTCTGAGGCCGACCTGACTGATCCCGCCCTTCAGCAGCAGATTTTAGAGCAGGTACAGTAATCTTGAAGCTGCTTAACCTAACGCTCCCCCTGGTAACAATCTTTTTTACAGTGTCAACTTCCCCAGGAACTCTGACGTTTGCTAAACTCTCAAGAAGGAGCATCCTGGACCGGCTCCATAACAGAGGTGGTGCTAGTCAGGAATGGAGCTTTTTCTAAAGTAAACTCAGTAAACTGATGGTATTCTCCTTGGTTTGGAAGTAAGCTTGGTTACTCCTGTTAGCCGGCCATGCTAACATGTTCCACTTCCAGCAGAGCAAATAAACACACTGATTGATTCCTTACAACGTTGCTCCTTTGTTTCTGGTTTTGGAAAATGTTTTTAAAAAAAAAACACTCACACACACACTCACACACACACACACACACACACAGTGTCTTACCTGTTTTTCAACAGAATAACATTTTCCACAAAAGAAAAAAAACATCAGTTAAACATAGTTTTTACTTCATTTTTCTACAGCTGCATGCTAAACTGGAGAAAAGTGGGTTATCAGACTTTAAACTCCGCTGGACCCTGAAGGATGGGCAGGCTTTTCACAAAGAGCAAAAGAAGAAGAAAGATGAAGGTACTTTTTGTATTTTTCTAAATAGGGGAGATATTCTCATGGGTTCGTTGCTTTGGTTAAATATCTAAAGCATTAGTTGGATATTTTGTAAAATACAATTTTTCACTTTCTTGCTGACAGTTAGATGAGAAGATCAATAGCACTCATGTTTGGTTAGTATAAGCAGCAGGTAAGCGTAGCTTAGCACGGAGACTGGAAACAGGGGGTAACAGCTAGCATATGCATGGACAATTACACAAACAAGATATTAATGAGATGCTGCAATGCAGATTTTGTTACTTTAGGATAGAGCAATATTGATCTTTTTATCTAACTCTCAACAAGAAAAGTCAATAATTGTTTTTCCCAAAATGTCAAACAATTACTTTAAACCACATGTATGACTTACTTTGTCTGTCTTTTTCCAGGGTCATGCGGCTGAGTGGTCATTGTGCGTAACTGCAACGCAATGTTTCAGTTCATATTTCAGTTTGAGTTTCACTTCATATTTTCTACACCATTGGTGGTAAAATAGGTTTTGTGTGTTAATGTGTTTGATTGCACACTGTGTATCTACAGGACATCATGTATAATTTGACTGTGTTGTTGCATCACTTGCAGAACATTGCAAATAACTGTTTTATTACTAGGTTTTCTGTTAAAACCTGAACTTTGTTTTTGAGTTCAGAGCAGTGAGTTTTGAAGTGAGTTTGAAATATAAAGACATGTTTTTGTTTATGTCATCTATTATGAGAGCTTGCTGAGTCCTGTGAAATATATAAACTTAATGTTTAGCAGTTTTTTTCTGGCTTTGAAATATGTGATTATGTTAATGAGCACCATCACAGTTAAACATCTAATAAAAACGTAATTAATTGTGTTTTGTGTTTTACCTTTTGTCACAAAGGCCTATATAAATATGGAACATTTAAAAAAGTCTTTCAACTTGTATTAAAAGACACACACACATATCCCAATTAAAATATGGTGTGAAATATTGGACGCTGTTATAGAACCTATATCACTTTATGGTTGGTTTCGAGGTCTGGGCACCACTCGTCACCTAAGATTTTACAAAATGGAACAAACAGCAAATTGAGACTCTGCAGGCAGAAGTTTGCCAATCCACTCTCTGCATCCAAATAATGCATGCAGAGCAGAATTAGGATGATACCCTCTAGAGGATGAATGTCCTCTCTGACATTGTAAAGAGGTTTCTGCATGCACAACAAATCCGGCTGTTTGAAATTAGTGGATGCCTCACGAAAGTAGACAGGGAGCAGGTGGGCACTCCATAGAGATCACCTGACAATCAAACAGTGTAAAATACTGTGATGTGTCTCAGAGTAGCTGTATGTGAATACCAATGCTTCTGCTGTGTATTACAAACAAACTGAAGACTTAAAACATATCACTTCCAAGAAAGAACAACCATACACCAAGTTTTCCGGAGGTTGCTTGAGCTTTATTGTTCACATTAACTTAAACTTACTAAAATTAAAGTAACAAAAGCATATGAAATGCTCCAGAATATTACAATACATGAACTGAACTGGCTCAGTGTTCAGACCATAAGAGGGAGAAAGACACGAAAGGTTGGAGGTAATAAAAATACAATTTACTAAAGAATGTTGTTTACAAAAACGGATACGCTGAATAATGAGGTGACCAATAATGACCAGTTAGTATGTCAGCTGTAAGTGCCGAGGTGACTGAAAAAATAAGGTGTGAAGGTGTTGCATGCGGAAAAAGAAAAGACAACATAAAACAAAAACCAAAAGACCCATGTGGGAGCTAAGAGACTTGAACTGGCCAGGCTTGCCCTCTTCATGGTAATGACCTGGGAAGAGAAGGAGAGTCTATCTACTGTAACTGTGGAACTGACATGCAAACAGACCTCATCCACCCCTTCCTCAAAAACACCCACCACATCCTGATTATGTGTCACCAGTCTCCATGTGGCCCCGGAGCCAACTGGTGCACACTATGAGGCGTCACACACAGAGACACACAATGAAACACATGCGCACACCAGCACTAATCTCATTGTGTCAAAATTGGATTCCATGGTAATTATCATTTCTTGTGTTAAACTCCCCAAAACTCTTGGAGACAGCTTATGTTTCTCATTACCAGCACTGTGTGTGTGTGTGTGTGTGTGTGTGTGTGTGTGTGTAGGTGTGTGTGTGTGTGTGTGTGTGTGTGTGTGTGTGTGTGTGTGTGTGTGTGTGTGTGTTTTACAATAATGAAGAACTGCATGTGTTTGCAGGTGCCACCTCAGTCATGTAGCATCCAAAATTCCCAGTGCTCGTCTCCACACATACACACAGACTTACTAACGAAGAGAAATAAAAGAGTAGCAGTGCGATCGTAATTCGACCGTGCTGTCGGCTGGCGCAAGACCATCTCTGGCAACACCCTAAATGAGTTCTCGTGTCCCCCGTGGCAAGATGGAGCGCCGCTGATAAAGAAGAGCCGCCGGGCTTTGGCTTTCTAGTTTACACTGCTACTAAATCCCAGTTTGCACCCCCGTCGGCTGTACGTTCAATAGGAGGATGAACTGGAAACAGAGAAGGCAATAACATGGGTGAAGCCTCTGCTAACTCTGTGTATGTGTATGTATGTGTGTGTGTGTGTGTGTGTGTGTGTGTGTGTGTGTGTGTGTGTGTGTGTGTGTGTGTGTGTGTGTGTGTGTGTGTGTGTGTTTGGGTTTGTTTTACCTGTCTTGTTGGGATCTGATTAGACAGTCACATTGTGGAGACAAGCATTTTTTAGGGTGGACAAAATGGGGACATGGCATCTCCCCATAATGTAAATCATTCAATGTTAACGTGAAGACTTGGTTTGAATTAAGGGTAAGATTAGGTCTAGGTTAAGGTCAGGGTCAGGATTAGGCTGGTAGCGGTTATGTTTAGGGTAATGGTAAGTCTCCAGGAAATTTATGTAATAGCTACTGTTGCAATGAACACTACAGAATGAACGGGACCATGATCAATAGATAGTGTCATAAACTAAACTGAAAAATGGATTTAGTAGTTACGTTACTCTTTTTTAGTCACTCTTTAAAGTCAGGGCTGGGGCCCTAGTAAGTGATTATGGACACTATGGTCCTCACAAGTGTAGATGTACAAGTACAGGTGTGTGTGTGTGTGTGTGTGTGTGTGTGTTTGTGTGTGTGTGTGTGTGTGTGTGTGTGTGTGTGCATACTTTTATTGATCATGTTGCAGGGACAAAAATACATTCACACAGTCACATATTTACCTTCCATTTGGGGACAAAGGACTGGTTTGGTTAAGGTTAGCGTAAGTCTTGAGTGAATGCAATGTCCTCCTAAGTGACAAAAACAAGTTTGTGTGTGTGTTGCTATTTACTTAAGCCATGATTGTGTTATTGACGAAGCCTCCTTTTGTTTACTGTTTCTTGAAGCAATGTGTTTTTACAAGTGTTTGAAAGCAGGTGTAAAACCCCAGTGCTTTTTCCACAATGAGACTACTCCCATATTGTGCAGGGTGAAACGTTTGGTTTATGCCATAACTCAGTTCACTCCCTCCTTTCACAAGCTGTAACGGTTGAAAATACTGATCTGTTTTCTCCCTCTTCCAGTTAAAGCAATTCAATTGAAGGCCTTTAATGGGACTAGTAATGGATTTAAGTTGACACCAGCTCAATCACCATTAGATATTAGCTACTCTCCAACCTCCTCCCTCTTTTTCATTTGCGTTTCATAATGTATGTTTAATGTCCGTGTTTAATTGTCATTCAGATTTGCTATTGTCAGTTTCAGTCATTACTGTTGTGGCCAATTATGACTCTAATTGAATAGTGGCTCAGCACACATGCTCATTAGCGAGTTGTTGAGTTAATAACGTGCACATCGGAAAGTGTACTTTGCCAAAAAGTCGGTTGGCAGCCATTAGTGTCAGCCAGAGAAATAGTGGGAGCTGGGCTGCCAAGTCACATCAGCTCAGTAACCAAGGATGAGCACATATAATAGAGTGTAGGTCTTGATTAGGGTTTGATTACATCAAAGTAAGTGGTATCAAAGTATCAAATTAGTGTAATAAAATGATGAAAAAATTCAAATGAACACTGATTATGCCTTATATACCATCTACGTCTTTGTCACACATGCACAAATATAAAGTTCAGCTCTCTTCCTATAGAACATAGTCAGGAGCCGCCAAGTTCAAAAACCAAACATTGGCTGCATTACAATTAAGCCTCATCTCACTGCGTTCCACACAATCATGTATGATTGAGTGCCGTTTGGAGATGTCCTTCCGCTCAGCCTCGACACTTCAAAAGCTACTCTGTCATCATTTTGTAAAAGTCAAGCTGCGACCTCCTTTTGATGGAGCGTATGTGGCGTGCAGTCTGCCTCGGTGTCACCTTTCACTCACTGGTGGTTTGACGAAAAAAAAAAAAAGACCTTCTGAATCTAAGAGCGAGAGCAGGTTTATTTCTAAAAGGAGAGCTTGTTAATTAATTAATGTTTGATTTATATCACGACTTTTAATTTCTTCTTAGTATTTTTACTGTAGTTTGTTATCAAAGATCCACATTTGCATTTCAGTCACAGCGCCTGTGTTTGCCCTTGTTAAAGTGTCAGTTTAATTCCACAGCGTGACTAAAGAGGCTGTGATTTACAGAAGGATTAATTCAATGCTTTTGAGGATTTTTAAAGTCATCCGTAAAGTCATCCAACTGGTCTTTGCTGTTGCGCAGGTAGAAAGTCAATTCACTCAGTTACTCTACTTAATTCCAATTTTGAGGTACCTGAGTATTTGCAGTTTATACTGCTTTATACTTTTCCGGCAGTACATTTTAGGGGGAAATATTGCACTATTTAACGTGCCGCTTGACTCAACTTCTTTTTCGTGACGATATTACGCTATGAAACAAAAGTTAGGTTTAGGCAACAAACCCACTTAGACGGGTTTAAGATAAACGTTAAGAATGCCTCATTTCACAACAACACTTAGGGACGCGCATTTGAACACCGGTCTCATGGTTGAAAGTATTGTGTTTGTTTGACCCGTCCACCTCTCCATCCACTCACCATAAGTGGTCTCTCTCAATATGTAAAACCACTTCACTGGCTATGACAATCACAGTCACGTGGATGCGTTTTATTTGTGTCCACCATGAAAAAGGATCCTCATTGACTCTCCATCGGCATTGTTTTCTTACCGAGCGACATGAAAAACATGGACAATTTGTGTCCCTGTACACAAAACCAATAGATTTATTTTCACGATCTGCCATGATTGTAAAGGATCTGAGTACTTCTTTCCCCGCTGGAATAAAAGTACATAAAGTCATTATTTGTGGACTAGACATTTTTCTTTGCCCATTACAGATAAAAGTTCACAGATATAAGTTAAGTGTAATTTTGGAACAAGTTAATTTATTTTTTTTCCATTTTCTGATAGTGTTACTCCTTATCCATCAGGGACGGACAAATCAACACAAAGGCTTGTCGTCCTGCAGGCCATCAGTGTTTTCCCTACCTCGCCCTCTGTTGGCAAAAAGATTGAACTACAGTTATGAAACAATAAGTATTTCTTTTCCCTCTGCTTTGAGAATAAAATCCTGCTTTAGACAAAACTAACTGAGAGTTTAGAGGTACAGAGAAACAGAAAAAGAGAGAGAATGTGGCAGAGGAAGGAGACTTGGGACAGCAGTGGTTTAATAGTGACACACACACACACACACACACACACACACACACACACACGCACACACACATGCTCAGCCCTCCCACTACCCACAAAGCCATTGTTGTGAATAAGTAATGGCTCCAGCTGGAGTCCCAGAGCTGCACCTTTTTGATGCCTTGCTGCCAAATATAGAGGCTGTGTGCAGAAGAGCAGAAAGAAGCAGATTACATAACCACCTCAACCCCTGGACATCCTCCATCAGTGTACACAGTCTGTGCAGCACAGCGTGAACTGGGGTTACACTGTTGGTCGTCTGTTTTGATCTTCTATGAAATGTTTAAAAAAAAAAAAGAGAGAGATTTGGCTGTGCAGGGTTGGCTTTGCTGCCTCTGGGTGGTGGAGATGCCTCCAGGTGGTCCGGCTGAGCTTATACATGCATTCCCTCACTTCTACTCACAGCCAGGCACTAACGTTTTCCTCCTCTCTCATCAATCACAATCACACACATATTTACAGATATATGAAAATACATGTGTTTTTCCTTGGCTGTAAATTGCAAAGTCAATACATTTGAGACTTACTGAGGAAGATAAATACAAAATCTAGACACAGCAACTTTTAAAAACTGTAATTTAAAGTTTAATTTAAAGTTACCACAAGGAACTTTCATTGTGTGTTGATTTCGATGTGGACGATAGTTGTAGTGTTCCTGAGCACCAAAACAAAAAGTACATTTTATTACACTGTATTTCTGATTTTATGAGTGTGTTCTTGGTTCTATTTCACCACAGGTAATATGTTTACTACACAACCATACCAACAATATAAGGGGGCAATATATCTCTGATTCTATTCATCCCTAATGGCAACCAGGAGAAGTCAAATCAATATTCTGCACCCCATTTTCCAGTCGTTGGGTCTTGTCACACCAGCAGTCAGCTACGGGGCATCTCTGGGCTTCAGCTGATTGTCTTGTGATCATTCACCTGATAGAGCATAACACACTGATTCAACTGTCAATGTTTTGAATCCACAGTTGGCTTTCAAGTGAAACTCTTCACCAGAAGAAGAGAGGTGACTTTTTACCAGTGTTGTTTTAAAAAGTGAGTTTTGTTTGTAATCGCTGAGTTACTGGCAATAACACACAACCCCCTGGCGATATAATGGTAATGGTTTGTACTCCTGAGCACAAAAAGAAAAATTCCACTAAAAGCACCTTATTAATATGATGTATTAGTCATCCATATCAATACAGTTTTCCCACTGGCTGCACTGTTACTGCAGTGCTAATGAAGGGAACGCTCAGTGAACAGCAGGGTCATTAAACTATGTGTGTAGAAGAAAGAATGGAGTAGAGATGTTGATGATGATGATAATGTTGTATGGATGTTTCTTGATATGAAGGCTCAATGGTAAAAGATATAACAGTAAAGTGAGGTATATTTGCTCCACTCCAGCAGAGATGGTAAATGTGTCCCCATTCCCCCCTAATGAGA
Source organism: Pholis gunnellus (assembly GCF_910591455.1). Lineage (NCBI taxonomy): Eukaryota > Metazoa > Chordata > Actinopteri > Perciformes > Pholidae > Pholis > Pholis gunnellus. The sequence goes on along the minus strand of NC_136543.1, from coordinate 19,106,249 downwards.
GCACACTGGCAGTGATTTTAAAGCATGTGTGTGTGTGTGTGTGTGTGTGTGTGTGTGTGTGTGTGTGTGTTTCTCAGGGGAATCAGTGGCGCCTTATAGATTGGAAAACCGGCCTGTCTGTGGAACACATTAGAAAATCAGGTTCTCATTGTCTGTTTCATTGTCAGCTAGTGCTGGAGTCCAAGTCTTAGGAGATAAAGATAGAGAGACAAAGGAAGAGAGAGAGAGAGAGAGAGAGAGAGAGAGAGAGAGAGAGAGAGTGTGTCAGGATGATGGCAGAATCCCATTCATCACAAACTCAGGGATGAATCTGTTATTTTGCAGCGCAGCGACAAAATCAGAACAGAAATGGCAATGACCGATACTGGATTCATGTGTGACAGAGATACACACTGAAGTGTGTGCTGTCAGCATCAGTACCGCAGTTATTCATCAAAGCCTCTCCTCCCTTTCGTCTCTCCCCTCATCTTATGAACACCTCTTCCTCACCACCAGCCCTGTCTCCAAAAAAATGATGTTCCCATACAACGAAACTGCATTGTCACGTTTCCAGGGAAATATGTTTTTGATGTCCCTCAGAAAGGTTTCACATGAGGAGGAGGTCGTGGTGGTGGGAAAGAAATGTACAGGACTTTCACCCAGAAGACTGCTGTTAGTGTCCAAGTACTTTTGTTGCATTTTCTTGTTTTTTTGTTTGGTTTGATTTAAATTTACAATATATATATAACGTGTTCTGCAAGAATATATTTCCCTCGACACGTAGTGCTATTTAGTTGTATGAGAACGTCATTTTGAAGTAGACCGGGTTTGGCTTGGTTAGGTTCAGGAAAAGAAGTGAGTAGTCATTTTTCCCATAGACTTCTATACAATGAGACTTCTTTTTGCAACTAGAGGAGCCGCCCCCTCCTGGCTGTTAGAAAGAATGCATGTTTAAGGCACTTCCACATTGCCTTCACTTTTCAAACCCGGAGGTTTCTGCTCCAAATCCAAAGCTTGAGGCCTGCGGTGCCAAGTTAACTTTAACACAGGCGTAACTGAGGATTGGAGGGTTGAAGAACTGATGAGATGGAAAGATGAGTGTATGCTAAAGAGCGATTTCAGCACCGAGGGCGAGCCCCAAGGGGTTCCCCCGGAATGAGACTGTTTAATTTCCCCATAATTTGATTCACGAGAATATGTCCCAGTAGAGCAAGAATCAGGAAGGATGATTTAATAATAGGCATTGCCATCACCGCCATTATCTACCCTCATACATAGCAAACAGCTCTAAAATGTAATTCTAAATGATCCGCCACGACAATATGATGCCGGGGTTTAGGGACTAATCTGATCAAATGAGTCCATCGGGTCTAATCTTTCCGGAGATAGAGTCTCTGTAATAGTTTAATCTGCCAATGCGCGGGGATGAAAGTGACTCTAGCTCTCCGATACATGACACACATGCTCATACTGTCACACACATGGCTGAAATGTCACCTGTGCACCTGAGCCAGCATCGTCTCCCTCCACCGGGCACCTGCACATGTCCTTGTAGAAGGAGAGGGATGCTAAGAAAAGACGTTGACGTCAGAGCAGCATCCATTTACCTCCCTCTGTCTCTCCTGCTCACACACACTTTCTATATCTCTCTCCCCGTCTCACCCTCTTTACTCTCCTATGTCCCTCCTAGGACGGTCCCTCTACCTGATGCCAACACTTTAATCGGGACCACTTAAGGAGATAAGCTGCTGCCACTTTCCACTGCAGGGACACGAGTACAGAACTGCTGTATGAGAATATTCACCTTGAAAGAAGACAGTATCCTTTCCATATGCCCTATAATTCCCTATTAAGTGATAGGAAGACACCAACATTCAGTGAGTTGATCCATAATAAAAGTGATGGAGATCATATGCTCAGTTGTAGAAGATGCCATACGTTACCTTGAGGGTTAGAAAGACAATGTGCCGTAGCTGGTAATGGATGGATGAGTCAAAGAAACATCACACTCAGACACAGGAGACAGCTGTTTATCTCCCATCACCGACAGACAGTCAACCTTAACCAACTGGTTATTATTGCAACCACAGTGACAAAGGTCCCCAAATTATGATTTCCCCGTAACCTCAATGAAGTTGTTTTTGTCAAACCTTGACCATGACGGTGTCAGATGAGAGAAAATGTGTCGTTCATGGGACCAACAACGAAATATATCCTCAAGCAACAGTTCATGATGTCTTGCGAGAAGTAACTCATCTTTTTTTTTTACTTTTCTGATGAAAGTCCAACAAAAAGTGTCATTTTCCGCTTGTTACATGCATACAGTCTTTTCAAAATGAACTTGTGTCTTAAAAGGAAACAACTCAGTTAGGTTTAGGAAAAGATCGTAGTTTGGATTCAAATAACTACTATTGTACTACTATAATACTTACTATTTGTAAGTGATATTTGTGACATGTTTTCCGTACTATTACTATTCCTATTCCTATTTCCAAACACATTTCCATCAATTTCAGCAAACTCCCACAAACTAGTTGACACACAGTCGCCCTGCAGCGTCTTCATATTCAAAAGATGAAAATGTATTTTTTACACAACGCACACCTAAAGGAATGCACAGTGGAGAGACGAGAAAGGTAAATCGCTTTAGTCCCTTGAGATCGGCCTTAAAATTGAATTGGGCCGCCAAGGACAGAAGGGCCAAATATCCATGAATGAGAGGAGATTTAATGATGTCAGCAGCTCTTCGGTGGTGCACTCTTTCGGGATGGCAGCATCTGTGAGCGTGTACACGTGTTATTATGTGTGACATTGCAGAGGTGGCACAACGGCTTCAGTTTGGCATCAAGGGGACTTGCGTAAGGTAATGGGCTGAAACTCGTTTTCTCATCTCTGTATCACGCTCTCAACACTTTTCTTTCACTTTTCCTCCTCTTCACCTCTCCCAACACTTGGACTTAAATTCTCTGGATAGCTGAGACTCCTGTCCTTCTGTCTCCACCACTCGATTATTCAGACTCTTCGGTGCACTTTCTACTATAATTTGAATATTTTTCTGCCCAACACACACTCAAACATACAGTGTAATTAAAGTGTTCCAGGGGCAGTTTGGGGGTTAGCAGTGAGAGGACTGGAGGAGAGGAAAAACTGAGGGACAACACCACTTCAAAGATGCTGCAGACTCCCTCATTCCCCTGCAGCTTCAGAAGGATTAAGGCCTGTTTGTATCAGCTCCCCTTCAGTTCCTCACAAAGCACAGAGAGCTCTTTAGGCCAGATGTTTACTGTGACACTCCAAACTCTCCAAACCCCCCAGAAAACAACCCATCACGAACATTAAATGGTCACAATAAACTCACGCTGAGTAATTGAAGCAATATAATACACTGATTTATCCAATTTGAGGTTAACGTGTCAATTAATTTTCTTTAAGTTGAGATGAGTCAGCTCAGTTAACCTCAACCAAATGTTGCACCGCTTGTTAGGAAGCTAAGTAACCAGTTGGGTGATTTACCAAAGTTAATGTGAACAAGTGGCAATTAGCTAAAAGCTACATTACTGAAATACAAAATCTGTATATATTTTTTTCTTTTCCCAGGAAAATATGAAAGACATCTCTTGCAAACTAATATGATATTTGTTAATGCTTTCCAGAGCTTTTAATCAAAATCTCCTGGTCTTCCTCTGTGTATTGAGTTTGGTTATTTGTGAGTGTTAAGTCAGTATTAAGTGTAAAAAAGTGTCATAATTTCCCTTTATGGGCATCACCAATTATTTGTATGTAAAAACATTATTTAAATAGACAAGGTTGTTGCTTTAACTTATCATTATGAAGTAAATATTAATTGCACACTATAATGGCTTTAGAATAATGGCACCTTCGGCGTTTAGATTCCCATTAAGCCTCGCTTTCACAATGCGATTCTGTCTGCAACTGTGTACGATCACCCGAGAAAATGGAGGCTTAATTTACAGCACAAAGGACGTGCGTCAACCATTGCACAACAAAAACAGGAGGATAGCACATTTATTTCCCCCGGTAGCCATCGGTATCCATCCCCAGTTACTTGAGAGTGTCAATGTAAGTTCTTTCCATTTACAATCCCCAGCAGCGGTTGAAGAGTCAGCGATTGCTGCTTAAGATTTTTTTCTCTGTCTGAAACCACTTTTTTCAAACCCAATCATCTAAAATTCCAGAGATAACATTTGTGATATATACTTAAATATTTAGTTTCAAAAGTGATAAGCAATTCACCAAATATCAATAATCCATAAAGATCTAAGCACCATTGTTTTGTTTTTTAAAGCCAGTTGCCCTCAACTTGTGTTGCCAATATGACAACCAGATGTGTACAGAGGTGGGCTGTGTGTAGAACAGAAAACAGCCCGAGACTTTCGACTCAAAAGCCCCCTGGAGATACATCACCACCAAAATATAGCCACAACTAAATATATCCTCAACGAAGATTAGACTAGATTCAATTTGTAATTATGTTCCTTAAAACTCCCGACTGATAACCGTCTGGGAATAACGTATTTTCTGTGTGAATGGTTTGAGTTTGTGATGAATGTGAGCATGCGTTTGTGTCGAGGTCAAACAACAATCTTCCTCACCTCTTAAGTAGTTTATAAGGGATTCCTCTCGCATCAAATCTGCATATCGTTATCATTGCACCAAACACATTAACCTCGGAATGGAGTTCTGCAAAAATATATAAATCTGTGGCCATCTCGGCCCACGGAAATAACAGACGAGAAAAGGCGACCTCGTTTTTGCAAAAGCTGGAGCTGCTGGCACCAGAGGTCACTGGAAGAGATTTTGCTCCTCTGAATCTTCGTTGAGTGATAAAACTGTCAGCGGCAGAGCAAAGAGATATGACTGTTGTCGTGCAAAAACGGTCTCACAACCTTCAGGTGAACAGGTGAGGAGCGAAGAAGAGGAGTGGGAGGAGATCGGCTCCTTTGCCTCTTCTCATTGAAATGAACGAGACATTAAGAGGCTTCTGTTAGGAATGTTAATGTTCATCGATCTGTGTGAGCAACTCTTGTCCCCGGGTCCCTGTATGTGTGGGCGATGAACGTCAGTCCTCCACACCGTCTGCCTATTTTACTTTAATAAGGTGCATGTACTGTAGGACCCCTGCTTCCTCTGCATTGACTGGACAGTGTATATTGCTTCTATGTCCTTTTAATTGACCATATAGGACCCTATTTGGACCTGTTTAATTTTAATGAGGAGTTATGGCACCCAGAAGTCCTTCTATTCTAAATATGACCCTTGTATTATAGAACACACTCAGTGTTGATTTCCTGTTTTCATCGTGTATATCTTTGTTTTTTGTCGATAAAGCAGATAGTTCATGTTTTATGTAACAGATAGGGCCAATGATTCATACATATATACATCAGGAATCCTATTTACTGGTTACATTCCAGACTCAAGGGAATTCGGGTTAATATGTTGGCCAAGGCCGGACAGAATGTGCTGAATAAAATTTAGAAAATTGTTTTAATACATAGACTATATGCTGCTGCAGGGCTTTCCTTTTGGTGTTGCACCAATCGTTCCACTTTGCAAATAAGATGTTTAAAGGTGGAGTGTGTAAGATCTGGCGGTATCTAGCGCTGCAGGTTGCAGATTGCAGCCAACTGAAACTGTACATGTGTGCCAAGCGTGTTGGAGAACTTCAGTGGCCGAAGCAAACAATGTAACAGGATCTCTCTGAGCCAGTGTTTGGTTTGTCCATTATGGGCAGACTACCAGAAGAGGACTTTAAAAATTATCTTTTAAATTGACAAACGTCATGCCGCAATTCATACAGTCTCTTATACAGTCCATACATATATTTTTACTAAAGAAGGGGGACACTGGAAGGGGACAGGACTTCACCTCTCTATTGGTTTTACTGGGAATTAACCCCGACAGGAAAGCTTACATGGAAGCCAAGAAGAGGAGTGAGGTGTGTGTCTATTATTTTGTGTGTTCAGATGCTCTGTGTGGAAAGTCATGGAAACATATGACAATCAGATTTAATGAACTATTTATTCAGAGAGAAAACAACAATAGGGTTAACTGCAGGTGTGTGTGTGTGTCAGAGAAAGAGAGAGAGAGAGAGAGAGAGAGAGAGAGAGAGAGAGAGAGAGAGAGAGAGAGAGAGAGAGAGAGAGAGAGAGAGAGAGAGAGAGAGAGTCACCGGCTGTGGAGGCACATTGCTCTCTGCAGCACGCCTTTAACGCTCCGCTCCCCTCTCCGCGTAGTAAAAGCGTCCGCGCGTCGCCGCCCCGTCACCAGCAGCTGGACTGAGTCCGCCGGTGGTCCGAGGGCCGTCGCCGAGGCTCCGAAACGAAAGAACGCGGTACCGAAACGCCCCCACCCCTCTCGTACCCCCATCCCCCTCGTACCCCCACTCCTCCGCTGGCCGCTGTTGTGCGCGCTTCTGCTGCAGCGTCCAAGTTCAGGTGAGCCTCTATCGTCGCGGGCACAACAAGTCCTCTCTTCGGCACCGGGGGATGCTGGCTCCTTCCCGTTAAAATGGAATGGTTATAAATGGGCCGAGCGGGATGTGAAGCCTCGCCAGAAGAAGCAGGAGGATGGCTGAACCGGGATCGTCTGCGGCGGCGGTGGTGCCGCTGCTCCTGCTGGGCTTCCTCTCGGTGTCCTCCGTTAACGCCGGTGAGTTTTACCACAGGTAGACGGGGGATGACGTGCCGGCCCATCAAACAGCTGCGCGGCCGCTGTGTTTGTTTATGGCGTTTGGCACCAGAGCCGTCTGATGGGACGCATGTAGATATATATACATAGTAGATTCTAGTGCAGCGGGTTCCTGACACGACACATTGTTACCGATGAGTTGAGCAAAAAGCGTTGTAAAATGGCAAGTTAGTCTCATGTATCAAGACTAATGTGCCGCGTTATGTAAGTTTCCCTTCCTTTGTTTGGAAGATACTTCTAGAAATAAGTCATTTTGAAATGTTACCCCTTATTTATATTACTCTGTGGTTGGTTTAGGACATTTTTTTAAAGAGATAAAGCTAATATTCCCTTAATTTATATATTTTTAAAAAGATGTTAAAACTCTTAACACTAAAAAATACATATAGAAGTGTTAGAGGTCAAACAATTACTTGATTGATAGATAGTCAGTCAATTAACCTGCAACAAATGCTAAACATTAGCTTGCTCTAATTATATATATATATATATATATATATATATATATATATATATATATATATATATATATATATAATTATACAGCATTTGCTGCATTGTCTTTGTCATATATGATAGTAAACTGAATATATTTGGCTCTTGGACTACCGGTTGGACAAAACAAGACATTTGATGATGTCGCCTTCTTGATCAATCAAGACAATAATCGATAGATTACTGTAAACCTTCAGCTTCAACATCCACCAATGTCCTGAAGGGTTATGAAACAGTATTGGATTAAACTAGGATGAGGTATTCCTACTGAAGGCCCAACATACAGCATACAATAATCATGTTATGCACGGTGGATATAGAACATCTATCTTTCATGGTGTTGCATATTTTTAACCTGCAGCCGCTTCAATTCAATGAGAACATTCATCTCGGGCGTAAGATCTCGGTTACATTGCGTCCCGATGATAAGCCGAGAGATGACAGATAGTCCTTTGAGAAGCCAAAATCTTGGCGATAAGATCATGTGGGATTTATCTCGTCCTCGGGAGATTTGATATTTATCTTCCCGAGGCTTGAGTTAATATAGTTTTAAGAGGGAGTTTTGAGATTCCGCTCTTTGGCAGCAAATGGCCTAAGAATGGATGGGAATGCCTCTCTGCTATTGTTTCTGTGTGTATGTGTGAGTGCTAGAAAATAAACAGTCAAACAGGGAGTAATAGCATTGTATCACACACATACTTAAAACTCTGCATCAACAAACACACACAGAACCTTTGGGAGCCAATGGGAGATTTGGGCCAACACCAAAAACACGATTTAACACTCTGGGCAAGGAAACAGGGAGCGCGTTATTCTACCTGTAATGCTAGTATTTGACTCTGCGAACATGTTGGAGGCCTGATGTTCAATATTTGCACAGGTGGGACAGCGTGACGATCTAATTGGCAAAGATGAGACAGACAGCAGTTCCTGCTGGTGATCTGGAGGGTAAACGGAGAGAACGAGCAGTGTAGCGCCATCGGATCACGCAGGAAGGAAGCTGTTGGTGATAATTATCTTTGGGTTTTCTGAGCGGCCACTTTCACAAAGTAGTCTTGTGATTCATTAAAAAAAGGGGCGCACACCTGGAGGGGAAGGTTAAAACTGGAAAATGGGTTTGATCTTTAAGCATTTACAAAGAAAGACGGTTTGTGTTTTAAGGTTTTGGGTTGTTTATTCCCGTTAAAACAAAATCTCATACGTCCACCTGGACTCAAGGATGGACTGATTAGACGTGGTGGTCAAAGCTCACCTCACAAAAGACCTTTTTGGCCTTAACGCAATAAATCATATGCTAATTAAGAATTTAATTAATTATTATATCACACAAATGTCTAACAGGATACAATTATGAAGTGATGATATTTTGGACAGGATATCATGGATGTAAACCTGGACTTGACTGGTTGGCGAGGCGGTAAATCTAGTTTCCCATAATTCCTCTGATGGAATTAAATGTGTATATGTGCTTGTCCATTCGTAGCATAGAATAGCACCTTTCAATGCTAATACTGTGTGTGTGTGTGTGTGTGTGTGTGTGTGTGTGTGTGTGTGTGTGTGTGTGTGTGTGTGTGTGTGTGTGTGTGTGTGTGTGTGTGTGTGTGTGTGTGTGTGTGTGTAATAATGTCAAGGTATTACTCGTCTTTTGCTTTTACAAGTCAGGCTCATGGGAAATACAACCCCGCCTCATAGAAGACCTTGAGTTGCTCTCAGCTCTCACACAAACACTTTCTCTCACGCACATTACAAATGTGTGTTTTTTTCCTCCACTCTGTGTCATTTTTACAGTTAAGAAAGGAAAAAAAAAAGTTCAGCAAGGCTGTAATTTAATCGGTCATAGCTAATTTTTTATTAGCCCAAACATTAAAATCAATTGGCGGCATGACCGAGGAAACACATCCCCATGAGTCACACATTAATGAGATGCGTGGGAGAAAGAAGAGCGAGAAGAGAGGAGAAGGTAAAGGCAGCGCAATGTGTGTGAGAGAAACACGAAGATGGCTGAGAGAGCGAGAGCCTGTTCGAGGGAAACGCCGAGAGACCTGTGTGTGGTTAATTAGGCCTGGTGTAAATAAAAGCAGAGAGATTAATCTGCAGGAGGAGAAGAGAAGGTTTTAGGGAAGGCGGGGCGACACAGCAAGAGGAGAGAGAGTTGAAAGAGAGAGAAAGTGATGGAGCGGGAAAGATATGTGTTCAGCTCTACAGTGTCATCTTTTTTTTATGTATTACAAGGTGTAACAACAGACTATCCATGACCTGTCTCTCTCAATGAATTTGTTTCCTGTGGCCATGCTACATGTGTTGTGTGTGTGTGTGTGTGTGTGTGTGTGTGTGTGTGTGTGTGTGTGTGTGTGTGTGTGTGTGTGTGTGTGTGTGTGTCAGACCCCCTGCTGTCAGCTCCGCTCAATGTGACCATCAGAGAGATTGAGGTAAACTCTGCCATGGTCACGTGGGAAATCTTGGAGGGGGACCCCGTCATTGGATTCGCCATCACCCAACAGGTATTTCTATGCCTGTCGTGTCTTTAAATTGATTGTGTGTGTGTGTGTTGAGAGAAACACTTTGAACAAAGGGTTACACGATACACGAAGCAGAGAAACGGCGTGAGGTGAAAGGGATCAGGTGCAGGCCGGAACATCTAAAAAACAACAGGAGGTTAGCTGTAGTTTCGCATGCTGCTCATCAACACGGTCAATAGTTGCAGCAGCAGCAGTGATACAGATCTCGTTTAAAACCTTTAGTGGGTCATGGTTGCAATTAGCTTATCCATCTCCTTCTCTGAGTCACAATGTTGTCAAATCTGGACACACAGACATGATGGAGAGCACATGTACCTATCAAGAATAAAAGTCCATAATTCTGCCTAAAAGATGCTCCTTATAACTCCAGAACTTGCCTGAGAACTATCACATTTGTAGGTTTGCTTCAGTATTAAAGTCACCCAGTGATAGCAGTCTGTACATACATGAGTACATTGCAAAAAGGATCTGTTAATAGATAACTCGGCATAATTGGAATGCTGCCAATTTGCCAAAAAGTAAAGGAGTATTGGCGAAAGCAAACCGTTCAAGGCTCAAGTTGTAGCCCACAAAGTAACTCACTGAATCCATGGCAACATCATGTCTCCTGCTTACATCCCACAAAGTACTCTGGGAACTGGATTTCCAAAATGTATCCCCCAAATAAGAGTAAGGCAAGGAATAATAATAGGAGTGACATAAATCAATTAATAATTACCTTTTTTACTGTTACTGACTGTCTTGATTTTTTTAAGCTTTGAGATACTTTTCAAAATGTAGACTTTCTATATGTGCAGTTTAGAAAGGTCAATCAATTGGTTATTTGCCGGGTAAATAAAAAAGCCCCGAAAGAGATTTACTCTTGATCTAGCAGGAACCAATTGACCCGAGCAAGCAGTCCTAGCTGGACAGAAACGTACATTTCAATCAGAGCGCACACGGACAGAGCAGCACTCTGTTTCGTCCCAGTAGATTACATTGCAGGACAAAACCCTGGAGACTTAATTTCAGCTTTTAACTGTCAACTGTTCAAGAGAAACTGGTTTGCATTTGCACCATATCTGCCCCGAACCAGAGGTTCAGCTTGTTGAATATTCTCAGGTGGGATCATCAGCAGGAAATTCAGAGCACCAGAAATCTGCATTTGATAGAGCATGGATCCAAGGGATCTCTGCTAAGAAGTAAAAAACTCTTTTATATCCCCTTGAAGGAGCCGGCTGAAGCCGAACTTGTGACTTTAGTTTGAGTGATTCTGATTGCAGATATTGCTACTTTGAGCCCGTATTATCCGTTCATGTCAAAGAAATTACAAGTCGTCAGTGGTTCCCTCTTGGATTCTTCCTGGCGCGTTGGAAGAACTTCAGAAAGATGTAGAATCAAACCCCACTGTAATCTGTGCTTACAAAATATCAGACAGTGGCTTGATGCACCAGTCTAACCCTGACCTGTGACTTCTACTCTGAGGTGGTGCCAAAGAACAAGAGCCTTTTCCCCTGCAGGGATCAATAAAGTATCACATTACATGGAGTGTCCTGGCCCTGATTTCTCTACCTCTGCAATTCTGTTCCTCGCTTCCTCTGCAGAAGAAGGATGTCCGCATGCTGCGCTTCATCCAGGAAGTGAACACCACCACGCGCTCCTGTGCTCTGTGGGATCTGGACGAGGACACGGAGTACATCGTTCACGTTCAGAGCATCAGCATGGGAGGCAGCAGCCCCCCCAGCGAGCCGGTCCTCTTCAGAACACCCAAGGAGTCGGAGAAGATGGCGTCCAAGAGCCCAGGTGAGGGACAACAACTCCTTATTGTTCTATTTTTACTTGGTTATCGGTGAATCTGTCTTTATATTTCATCTGTACAAATCTGGGTGTAAAATCAATTCAAAGCACAAACGCTCTTTGGTTTCTCTTTTACTTACTGAGAGAAACACTGGTGCTTAATAAGCAGCTCATTTGTCCTGAATTCCATCTTCACTTACTGTTACTGGAAGCTCTGAGCTGTCAATGCTGTACGAGGAACTCGGTTCCTTGGGGACATAAAATCTGTGCAAAAACCCTTAAAGTGATGAACTGGTTTGCAAAAAAATCATGCATTGTTTTGTGTTACAAATCGGCAAACGCTAAACACAACGATGAGCCTGACATCAACAGAAAAAGCACACAGACGCAGAAGCGATGATGCATTACATAACACAGGAGCACTCACGTGCAGATTCACACACATATCTACACACATGTACCTGAACATACATATATATATATACACGCACATATTTTAAAAGCAGCTTTTAACCCGAGGCTATAACCCAGCGTAGTACTGTTTCAATTGCATTTCAATGCTTTATCACGACAAAGAAAATGGTTATTTGACAATCTGATCCAAATAAAAGGCAGGTTGTGTCTTCGTGAGAACCCCCCCCCCACCACCACCACCACACCTCCCATACGATGCACCGTTCTAATTCTCAAACGCAGAGGCTGCTGTTATCTGGAGCGGCTGGCTGCACTTCCAATTTTATCATGTCCGACCCAGTTACGCTGCCGAGAGCAGCTGCTCATCAGAAGCAAGGTGATAAGGAAACAGGAGACATTAGGGACCGTTTGGGGGGTGCAAGACGGGGAGGCACGTCAAGTCATTTTTCGGCAGTGGGGAAGGACTTACGTTTTTTTGATTTTGGCATGCAACCTTAACTTACCATCCTTCATAACTGGCATGCAGTGGAGAGTGCTCATATCCTTCACAGCCCCAACAGGAAAGACACCTGCTCCTCCAAACGTTTCAGATTCCAAGCGGCTGTCAATACCCAGAGTGCAGTTTGGCTCCCCGGTGCACAGGGAACCCACTGGACCTGTTCACTTGTAAAAAATAATTGCACTTTATTTTAAAGGCTGCCGTGCCAACTGAGAGGGCCATGGATTCAGAGTTTTTTCCAATACTCCTTACCTTAGGTGTGAAAATAATGAAAATATTATTCATGGTAAAGGCGGGGTTATGCAAATATGATTTTAAGACTCAATACTAGACCGGAATATTTGTCATGTTAGCTGTATTTTCCATTAGCGGTTAAATTCATCTTGATGTCGAGGGGCTGGCTGGCTTGTTTTGTTTTCTCAGACTTTGACTGAAGTTCCCTGAGTGCAAACAGTGTGTGCGTGTGTGTGTGTGTGTGTGTGTGTGTGTGTGTGTGTGTGTGTGTGTGTGTGTGTGTGTGTGTGTGTGTGTGTGTGTGTGTGTGTGTGTGTGTGTGTGTGTGTGTGTGTGTGTTTACAGAAGCATTCATTAGCTGCTGATTAAATCTCCTAGCCATTACTGCTCTCCTCCCTCTTCTAAGCGGGTATTAATCACCCCGACACCCTTTAGTATCTGCAGGCGCAATGCAACACGACACACAACTGTCTGTTCCTATCTGTCTGTTGATCTGTCTGTTCATCTGCCTATCTCTCCTCTGAAGCTCATATCCAATAACAGCAAAATATTGCACCGAAGTTTTCATAATGTAGGAACATCTTTGATGGCTAGCGTTAAGGTGTAATTAGGTTATACAAGGAGCTGCAAAATCTGCAGTTTTGTAAATCAATCTCTGACAGCAGTGAAATATTACAGAGACTCCTCACTGTCGGAACAGTTTCCACCTTTAATTTATCTCTGACGGTGGTGCAGCAGCAGCAGCATGCTGCCAGTGTTCACATGCTGTACAGTGTGGAAGATTCCCAGCACAACCAGGGAGCTCTGTCAGGTACACTCAATTTTATTTGGCTTGATGTTTTCTACATAGAACAAAGAACAGATGCTTTGGCTTATACAATTGTTTCCAATTATACTGTTTACACACTTGTAAATAGGAGTGAAAGACCTCATGTATTGGATTTTGTTGTTAACCTCAGGTTTGGCACGACTCTGCAATTATCAATGGCAATAATTAGATTATAGCCCAATTGGAGATTATCGCATCTGACTTGCTCTTAGTTGACATTGTTTGCCCTGTCAGACATTAGCGGTAGAGGTTTCATGCTCTCTGACCAACTGGCTGACTGAGGTGGCGTTGAGGGGGGGGGGGGGGGGCACATGAAACCCTGAACCCAGAAAAAAACCCACTCGACCTTCCACCAGGGCTCTCGTCTTCAGTGGCTGCTGCCAGGACGCCTCAACGCACTGCCAGATGTCTGGTAGAGAGGGCGATAGGATAGACGCCTGGGCTTGGGGGGGGGCAGTGATCAATGCCAAGACACTCAAAGTAGGCGTCGTGATAGATGTGGGTTCGATGACAGAGGGTGGATGAGTGGAAACCCACGAGTCAGTAACGACATTTCTGTAGACACATCATCCTCCCCTCTGTATTACCAACTTCATCCTCCCCTCTGTATTACCAACTTCATCCTCCCCTCTGTATTACCAACTTCATCCTCCCCTCTGTATTACCAACTTCATCCTCCCCTCTGTATTACCAACTTCATCCTCCTCTCTGTATTACCAACTTCATCCTCCCCTTCTGTCGAGCCGGTGGCCTCAGCTTCAGCGCAGAATGATCACCATGGCAACAAGAAATTCGGAGAGCCGGCCTGCCGACGGGCGCTTCGTCTTTTCTCGACTCGTCCAGACAAGATAGGCGAGACGGGGAAAACTCAACCCATACTTTTCATCTGTCTTTCCAAAAAAAAAAGCGTGTTCTTGTGGTTTACCATCAACGTTGATGACGTTGATGACTTTGAATGAGGTTTTCTTTCTTCTGGAAAAGAACCTGGAGCGTTGATTAAACATTTAGACTCTTTGAAAGGCTTCAGAGGTTTGTTGGTGTTGCTCTTGAGCTGCAGCCTGGATGTTGACTTCATGTTTAAATCTGCTCTCCTGGTGAACTATGGGAGAATTATCTGCACGGTCAGAACGAGAAGGCTGTGCTAAATCATGATTAACGCGCTGTGTATCCATTAAAAACATTATTTTCCAGTTGACTAACTCACAGTTTAATAATGTTTCTTTACTTCTAAATGTAAGAACAACATTAAATGAAATACCAATTTATACATACAGGGTTGCGCTGCCAAATGGGTATTTTATTGCATTGAGATTTTATTGACTGTGGTAATTCCTTAAACTGCAGCAGTAAGCTGTTCTAGTAAAAATAATGCTGTATTTACAGTTTTATAGTTGCAAGGCCAACCCTTTCACCTAGCTCTATAGACCCCTCTTAAAAAGCAAAGACTTCTCAGTGGCAGTGAATCATGCGACCCCTTTGATATCATACAGCGCTATGCCAGGGAAATCACCAGTTTGACCGGGGGAAATGTCCGGTAGCACCAGACCTGCTACACAGAGAGTGAGAGGTTGTGTTGTGTTGTGACTCTGTTCAAAACCTTTAATTAAGTTGTGACTGGTGTAACGCTGCAGCTGCCTGTCAGCAAGAGAACCACAGTGAGTGATGGGGTTTGGGATCTTAGCCTCTCTCTGTAGACCTCTGCTCTCACTTAACTTTAATCACAACGGACCAGAGTGGAAAATTTACACCAGGCGGCCTCTCTGCTCTCCCGTCTCCCCGCTTTATTCTTTTATCTTTCCCTGCAGACTTTTCAGAGTGATGCCAATTTCACATTCTCTCTTTGGGACAATGAATCGCAGTGTGGCACTGTGTTGACTCTTTGTGTGTGTGTGTGTGTGTGTGTGTGTTCTCTCTCCAGACGAGGTGACGATGGAGGAGGTTGGTCAGGCTGCTCAGCTGAGGGCTGGAGAGCTCATCATCATTGTAGTGGTGCTCATCATGTGGGCAGGTAATATTCCTCTTCAGCGATGCACATTTATCACTGCAGTCCTTGTAGGGAAACACTGTCTTTGGGGCAAATAAGCTCTCTGACTGAGGGTCTGTGAAGAGACAAACACACCGGCGGTCTCTCTGATGACTGTTTTGTGCCCTGCAGTGCTTTTCAGGTGATTAAATCATTTTTGATGTGACCCGAAAGCATCAAATCAAGGTTTTTAAATGTTGTCCACCTGTCCAGATAGGTAGATGGGTCAAAAGTGTGTTTATTCAAATGCTAATTGTCACCAAAAACAATCTGTAAGATATTTTCACTGACCTTTCTGAACTGCATATTTTTTAGCTACTGGGAATTCTCAGTTCATTATCTTTTAAGATGTACCTCCTCGAGGCTTGAAATTTAGCAGAGTCACGGACAAAATGGTGTTTAACAGATATAAATGATTGAAAGGCAGAAGCATATGTAATATTTTTCATTACTGGCCAGTACCCCAAAGTATATACATAGGCACTTTTCCATATCGCCTGCTAGAAATATAGTGTTTGATTTATGTGCCAAATATAACGGGCTCTGACATCATAAGAAAGGTTGTAATGGAAGAGGAAGAGGTGTTTTAATCATAAAAAAAACATTTCATTTCAGTCTGAGGTTGAACTTTACCCCTAAAACCAGCAAATATGCTCAGTCTGTCAGTAAACTGAATTACTCCCATAAACTCGAGAAATGTTAAAGCGAATACTTCTTTCCAGCTTCAGAAGCTCTGACTCCCACATGTTTAAAGAATATATTGATGCCAGTCAGAGAGGATAAACTATAGCTCTCTGTTACATTCACATACAAGCTTACTTTTTCCCCCCAATGGGAATGTTCACTGGTCTAAGGATAAACAATAAGGACAATTTATTCCAGGGCTTCACATGAGTGCGTGGCCACTTGCAAAGTTGCATTTACTTCATCACATCATAGACTAATCTTTGCATCTTTACAAAAACATTTTTATATTTATTACAAGACTGTGGCTGCTTCCTATTGAAGCCTCCCAGTCGTTAGCTCCGTGCATCTCAGCATTGCTTTACTGAAGAACACAGCTCTATAAATACGTCTTCCTTAACCCACTTCACCAAATATAATGAGATACAAATATGGCCCAAATACTGTACGTGGCATATACATTAACAGCAAGCGGGCTTGGATCTCCCGTGAGAGGACGAGACGCTGAGATTCAAAGAGAGTTGGAGAGGGAGGGAAAAGAGAGAAAATCTGAGTCTGGAGAAGAGAACAAAAGAGGGCAGGATGGTGAAAAAGACTGATGGTGAATTGTGTTCTTCAGCTTTTAATTGGGCCTGGTGGGGGATATCACAGTGAGATACTCCACCTTGTCCTTTGGTATTGCAGTGATCAGATGAGTCTGACACAAGCCGATGAGCCGAGACTGAAGCCCGTTCGGGCCAGATTCCTCCCTGCCTCCCCGCGCTCCTCCGCCGTCATGAATTATTCCCCTTCTTCTTCTTCTTCTTTTTTATGCTTGTTCTCTATCGCTCTCAGCATCTACAACTCCTCTGCTACGTTTTTTAATCTTCATGACTGAAGGCGGGCCTCAAATTGGCTATCTTGTCATCAGGTCCATATCTTCGTCTGAACGTTTCCCCGTGTTCTGTTTCTCTCACTTCAGTTTGGTCTGCTTTATTGACACATCAAAGACAGTTGAGTGAAGAGAGATAAATTGCTACATATCATCACTTCCTCCACCTGTTATTGGAAAAATGTGTTGCTGGTTATCAGTATTTCTAGGCATATAGGGCTAGAAACCAAGTTAAAGAAATGTTTTTAAGTGAAAAACAAAGCAGTATAGTAGCTTTAAATGCTTCTTTTACAAGCTTGACAGCACATTGACAGTTTAAAGCAAAAACTGTGTTGAAATTGGCAAATCTGTTTCCATCCAATATCAATGTCATGGAACTGTAGATGAGAAACATTATTCTCGGTACATTTTAAGATAGATTGTCCATGTGAAAAGTTGAGATTGAAAATATGTGATTAATGCAGGTAATTTAGAGCTAAGAAGCTTTGATAGATGGCTCTTATATTTCTGCTCTTTTTTGGAGACACGGTTATTCCCTCTCTTGCGAATGGTTAGATGAGAAGCTCGATACCATCTGTGTCAAACTATTCCTTTAGCTTGATCAGCTAAAATCACTTGTTTTTATCTATCCCAGGGGTGATCGTTCTGTTCTGTCGTCAGTACGACATCATTAAAGACAACGAGCCCAACAACAACAAGGACAAAGCCAAGAACTCCTCAGAGTGCAGTACTCCAGAGCACCCACAGGGGGGGCTACTGCGCAGCAACGTCTAAGACCAGCCCTGCATAGCCTTGTGCAATAACCAACTCCTCCAACCTCAGGACAGGTGAGGAACAGGACATTGACTGTCATCCTATGTAATACCTCATATTCTAGCCTTTTTTTTGTGTCTTTGCTCCATGTTGTTATATTGCTTCTGCAACAACCTAAAGGTCGAACATGAACAACACGTATAACACTCTGTCATGGGCTTCCAGTTTTCAGATGAGTCCGCTGGAAACAATAAGCAAGCGAGAGAAAGACTTTCCAGCCAACTCAGGGACTTCAGAGCTAATTAGCTAGCTAGCTCTAGCGGATAACAACAGTTGTCGTTTCGGCTCAGGATCCTCGTTTGGAATTCAGAAGCCGGCTTTTAAGTAGTAAATCTGCCACTATTATACTGCAGTTTCTGCAGTGCTAAAAAGCTTAACAGGTGTAGCAACAGTAGACAAATCAAACACTTTTAATGATGTCGATTTTTGGCCTGGTAGGTACTGTTGTTTCCAGTCTTCCTGTCCTTGTATCTCTCATTAAGTTCAGTAAATGTGTTTCCTCCAGACGCTGAGACCAACAGAAAGCCATTCTCAGACACCATCATACCGAAGGAGCGATGAACCATTACAGAGACTCTTCTCTACAAAAAGAAGAACTCTTCAAAAACAACGGACACGAGTCTGAACTTTCAGAATCAAAGGAGGGAAACAGAGGAGGACGAACCTATACTTTGACCTTTGTTGTGGCCAAAAACTGGACTTGAGTGGACAGTCGATATAGAGACATAACATGGCTGTCACTCAAAGCATAGGAGGGGACATCATTTCCTCTTCACGACAACTGCTTGATTCATACGTTCTGGATACTTTCCATCAGTGGCATCGAATCCCAGGAGTGGATCATCAATCATGAATGTCTGAGTATTTTTTTTTTGTCCACTTCTGCTTTATATCACTGGTAAGATATAGTGGAAATGTAAGGTGCCTCGCAAGAATAGCTGGTCCTTGAGGTCCAGGTATCAGTCGGCACACAACTAAACAAGCTGAGCTCTGTTTTGAAACAAGGACTTTCTCTTTTTCTATCCCTCCATCCGCATTCCCTCCTCTCTGTCTTTATTACAGCCCTTTGTGTAGCAGCTCATCCCTCTCCCTGTCTTTCCGTGTCGGTGTCTCTCTAATAAGCACATTGACGTTTGGTGCTCCTCCTATTGTGATTGTCTGAGCCCTCACAATCCCAGTCTTGATTGCGGTATCATTCTTGTTCTTGGGTCAGAAGTATTGCACGCTGAGTCTTGTCTCCTTGCCATCAGTTAAATGATGCATCTGTTTTTTCTGTCCTCTCATGAACTGGTACCTTACCGCCCTTGTCAGTTCGGGGGATAAAAATGTGACACTTTTTTTACTGCGCACCATATTTTCCTTACGCGGGTTGGATGACATCGTCTGATTACAGCCGTGATTCAGACGAAGTTCAAGGATTGACCAGGCACTCTCTTATCGCCACGTCAACATTTTACAACAACTTCCAGGTTTTGATTATTAGAAGTTAACTTCAGTGTCAAACTTTGAAAAGACTGGCATGGCTGGAAAAATGACAGATTTAGGTTCACATCGAGGTTTATGGTTCATCACTGCATATTCAGCACCATATGCTGTCGGTGGGCTACAACAGCATGCGCAGGGAATAAGGACGGAGACATGCGGGGCATCATTCCTAATGACGTGAATACACCAGGCGACGTTTGGCTGAGTTTCCGCTCTTGTTTCGTCTGGAGAACAGCAGGGATGCCAGGCTGTCGAAGCACACAGATAATCCACTGAGCTGTGTGGCTCTTTTGAAATGTAAACCATTTTCTCTCAGATCCCCTCTTAGAAGTATCATTAAAATGCAAGGCTATAATGGGATGAAGGGAAAAAAAATGCATCAAATCCAGGTGTAAATTCACTAAAGACCCACTGCGGAGGTGATCGCCTAAACTGCCAACACTGCGTAGAACTTGTGCAGCTTGGCAGAGCAATTACAACTTGCATCATTTTGTCATCTACATGCCGAGAGATGAGATTCTTATCTTTTCAGTCGTTGTGTCTGTGGACATCGGGGTGTGATAACTGATCGCATTTGTCATTATCTTTGACATTTCATCAGGGAAATCCATTTACTCAATTTAGAGTCAATATTCCATATTTCCATTCTTGTCAAAAATCTAACGAAAAGTCCAAAATCAAAAATGAATCGATCCTTCGGTTATAACAAGTTTTGTCTGTTTTGCCAAACCTTATAAGTAGGTTATTGCTCCGTGTCATAGAGCTCCATTGTCTTTAAACTATTTTAATGACACCAATGAGCAATGACCAAACCAGTTGATGGAAAAGCACCTCATTTGCATTCGACATTTCAAAGGTTTGCTGAAGATTTGCTGGACAATTGACTGGAAACACGGCTAGTTTCACATTTCTTCATTGCTATGAACACGCTGATTATTTTAAGTCAATCCCACAGCATCTCAATCCTGTAAAATCTCACTGGTGCACCGAATGTGTGTTAATACGCAGCTGAAATTAGTCCCTAAGAAATGCACTATTTATTCTTGTTTAAGTAACATTTGCTTAAAAACTACTGTGCCGTGGTGTTTAAGGAAAGTACTGAGCTTACAGGGCCACAGGCTAGGGAAGTGGGAACGTATTGAGAGACGGACTAACAAGTTGTCGGTTTTGGTCTTTTCATGATAAAATAGAACAATGGCACCCTAATGGATAGATTATTCAATGAGGGAAAATCATTATTATTTGCAGCACACTTCCCACCTGTTTAGTTTCTACTTCATCAAGGGTTTCATGTGAAGGAGCAAAGGACTTCATCAGAATTATCTGAGATAAAGATAAAGCGTCATTGTCTTCTTCCTGCTTCCCCATTAATTATGATGTGTTATCCACATAACTGCAAAACGTGTCGGACCCCCGACCCCCCGACCCCTGAGTACTGACGCTCACCAGCTGAGTGCACAGAAAAGTCAGACAGAACATCGCCGCGGAGCTGAACTCAGCACACTTGCAGCCGCATTAGACATAATGAGTGAACGTCTGAATGCCTCGCTGGGTTGAGATGACTGCTAATCAGCAACACGTACACACATGCTGGATTTCACACAATGCCTTGACCATTTAAATGCGTCCCCGTGCTGAGAGAGTCAGCCATTACTTTCTCATCTCAATCGTCGGTTGTGCCAGCACACCCTATCTTTCACCCTCTCCCTCCGTTATCAGCCTCTCTTTCCTCCTCTTATCTCCAGCCGCCCACATCATCCGCCGTCATTCTCCCATTTATGACTTTCCCCTCTCTCTCTTTATCCCTCTGTCGCAATGCTCTCTTTCTCGTCTATCGCTCCATCCCTTCCCGGGTTTCTCCCCTTCACCGGTCTTGTCCTCACTTCTCTCACCTCCCAGCTTCCCTCTCCCCAGTTTCTCATTATTTCCACGCTCAGACTCCCGTTAGCCGCCTTCTCCCTCCACGCATCAGCTCTCTCTCTCTCATTCGGGACCCGGCTCGCTGCCTATCCCTCGCTCCTCCGCTCATTTATCACCTGTTCTTTGCTTCAGGCCGGCCTGGATGGACGCTTCACCTGGTAAACAAGAGAGGTGGAATAGAGTAAAGGGAGGAGGAGAAACAAAGAATCAGTGAAAGGAAAGATAAGGGATAAGGAAGGAAAAGGAAGCCCTTTATTTACGCTAATAATAAGCACACGTGGAGTTCTTTAAGTGCTTTTTAAAAAGGCATTGGAACAAGATTTGTCACAAAAACTGTGACTTGTTCGCTGAAGTCCACCCCTGAACGTGTTGAGGCATGGAGCCAGTATTGGGTGTTTAAGACCGCACTTGTTTTAAGACGAGTCAGCTGGAAATATAACAAAGTAAGCCAGAGAGCGCGTTTCAATCAACTCATGGATCTAATGTTTAAAGCTTAATTAGCTAGCTGGCCACAGCTGATTAAAAGTCTACCGGTGATAGACATCAATTGCTGGCTAGAGACGAGACGTTATTCTGCCTCCATTTTTACTGTAAACTACATACGTGTCGTACAAGAACAGACAGCTCGACTACTGCAAATTAAATCAGGTGGGGCTTAGCGAAACGTCCACTGGAAAAACATTTAAAAGTGTTTCAAATGAACAGTTGAGCAGTGATCCTATAGGTGTACCCCAGGGTAACGTGACATCACCTTTTGGTGTGGTTCTTGTAAAACAAATGCATCTAGAGTGAAAGAGATGTAAAAACAGGACTGTGTAGAATGAATAAGTGACTCCAATGGTGGTCTGTTGACTCTGACATAAAGAAAGAAAGAACCCGCACACACAGAGAGAGAGAGAGACCTTGGGGCATGGTGGCTGGAGAGTGGAACGCGGCAGAATTAAAGAACAAGCGCGTCCGACAAAGTAGACACTTTGATTTGAATGTCAAGGTTTTTTCAAGGGGAGTGTAGCTGGTGGCCGTCAGAAGCTGGAGTCAGAGTGGTTGTTGTTGTTGCTCCCGTCTGCACAGGTGGGCCAGGGGAACGCAGGGAAAGACTCCAGTCAGCAAATCAGTTTCCTCGTGGCTGTGATGCATTTAGTCTCTTTCTGTGATGAAGAAGAAAAACAGAACACGGACCCGATTATTATGTATAGAAACTCTCCCAGCATTTCTTTCTGACATCTGATACGTATAGTTTTCCGAAACCATTGGGCCAGGATTAGACCTTCTCTCACCAGCTCCCTTTTTTTCATTCTTGCCACAACTATTTCTGTCACTTTTCATATAAATGACCATGTGCAACAATTTCAACGTCTTGAATGGCTCAAGTGTAGCGTTTCATAACAACTCTTCCAATTTCCGACGCGATCAGCCAACACGTCGTACGAACTAGTTTGATCGAGTGTACTTTAGCCCCGACTAGCCTGGTTCCAGACCTCTGATCTGCTGCAAACAGGTGCGGTGTTGTTCCATCACCTCTGGTTGGATCCCATTAGAGCTTGTTGGAAAATGTTCTTTAAAAAGCTAAGTAGCTACTTCCATTGAAAACAGCACAATAATAATGGCGACAGAAATGTCAACAAGCAATAATGAGGATTTATGCAGCTGCACACGTTTTTGTAAGTAAATGAATAAACTAACAACTCTTGAATTGAATGCTGCTACATGGACTGAGACTGGCAGGGCGGATAAACGTCAGCATCATTCAAACAAAACAATACATCCAACAACAAATCAGCCAACATGAACACAATGACGAGCTCAATGAATGATGGGAAACTAAATGGCAATTCAGTCTGATTGTCGGGCTACACTTGACCATGTCCAGAACCTTTTGTTCTTTCAAAAAGGGGATTTTCTCACCTGTCAAGAGTTTGAAGTCCTTTAACTATTGACACCACACTCACAAAGTAACGGCTGCATCCTGCGATGTCTTTGGGAAACAAGAGTCTCTCTTTTGTGATTGATCACAGGAAACACGCTGTTGAACATCTTGTCTCAAACATGACACGGTGAACTTTTTCTACATTTCTCATTCAACTGTGTTTCATGGGGGATGAACAGTATCTGGATCATTGGACATTAATCTGATGTAGTGCGCGATTAAATTACGGACGTGCCTAATAACCGTAATGCTATTGAACCTGAAGTGGTAATTGCCCTGTATCGGGTCTAATCCAAGCACACACTTAAAACTCTCACTGGGGGCACCAAGTCCATTCTCCAGGCTGGCCGCGGTCCAAACTGACACATTTTTGTGAAGCAGCAGAAGGCAGACATGGCCCAGACAGCTCTGTCTCTGCCTATCTGAGGGCTGCAGGGGGCGACTCGACAGCTGCTCAAGGTGAACGACCTAAAGAAGGGGAAGATGAGTCAGAGAATCCGAGGGAATAAAATTGGAAGTGACAGACACAGAGAAAGAGAGAGAAAGAGAGGATCAGTATGCTCAGCTGGGTTTTGAGTGTCAAAGCACCGAGTGCAGTCCTGAATGATGAGCTGTTTCAATGTGAACAGAGGTGTCGGTGCGTCGTGGGAAAAAAACCTGTGCTGTTCATCATTCTAGCAAATATGAAAGGAATGTATTTGGAAAGCATAAAGGGAAACATCAAAATGGTGTACACAAGGCATGAAATGTCACTGGCCAAATAATATCTAATCGAAAGCAACATCATTTATAGGTTTTAGTGAATTAACACCCCTGGATTTAATTTCAAACAACATGCCTGCTTGCATTTACGCTCCCTCCAAAGTACGATTATCTCACTTGATTGGATGTTTAAGGCGCTCAAACGTAAGAAATATTAACATAATAGATAATCCAGTAGTGCAGTTCGTCAAACTGCTACACAAGTTTAGCGTCTCGTTAACCCCAGCCTTAAACCAAAGCCCTGCTTACCTAATCATCATGTGCCGATGGAAGACTACAGAAGCGGTTAAAGTCATCACATTCACCCTGGTTTGCCTGTTCTGTCCACGACTGGACGAGTGACAACTGGGAACCTTGAGTACTCACCCTGACGTCCAACACATAGTGAAGAATAAGGCCGTTTACTTATGGCGTATATTTGTACTTGATGTCGAAGCAAATAACCAAGAAGCATGGATTTACAGCAGAATAATGGAGTCGGTGTTTTATGTACAATCATGACGTCTGTGTTTGAACCATTTTGATGTTCATGGGATAAATCCTGTTCATGAGGGCTAGCATGACTCTGCTATTGTTCACACCCATGGTATATATGCTATTTCTATGAAAATATAAATGTCTAATTATGTATTAACACAGGAAAGAAATAAAATATTTTCAATGCACCGTTCATGTGTCTTGGTGTTTACTGTACATTCTGTCAGTTAGAGAAGTAGGATGACGGGAAACGCTGAATGTAACAGAATGAAAAATATAATTAAAATATATAAAATGATCGATGTTGGAAAATGATTATTATTATGAATCCACAGCAAAGTTTTTACATAAATGTAAATTACATTTTGGTTGATAACTTGTCATGGAGTTGATGTTCAAATTTCCATTTCTTTCTGAGAAATGAAAGGACTTTTTGTCCACGTTGGCTCATTCATCACAAAGTCCATGATCTTATCATTTGGTCTTCATCGGGAAACCACCTGACAGCCAGCAGATCCTTTCAGTAAAAGTAGAAATACCACAGTGGGAGAAATACTCCATCACAGGTAAGAAACCTGCGTTCAATATTGTAAAGTGTTATCAGCAAAATGTACTTAAAGTATCAAAAGTAAAAGTACCAATGAAGCAGAATTGCTCATGTCAGTGTCCTGATATGACGCCTTGTTTTTGTATCATATAATCATGTTTAATCCATAGTAATGTATTATATTTTATATATTGTGTACCTTCATCACAGGTGTTTTGTTTGTAGTAACGATAGCTCGCAGTACAGAGTACAATATTTGACTCTCAAATGAAGTGGGGTAAAAGAATAGAGTAGTGTGAATATATTCAATATATATATATACTTAAGTACCTCAAAATTGTGCTGAAGCACTTGAATACGATGCATTCAGAAAGTATTCAGACTTCTTTCACATGTTGTCATTATGCTTCATTGACATACATTCTCCGAGCGTTTGCTGTGACTCTTGAGGTTTAGTTCAGGTGCTTCCCGTTTCTCTTGATATCTCTTTGAGATGTTTCCTTGATTGGAGCCCACCTGTGGTTGATTTAATTGATTGGACGTAGATAGGAAAGGCACACTGCTGTCTATATAAGGTCCCACAGCTGACAAAGCCTATCCAATGCCTAGCCTCTCAATGAAAGACACGTGAGAGCTTTAAAGGACTCTCAGACTGGTCTGATGAAAATAACATGAAACAGTTTGGCCTCAATGATATCAAGCAGGAAAATGGGCACTGCTCATCACCTGTAGAACACCATCCCAACGGTGAAGCGTGGTGGAGGAGGAGTCATTCTGTAGTGGGGGGGTTAAGTTGACTGGTTAAAGTTGAGAAAGATAAACAGATCCAAGACAGAGTACAGAGATACCCTTAATGAAGACCAGGACCTGAGCACACAGCCAAGACCACACAGGAGTGGTTTAAGAACAACTGTGTGGATGTCCTTGAGTCCCAGCCAGAACCAGGAATTAAACTCATTTGAACATCTCTGGAGAGACCTGAAAATCACTGAAAATCCCCAAATCTAAGTGTGCAAAATTGAGCCCACTTCGCTCAAGATGTAATCCAGCCTTTGGGACAACTGTGATGGGATCATGAACATGTGCATACTTGTATTGAATCCAATCAAACTGCAAAATTTAAATCTCCCACTTTGGTCCGGTTACCTTCCCATCGCTCCAGGAACAGCTGTGAACCTTTTGAGTTTAAATATGCAATCAAACTGAATCACATCCATCAAATAGTCCGTTCATGCTGGCCCGCATCTGATCATTATGGAAGACCTGAATCGGCCCAATACATCAGCTCACTTTAGTGTTTGGCGGATGCTTTTCTCTGTGAATGCTAATGAAGGCTGTGGGTGGCCAAAGATGGCCTCCAGCATATGGGGCGCGACAAGGTGCGATTGGGATTGATGTGGCACCAAGCTTTCAAACGCAAGACTAGTTTATGAGACTGGATGAGCAGCTGCCGTGTGTCAATATTACATCCCCTAACACACACACACACACACACACACACTCCCACACAGTCCTGGGCATCCTGTGGAACCGAAAGCATAAATTAGACTATGTTCACACAACCGCAGGTGTTCACAAACTTGGACGCTGCGCACACACACACACTCGCACATGAGCTAATCTGTGTCAAATAAAATGGTCATATATTTATATATTGCTTCATAATGAATGGGGTAGCGGGTAAATGATGACTCAGTAGATTGTCAGAGGAGGCCGACGGAGCCTAATGATGCAAACACTTCTGTTCTCTCTTCTAGCCTTCGACGGCAAGAGGCGCTGGTGTCTGTGTGATGTGACGTGGACGTCAAAGACAAGAACATGAAGACGAGGACATACAGAGACACACACACACACACACACACACACACACACACACACACACACACACACACACACACACACACACACACTTCTAAACTCAGCTGTATCTCCAAGTCTTTAATAAAGTCTCCTTAATCGAGCTGCTTCTCTCTCAGCCTGCACTCACTGCTGTTATCTGAACATCTAGAGGGAGCAACAATGCAAAATTAATGTCACCACTTCTCCATCCAACCGCTCCCATGCATTAACTGCGGCCGCTGGCAGGCCACATTATGCAATTTATCAGATATGTGAATTAAGAATGGCATCGATTTGCAGCCAGCGTAGATTAATCGTCTTGGAAAACCAGAGCTATGGATTAGTTCCCTTGAATGTTTGCTCGATGCTCAGCCAGTTTTTACCGCAGTGCTCGTCTCGGCTGAACAACATCACCACCGAGCAAACAGCAGTGAAGTTGTTTGTGTGCAGGACATAACCGCCGCATACCCCTCTTTGACCGCTGCAAAGTCTGTTTACCCATGAGATTTTACAGTCTGCCTTCATGTTTAAAGTGAGCAGGGTGTTCATCATGTGGCTCTGTATGTTTGCCTCTACAGAGCGCTGCAGGGAGGGTGTTGTTTTTTTTGTAGGCCAGCCCTGAAGTTAGCGTCGCGCTGGTTCTCTCGCCATGAAGCCGATGGGATGTTTCCACGGGTTTATGGATTATTGCAGAAAATATGCATAAATAAGTTTATGATACTCGCATGTTTTGCTTAACGAGATAATCTTCACAAATGAACGCCACTTTTTATGACTTTTGAAGCGTGAATGCAATCGTTAGAAGTAAAAAAAGTAACGTTGGGCTATAAAGAAGAACTACCCCACCGTGGTACGAACACGGGGCTGTTAGCCATTTGTTTGCAACCTTTTTAAAGACTCATAAAAAGCTTCAAAATTCACAAGAGGAGTATTTACTGAAGCATTTTATGTCAGAGTCAGTGTTCTTTTCAGCAAAAAAAAAAAAGGAACACCAGTTAGTTTAATACGGGGCAGTCAAACAGTGAGTTTTGCTGCGAATAAACACTCGTCCATCCGGAATCACTTGACCTTGATTCCTAAAAAACCTCACCATGAATCTTAAGCCCTTATTGCCGTTTAAGTGCGTATCTGTCCCCTTTCCTGAGACTTCTGCCTGGCTGTATCGCACTGTGCATGGTTTCATCAGTTGGAGCTCCCTTTTGAGGAAAGACTGTTAAATAATGCAGGTGGTTAAGTAAGCTTGTCGGGGCGAATTGTAAAAAAAAAAAAAAGCCTTGCTTCACTGAGTCAGAGCCTGTTAGAGAGAGAGAGGGGGGGGGGGGGAGGCTGCATGACTTTCAGCCCCTCTAGAGTCCTGTTCATATACACACGGCTTGAATACAGAACATGGCAGGGAACGTGTGTGTGTGTGTGTGGTTTGGCTAGCCAGACAGGCTGAGGACCCCTGCCATCGTGTCCTCTCACTGGTGGTTTAAAGATCAGTCTGACACAAGGGTGGTTTTACCTCCTCATGACATCGTTATTGACCCACACTGCCACTTAGACTGTAGGGACTGGAAGAGAACGGGCTTATTAGAATTAGACACGTTACAGCATCATCGTCTGCCAACTGGAGAACATCAGATACTTCTGCAGCCTCAAACGGCAGTCCTCTTAACTGTACTGTGTGTGTGTGTGTGTGTGTGTGTGTGTGTGTGTGTGTGTGTGTGTGTGTGTGCATCACATGGTTGGATAGTGCAAGTCTGCCCCCTGCTGCTGGTAAAAACAAACTGCACCCTCATGTTTTAAAGGGAAACTACGCCCATTTGAAAAGAAATAAAATGAAAAAAATGTATTTTTATAGACTAAGACATTCCAAAAGATTTTAGTAAACATGAACTCTCACAACTGCAAAAACA
The DNA here is from genome assembly GCF_910591455.1 of Pholis gunnellus. NCBI lineage: Eukaryota > Metazoa > Chordata > Actinopteri > Perciformes > Pholidae > Pholis > Pholis gunnellus. The sequence goes on along the minus strand of NC_136543.1, from coordinate 19,077,547 downwards.
AAACATTTTGGTATAAATAAGAAAAACAACAAAGTCGGTCTCCCATGCATTGTCTATTTAAAAGAAGTAAAGACAAAGTAAAATATTACTTTGGAAGAAGAAATTAAATTGAAGGACATTCAGCTACAACTAGATCAAATGTTTTTAGACTTGACATAAGAAGTGTTCATTAGCTCAAGAGCTAAGTGGCTAGAGGAAGGGGAAAAGAACACACATCTATTTTAAAGGAAATTATTAACGCTCCTTATTATTGACGGTGCTTCCTCAAACATCCAAAGTTAATCGCCAATTTTGTCACAGCATTTTATGAAAATTATATAAATCCAAATGTAATGCAAACAATTTAAGTTATCTGGAAAAAGCATCTACCTATATCCCCTCAATTGATGAAGAACTTAAATCTATGTGTGACTCTGACTTGACAGCTAATCAAATCAAAGAGGCATTATTCTCAATGAACAAAGACTAATCCCGGCTAATAATGGTCTATCTCTAGAATTGTAAATGCATGATGGGAATTTATTCAAAATCTATTAATCTGAATGTACAAAGATTGCATCAGTCGGGGAGAGATGGCAACTATGATCAAACAAATCATTATAAGTCTTATCCCGAAACCCCATAAAGACCCTTTATTAATAGAACAATGGCAAAACTCTTCTAACAATAGAATTTACGAGTTTGGCCTTAATATATGCAAACTGATTACAGAAAGGGCTGGATCCCATTATTATTTATCACAGGATTAATGAAAAATCGACATATTAGTTGTAACAGAAGGATCATTTTATATTTGTTGGATTATACAGATGCAGTTTAAGTCTAAGACTCTTATTTAGTTTCTTTTAAACGGCTTTTGACACAATCAAACACAAATTTACTTTACAGTCCCTGAAAACATTTGGCTTTGGCAATAACTTTGTTTACACTGTCAGTATGTTTCATGAAGGTATTAACAGCTCGGCTATAATTAATTTAAATACCTCAAAAGATTCCAGGTCAGTGTTTTTTCATGTTCCCTCTTTATTTAAGACCTTACAAAAGGTATAAAAACAAAACACATTGTAAGAAATGACTTTTATACAAGAATTTCAACTGATTATTAACTATAACTATAACACTCATTTAGAGAATCACACATTTCAAAGACACAGCAAGCGCTCATAAGACATATAAGGGAATAGTTTATGAGGAGTATTAGGAATACAAATTAAATACGACGAAAACCAAACATGTTTATATTTTTCAAACTAATTTCAAACCTCCCTACATGCTCTAAAGTCACGAGAAGAAATCTTCTTTTTAACAGCAAACATGCAAATAAAGTTCTATTTGCAATGGACTGCAAGTGATACAATGAACAGATAAATGATATATGAGGTTCTGTAGATACAAAGCATGCAACCAAACATATTAATCCACAAAAGTAAAGTAAAATATTTAGTGAAACTGAAATAGGAACTGAGAGATCGTGTTGCAGTTAAAACCACGATGTCCGCTGCACAACGAGCACTCAGCCGCACGACCCTAAAAAAAAGCAGAAAAATATAAGTCAAACTATTATTGTCTTTCATGTAAAAAGTCAGACAGGAAGATCAATATCACTCTTGTATTTGTACAGCTATCATACGCTTAGCTTAGCACAAAGACTGGAACCAGAGGTAAACAGCTGGGCTGGTTCTTCCCAGAAATCTGTCTTGCTGCACCTCTAAAACTCATTATCATATCATGTTTGTGCAACTTGCCAGGTATACGCTAGCTGTTTCCCTCTATATTAAGTCTCTGTACTAATAATATTAACTGAACAGATATGACAGTGTTATTGATCTTCTCATCTGACTTTCAGCATTAAAGCAAATTTGCTTATTTTCCAAAATGTCCAACTAATGCTTCAGATATGCAATTCAATCAACCAACCCACAAAATAATTGTCTCCCTTGTTTAGAAAAATACAAAAAGTACCTTCATCTTTCTTCTTCTTTTGCTCTTTGTGAAAAGCCTGCCCATCCTTCAGGGTCCAGCGGAGTTTAAAGTCTGATATCCCACTTTTCTCCAGTTTAGCATGCAGCTGTAGAGAAATGAAGTGAAATCTGTGAATATCACATCATTACCTTATAACCTTTATTACACATCTCCCTTTGCTCTCCATCCACTGAAGAACATAAATATGTTACCCAGAGATGTCTTCCTTTCTTGAAATTTTTAAATTGTATTTTCATTTGTGTAAATTTTAAATCTTTGTGTAAAAAGACTTGTGCACCAGTGTCCAGAATCTAAACAAACAAAAGAGCAAAGTTGTAAGAAAACCCTGAAACGGTGTGTTTATTTTCTCTGAAGGAAGCTGCAAATGTTATCATGGCCTGCTGCTAGTAGTGACCTAGTTTACACCCAAACCAAGGAGAATACCATCAGTTTACTGAGGTCATTTGTGGAGTTACAGGTTACTTTAGAAAAAGCTCCATTCAGGACTAGCACCACCTCTGTTATGGAGCCGGTCCAGGATGCTCCTTCATGAGAGTTTAGCAAACGTTAGAGTTCCTGGGGAAGTTGACACTGCAAAAAAGATTGTTACCAGGGGGAGCGTTAGGTTAAGCAGCTTCAAGATTACTGTACCTGCTCTGTAATCTGCTGCTGAAGGGCGGGATCAGTCAGGTCGGCCTCAGACTGGAACCTTAACTTGAACGTTTGTTGCTGCTGACGTGTATAAACATTTTGACAGATGAAATAGTTAGTCACGTTACAGCCAACATCCCACCACGTTCCTGTGGTTGGCTTGACCGCAACACAGGATTTCACCGCATCCCCTATGTTTTTAGGCTGGTACTGGTTCCAGTTAGTGAAGGTGGTGGGGGTCTGGTCGGACCAGTAAGCCCAGGTATGTCTGTGGAGACCGATCCAGGCGAAACCAGCATATGTGAAGATTGAGGCGATGTCATTACTCTCAGACAGGTTCCTCACACTGGCGAGGTCTGTGTAGTTGGACCTACAGTATGTCCTAGCATCGTACCAGTTCATCTTTGTGTTCACAAAAATTAACTTGGTAGGACCATTTTCTGAAAGAAAAAATTGAGTTTGTCATTATATCCATTAAGGTAAAGACAGATAATCTTACAATAGATTCACCATTGAAGTCTCTGCAGTATTTTCTGACTACAAATAATTGTACTTTCGTGCGGCAAAAAAATTCTACAACACCAAGATTATCGACTTTCTCATCTGATCGCTGTCATTGCTTGTGTGCATGTGTGTGTGTCTGTGTGTGTGTGTGTGTGTGTGTGTGTGTGTGTGTGTGTGTGTGTGTGTATTGAAGTGGTGAAATAGATGATCTTGTTGTTGATGAGCGGAAGAGAAGGTACTGACCACTCTGCCCAGGATAGGATATGCTGATCAACACAAACAAAAACTCACCTGATCCAATTAAAAATGACACATGTTGTTCGGTTTATAACCTGTAGGCTATATTTCATGACACAAATATCTAGCATAACTATAGTGTATTAATATAGTATTATTGTATGCATTATTATTGTAAAATACACCATTTTTGCTTCATGTAATATAATTCAAATCTAACACTCAAACATAAGATTGAAATTAAGATGGTATATCAAATTTTACTAAATTATTTTCAATACACGTTCGCATGAGAGACAAGTTAGGAGTGAGAGTAATACAGAGGGTGAGAGGGAGAACAGTTTTACTTGAACATTTTCATTAAACATTGTCAACAATCAGTATCAAATGTTTTGTGATCAATTTAGCCTCTTTTGTATTTTCAGATTGTAGGGAGGAACCATTCAATGCAACATGTAACCTATTCTCATGTTTTACTGCTTGACATTTATACTAATGTCGACTTTAATGCTACCGTTATCAAATTGTTGCACTGCAAACATTTTGAAATGGACCAAAATCCCCGTACTGGACCTCGGTATTTCTAAAACCAGATGTAGGACTATGAGTCAGTTCAGTTTAATAACAATAAAGAACATTTACAGTAATGTATTTACAAATCATGTAAATATTCAAATGCTACATGATGGATATAATGGTTATTAGTGATTGATTTTTATTGTAACATCCATTTTTAGTGTTGCTATAGGGTTGGAATGTTGGTTGTTTCAACACTTTGCTGTTATGAATCTTTTTTATGAATAAAACTATTTTAGTGATGAAGATCACATGAGCTGCAAACCAATCAGAGTTTAAAATCATTATGTCAAACTAAATGCAAGCTTTTAATCTAACTTTTCTCCTTGCTTGAGTCCCTGAAGAATATTTTCTTTTCTTTGTGATAAAACTGTTATAAAGCAACTTGCAACTGAACTCGGTAAACATCTTTCTCACCATAATAGCAGACTGCACGATAGGGATCTTGACACGGAAAGTCAATCCAAAGCCCATCTGACTGAATCAAAGTGCAGGTCTCGTTGTAGTTCTTATTGTCAGGCTCATCTATCTTCCAGTTACTATACTCATACGCATTTCCCAGTGCCCACTTCCATCCCTCCATGTTATCATAAAGCCCTATCCACGCATAGTCTCCTATAAGGCCCTTCAATTCACTGAGCAGCCTGTCGTTGTCGCTTTGATTTTCTACGGTGGCAAGGTCAGTGAACTTCTCTCTGCAGTAACTCTGAGCGTCGGTCCAGGTCTTCAACATCTCTACATAGTGGTACTCTCTGATGACGCTGGTAGACCAAGCAGACAGCACTGGTGGATAAAGGACTGTTTTTAATTTACACTCATTTATTCTACTGTACTTCAATAACCATGCAACAAAAAACAACCATTGTTAAATGTATATCATTATCACCACTGTAAATATGTGTTACTGACTCCTTTACACACAACTTCCACAATCATTTCTCTGACCTGAGAGAGTGAGCACCAACAGCAGTGTCTTCTTCATCCTGGAAATAAAAACATAACTTTGTGCAGTTGTTTGTTTCACAGGACACGGGACAGGAAATATTTTTTTACTAAAAGTAAAAATGCCTGAGATTACTGAAAATGTACATAAGCAAAGTCAAACAAATGCAATTTTTAAGACAAAAGTCCAGGTTGATTTGTGGGGAGTGTTGATAGTTTGACTCATTGTCGTGGAGTTTACGTTTGTCTGCTTCCATCGATTTGTATGTACCCATGTATTTATTAATTCCATTAGGACAAACTTTGTGTTTTTAGAAATGTTCTGCATCATGATACTCTTTATAGTTGTGTTTTAAATCCCTAATACAAATCAAATCCATTCAAATGGGATTAGTGATGAGAAACATTTGGGAAATGCAAGTTTTAAATCGAGGAATTATAGCTTAATTATTGGCATATAAGGTGAAATTGAAATGACCTAAAACTTTACAACTAGATCACTCATACATATAACAGGTCGAACAGTTGTTTAGTGAGGTAAGCCTATCAAACTCAAAGAAGAAGATAGAAAACATCAAAGAAAGGAAGAAGATCATCAGGTCTACCTCAGAAAGTTCCAGCTCTTGTTCCTTCACGTTGTTTCAACACATCTCAAACCTTTAGTTAGTATTCCCTTAATTTTATTCACTTTCTCTCCTCCGTCTCCAAGGTAATATGCAAAGTAATGTCATTGATTTGAATCTGACTTTGGACTACAGGATGTAGAAATATACAAATCAAGGTGGAGAAATTGAGCTTGTGACCTTCAACTCGGTCACGAGCCAACAGGCATGAAAGCAGCTGGTATTAGTATAAAGAGTAGTTAACCCATATGATAACGTCATTTTAGAGAATGTCTATCAAACCAGCACCTGCATATCTTGAACTGGAGAGAGAGCCTATCCCAGCATGCACTGGTGGAGGAGCACAGACAGATACCCGAACAATTCATTACAGAGCTTTTTGTTGATTGAGGAGTTCATACATTCACTTTGATAATTGATAGAAACCTTCATTATGAACATTATTAGATATTTATTTTAAAAGCAGCAATACTACAACTTTTAACATTACAAGTGAAAGTTCTGCATTCAAAACCGCATTTGAGGAAAAGTAACTATGAAGAGTTAAATGTACTAAAAGTCGAGAACAAGTAAAGCATCAAAATATGTCATTTTTTAAATAAAACAATTCTCCAAATACCATCTGTTTAAGCCCATAGTTTAACCCCACTAACCCCATAGTTTAATTTCCCATCTGGCAAAGTTGACTGGGAAATATCTTTGGTTGCTATCAGTGGTTTAGGAAATACTAAAGTAATTATGTTTCAGTCAGGAACACTCTCGTTATAGATTTTTACCATTTATTGCAACAAATGGAATACAGTTAAACTTGGCGATAATGGCTCCGCTCTTTGAATGCTCCCCGGATTAGCCAGCAGCTACTGAGCTAAGACCGGGAGCACGAGCAATAACCCCCCTGGGTTTACAGGACAGAGGTACATTTTTTTAAATACATTTCAAACATTTGCCAGAAGATGAACTAACAAAGAGGTGGAGGCTGGGGTGGAGGAGGCGAAGCTTCGCCAGCAGTGAGGTCTGTAGCAGCGTAGATGTAGAATGAATCAGTGAGAAGGAAGCCATATTTAAATAAACCTCCGTGAAGTGAGAGTGGGCTGTGATTGGTGCGTGGCCGATCGGAAGCTATGATTCAATCGGCTGGCTGTCAGCTGGTTACAGCTGGGGCGTATAACTTCCGTGTCCTGCATGAATTTACGCAAGCTTCATAAAACCCAAACTCTTCATCTCACTGGTCATTTATTTGCAGAGCTTGAACTCAGATTTCCATGAACTATCAGGTGGTGAAATGAATCATACGACCTACTGCTCCAGGGTCATTCACATCATTAAAGAGGACATATTATACAAATGTTCAGGTTCATATTTTACATTTTGTTGTTCTACTAGAACACACTTGCATGCTGCAATATTGAAAAAACACTTTATTCTTCTCATACTGTCTGCCAGTGATGTAAAATACTGTTTCATAGTCAGGATGTTAAATTACTTTGTGTTTCGTTGCCGTCTCTCCCTCTACATAATCGCTTCCTTTAACATAAACACCTACAGCATTACATGTATGACAAGAATAAGAAGCATGGAGAGGCGGTCTGCTTTTTTTTAAACATTTTAAGGACTTATTTTCCATGTTAATTTAAGACACCCCAGATAAATAGGGTCAACATTTTACTGAATAGATATCACTGAACGTTGCCCAGTTGATATCTACATTTAGACAATTATTGTAAGAAATTGTATGACAAGTTTTTTGAAATTATAAATATGCAAATGAGGCACTCTTATCAAATACGTGCAGAAATCTGAACATTTGAAAGCCTTCTTGTTTTACAAGAGTCTGAGGAAAAAAACCTAATTTGGAGAAAAAACACCTTTAAAGATATATTTCTTAAAATTAGACATTTTGAAGAAAAAGAAATATCACCATGGCACATCCCCAGTTGATGACGGACATTAAGACAATTACAAGTTCTTTAAAATGTTATTATCTAATGCTAACTTTTGGTGAATTTGACGTTTTCACTGGGTTGTCTCCTCTTAAAAGTTCATTCTTGACCGTGGCAACAATCAAAAGCTCCAGAACAGCTACTGAATTGACATTATGGTAAAACTGTAAGAACGTCGCCACTGAACTGCAAATAAATTACATTAATACACCAGAAAAGTAGATTTTTTTTATTCATGAATATATTTTAATTCTTTATAATGGCGGTAGATTACAATGTACATTAAATGGCCACAATGGAATCTGATAACCTTGAACACATCTGGGGCTTCATTCGATTGCGTGCCGTCAACGCTGCAGTGGATAAAAAGCACCGCCTGTAACAACACGTCCCGAAGGAGCCACTGCTACAAAAAGGGTTCTTTATAAATACAACTAGCTTGATTTTCACACGTTTAGACATAAAACAATCTTCAGTTTACATCCGAGGGGGTGAAAGAACAAATCCTCGCATGAACGACATCCACTGACACATGAAGACATCGTGTGGCTGATTGTCCTGCTGTTATTAAGGCCTGTTGATACAGTCTGTACATCAGTCGGAATTAAATCCTACTCTTCATCCATAAAAAAATAATTACAACTCTATAAATTATAACTACACACACATACACATAAACACAGAGTATGATGCCAAAACTACTGAAAGATATAAGCAAAAGGTGACATAAGTTTGTGAGGATGTTTGCGGTGTAATAACAGGACAGATGCAGTAACCTTAATAAGGATGATGTTATTGCTTTGGTGTCCCAAAGAAGGGAAGAATTGTCCACGTGAAGAGTGCAGCAACAAGGTGAGGAGGCCAAACGTTATCTCACAACTACACTTATTCCCTTGTGGACTTACTGCAGCCTCTTAAATACACAGTGATGCCTTGTTAATTCATAGGAAGACATGGAGACACCTCCCTCCCTCCCTCCCTCCCTCGGTTGTTTTCTCTCTCTGCAGTGTTGTTGGTGGTCAGAAGCCGAAGATATCGTCCCCGAACGGACCGAGGCCGTTGGGAGTGTTTCCGTTGGCGGTGTCCCAGTCGGGTTCGGTGAGCCAGTCCTGGGGCGTCACCCCAATGTCCAAGACCTGGGGGTTAGTACGCGACACTGCCAGTCTGAGGAGACAGAAGGGGGAAAGAAACAAAGATGAATAGACCAGTAAAACAACGACAACTCAAGGGAAAGGTGCTATTAGCTCCCAGGTATCAGAAGCTAGCAGTGTTATTTGCATTGTCAACTAAAAGAAAAGAGCTCCGTTTCATGTTGTAAAAACATTCAAACAAGATAAGGCTGATGTAATTCTATTTTCTTCTCTCTTGGTCCCATTCATAGACCAAAGGCAACAAAGGTTAGTCCATCTCTCAATACTTCACTGTGACTTTGAATCTCTGTCCTCCAGCTCCTGCTGAAGACACACATCTTTAAAAATGGCCCACTAATACACTGCACTGTAGCTTTTAGCAAAGGTTACTCAGACAGGAGTAGATAGTGCTTTTTTTTTTTTGGGAGACTTATTACATTTGCAATGTGCAGGGGCAGTGCAGAGGATTTGCTGGAGACAATGTGCCAGACTGAGATATACAGGAGGTCAGGTCTCATAATCCTGAGGCGAGAAGCTTTCAGAGAGTCTGTCTGTGTTGGACTTGTTGTAGTTCTTGTTCTGCACCGTCTGGTGTAAAAGTTTCAAGACCAGTAAGTGATGCCTGTTAGGATGTAGAAGGCCTACTACACCGTCAGAGAGACTCGGGTAAGACACCGCTTAAAAACACTCAAAATACAAGTATAAAATGATTTAAGGAGGTGCTGTATTATTTACACAATATTATCATATGTGTATTATTACCATTATATCAATATTTCACTTTTAAATATCACGGTTATCTTCAATACTGGTACGTCTCAGCACCTCTATGCCTGTGTTCATGGTCATGAAAGAAGACATTATGCAGCTAATTGATGTTTTTGGACAACAATGGAGGCCTTTGGCTCAGAGGAATAAGATCGAGCTTTGGAATAACAGGTAAAACGTGTCAGTAGGATCCATTCATGGTAGTTTTTAAGTCTTGTTGTGAGATTTGTTGTGAATGGGAAAAATACAGAAAAACACCAGCCTCATCCTTTAAGACAGCAGAATAAAATACGGTTATGACATAAAGATTTTAAAACTAGCCTAAAGATGAAGATGTGTTACACGGAGCAAAAGCAAAATCTGCCAAAGTAAATCAAATTTTAAAGTACACTGCACAGAAAACGAAGATAGAAAAAAACAAAACTACTTGTTTGCCTCATAATGAACAGGCCTGGGAACGGCATGCAGTCAGAATAGCAGCTGAACGGTTGTTCTTTAGTTTCTCCCTTTAAAGTTTGGGTGAAGCAATACTTTGAATGCAGCTCAGCCTCACAGATACTTCTGAGCAACTAAGGCCTCAATCTCTTCTAAATAAGGTCCCTCCACCCTTTTCTCTCTGGGATAATAATATTTGCAAAGCCCAGCTGGAGGTCAACCCGATTACTTCGAGACATTCAGTTCACTCGAACCACGAGATGAAATTGTTTTATCGGCCACTAGGCTCAAGTGACCCAGTGCTCCACTTTCACACCAGCGACCGGCGGAGAGAATAATTGCACAACAAAGCCTTCAGTGTGTAGTGGAGTCACATTACTCCCACTGATCCAGTCCATTCATTGAAAGACAAACAGACTATGAAGAGGGTTATCAGGGGGGGGAAAAGGCAATTTGTGTGAAATGAGATGGGAGGTGACGATACTACTTTGAATCAGCTTTCTTTTCAGTCCACGATTATTCCATCTGGGAGGAGGTAAAGGACACAGGAAGCTACTGATAACATCACTGACCCGTTATTGTAGTATTGGGTTTGGTGGTGATAGAATGGAACGGGTTAGTAATTAGGACTACTACACTAAGTAAGGCTTGTAACAGCTGATAGTGGTACTCTACTTTACCTGGACATGAACCATAGCTATCCAGAGCACAGCTGGAGACACAAACACACAGCAGATTGAGGACAGTTTTAAAAGTTTAGCTTTTAGGATTTGTATTCTGCAGTACACAGAAATCAGCAGTAGGTGGCGCTGTAAGGCAAAGCAGCACAAGCATGGCTGACAGTGCACAGAAAGGATGTGAGGAGGCAGAGGTTGGGGACGGGGTAGTTTATTTTAAACAAGCAGCAGAGAGAATCAAGTAGGATTATTCTTATTATATATTAAAATATGAAGACATGTCTCACCTGGAGAAGGCTTCATCCAAACCATCTTCTGTCTCCTGGAAGAAGAAGAATGTTGTGAATATCAGACAAACATTTGTGGTAATGGTGTTTTATTTAACTTAAGATTAGACTTCATGTAAAGAAATCTCGTTATTGTCAACTGTATTTGACATACGCTTAAAGGGACAGTACACCCCAAAACCAATGCAATCAGTGCAATTTATCAATCTAGATTGCTTTGATGTGAGTTGCCAAGTTTTGGAGATATCTGCTATTTTTGCAGAGTGCAATATCGTCCCATTATATTGTAGAAAAGGCAGACCTCTCTACAGCAGATATCTCCAAAACTCACACCAAAACAGTGTAGATTGATAAACAGCACTACAGGTAAGAGGAAAAATGTGTATTTTAGTTTTTGGGGGTGAACCGTCCCAAATCAATTTGAAACACAGAAGACTTGAGATCCAACCGTCAAACACAAGTTTAAAGAAAACTTAGTTGAGCTGCTTGAGCCTCACTTGTCTACAGGTGTAACATAGAGCACAGAGGGGGGGGGGGGGGGGGGGGGGGGGGGGGGGATCTTACACAGGCGGGGTTGTTGTTGTTCTCAGGGGGCCTGTGGTTATCCAGCTGATCCTCCTCTTCATTCCCATTGTTCTCCACGACCACATTCACACCGTCGTCAAAGTCCAACAGGTTGTCTGTGGCAACATCTACATGAGAGGTGAGGGAAGGACAACCCATTAGCTGTTGTTGTGTTTACTAAATGTATGTTAAAGAGGCTTAAAGTTAACTCTCATGTCAGCATGCTGTCCTGTCAGGCTGTAATCTCTGTAACCAAATAAATAACATTAAATATGTCCTTTTTGTCCCCACCAAACATCAGAAAATTCGACAAATGAAGTGGAAAACTTTATCAAAAAGTGTAGATTTCTGGACGCATTAGAGTCAACTTGGGTCTCTATAATATTTTGTCATTGAATCTTATTCATCCTATATTTTAACCCTTATAAATCACATGGTTCTTTAGGGTAAATTAAGGTTGTACTATGATTGTTTTACCTTTTTTATGTGAAGCCCTTTGAGATTTCTCTGCATTTTAAAGTGCGCTACATAAATTAAAGTCATTATTATTGTTATCAACTTGTTAGGCTCAGTTTCAAATTGTAAGAGCTCAACTTTCTCTCTCAGCTGCACGAGGATTTAAGAAGAGAAAAAGCGGAACACTATCGATGTGACTCGAAGTCTTTTGGGGGCCTCTCACCCGTCCCCTTCAGGCTCCCCAAGCTGTTCGATCTCTCTGAATGGGAACTGCTGCTGGCCTCTCCGGCTGAACCGGACTTCACTCTTTTCCCTTTCTCTAGAAGAGAGAAGAGATGCGACACAATGAGGCAACAACGTGTTCGTTGCAATCTTACAGCAGATAGCAGCGTCCTTGGAGCTTCAAAGCTGATTCAGTACAAACAAACAACTAGTACTTTGTAGATGTCACTGCGTGTGTCATTCCCAGAACTTGAAGGGTTTGGGAGTTTGGTGCCTACCTTCTTTGGCCACTTGCCAGAGTTCAAAAGCTACTGTGAAGGCCTGGGCTACCGTCAAAGCCACGGCCTGAGCCTGGAGAACAGAAAATACACTTTGTTACAGATTGGCCTAAAAAAAAAGGACATTTTGGTAAACTCTAAGTAACTGAGTAAAGATGACTCGCTCTGGAATGATTTAAATTGGAATAATGCTTTTCATTCATTAAGACTAGACCTCGGGCTACTTAGACGGATGGAGAATGTATTTTAACCTAAATGACATCAAAGGTCAATAGTCATGTCAAAGTAGTCAACGCTGGGACTGAAGAGCGGTAGACGAGGACAAAGAGTTCATCACCACCGTCTCCATCAGCAGGACCAGAGAGAAGCAAGTACTGAGGAAGTAGGGTATTATCATTAACTGAGAGAGAGAAGGGGACGAGTGTGGAAGCAGGTAAGACGAGAGGAAGAGTGCCCTTCTGTTTTTCAACACACGCACACAGGAACACAGGAAGATGACAGACGGTTCGGGCAGCGAGACTTCTAGGGTTTCCTCTTAAGAATGGAAGATGAGAAAGAGGAGCCATCGTGTCAAGAGAGGCACCGGAGAAAAAAAAAGCAGAGTTGCAGGAGAAATGACGTCTCAAAAGGAATGAAAAGCACTCGGGATGCTGGGTGTCGCCCGGTTTTCACTCAGGAAGTGAAACTAAAGCTAGATTAGATAACCCACCCAACCATGAGGAGAGGTTTACCCCAACTCAAACTCAAAGCAAATGGAAAAATAAAAAAATAAATCACTGCTCTGGAACTTAATTTATATTCATCATACATTAAACATAAAAACACTGATTCTGTACTCAAACAACTCACCACTTTCCTCTTGGAGCAGAGGTAGGCGTGGCACTCCAGGGTCCCATTGAGGGTGTTTTGAGCGATATAAGCAAAGACTTTATCGTGCAGCTTGTCCACAGTGCAGTAGGATATTCTGCAGGCCAGAGGTGACAGGTTAGAGGAACAGCACACCGCGGAGGTCACAGGGTAAGCTCGGCTACACGGCAACGCTCTGGTCAGGTTGTAAACTTGCACTTAGCGGCTTCGGAAGTGCAACAACTCCGTTAATGATTGATCTGAAACACGTGTGCTGCTCCGAACATACCTGTATATGGAGACATTTTCCAGGAGTTTGTTGGTCGAGCTGTCGTTCAGGACGATTCCCTGAGGGGAGACCTTAAGAGCAACCTTCTGAGGCTTCTTCCCACTGGCTTTAGCCTGTTACAGACACGATTATTAAAGAGAGACGGTGGTTTAATAGCATGCTAATGTATTCTGTACATGCAAAATACTACATAAGATGAGTCTGAAAACCCGACGGGACTCTTCAGCTCTTAGCTCCTTTAATCATGTGTCATCTTGTTGTGTCCTAAAAACATCAACTGCTTTCTCTTTTGCCAATTTCCTGGAACTTCGGTGCAAATTTGCGCTAAATTTGGATGGAAACTTGACTAACGTGACAATAATGTCAGGGGAAAACTCTATGAACCCAATTTTACTTTATCTTGAGTAAATGGCACGATCCTTTACGAGTGGGGAAATTCTACAAGCCTGAGGCTTATTCAACATCAGAACACTGGATGAACCTAAATGTGATTTATAGGTTGGTTTTTTTTTAAACTTAATTGCAGGTATTTACATTACAAGCCGTCAGTTACATCACTTGTTATTCATCGTGCCAGATTTATACCTGTGCGTTTATAAACTATGCGTTTAACCAAAGGAGTGAAAAAAAGAAATGATGATAATAAATACAACAATGATAATAGCAGTAAATAAAATGAGTTTATAGGAAGATGGGCAGTGTTTTAAACAAATGATTGACGGGGTTAATAAATAAAAGTTGTTTTAAAAAAAGTATTGATTTTGGAGAGACAGTGTTCCAACAAGGGCAATGTTCTGTGCTAGAAATCCCAGCATGTATAGTACTTGTAGACGTAACGAGTAATTGAGGAAGCAGTAATCCTGTTGACTGTATGACACCCTGACAGCTCTCACCGTGGCCACGATCCTCTTCACTGCTGCAGCCGACAGGTCCTCTCCTTTGGGCTGGTCCACGAGTGTCATGCCCAGGTGACGGAGGTTAAAGGTCATGCCCTCGACGATGGTCTCCCGTGTGTCAGTCCAGTTCTCTGGAAGCTCTACAGATAAATATAAAAACACATTTTAAAAAAAAGAAAGAAAAAAAAGGAGAAGAGTGCGTCAGTAAATAGATCAACAGGAAACTGCTGGTGTTGAGCCCATGCATCAAGTTAAAAACATCCAATATTGGTTGGTTTCACTTTCACAGGCGCTACGACTCGCCTGCCTTCCCCCTTTTCCACTTCATGTTCCAAAATAAATTATTTCAAAGCGCTTGAGAAAAACACGAATCAGAGGAAATGTAAATAGCCTATGTTGAACTTAAAGTTGAGACATTTCATCTGCTCGCTCCCTGAAGTGGAGAGGCAAAAACAGGGTATCTAGGTCAGAGGTACGCTTTATGCAAAGTAAATACTTTCAACTCCAAAACAACTTATAGGGCTCGACAATGAAAAGGCAAAGAGTTCGGAGCAAGTATACACGGACTCTGACATGCTGCGATAAGAGGAAAGTGGGGTTTTCTTCTATGAAAGAAACATAACTTAATGTACGTCCCTCTAGTCTCACTGCTTGTGTTCCAAGAATGGAGAAGATAGCACATTGATATGTTTCTATGTAAAATCTGGAACCAGTGAAGGAACAGTTGCTATCTGCATGTGGTGTCTTATCAGTTTGTGTATGGTGCCGGCCGGCCCTGACCCTCTGGCTGTGTTTACAGAGATTTCCTCAGAGAAAGAACGGAGGGGGAAAAAAAAAGGGGGGAGACGGGTGAGGTAGAAAAACATCCCCATTACCTAGAAATCCATCCTGCGAGCACTGAGCTGCCTCTGGGATCTTTGTGTGCGGTATGCACACACGTGCAAACGCTTGTTCCTACAACACTGTACGTGAGGAGGACTGCAGCTAAAAGATGGGACTCGTTTTCTGAAATATGAGAATCAATTTCATGCCAAAAAAACTAAAAGGAAGCATTTACAACGCCGAGTGAAAACCATCCATTAAAAGTAGCTGAAGTTTGAAACTGGGGTTGTGAATAATGACACTGATTCATACCAAAGATTCCAGCTTCACACAGTCTGTCCTTCTGCGCGTTACGGTTAAAGATTAAAGCCTCGAGGGACATCAAGACTCAGAGTCTGCAGCACCGTAGCACCTCTCATGACAATCCAATCCAATCCAATGTTTTCAGCTCAGTCTCTAATATCTGCCGACTGGCTTTCATGGCGGCCGTAAGTGACGATTTGGCGAAGCTCTCGTTAATGTGAAAAGGTTTCCTTGTACCAATTGTTGAGTTGACATCTCCTGCCACAACCACAAATGGACACAAAGGAGATTACGTTTTATACAGTTTTATGGAAAAGGTCACGAACATGGTGTGACCTTTAAAGCTGATATTTCATCTGCCTTCCAAAACAATAGAAACAACAAAAAGAAACAAGATAAAAACTTTCCATTTAAGCCCAAAAGAACGTCATTATTTTATCCGAGGCTGTCGTCAATCAAAGAAAGTTAGTTCATTAAATCAACAGAGCTGTAAAAAAGGAGTTGATCCACAAAGAAGCACCACTTTAAATATTGTGTTTACAGCAGATGGGCTCATAAAGTTTCTTGAAATAAATCACTCGGCATGAAAAAAGTATAAAAAAACAACTTAAATCTAAAGAAAGCTTTGTCGACTAAGACTAAAAATGACTCAAAAAGGGGACAGCCACACTTTTAACAACTCTTTATGGCAGACTGAAGCAGCTTTCATTGCAGGTTTAGACGCCTCAGTAAACTCCTCTCTCTATTGTGGACCAGCTGTGGTAGCGGTCCAAAAACCATCACAATGGAGAAGGACCGCCCCGAATGGCCAGCCCGCCTGAGAACACGGCAGCAGCGTAGGTAGAGTACCAGGCACCGCTGAGCCAGACGGCTCCGGGATCAAAAAAGGTCAGCGAGAGCGACACCTGCAAGGAAACAGCTGTGTGCATGTGTGAGCCGAGGCCGAGTACAAACCAGCTGACCCTGCTGTAAATACACGTCGACCTCGCTGTTCGGAGATTATCCACCGGGTGAGAAAAACAAAGACTTTTCTGATGGCAGGGTAAGAGGAGGCGTCTTGCATGACAGAGGAAAGAAAGATAAAACAACACACACACACACACACACACACACGCACCCCTTCGTCACCTATCAAACCCAACACTAATGGAGGAGTATCCGTTCCATGTATCAAAGCGCAGAGCCTTTGTTGAACACTGTGGCAACAAAACGTGCTGATGCAAAAAAAAAAGGTCCAACTGACAAGCGATTCACATCCTGGCTGATTTGTGCCTCTAAACCAAACACTGAATCACTGTGGAAACCACCAACTGTGGCCCTAAAACTTAGGACCACTACAGAGCCAAACAACCTTTAAACAAAAACAACAACTTCTGCCCCCATTTAGCTTGTCTTTTTAGCTCCACACAGGTTACACACAAATCCAAATCCTTCTGAGTGCATGTGCTGGTTTCTACTGACGCAGAGAAATATAAAACGTGTTGGTTCTGAAGTCTCTGCAGCTGCAAAGTTAAACAAACAGTTCAGAGGCATTTAGCCTCAAGTTGACTCACCGGGATGAAGCGTTGATGGGCCAAATAAACACAAACTTCCATAACTGCATGCAAAATGCAAAACAGACTTACCAGGTCACTTGACTTGGGAGAACTAGCGGGTTCTTAAACAGGCCAAAGTCTGTCAATTAGGTGAGATCATCGAGTCTTTTTTCCACCTAAGCTACTTTGTTCTACAGCATTCTCATTGCAACTAATGAAGTGATGCATTTTGTGTTTTATTTTATTTTGTCAAATGAAACCAAACTTGACAACTTGTTCCTCCCGATGGTAGTTTGTTCATGCTTCTTCAATTGTTTGCTGGATGTTGATTTGACAAAAAAAACAACAACCTATAAACCAACCAATAAAACCGTGAACCACAGCTGTAAAAAGTGTTCAGTTCCTCGTGTTTTTGCAGCTGCAGAGCCCGTGTGTTTGTATGATTTAATTTTGAGAAGACCTTTAAGCAGACATAAATCTCAACAAGTATTGACTCGACATATCTATCCACGTCATAATGGAGTTCAGACACATCCTGCGTAGAACTGCAGCCCTCTGGCACTGAACAATATTATAACCTCCCAGTCTGAAAGGTGAGGCCAATGTTGAAGTGCATTAAACCTGCATTCTCTCTAGTGTCCACCAGGGGGCGACTCCTCTGGTTGTAAAGAAGTCTATGAGAAAATGACTCTACTTCTCTCTTGATTTATTACCTCAGTAAACATCATAAACATGAGTTTATGGTCTCAATCTCTAGTTTCAAGTCTTCTTCAACACAGCATGATGTTCATTAAGTAAATTATAGTCCATTTAGAGTCAAACAGACCATAAAGCAGAGTATTCTTTAGGGCGAGGCTACCTTGTGATTGACAGGTCGCTACCAAGGAGTTGTCTGTTTTCATCTTACAACTTTAACCCTTTTCACACTGCGTTTTCAGTTCATGATAGTTAAATGTAACATTTTGGGTTGCCTAAAAAGTGTAATTTACAATCACAATATAAGCACATTTAAAACCTATTTTTGTGTGAAATAAATACTTGACAATCAGACAGAAATGTTGCCATCCTGGCAGTTGTTTTGCCAAACTGACCACGATCCATTTGAGAAGGTCCCTATATAGAGAGAAGGCCTCTCTTCTGCGGACAGGCCCCCTCTGGCTGGTTCTGGACTCTGGCAGCGTGCCGGTGTGGGTCGTCTAGGGCGACCAAAGCAGGCCAGTAAAAGCAAAGAAGCGGGTAAAGAGCAGGGAGGCCTTTGCCATTTAAAAATGGGGCAGTCTCCATCGATTGAATAGGTTTCTCCTAAATGCAGACATGTTAAGTTGAGCGGCTAAGCCTATAGAGACACATCGATGGCAATATTTGTGCAAAATGCTGGTTCTTAGGTGCTACAGCTCTATTGGTGAACTGCATTCACCTGATCCTGACTGTGTCCCGTAGGCGAGAGTCGGACTTGGGAAGTCGGGCTTTGGGATTGCATTCAGGAAGCTTTTTTATTTCACTAATTATAAGATTAAGAGCCCAATTAAACACCTGAGACGTAATAAACCAGCTCATAGTCAGAGAAATGTTACTGCACTTAAAAAAACAGGCTGGTTTAAAACTTGTACAACATAAAACCGGTTCACAATGAACATTTGAATGCTTGGTTATTATAAGATTCTGTGTTGCTTCATTAAAACAAGCGATGGCGCAGAGCACTCCACACAGCCTGTGCGTGTTGGGACTGTACTCGTCTTGATCGTTTACCGAGGGGCATTTAAATCCGTACACATCGTAAAAAGTTATCAATTTAATTCACCGCTCACGTTCTGTAAATATTATCCAGGAAACAGGTTGTCCCACGTGACCGCAGGCTTCCGATAGTAAACGCATTAACATCTGGCCGTCACCCATTCACACAGAAATGTGCTGGCAAGACATCCGTTCGCTTTGGACGAGTGCCTCTCAGATTCCTGAGGCCTTCCCCCTCAGGTGAGCTCCTGAGGTTACACAGCAACGTCTGCTCACTCCACCCAATGTGTTCTAATGATCCTCATACTTCACAATGTCCTCTCCGATGGAATTTAAAATAGACCAGCTTGAACTCGAGCCAACCAGGAGCCCTGCACCGACTGACTCGCAGCATTCCTGGCTTGTCGTCTTGGTTACAAAGCCACCCAGCATCCCCCCCCCCCCACCCCAAACTTTACAGCCAGGATCAAGTGAGATTTAGCTTACAAAGTGGCCCTTGAGTGCTACAATGGGCAACCAGAGTTCCTTATAAGAGTTTCATGTTAATGTTGCAGTGTGAGCGAGCTCCTGACCTGCTGAAGGGCCCTTGAGCAAGACACAAACAAATCACTGTAAATTCTAGCGCTGACCCCTGACCTCTGCACTTCCTCTGGTAAAGGAGATTGGGATTATCTACAAATCCAAGAGCCTGCTGTAGTGAGAACATGTGTAAAGACAACACAAGGGTACTTTTCTTCAAACGTGTGATTTAACCATCTCATGAGATAACTTTATAAATATAAATAAACGTGATATTTAGAGTTAAGTGTCCTGTTTATTCGTGAGGCTGTGATGTAATGTTTTTTCTGCCTGGTTTCAAAATAACATTTATTTCCGGAAAATTCCTCAAACAAGATTTAACCGCATTGCAAACAAACAGACAATCAACGCGGTACGAAAAACCAGGAAAACATTTGTTTCTTTCCAAATTAAACGGAACCAAACAAGAAGAAAATCGCTTCTTTAAGTGTATATATATTTTGTAGTTTTTGTCCTTCTATCAAACAAAGTGAGACGTTTGTATCGTTAACATTCACAAGTTAAAAATATGTTAAACTTTGCTGCAACAGCTGTTTTCCCTTTTTTTTAAACAAAACGTTAAACTTTGACAGAGTGAGCTTACACGTGTGACGTCATTTTGTTACCATAATTAAAATAAAACACACAGCTGTAAGCTCTAAACAAACGTTCAACTTCTGCAAAAAAAACTAAATGTAGCTTTTTCTCCCAAACTAACGACCATTTCTTACTTCTGTGTCTGCCGGCGGTCCAGGACTGTTTCGCCATACTCGGGCTCCGGATAATAGCTCTGCCAGCCGACTTCAGTGCATCCATGTCGGCGTTTGAAGCTGCGGAGGAGTCGGTGAAGTTTCGCAGAGAGAAGTGTTGTTGACCACCGGACTGCTGATGGAGGAGGATGGACTTGTGGTGCCTTCGCGTGCTGTCAGACATACCGCTATTTACGAGGTCAGCGCACGTGAAACCAGCCCACACGAGAGAAGGCGTGCCGCATTTGGGTAAAATGGGACATTTGAGTACCGTTTAAGTTCAGACGGAACGAGAATAATACAATCAAGGCAATAACAGAACAAATTAGTTTTAATTATATATTTGTGCACTTTAAAAATGGTGTATCAGTGTATTAAAGTCAGTTACTCTCTGTTGTGGAATAATGCTGCTGAGAAAGTCTAAAACTTCAATTATACTTAATTTTTATCTTTATATTGTATATGAGCACATTATTATTGCACTGTTTCTGTTGTTTCATTACACTTGAATGTGGCACAGTTGTTGAGATGTGACATTTAGTCACATCACTAAATATATGTATTTTCAGATTTTTTGATTTGATGTTTCTATTGTTCAGATGCTATTACATTTTGTGAACAGAGCTTGTATAGCGTTATCTTACCAGAACTGAGCAGCTAACAGCTAAAAAATAGTTACTTTATATTTATTTCCGCTCATTACAACACAGACACAAAACCTGCAGAACAAAGCAGCTCTGTGCCCTCAACATTTCTATTTAAAAAAAAGTACATTTGGTTGTGTTGTCTGCCTGAATAGCAAATGAGAGTTAATATTAAGAAATGGTATTTACAAGGAGCACCTGAAGGCATCATAAAAACCACAGGGCAACCACTTATTTTCTGATTTTAAACACTGGAGTGATATATTTATAGACAGAGGATGTCAAAAATATTCATCTAGCTATGCTGAATGCTTCATGGAAATGCATTACATTTGTGAATGTAGAGAATGTGGCAGTTAGGTGTTTGTGGGTGATTTCGGGGGGAAAAGTTCAGCTTCTTGCCAAGAGTCATAAGAAGTAAAACTCCACACACAGATGAGGACGCGCACGCACACACACTGAACAGCTTGCATTGCCACCAGCAAGACTTTCTTTATTAGTGATGGCCAAAGTGAAAAGAGTGACACAGCCACCATCACTTTGAGTAAAGAAAACAAACATGGCAGAACAATGAAAAGATAAAACAAAAGCACTTTTCCTTTTTTTTTTTTTTAACTCCCTTCTCTTCCTTTTACACAAACCTATAAAAGCAACTTCAGAACTGAATTCACAACACCAGAGCGATCCACCACAAATAATACTTTTTTTTTTTTTTCCTCCAGGTAGGCAACATGACAGCACGACATGGTCAAAATGGTTCAAAATGGTCATACATCACATTCACACAGAATCCTTCCTGGTAGAAAATATAGGAAATCAACTGAATATGATGGGAAATATCAAGGAGGTGCCACTCAATAAAGGTTTCTAACAAATAAATAAAACGGGAGTTCACTGACCACCTGCTGCCCCGAACCTTGTAAACACAACACCATCTGAACATGGTCTAATGACAACAGCACTCATTATGCTAGCTACGTCGATCGAAGGATGGATGGGCAACCGAACATCAACACTTGGCACTTAAGAACGGAAACAAACAAAGAAAACATTCCTCAGTAAGTTAATGTACATCGTTGTAAACAGCTAAATGCCGACTCTTAGGGCACGATGAGAGACAATCAGTTTGGTTGGCGTTTTGGCGTACCGAGACTCTGTCGCTATGAAATGACGCGTACCGTGTCCAGTGTTCTGTTTTTCCCTTTAAGTCTGTGACATCGTGATCAACTCGTTTTAGCCTTTGAATACTGAATTGAAAAGGATCAGATTGAGAGAAGTCTTGAATGAATGAATCAGAGCGAGAGAGAGAGAGAGAGAAACACGGCTTTGAAGCTTTTTGATCCCAGGATTGCAAAGTATGTGGTTTCTGCATCTTAAAAAGAGAAACTGCAAGGCACTGTAAAATCTGCAAATCACGGTAACGACCGGTTACCTCGACATCATTAAATCCGGTGAACAATGTGGCCTAACGGGTTCTAATTTGGTCCATGTGAGAGGAAAGGTGTCTGCAGCAGAACAACAGGAGAACGTTAACATTTTGGCAGTGCCTGGTCAAATCTAGCAATAAAGAGTTTTTCTGGTTTTGCTTCGTCGACTAACCGATAATCCCTTCTTCAGCGAGACTTCAGCGTGAAGAGGATGAATCATATTGGAACATCTGAAGGACGCAGCAAACGTTTATCCGTTCAATATCTTTTCGAAGAAAATGTACAACGTCGTAAACTGAAACGTTACAAAACAAACGATCACGGATTTCAGTGAACGGGAACAAAAACATGAATAGTTTTTACATTCATGTCACTCACTGGGCTTCACTTTACAGGAAACTGTCTTCTGTCTAAATACAAACCATCAAGTAGAAGTTAAACGTCTGTGTGTCGGTTCACTTTAGAAGAACATATGGCCGGGGAGGGGGGGGGGGGGGGGGGGCATGAAGAGATGCATGGCGGCTCTTCGGTAGACTTTTGACCAATGACTCGTGTGTTCCTGTCTCCCCCTTCAAACAGATCACGCTGGCTCTAATGGCTAAATCCCAAAACTCCAAAAAAAAAGAAGAAGAAAAAAGTCAAGATTGTACACAACCCTCTCAAAATAATAGTTCTCATAATAGAACCAAAAACACACATATGTATGGAGGGGGCTTGTGTCTGTATGTGGTACATTAGAGTGCAAAGACCTGTCGGGGGGGCTGGTAAACAAAAAGCAGAGCGCTTCGCCAACGTAAAGAAAGAGACAAAGTTCTGTCTGAGGAAAAACGCGTGGCTGTCAGAGTCACTTCTTGAGGGGCTGGTAGACCGAGGCGTTGGGGTCCAGGGAGGAGGGACTGTTGTCCATGAACTTGGAGGAGTAGTGCGGGGCCACGGGGCTCAGGTTGCTGCCGTCTGAGGAGTAGGACAGGCTGGGCATCACCGCCATCACCTCGGCTATCTTCTGCTTCAGCTCGGCGATCTCCTGCTCCCTCTGGTGGATCTGACCTGATGGGACGAAGCACGCAAAAGACGTTCAGATGAGGACCAGCTCGAGGATCACTCGTACATACAAAGAGAGTCTTTCCTACATGTTGGCATCGGGGTGGGCATTATGGATATAATCCTCTATCATGGTATGTATGATTATATATCACAATATGGATATTTATCATGATTATAGCTCGGTTTGTTGACAATTAAAGACAGAAATGCTTGTTTTTTGGTTATTTCAGCAAACTAAAATCCCGACAAATCAAACTTCTTCATCACAACAATATAAAACTCCATTAAGTATTCCTGATTACTGATGTGAAACATTACCTACGATGGGCTGATACTCCCAGAGATGTTAAAGGGGCCGGTACCTCTGTATGCTTATTGGTTTTATGCCCAAAAGCAGAAAATATTTTTTCTACGACAACATTTACAGACGACTAACACAATAACTTGGGTATTTTTCCACCTGGACTTGAAACATCTTGAAACTGGTCAAATATGAAACGCATTGAAACGGGCTGTAATGTAATCGCTCGGGGAAATTCCTCACCGCCAATGTACGTCCACTTAAAGTGTTTGTTTTTGCTTCTGAACGGCTCCAATTGTTATCACGAGTGTCTTCATGTAAAAGAACCCTACGGTGAAATAAAAACTTTTGTCTTCACCGTGCGCTCTGATTGTTATCGTGTTGTGCGACTTGTTGCCAGAAGACAATAGAGAGAAATGCAGGTGTTGTGTTGGAGGACAGAAAGCGTAGCTTAGTGTCTAAAAGAATTCCAATGTCTTGACTCAATATTTCCATAATCTGAGCCTGTCTGAGGCAGAAACCAGCAGTCTAGTGGAGGAACACTGACGGTGAGGACGTCCTCTAAAATGAAAACGACTACTAAACAGTGGTGCTCCCCACCTTGTGCTATCTCCAGCTGCCTCTTGGCGTCCCCCAGTGCAGAGAAGAGGTCCAGCTTGATCCGGGTCTCGGCGCTCAGGCTGTTCTCCAGGTGCTGGGTCTTCTCCTGCATGGCCGACAGCGCCGACATCAACACCTCTGTGTCCTTCTCGTTCTCTTTGTACTTCCGCAGCTCCTGCATGCGGCGGGAGAGAAAAAATGAGACGAAGACGAGATGACGCTACAAAAGCATGTACATTTTACACCAGGTACACCGACAAGCAGCTCGGGAACTACCAGTAAGAGCATAAAGGTTCAAAGAACATGGAAAATTAATGTTTGCGCATTTAGCTGTCAATCAAACGAGTTACGCTGCTTTCAACTTCGCCAAACATTAGGCGATGTTAGCGGACTTTTTTTTCACCAATGTGAACGATAATCCTGAGTGTCCCGTTTGTGGTTGCGAGCGCGTCAGTCGGTAAAACATTTAACACTTCACCACAGCAACTTTCCCCCCCCCCCGGCTGGTCACAGTCTACGCACAGAGCAGGTGAAGGTGTCTCTGTTTACCAAACCGACAAAAGAAGGCCATTTCGGGGCGCACATCCCAACGAAAAAAAAAAAAAAAAGCCCTTTGGCAGGGTTGTAATAGAGGCGGCTCCTGAAACGTTATTAAAAAGGGCCATAAAAGTAAGACAAGACATTTTAGTGATGTAAAAGTCATTTTGTCAAATTAGCTGTCAGGGGGGGAAAGGCTGGAGCCCTGTTTTACACTTATTATGAGCCACTAAAGCGCCTTACTTTGTAAACAAAGCTGTGCTGAATGCCTGATGCATCAGAAGGCACAGGGGGTCTATTTATTCAATTACATCAATTACCAAAGCTAAAATGGGATATCATTTTAGTAAAGTGATCACCAGCTGTTGTTGTTGTTAGAGACTCAAGTACAGCAGCAGCCTGTTAATGAGAGCTTATTCACGACTACCATCACAGAATTTGAATCACGTATTTCATAATCTCTTTACTGACAAAGGAAGCAGAACTTCATTAAGCTGAAGCTCTATGTCATCAGAGAAAGATAAGAGAGCCTCCTCCTCCTCCTCACCTGACACTTGCCCTCCAGATCCCGGATCTGCTCCTCCTTCAGTTTCATGTCCATGCTGAGCTTCTTGCACTCGTTCTCCAGCTCTCTGATACGACCACGCAGAGAGTCCGTCGACTCCACTCTGTTGGCCACAAGAGAAAAAACGACACTTTCAATAATGGAAAAAGGCAAATATGCGCAAGAGTGAACCGAGCTGTTATTTCCCGTCTCCATATGTGCCGAGTCAATCTGTCCAATTAGCAGAAGCTCATGTCGATGGCAGAGAGAGAGCTGGGCTGGAGTACCTGGTGGCAGCAGCCAGAGCCACGGCTCGGGCAGCAGTGGCCTCCTCCATCTTCTTCCTCTTCCTCTCATCGGCCAGCTGTTTCTCAGCGAGGGCGCGAGCCTCCTGCTCGGCCTTCAGCCTCTTCTCAAGCTGGGAGATGGTCTGCTTGTCCTTCTGCTTGGCCTGGACGGCGCTGTGGAGCCTACAGGGCGGAGGGAGAATGTGGTCAACCAGGCTGGAGCATAAGATTAAACACACTGGAGATGAAATGAGGAGATCGTGGTCCGTAATAAAGCTGATCAGGAGGAAGTGACGCACTGTGAATCTGTGAAAGCTGCTGTGTGGTGGGATGCACTACCAACAGGGTAAAGAACCCAGGTGTGGTTTCACAGGAAAAACTGTAAAATAAAATGCTCCACCTGTTTTAGTTTGATGTATTTGCAGGGAGCTGGGCTTGCAGGGTTTTTGTCAGACAGGATACAAAACCCAGTGCTCCTGTTCTGTGACTGAAACCCTACAGAGACCATCACAGGGTCCTGAACTAACCCGCCGCCTACCTCAACATACTGCCATGAAACCATTGTTGTCAAGAGTTTCGGTGAATACTGCATATTCTTGTGAGTACACTGCACATGTACGCACTTGTTCTGGAGCAGCTCGTTGTCCTGGCGGAGCTGGCCCAGTTCGGAGCGCAGGCTGCGGTCCTGGCTGCTCAGGGAGGAGAGCTGACTCCGCAGCTCCGACTCCAACTGCCGGTTGGCCTGAAGATCGGCCTTCAGACGCTTCACGTCCTGCTCCAGCCTTTCAGAAACAGAAAGAAAAAGGGACACGAGATCATCAAAAAGGCAAAAAAAGTCTCCTGTAAGAAGCCCAGTACGGAGACAATTACTCCACTATTGTATTAGTGTGTCTTACCGTACGAGAGCGTCCGGCTTGCCCAGCTGGTTGTTGGGGATGCAGTTCTCCACCGGGTCCTTCTGCCCCTTCCCCGCCCCCTTCTGCTTCTTCTCATTCTTACTGGTGGAGGAACCCGGCGGGACGCTGCCATTTGAAGAACTGTGGTTCCGCGGGGACGAGTTGGAAATGTTACCCCCACCCCCACCGCCGCTGCCTCCGCTGGCATTTTTGTAGTTCTTCCCCGCCCCCGCCGTTTCCTCTTTAGAGGTCGAGTGCATGTTGGTGTCGGCGTGCGTGTTCTCTCCTGCCAGGTCGTTATTCAGTCTCTTCGCCCCGACGTAGTTCTCTATATACTCCGCCTCCTGCAGTTTGGAGTCCAGTGCGTGTATAATACTGTTGTTATTGATTCCAACCGCGTTCTGTTTTTTGCCCTCGCGCTCTTTCGCGGTACTGTCCTTCCCTTTTTCCCGGTACTCCAGCTCTGGCAGCGGGACTGGAGTGCTTTTCTTTCCAGGAGGTGCTCCGTTCTGGGATACAACGGCGGGTTCCACCTCGGAGATCCCTTTAGCTAAAGCAGCTGGGAGGAGAGCACACGTAGGCAGCGTTAAGACACATATTTGGACAAAGCAATCTGGGAACATGACCATCGACATAGATTGAATGAAGGTCTTTGTGAGTGCGAGTCAAAACAGAGAACATCTCCGACCAGCAGGCTTTTCCAGGAATACTTTCTGCTTTCTATTAACTACAAAATAGACTCTAAACTCTGGTGCATTTGAGCATTCGGTTTGAGTTGTTTCTGCTGGCGGTAAAACTCTAACGCGGACAAAACATCTGGGCCGAGACCTCCTGAAAAGTCTCGGTCTGGTTCTGTGTTTGTTTGCAAAGCAGACCAACCCCAGGATCATGAGATAGTAGATAGCAAGCACCTGTCTTCTTTGTTTCCCCTACACATGAGTGAGCTGCTGACATTGTAATGGGGTTGTGTGTGTGTGTGTCTCTCACCCTCCTCTGCCTCCCTCTCCTGTCTCTGCAGCATCTGTTGCTCTGGCGGTAGAGCCTGCAGTAGAAGCTGCATGTAGAACTCGTTCTCCTTCTGCACCTCCTTCTGTTTCCTCAGTCGCATCTTGTAGCTAACGTAGCTCTTAAAGCCGAAGCCCAGGGTGACCACCGGATAGCCGATACTGGGAGGTGGAGAGAAACACAAAGCCGCCTTTAAATACAAGAGCGTCCTTATGTTTTTTTAGCCATGAAATATTGAAGCATGTGCTATTTTATCGTGACTTTCTTTACTATCAGTGCACGGACAAAAGGCCTCTCCTATGGCGTTTACCAGTGAGCAGCAAAGGGTCGACACAGGTCCACGTGAAAGTTCTTCAGGTCTTTGAACCGTATGGCAGCTTCGATGTACACAAACAGGATCCACAGCGATACAGTCGGTAGACAGACTCCTCTTTCTGCAGGAAAGTAACAGAAAAAAAAAAACTGTCACTGAAAGAACATGGAGACTATGGAGTCTTTGAGGTGAAAGTGGCCGTTTGGCCCAGGCAGAGACACGAAGGGTACGCAGGAAACTGTGACTGACCTGTGTGCCAGACGTACTGGACCCAGACGTAGGTGCTGGCAGCGAAAAACAGCCATTGGACGGGGATGAAGAGGAGGCAGATGATGTCCGACGTAAACGCCACGCACACGAAGAAAACAGAGAAGGCCTAGGTGTAGGAGGAAGACACGGACAATTAAATATGGCAAAACAACTCTGTGAGGAAAACAAACACACATGTAATAATATAGTGGCATGTGTGCACACTGTACTAAAAGCTTGTCTTGCTGGTTTCCCATCCTACACATGTAAACACAGTACACGTGTTTTTACAGTTGCATATAGGCTACGTGCATTAGAGAGGGATTACATCTTTATTGTGCATCAATCCAGATGTGCTCCAGACCACCTCATAGCATTTAAGTTAATATCTGGTGGGAAAAAGGGGTCGTATATAAACAAAGCTCTTACCAGTCCCTGGTATCTGAAGGAGTCGTAGACGCTTCGAATGAAAAGCCAGAAGGGCCACAGGTACTCGAACCTGAACTCCAGCACAAAGTCGGCCAGCAGAACTAACACCCACACGACCAGGAACTTCAGGTACAGGAACGTACTGCGGGAGAGGATGTTTAAAAAAAATAAAGACACAAGAAAGAAACAGAGGATTTAGGCGGCATCATAACACGCATCAGGTTTTTACAAGGCCCTCTCCAGTGTTACCTCAAGTTCCTACTGTATTTGGAGGCATATACATATATGATAGGTATAAAGAGAGCGTCAGTATGCATGTGTGTCATGTCTGGACATGTTGCTTAAAAGCACAGCTGGTTTCTTTCATCTGGCTTGCCGTAAACAGATCTATAGGTAAAGACACGCTGCTGTGACAGTGCATCTCCTTAATACACGAGCTTTGTTCCAGTTTGAGCCAAAACAAATTTTGGGGTTATTGTTTCTCTGTCGTATTCAAATTTTAGACCGCTGATGGACAAAGCACAGGTGAGAGCCCCGCCGTCGGCGTACACCCCGGACGTCAAAACGAGCGTCCCCCTGACATTGCTGCTGTCATCTCAACCCTCGAGCGTGATTATTCTCTCAAATTCACGCTTTTTTTTAAACAAAAACAAAAACTGGAGAGATTTGCATTGAGCGGAATCTGTTACAATTCATATTTAAATCCCAATTTTATTTTTATTTTACGCCAGAATTGTAATTTAACCATCAAGCCAGAGAGAAATAAAAGCACCAAATACAACACAAATAACGTTAGGCCTTTAATGATTCTGACATAAAGCGAGCATGTTCATTTTAGCTCGTTAGCAACAACCAACGCGTGTCAAAACATGAACGCAGCCTCGTCTTGACATATGCAGAGAGGCGCCATTGTTACACAATAATGTCCCAGCAGCCCCCTTCTTTTTTTCCCGTACCTGCTATATATACCCTCGGTGATTCGGTTCCGTTTTAACGGCCGTCGGAGTTTGCTGCAGTCCGCATTGCGCCGCTTCATCCTCCCCCTGTTTGGTTCACTGGTGATATCGGTCTGGTGGTGGCTGTAACTGGAAATGTCATCCGCTCATCCTCAATGTTCCCACTTCTTCAATTATCCAACCATTGTTGTTGTTTTACGCACATGAAACAAAGAAATAAATAAAAACAATCCCGCTGAAGGCCCCTCCCCCTTTCACGAGACGCAGCGTCCCCCCCTTGCTGGCGTCCGACGTCATTACGTCGTCTTCGGTCGGAAAGCCTCGGAAAACATGGCTGCCCCATCGCGAGTCGATACGTTTCTCTCAATTCTACGTGTTTAACGGTCGCTTCTGAACGGTAAGTGTAATAATAACGGGTTACGGGGGCCTTGTCATGTCACCCGCTCACCCTCAATGTTCCCACTTCTTCAATTATCAACCATTGTATTTGTTTTATGCACATGAAACAAATAAATAAATAAAAACAGTCCTGCTGAAGGCCCCTCCCCCGTTCAAGATACGCTGCGTCTGACGTCATGACGTCGCTCGGCCGGAATGCGTTGGAAAACATGGCTGCCACCCTGCGGGTCGATACGTTTCTCTCAATTCTACGTGTTTAACGGTCGCTTCTGAACGGTAAGTGTAATAATAACTGGTTACGGGGGTCTTGTTTTAGTTAACGGAGCCACAGGTTGTTAAGTTAATGCTGCTGCTGTGTAAAATAAGCCGATATACGTACGACGTTACTTGGTAAAAGTTACCCACGCTGGTCTCAACCACGTTTGTTTGGCAGCCGTTTCTCCCTCAGCAGAGATGTTTAAATTCTCAAGTCTATTTAGCTGTGACGTCACATGAGACAATTTAATATAATTTCTCGATAAAACAGTCTGTGGTGTAATGCGAATGTATTATGGGGAGTTTTAATGCAGCATAACCCATTTCACTATTTTATTAAATAACATTTTGGTTGTTGCCATTGACAAGTGATCATCTAAGATGTTTCAACAGATCTTATTCACCATGGACATGGTAGAGGAAATGATTCCACCGGCAGAGGAAATGATTCCACCAGCTGAGGCAAAAGAGAAGCAGCAGGAAGAGATTGAGGAGGAAGATTTAGGAGGAGAAGATGATGCTGCAGATGAGGAAGAAGAGAAGAAGGGAGATGGTGAAGAACAGAAAGGTGGGGATGAAAAGGAAGTCAAAGCAATCCCACAGGCTGCAAAAAAAAGAAAAAAAAGCAATCCATTGCCCAAAAAAAAACCCAAAGAGAGAAAGAAGGACGAGGTTCTGAACCTCAACAACGAGGTGGTGAGGATGAGGAAGGAGGTGAAGAGGGTGAGGGCTTTGGCCACCAGAAGGCTGATGCGGCAGATCACCGCGCTGAAGAAGAAGAAGGGCAAAGAGATCGAGATCGAGAGGAATCAGAGGAGGGCTGCCAGACTGCTGGAGGAGATCCACGCCATGAAGACCCTCTCACCAGACCTGGTATGCTTCTTAATACCTTCTGTTCATCCATTACTGGTGAAAATGTTGACACACTTTGTGAAATGTCTAATTGGATTGTCTCCCCCCCTGTTTCCAGGTGACAAAGACAGCCTTGCAGAAGGATCTACACTTTGAACAGGTGTGCAAAGACCCCAAGTCTACCATCTCCGACCGGGCCACAGCGCGCATCATCACTCACCCTCAGTTCAACAAGAAGATCGAGGAGATCAAAGCTGCTGTGAAAGCCTTCAAAGAGGAGCGGATGAAGGGTGGAAAGCAGAGAGGGAAGGAAAAGGTGCAAAATAAAGGTGTGAATGTGACTCCACAGTCAGCAGAGAGAGAGAGTGAGAAAAAAGAGGACGTTACAGTGGAGCAAAAGGAAATCCTAGACAAAGAGGAAGGAGATGATGTCCCTAAAGACTCTCAAGATGCAACTGTTGCCGAACCTGAAAAGGAAACAGTGAAGGCAAGTCCTTCAGCTGATACTGCTGCTGATCAAAGGAAAGAGATGCCAGAGGCTAAGAATGTAAGATTAGAGTCAGTAAAAGGCATGGAAGGAAAGGACGTTGTGAAAAATACACCTCAAACAAAACATGCAGAAAAGAAACCCGATCTTAAGTCTGCACCTGAAGTGCTTCAGAAAAAGGAACCCGATCTTAAGTCTGCACCTGAAGTGCTTCAGAAAAAAGAACCCGATCTTAAGTCTGCACCTGAAGTGCTTCAGAAAAAGGAACCCGATCTTAAGTCTGCACCTGAAGTGCTTCAGAAAAAAGAACCCGATCTTAAGTCTGCACCTGAAGTGCTTCAGAAAAAGGAACCCGATCTTAAGTCTGCACCTGAAGTGCTTCAGAAAAAGGAGGATGAGGAAGAGAGTGATCTGGAGGCATCAGATGATGAAGAGAAAGTGTACTTTGACGACAGCACAGAGGAACGTTTCCACAAGCAGTCCTCCCAGTCCGAGGAGAGCGACGACGGCTTCTTTGTGGGAAAAGTGAGCAAATTCAAAAAGAAGAAGAAGCATGAAAGTGTAGAACGGGACAAGGCCGATGAGGGGCGTGAAGGGAACAGTTCAGACCGGGTCCAGAGGGAACTGGATGAGCTGGAGTCCAGGCTGAGGTCTAAAGGGACCTCTCTTCAGTCCGTCTTTTGTTCTACCCTCTCTTCGTCTAAGCCGGGCGGGGGCAGAGGGAGAGGTGGGGATAGATTTAGGGGCCAAGGGAAACCACAGAGGGGTGGTGGTCTAGATCGAGATTTCAGTAAACAACCCAAGTTCCAAAGGCAGGAGAGAGGAGCAGAGAGACATCCAGGGTCCAAGTACAGCAAGCCCGAGTCCTCTGTGGGCAGAGGGAGGGGGCGAGGGCGAGGCAGGGGTGGAGGCGGAGGTGTCTTTACCCATCAGGCACCAGAGCAGCCACTGCATCCATCCTGGGAGGCCAGTAAGAAAAGGAAGGAGCAGCATGGACAAATCCTGGCCTTCCAGGGGAAGAAGATCAAGTTTGACGACTGAGACCGTTTGGTTATTAATGCTGAAAACATTTTGTTTGCGTGTCGTACACACCACATTTGTCTTGTCCTTGTTATCTGGCACACGAGTGAGGCGTAAACATCGTCACTCAGTATGTTGGAGGCTCAATACTAGTGGAGATGATTTCTGAGAAGATTTGTTTGTATTCAATATCAAGAGAAATGTGTTCGAATATTTTTATTCCCAAATAAGATTTAAATCTAAACTGTGAAATGCATCACCTGAAGCATGTCATTTGTCATGAAATAGGTTTACTAGTTAACAGTTTGAAGAACACATAATTTGTAAGAGGGCCAATTCTGTTAGAAATGTATATTTGGGAAGTGATACTTTTTTTTAATGTTTTTTTGAAGAAAGTATTTATACATCTGTACACGATTTCACTGCTTTGTCCTAAACTGTAATTAGGGTCCAGTTATTGTATATTACAGTTATTTTATAGTGACAGACCTTTTGCAACAAGTTCTTTGATTTTTGGTACTTGTCCCTCACCAAGATGTGTTTAACAAAATGAAGTTGATATAGCTGCAGTGATAATGTACTTCGCTGTCTTTATTTCAAGGAAAAACTGTATTAAATGCAACATGAAATGTTATCTCAATCATAAGAACATCAATGCAGCACATAAAGTAACGTTATTACTTACTTTACTCTTGTAAAAGAACAGTAATCCACTTTGTTGCGGAGCATTGCAGCCATTGGTCGGCCACAGCTGCGTCAGACGAAAACGTCATTGCGTACACAGGGTGACAGCCAATAGTGGTCGACATGCAAATCTAGTTTGAAAACGGTCGCGGGGACTCGGCAGTTTCGCGCGAAGAATATCTCGTGCTGGGCTCTCTATCAACTTGATTATAATATTTATTAGTGGAGGTACTTTTCTCAAGACAGAGATGGATACGGAACGATATATATCATATATACATAACCCTCCCCGGACCCGCTACACCCGGGACAGACGTTACAGCACGGAGGACTTCAGGTACCGGTACTGTAAAATCGGATTATTCTTTAGCGTGGAGCTGGGTCGATTGGATGGAAAAGTTAACATAAAAATGCTAATATGCTAAATTGCTTCGTGAGTAGAAGCGACATCGCATATCGTATTGTCCGTTTTAACGTTACACATCACCCATTTTTCTTCATGGGTTCTAACGTTTTACGTTAAGGTAACGTAAAAAAACGCGTAACGCTAGCCATAGCTGCACGTGTGGACGTGTTTGTGGTGTAACCTTTACGAGCTTCTTTCTCTTGGTAGATTTAAATATGATATATAATGATGTTATAAGCTTTGCAACATATCTCTAGCTGCTCGTGTGGTTTGTCATATTAGCCAACGGGTCACAGTGTATTTTCTCTGCGACATCAGCACCATTTGTAACTCGAAATACAACTTTACTTAGCATTCGTCAAGTACACGAAGAGCACTGTCGTTGTTAACGGAAGTGCTCAATCCGTCTTCAGAATAAAGGCAAATATAAAATTGTCATCCTAAGTAAAAGAAGGGGAAGACTGCTTACTTACTTAAAAACAGAGATAGCTACTTAAATGTAAAATACAGTTCTAAATGGGAGGATAGTGGACATGCTAGTGAAAAAACGGTTTGGCTCCTCAAAATAAAACAACCGTGCTAACGTTCCTTTTGACGTTTATCAGGTTAAGCCTGTAGTAACGTTGCATATATGCCGATGTCTTTGCTTTTCACAAAATACATGTCCCGCCTTAGTTTCCCGTTTTATGGTTGTGTGAAAAAGTATAACTATGTCGTGTGGTAGTTGCGTGCTTTTATTTTGAAGGTTAATCTGTGAAGCTTCAGCTACATTAATGTATTTCCGGTAACTTTACGCTCGTTTTTTTTTTACCTTTTGAGCTGAGGCATCACACCGCGCCTTGTCGGAGCATACTTTTGCACACTTTTGTTCATCGATTGCCGCACACGCTGACAGCACACTTTAACAACCGAGTATTCTGCGGGAGTACAGTGGTAAGCAGGTTTAACTGTAAAAACCGCTCTGTGTTCATTAATGCTGGACGCAAACTCACGTTACTGGTAGGCCGTGGGTGAGCGTGGGAGGGGGATGGGGAGATGTTGTTCCAACTAGCTAAAAACACTGGTGAGGGAGGCTAACCCCCAGGTTATGACAATCCTCGTTAGCGAGGGAATAAACCCCTCCACATGAGCATAATATTTAATGCACAGGCACAGTCATGGCTTCTAACTACATGCAGATTGAGTCACAAGTGAATGCAGTGGAGTCATGACAAGTTTATAATGCATTATCGCCCAAAATGGCTGCCCTGTGACACACTTGATGCAATGAGATAATTGGCAATTAAAAGTTTTAAAATACATGATATTTATACCACAAAATGTTTTTTTTTTTGCTCAGGCAAAGAGAAGTCTGGAGCTGGAAGCCGGTGACCCCCAGGACCTCCATGATGGTGGCTGGACCTCCAAAAAGCAGATGGCCTCTCGGTCCCACACAGGAGGAGCGGGTGAGACTTTGGCAATTAAAAAAAAACAACCGTAGCACAATGTTCCAGTGACTGGCAACAGAGGTGGTAGATACCAGCCTTCTACAGTTATATCTTCTGTGTCACCAGTCCATATGTTTTGTTCCGTCTTGGTCAAGTCAATGGTGGAAACTTGCAGTGCTGTTATGTTTGGCAGCCCTTGCTGGTGGTCTCACACATGCTGTCCAACATGGTGACCAAGCTAAATGGCTAACCTTTCCTCAAGTCTGTCCAACCAACTCCTGGCTGCTCACTGACACCTTCACCAAACACTGGATCTAAATAGAACAGCCTCCATCGTCTCGCTCCGAGTATTCGGTTTAAAGTAAAATGATGGATTTCATGATGCCCAAACGGTGTCTAATGTCATTGAATCTTTGAAATCGAGGCGTGAGACACTTCTTGTTTCGCTTCGTGGCAACAAAAGAATTGCAAATGTTAGAGGAAGTGTAAGAATAAGCACACTACAATATGACAGAACAGATAAATGAATAATTAAAGAATCTTCAAGGGAATAATCACACGTTCTCACCCTTCACCTGTGTTTCTTTTCCAGCTCCCGCCCCCAATCCCATAGCGCGCAAGTCCCTGTTTGAGAAGTCTCGCTGCGACACGTCGCTCGGGCTCTTGACGCAGAGGTTTGCGGCGATGCTGAGTCGCTCCGCTGACGGGGTGCTGGACCTGAACCTCGCCGCCCAGGAGCTCAAGGCCCCCAAGAGACGCGTCTACGACGTCACCAACGTCCTGGAGGGGATCCAGCTCATCAAGAAGAAGTCCAAGAACTTCGTCGAGTGGTTGTAAGTACGCGTGGTAGTGTAACGCATACGAGCATTATGTGACCGACTGTCACAATGACTCAATATTTTAAAGACTGACAGATTCTACTACGTACAGTTAGTGTTATTGTCATCTTATTCTTAATTGCCTCATGACCATTACAGTTTGACGTCTTTAGTGGCGTTTGTTGAGGTTTTGATGCCGTGTGCGTGCACAGGGGCGGTGAAGTGAACGTGCACCTGGATCAGGAGCTGAAGGCCCTCGTGGAGGAGGAGAGGCGGCTGGACGAGTTGATCCAAAGCTGCACGAAGCAAGTTCACCAGCTGTGCGAGAACCAGAACACTCTGAGATATCCTTTTTTTAATTTTGTAACTCCGGCTTTGTTTTGTACTGTTGTTGTGACCCAGGTTCAGGGTGTGGCCCCGAAGCTTTGTGTGAAAAGAGTCATTGGTGACACATCCCAAGAGATAATCCAGAGCAACAGCGCTTTAGATTCAGGAGGCATCGGAGGGATCGGTGCCTTCTACCTTCTGCCAGTGTGTCGCTTATGATGGGCCTTTTGGGTTTAGTCATGAGTGTGTCCTGTACACAAGCCCATCCAGGTTGATTTATGTTCCTTAGCCCCGAGGATCACGTTTGCCTATTTGACTTACGAGGATGTCCAACGGATTCCCAGCCTGAAAGAACAGACTGTGATTGTGATCAAAGCGCCTGCAGAGACAAAACTGGAGGTGCCGCACCCAGAAGAGGTACGTGTTTCAACATAAACACTCAAATCACATCTGTTGTTTTTTTTTTCTAAACTAGAAGACCCAATCGAGAAGCGAGTGTGGGCGTCTGGCTCATGTTTTCAAAGCATCTCCGTTTGTGCCTGTCCTCACTTAAATCTCCCCTTTTTAAAGGGTTCTAAAACGCCAGATTACTGTGGACGCTACGAGCTTCAGAAGCTGAAACGTAGCGGTGTGGACGTAGCCTCAATGTTTTGATTTGCATCCCCGGTCGAACATTACGGCGTGCTTAATTGCTTGGTTTTTTACTGATGCAGCGTCGGCTTGAATGAAAGTATGCTCTTGCCGCGTCCTCCCAAGACGGCGTTCACCGTGAGCGTCCCCTCTCGTCTCGTGTTCGGAGAGCGTTTTTTAATGAAAGCACTCCGTCTCCTCCCGCTCTGCTCAGAGCCTCCAGGTCCACCTCAGCAGCACCCAGGGGCCCATCGAGGCGTTCCTCTGCTCCGACCACCCCGTGCCGATGGAAGCCACGGACGGCTCTGTAGCCAACGAAAGCCACTTAAACTCCTCGGCCAACAGGAACAACGCCGCCCCCCTCGTGCCTTACTCCTCCTTCGTCCAGGTGTCTTCCAAAGGTGAGTCTTCCACTTAAACACCCCACGGCCGCAAGAGAGGGAGGCAGGTACCCGTGGGGGGCCTTTTCCCCACACAGGAAGCTTTTTATAAGACACTGTATTTACTTCCACCGCTCATCTTTTGTCTCCTTATCCACACTCCCATTATCTTTCCAGACAACGCGATCCGTACCTCTGGAGTCGATATTATCTCCAGCCCGCCGTCCGAGCCGACACAACACCTCACATCACCCGTCACCGTCACCCCCGTCTCCCCCATGCACATCTCCTTCCAACCCCCCTCTGGAGATCAGCAGAGCTTTGTCACCCTCACTCCCCCTCTAGCGCTCTCTGTTGGCGGGGAGGAGTACCTCGTGAGCCTGACTGAGGACGAGGGCATCACTGACCTCTTCTCTTCTTTTGACCTGGACCACTTGCCTCTAGATATGCCCCATCTCTCAACAGCTGCTTTTGGGGATTCCATAATTTCGTAGGCGGTTGCCACCTTGTCACAAGCAGGATATCAAGGGGACACAACACAAGAACAAAGCTGTTGTTTTTTTTTACATTTCCCTGTCCTGGACAATGTGACTGGGATGTACTGATGCTCAGGTATGTGGAGGATTGAGATCTTTTCACGGCTTCCTTGGTGTCTTTAGGACCTGGACCGACGCACATGCTGTTATAAAGAAAACACTATTTCAGAGCTTTAATCTGTTGCGTTGTTGGGCGTCCTCAAGTGTCCTTCTCCGGGTTCTGAGCGCGGCGGTCTCAATGCAGGACTTGTCCTTGAGCGTGTCCCGGGAACGTTTTGTATTGTGATCACATAGGAGCCTTCACAACAAAGCCTGGTGATTCAGGCGACAGTTTAGTGTCAAAGAAGTGTTGATTAAAAAGCATTAAAGATGCAAAAGAACCCTCGTGTCTCGTCTTGACTCCGCTACAAGGGATGCACCATCCAACCTTTATTCCCCCGATGCCAATAAAGTACCGTAAGTCTGGGTTTCTGCTGATACAGAGTACTGGTTCTATTCTATTTTGCATATACATAATCCCTGGACTCCTATTTATGTAAAGTAACATGAAGTCAGGGTTTGCTGTAGCACTAAAAACTGACTTTGTGACATTACACCGAATTTTATAATGTCAACGCGACACTAACGTTGTCATCCTAAGCTTTAATGTGGACGGGACACGGCTGATATCGATCCATTCATTAAAGTCCGTGTCGTCTCCAGTCGCGGCTGCACAGCTTCCTCAGGGCTCTCCAGTAGCTTCTACCACAGGTGCAACTTTGTAGATTCACAAAGAAGTTGGATATTAAACTGTTTTTAAAATGCTCTGTCGTTGGGAGCGCTGTGTGTCTAGATTGTAACAATACTTGTTGGCCTAAAGAGGAACATCCTGCAGCTCTCAAGATCAGGCTGCATGAAGCGGTAGAAAGTGTCCTGTTGAACATGGAGGCCACAGACTTACAGTAACAGTCTGTCCTCTCTCTCCACGCTTCATTCAGAACCTCTGAGCCGTTTCATATCAAAGCCGTGTCCTTGATTGCAGAGACATTTCAAGTGTGGCACTCGGGAACCAGGAGAGCACGGTTCCGAGTGTCAATTTTGGGTGTTATTAAAGACATCAGACTCGTACAGAATGAGTGCTTTCAAGAGTCCAGGTTGGCACCGATAAAGCCGCCGTAACACCCGCTCTGATTCCCCTTCATGTTAACACCGTTGGTTCTGTTAGCATCGTTAGCTGCTAGCCGCCGGCTCAGCCGACGCCGTGTTCCGAGTGGCGTAGAGACAATCCTTCAATCATAGAAAACTCTAAATGTAGCTTTTTATCTGTTAACGTAGCGTGTAGACACTGTTACCTGAAGACTGAAACACGCGATCTTTGTCTTCATTTCTTTAAAACACGGATCCCTTTGTGTTCGTCACGCTACTCTTCAGACCAGTGTTGTATGGTAGTGATATGTGAACATCGTTTGAATGTGTTTGGTAACATTTTTATCTAGATTTGCTCAAATGTTCTGTGTTTAAATCACAAGGAAAGAAGAAAAACGATTCCCCTAAATATATCCGATGTTTCTTTACCTGTGAAATAGTTTTTACTTCTACACCGAACAAATGTATCGATAAATAATAAAAAAAAATGTATCGTACAATATCATTTATTTTCTGTGACGAATCGACTCATTTCAGTCGCGTTCATTGGCTGTCATTACGATAAGTCATTACGATAACTGCAGACAGTATTCAGTGAGCTCTAGTTCACAGGCTGGAGTCTTGGGTCAGCATTCATTTAGTTTTTGATAATATTACATGTAAAATACATGTTTTATTTATGGTCTCAAGTAAATATCAGATGGGGAACATTATCTGTTTTCTTAAGAACAACCGTCCAAATGCATACAGGTGTTACAGAACAGCTGCTACATAAATGTATCCAAAGCGTTTGACTTGAGTAGATGTTACCGCTGTCGGAGCACTTTATGGACATGTTGCCTCCTCTCCACAGTGAAGTCCAGCTGCTCTGTTGCAACACATAAGCAGCCACTAGGAGGCAGTGTGCTCCCACAGAATCCCTGCAGCCGTCACACAGTTGGGCTGTTTTGTGACTAAAGTGTTGCCCATCTGGCATCAAGAATTACTTCAGACCCCTAAACTCAGCGGTAGTCTGTTTGGCTTCCATATCAAAAACATGACCAAAGAAATGTTTAAACTCATGCCCATGTGCCCTCCTCTTGAGGCGGCCACAGGACCGACACCTGTGTTACATGTTGAAACAGAAGATCAGCTCTACATTACAGTCATTTAGCAGTCGTCTTTACCCAAAGCGACTTACAATTCAGATTCTATCTCTCCGTAGGCTACGGTGAGCAATTTGGGGTTAGGTGTCTTGCTCAAGGACACATTGACATGTGACTAGTGGAGCCGGGGAATCGAACCGCCGATCCGCTGATTGAAGGACGGCCCTGCTCACCACTTAGCCACTTAGAGATGCACTAGAGATTGTGTCGTTTAAGCAGCAATACAGAAAGTATTTAGAAACCTGGAGAAAAGGTTTGAGTGACATCACTGGTTGTGATGACCTGATTACTGTTCATTTAGGCCGTTGATGGACAGGTTAGTGTATCTAGGGTAGTTTTGAAAATGTGCTGAATATACAGTATTCGTCTATCACCATTGGAGCAAGTTAGATTTAAATGTATGAGACTCTGTAGTAAAGATGAGATGTGTGCCTACGAGTATAGTCATCAGCCCAGATGGCGATGATTGATCAAATCATTTGTTTAACTCGTGTAGATGTGGAATTTAAAACTCTTCTTCCTGTATTCGTCCACACACACGTCTGTTAATTATTCGCTGTAAATCTTTCCCGTGTAGCATAAAACTCTCTCCATCCCTGCTTCTCTTTGTCTGAGCCACAGCATCTTTTTAGAAAAACACATCAGTGCCCTCAACACGATGATGTAATGTGTCGGTGGAGCCTGCAGCATCCGGACCCGTCCGTAGGTGGCAGTGTTGCACCTCAGAACCCCACGAAGAACCCATTCAACCCGGTTCCCCACAAACAGCGGCACGCTCCCCCCCCCCCCCCCCCCCCCCTCTTGAGTTCACGGAGAGTCGCTGGATCACTGCTGTTATTGATTCATGTGTGTTTCTGTTGTTTTTCTGTGCCACAAAGATTTGCACTTTGAAAAAAAAAAAAAAAGAAACACCCAAAGTGAATATTGAATTGGGTCAATAGTGAATTAGGCCTGACGTCAGCCCCGCTCCCGTCTCAGGAGGGCTCGGTTAAAGATCAATCAATACGGCTGTCAATCAGCCAATCAATCGCTCAATACAGTTTCATTTTTAGAGTGCCTTTCCCTGTCACCTACGAGCAAACGGTGGACGGTAGGAGGTTTACAAAATACCACAGATGGCTGGACTTTAAGGGCGAGACGAGACTAAGTCTCCACTTAGGACTCTGCCCCTGAGGGGGGAGGGGGGGGGGTAGGTAGGAGTGACTTGGAGCAAGTGCAATCTACCCTGAATGTGTAGTGATAGTCTAGTCCAGCTGTCCCCTCTCCCTAAAAATACAGCACTTGTTTCTATGCTGCGCTCTCTTCAGCCAGGCTGTTGTTTTGACTGCTGTAATGTGGAGAGAGAGAGAGAGAGAGAGAGAGAGAGAGAGAGAGAGAGAGAACAAAAATAAGAGAGGGTTAAAGAGGGAGCACGGAAGCGAGAGAGAGGGGGGAGAGAGAGAGCGAGAGAGCGTACTACTCGCCTCTCATTGGCCACCGAGAGCACGCCGTCTTTTTGCGTGGCGCGCTCCCAGCCAATCGGCTGCCTTCAGCGATATTTTGGGTTTATGAATGAAATGAATAGTGAGAGAGCAGGACAGGAGCAGTTTTTGATTCATCACCCAAAGCTCGCAGTGTGCGGAGCGTACCCGAAGAGACGGGTGCGCTCGCTCGCTGTGCAGCCCGGCTGGGAAAAAAAGGGCCTCCGGATATTTTGGGGGAGATCAACAGATGGACCACAGCAGACGCACCTCTACCTGTCTGTAGAGGCTTCTAGTGACCCAA
Source organism: Pholis gunnellus (assembly GCF_910591455.1). Lineage (NCBI taxonomy): Eukaryota > Metazoa > Chordata > Actinopteri > Perciformes > Pholidae > Pholis > Pholis gunnellus. The sequence continues at coordinate 19,036,076 of NC_136543.1, read as the reverse complement.
CCTCTGTCCAGACAGATGTTCCAGTGAACAGCACCGCTGGGCTGGGATGAAGAAGAAGCAGCTTCTTCACTTACATTCAGTTCCAGACTTTTTTTTTTTAAGTTATTATTATGCTTCCAATAGAGCGCTGCAGGAATGCGTCCTGAAACGTGGAAATGAGTCGTCATGTTTCTATTTCTGCTTCCCCTCGTCTGGAAGGTTATAGTCGGTTGCCTAAAACAAGGTCTGTGGTTAACGCACGCTCAGGAGATTTGTTCTATAACGTAAGCTACGTCGGTACGGAGCACCATCACTGCTCCGCTTTTAGCTCTGTGGTGGTGACGGTAACGTCATGTGATCGTGGTGTAAAACATCAGCTTTCTACCTTTTTTTTTTAGTGATTGTATTCACGCTTAGAATATCATAAAAACTGTGTTCATTCGTGAAAATTCTCTCGTGTTATTGCACAGAGTTTATTTTCTGCAGTAATTGAATGGAAAAACTCCCGTTTTGCTTTTTGTCGAGGGATCCGGTGCGACGCTAACTTCCTGGTTGGCCTCCAAAAACATGCAGCATCCTTGCAGCACTCTAGTGACTCTGCTGCTGGTCCTTCATCAGTCAGTTGCATCTGCAGTTCTTGGCCTTTCTCCAGAGAAAAGATTGAGCAATGCTGCCATCTACACAAAAAAATCTGTGACATCGCCTTGTCCTCCACACCTCGCGCTCTTATTCTGTATGAAAGACATGTCACAGCAGGTTAACTGGCCATAAAAATGACCTCTTCTGATTACTAGCAGATGGTTGTGAGGTGGGTGAGATAACGTCATTAATGAGGAGAATGTTGATTACATTCTCTAAAACGTAAACATGTTTTTTGGTCAGGCACACATTAGCAGTCTAGACTCTGGCTCTGGGCCGTTAGACGTGGAGTGTCCGGGGTGCAGTCGGGTGTCTCTAAATTGGAGGATTTAATGCGTACATGTGGATTTCGTGGATGACGTCAGAGCCTCGCCGTCGTGCCGCGTGGCGTCCATTGTTGCACGGCACCGTCTTTGCTCTCGCGCCTCGTTTTTTCCCGCCTCTCTTCACCGCCAAATGTTGTGCTCTTTAAAAAGGAACCAGCCTCACCACAAAGTAGCATCCTTAGCAAACAGACGGCGATGAGGGCTTGGTGATGTATTAACTACTCGCGGGGTTAACTGGTGAACTCCTGCAGCTGGTGAGCTAATGACCGGGAACGTGCTTTTGTAATAGTCGGTCACAATGGCTCAAGCTTCTCTCTGTTCTTTGACCGTCCTTAGTGTTTTGTTCTTAGGATTGTACACCTTTTTAATGAAGAACAATAAGTTCATTCGGTCGCATTGTGTCCCGTAACTCGGTGCAAACCATTTCTCTCTTGTGGAGCAGTTCATTCTCCAACAGGAGGGTTCAATAAACCAGTAACCTGTCGACGAATACAAAATACTCTGTTCAGAAAGAACTATAAAAAGAATGTTTCACATTTTTATTTCTTCCTGTCAAAGTAATTTATCATTCTCGCCATCTGGCACGCTGGAGATAATTGAGGTTGCAGTGCTTGTGGATTGTTCCTTTTTAGTCCACAGAACAGCAACACAGCTCAGCACAGCACAAGTTATCTAAGGTAACATCCATGTGACTCATTCTTCAGCTCCGTGTCCTTCGGAGGATTGACGGCTGAGACCCCCGCCGCCTCCTCAAAGGAGTTAACGTTGGATTAACTGTAATGTCACTCGACGTCCCCTCCCCATAGCCGCACCAATACAATCGACCGAGCTTCGGATTACTGAAAAAGCTGGTCGTGTCCTCCGAATTCACACAGAAGAAGACCTGACACACGTGCTGCTGAAATGTGGGCGGAAACTCCCGTGAGAATCGCTCAAATGAAATGTTGAACAGTAAAACTTGAGTGGGTGTCGAGCTCCAAGTACGAGGGAAAAGTGCGGGAATTAAAAGAAGAAAAAAGCAGAAGCTCCTCTGAAAGTGAAGCGTCCACCCCTGTGGATGGTTGAGAGGGGATGGAGAGGAATCAATTAACCGCTCCTGTCCGCTGCGGTCCATAGTGTGGGTTTGTCGTACGCACCGGGCTTTAGAGTGTAAAGTGATTTTCCTCTGTCGCGTGGTCTTGTCTGAGCAAAGGTTTGACCTCTGCACAGGAGGCTTTGGCCTCAGGTGCACCCTCAGGTGCTAATACGACTCCGACCGGATCGCCATATTTACATGTGGGCTACCTGGGCCCTCGATGTCAGAAGTGAATCTATGAGGCATGGCTCCGGATGATGTAGGAGTTGGCTGGATCTCACACACACACACACACACACACACACACACAGCTGGGCCCTGGCTTTGGTGGTCGGAATGCAGCGTCTGCTCCCCGCTTGTTCTCTGGTCTGAGGTCTGTATTTTTCCTCTCTTTTTGTGGGTGTATAATGCTTCAGCTGTTGTGATGACAGCCTCCTGACCTGTCGTGAACCTCCTCCTTTCCTCTCCAGTGGGTATTTACTTACTTTTAGTTCCACTCGGCTACGCCAAATATTTGCATCGACCAAAAACTGGACCCGAACCCGTCGGCTGCTGCCCAGCAGCCAATAGAGACCAAGACCGTCGGTTGTCATTTGCATGTAATTTGCATTGGATCCCCCCCCCGTGACTGTTTGCAATGTCAGGAGGCCAAATTAACCAGTGTTCCGTTTTAGCCAGATTTGCATCTCATTTACATTAAAGTTGCTTAATGAGGGTTACTTAGCCGAGTGACCCCTGTGGAAACTCCTTGCCTCGCTCACAATGGAAGCAGATAGTGCGAACGGCTAATTTCATTAAGGGAAACAGCCGTTTGACTGCGAGGGTGCCTTTGGATGTAATCATTAAAAGGGACGAGGGCTCGCAAGCTGTTTGTAATAAGGCTGTGTTTTCGCCCGCATACGGACATTGTGTCATATTTACTGTAAGGATGAAAGATTAGGCGCGGAGGGGAGAGCGGGCGGCATCAATCTCACTCAGCATCTTGGAGCGGGCGCATTAATCATCCCATCTACGGGAAAATCATCCTCATCAAAACGCGGGGCCACAGTGTGCACACATGGCGACGATCACTGGGTGCAGGAAACGGACAGAAGGAAAGTTAGTGGCTGACTGAGCAGAAGCACCGCAGCCAACGCTTCTTCATTGATCCTCGGGACTTGGACTGGATGTCAGACGGTGTTTTGTCCCGCTAATGTGTTCGTATGGCGGTGCCTGGCTGCGCAAACGTCCCTGCAAGCCGAGCGGCTTCACACACACATACACACGCGCACACACACACACGGGCCAAATCGTTTTAAGTTCTGCATCCTCTCAGGTTCATCGGCGCCTCCTTTTTCTTTCCCCCAGATTGGCTCCTTGGTTCCTTTTCATTAAGTGAGGGCGACAGAGAGCTTCTTGAGCAGATGGATACCCTCAGATATTATTTGGTGGATTTCAATAAGGAGAACTAATTCTGGCTTTGTTTGTAGAATCAACCCACACGGCACACTAATGCACACACACACACACACACACACACACACACCCAGGGCATATCATCCGCAGAAATTTCATCACGTCGTTTGTTTGCTTTTGAAAAGAAAAGGGCACAGGATTCAGAAATAAGGCCCGTATTCCACCAGGAATTGTTGCACCGTATTGTGTACGCATCTCCTCCAGTTCTACCTCGCCTCTCTTCATGAAAAAGAAAATGTTACATCCAGTACAAATGTGATTGAATCTTTACTTTTTTTTCTCTTTTTTGCTCAAGGATTCCTGAAATGCTTTCATACATATTGTATACACTCGTTGGGCACGGTTCCAGCAGCCTTTTCTCTCCTGTTGAGTGGTTTTATTAGGAAAATGTGACTCCTGTTTTCTGTATGTGCACTAATCCCATCTAAAGAGGGGAATGAAAATGCCCTTGTTGGCTAAATCTGCAATTGTTCTCCATGTAAGCGGACTAGCCAGCACTCACACTCTCATTACCAGTGTTTAAGTGTTTAGTGTGAGGTGCTTAGCCGCGTACATGCACACACACACACACACACACACGCACACTGCGAGGCTGGTGGTCGGTTTAATGGGGGAGAAGGCCTTGAATGGTTCCTATGCTGTGATGCATTAAAGCTTAATAACCTGTCCTTTCAGCTCGCTCTTAAGAACATGCTCCGGAGCTGATAATTGGAAAGATATTTGCCTCTTTCTCTTGCTCTCTCTTGTCCCTTTTGTCTAATGGCTGCTTTCAGTTCAGCTGGGTCCATTATTTGTCCTTGAAAGATTCTTCTTCTTTTTTTCCACAAGTAATATTTTGTCTCTTTACCCAGAGTGCAGTTTTATGTATGAGGTGAAAGTGGCATGTTTTAGTTCTGTAGTAGCTTGCTGCTCAAACATCCATCACATTTAGACAAACAGTGACGGCAAACGAACGGAGGCCATTCAGGAGTAGTCGAGAGAATTCCAAAGTCAAAGGCCACTTTAAAAAATGTGTTTTTGGATTCATCGCATTAAATCAGCGGTGAAAAGTGCTTGAATGTAAGAAAGCGACCTGCAGCATAACAAGGAAAGAATGGCATCCTCTCTGCTGGAGTTTGTTTTTTACCAACATGTCATTTCAGTTCAAATAAGCCACTCTAGACCACAACACAAGCTTTATCATAACAGCATAATAAAATGATTCCGTGACAGCTCGGCAAAGCCGGTGAAGACGGTGTGAAACGGGGAAAGGTAAGCGGACCTTGAGCTGGATTTGTTTCGTAAAACCGTTGATGCTTAACTTCAAGTCAACATGGACTAAAAGTCGTAAAAGCGCTGTGAATTAAAACCTAACAACCAGTGAGCGTTCATGTCATCAGAAGAAAAAAACTCAATCCATGGATGAAGACCATGTCATGAGGCTGAAAAGTCCGGAATAAGCTCGTTAATGGACCCCGAGTTGAGACTGTTTTGTAAGAATAAAGCTGCGTTCTTCTGTGTGTCCGGGTGGAGTTTAGAGATGTTTGTGAGGGATTTTCGTTTATACCTGTTTTGTTACTTCTTCTTATTTCTGTTTTGAACCCAACTCCCAACAGGAAGTTGGATCAACCACTTTTTTTCCGATGCACAGGTCCGATCGAGGTGTTGACGCTTTGGTAAGTGTAGGCGTTCATCCTCTGTGACCTATTACCCATCACATCCTTCTCTGTGCTGACCAGCATGCACGTTAATGTGATGCATCTTCAGAGAAACATAAGTCTGACCTCAGGCACTTTTAAAGAGGAATCCCACCACTTCTGTGATTGTATCGTATCAATTGGATAACACCTGCAGGAGTTTTATCAAGTCAGAGAACATTACTCAACTGAGCAACATGTTCACACAAAGCCTGCAGCAACAGGGAGGCCTCGAGGAAAGCAGTCAGCGGCGATCTGACAGAACGATATCCGGTTGCATGAATGACCCTTCGCTAAGGGTTAGCACTCCTATGCTACGCTAGCTACTGAAGTTAAACTGAATGTTGCTTTTGCTTTTTAATGATCGTAACTGAACAAAGACCTGCGACTCTACAGGGACAGTGTTGTTCCTTAATCTCATTTTCTTCTGTCTCGATCGTCAGATGATGGTGGTGGTTCATCTGTAGCTTTAGCTTCTATCTTTATCTTTTTAACTGGATTTCACTGCTGAATCAGTTTCACGTCCCGGGTATATCCTCCAGAGAGTGCAGTTAGTGACAGTGTGGGCTCTATGAACGGGGGGGGGGGGTGTAGGGCTTAGCGAAGGATCATTTGAGAACTTGCTAGTTCATGACCTCGCTCAGCTATCATTTTGACCGTTCGTTTTCTGAATCTGTCTCTCAAAAGCTGTCCTACTTTATGGCAATATTTAATCTGCAGAATATCCCTTTAAATCATCATCGGCAGTTTGCGTCGTGTTCACTGGGGAGGATTTGGCACGAACTATCGACATGTAATTTTTCCCCTGAGCTTCAGCGAGATGGGGCTAAATTTAAGTTCTCTGACTAGTCGCAGGCTAACCAACCTTAGGAACGTGACATGGAAATAAACCACTTCATGCGTTAATGCCCCGCCGACAACTCTTGACTTGAAAATCACTCTTGTGTCGTATGTGTTCCATACCATGTCCTGCGTGTGTTACCTCCCAGTGGTTACGCCTGCGGCTGTGGACCATTACTGATGAGTTGAGGTTAACATTCGTGCCAGTCAGCGCGCGCACACACACACACACACAGCTGCCGGCTGCCGGCTTCTTAGATGTATTTCTGTGTGTGTCCCTTTTATGCTGTGCATTAGAATAAAGGGCAACTTTATGTGTTGACGCCCTGAGCAGTGGCTGTATGGCCTAATGTGTGGTCACAGTTGGTAGAAGCCTGTCCACATTGCTGCGTCGCCACGGGGCCGAGGACGACGGCTCAGGGCGGCCGCTTGTGTAATGCGCTCTGACCCAGAAACTGGCAGTCTGACCTCTTTAGCTTCTGCTTATAGAAAACCAGCCCTCCCTCTCCCCCTCCGTCCTCCACACCTCTTCCTCTCTTGTCCTCTGTCGGCCTTCTGTCCTCTCGAGACGTGACGTTTCAACTAAGACATTCAATCTGCTGATTGATTCCTCATTAGTCCTCCAGTTCTGACGCGTAAAGCCAATGCGGAACTATCTTAAACCTGCATTCTCTCTACTGACCAGCAGGGGGCGACTCCTCTGGTTGTATAGAAGTCAGTAAACATTGTAAACATGAGTTTATGGTCTCAATCTCTAGTTTCAAGTCTTCTTCAATACAGCATGATGTTCATTTAGTAAATTATGGTCCATTTAGAGTCAAACAGACCATAAAGCAGGGGATGCTTTATGCCGAACTCAAGGCTCCAAAACAGAAGTCCACAAACCGATGTTTGACGTCACGATGACTACCTCCACTTCTTGTATACGGTCTATGGGTTTTGACAGTCCAGTCATTTGCCGACAACACAACTGACGGCAAACATTTGCTCGACACCCTCCTCTGTATGACGTGAGATGAAGACAACACATTGTTCTACTAGATCACGTTTCAGTGCTTCAGAAAAATCATGTTATTTCCCCCATACGTTCTGTCTGAATATACCTGCATTCACACTTTGTTTCAGCACCTGTCTCTTTTAAAAACTGACTTCGTTTGTCTTGTTTCACTGTTTGTATGTTCGTAGGCTCACCAGATATCCGAATGTATGTGCACAAGCATCGAAAGAGTGCGTAGTCGTGATATGACCCCTTTTTGTAAATTGCTAACGACACCACAGACAGAGTGCTTGTTGAAAAAGAAGGAACATGTCACCACAACCACAACACAGCTGGGCTTTTCACAACACTCTTCATGTCGACCCAGAGCTGGCTTGAATCTCAGACACTGTTTCCTCAAATATCTTTGATATGTCCGTCCTGCTTTATATTTCCCTGCACAAAAGGGAAGGAGGAGGTGTGATTTTTTTTTTAAGATAAAAGATGATGTAACTAAACGTTGTGGAAGAAGCGGTATGAGTGTCTAGGTGTAAAAACTGCTTTCAGGGATTATTGAGATAATTACTCAAAAACTGACGAAATGAATACGTTTCTACACACACACACACACATGGATTCACACTCCCTCACCCCTCCTGCCCTCTCACCCCCCTCCTCCTGTTATTGTGACTTATATAAGCTGTGTTACTGTTTCTGTTTGACCTCTCACTGTGGTGACAGCTAGTGCTGTGAGAGCGCCGCCCAGTCCCATTCAATCAGGCTCAACACATTTACAGTGTGTGTGTGTGTGTTGCGACTGCTTTTGTGTATTATTTTGTGTTTATAGATCACGGGGTGCCAACCAGGAAACATCCTGGCAAAATATTCATCGGGGGGGGGGGGGCGTGCTGAGCAAAACTCTGAGGAGCAGCTTGTCACTTAAATGAGATTAGCGGGTCCACGTTAAAGGTCAGTCCAGTTCTAAATGAGCCGACGTTGACGCTAACTTCGGGGTTAACCCTCCAAGGTGTTCCGTTGGTCATTTCATGGCGTTCAGTCAGATGGCCGGTCCTGTCGTTTTACCCGTGACTGACCACTTTCGATGTTCCTTGATGTTCTTTTCTTTTTTTGGCTTTGGCTTGAGTTGAACGAAGGAAAGCTACATTGTCTTACCGCGCTCGCAGAGCTATTTAACCACAAAGACCGTCGCTACTGACTCGGTGGCCGGCAGCAGCAAACACCGGGTCCAATAGATAACAAGGGGAGGATGAGCTGGGTGATTGCGGAGGGTTAGTGAGTGAGTGAGTGAGTGTGTGTGTTCACGTCCAATAGTTGGAAGGCCTTCGGAAATGTTCCGCTCAAAAAGAGCAAACATTACATTGGTAAAGTAACCAGAAGTTACACAGAGTGCTCTTATGGGAAATAATATTTGAGTAAAACATAAGAGCCTCATCAAGGGAACGCACAGAACTTTGTAAACGCTCCGAGCCCACAAAGTTAAATAAGAGAAAAAGTTTGACTGTTGAAAAATGGTTCCAAAGTCCCGTGGGTGTTTGCATATGTTTGTGAGTGTATATGCTGCGAGTGTGCCGTGTGAACGAGTAGGACGTGTGCACACATAAACCCACTCAAGTTCTCAACTCTGGGCTAAAGTGAGCGAGCGTTCAGGCCTTAGAGCTTGAATGGGAAATAGAATGTGTGCAAAAGTTATCAATACTGCGATTTTATCTCAGTAAAAGTTACAAGAGGTGAAAGCGCGAACGCCTATATGGAGAGTTGTTTATGCGAAGGCCTGTGTGTGTGTGCACGTCAACCCGCGTTTGTCGCCACTCCGGACCCCCCGTCTGGCCGGTCCTAAATGTCAACACTGCCCACCAAACCCCCCGTCCCTTTTGCGCGGCGAGGGAGATGTTATGCAACTTAATCCTGACGGCCGCGGCTCTAACGCCGTCAACAAAGCCTGCCGGCTGCAGATCTGTCCGCGACAGCCTGTTGTTTTTGTTATTTTCCTCTCTCTCTGTGTGTGTGTGTGTGTGTGTGTGTGTGTGTGTGTTTACCGACTACATTAGCGAGTTAATTACATGACCTGACGATTTCCGTTTGGTGAGGATCGCACCGGGAACGCCGGCACTTGGTCGCCGGCGAGGGGCCCCATCTTGAGCGGCTCCGATAAACAAGCTGCCGGCTGAACGATAGTCGCCTGTCTGTTCATGAGTGTGTCTGGCGTGACGAAAACTTGTCTCACGCGTGTGAGATTTGTCCTCGTTCTAGTTGAGCTCTCGCATACCCGGGCTGGGGATTGCAGTCTTTGATGACTTTCAAGGCCCAGCTCTTTTTAGTTCTCTCTCTCTCTCTGTTTATAGCTATGTAACCAGTGGCCTGGTTGTTGGGTTCCTGTGCACTGAGTTCACCTCTCTCTCTCTCGCTCCCTCTCTCCCCTTCTCCCCCTCTCTCCCTCTCTCCCTGGATGAGTCATTGCAGGATAATCAGGCCCAGAGCTTTACGAGGATAACTCAGCCCGACATGCTCTAACCACCATCATCGTCCAGTCAAACACAAAAATGCTAGTTAGAGAGAGAGAGGGTCGAGAGAAAAGGAAGAAGATCGATGAAGATGCACGGACAAGGTGGAAGAGTTTATTTTGTCTGTGTACTTAAGATTTCCTTTCTCGTCCACTGACTTTCTCTAGGCATGCATGTCTTTGCATAATTAAGCGTGTGTGTGTGTGTGTGTGAGACAGTGTGTGAGAGAGACAGTGTGTTCCTCTCCTGCTGGTTTTGGGAGGTCATCGGGTGCAGTGAGTTGGCACATCAGGGTTTTCCCCAGGTTAGTGCCAAGGCCAGTGCCCAGGATAATTATGGTATTATTGCGTGTGTGTGCATGTGTTTATTTTACCAGAACATTCTCCTCTCCCCTTCATTCCCCTCACATTCCCGCTCTGCGCTGTGTCTGAAGCCAGTGGTGCCATCTGTCAGCTCTGTGTGTGTGTGTGTGTGTGTGTGCGTGCGTGTGTGTGTGTGCATCTTCAGAGGGGGAGAGTATATTATGCAAATTAGAGAGAGGAAAAAAAAAAGCAGAGGGTGGCAGTGAGCGGAAGGGAGGAGAAGGGGGAAGAAGTGGAATGGAAATGGTTCTGTGTGCGCACGCGTGTGTGACTGCAAGTGTGTGTGTGTGTGTGTGTGTGTGTGTGTTTGTGTGTCTGAGCGTCTGCCCGAGAGCTGCACAGTCAGCCATTAATTTGACCCCTTCCTGGCAACGCGAGTGTGTTGTGGTTTGACACTGTGTGAGTGTGTGTGAGTGTGTGTGTGTGTGTGTGTGTGTGTGTGAACTGGAAAGCGGCTGGTACCACCAGTTCCTTTACTGGAAGCACACCGTGGAGCCGGATCCGTCCAAGAGTTATTTGGTGTGCAGGGGTGGAAAGAGCACATCGGCATCGGCTGCAAAATGTCCCACTCCTGTGAAAGTGTTGCTTCGGTGAACTGTTACGGATTAGAACTGCAGTTATTGAAAATACACTCAAGAGTACTGATTTAGCTTCGCACACCAAGAGCTGCAGATAGCATTGTTTTTATTCCACACGTTCTTTTTCCCCTCTCAAAATGCGGGGCCTACATTACCCACAATGCAACGTGACCACAGACAGTTCTGCCTGCATAATTGCTTATGAAAATCTCCCGTTTTACTGCATCAGGGCTCTGACGGTCTGCTCAGTCCTGGTTCCGGTTCTCCTGTGACGAGCATTAAGAATGACTATATAGAAAAAGACAATCTTCTCGCTGATAGTCTCTTTTATTGATTTAGGTCACATAGAGGCATCAGTGTTAAATTGACCGTTTCAACCAGTTAAAAGTCCCAAATAATAACTTTGAATTCTGATGTTTATTACAAATTAAAACATTTATTCAGACCGGTTGGTACTTGTTTGTGGATTGGACAATCCATTTGTGGACACCATAAATAACTCTCAAAACTTCATACACATTTGTACATCTTTTCATTTGCGGATCATGAAACATACATTTGTCACGGACATTAAAGCTCATTTCTCTCCAGATTTCGTTCATTTTCAAACTTCAGCCCCAGCTGACACTAAATCAAGTGACTTAAAGGATTTGATCAGATTTCACACAGATTTCATCCCTTTTTTAATATATGCAGTAGTACTTCCCAACCCCTGTAAACACACTTTAATGTGTACAATTGGTGGAGTTCACGTTTAAATTGATTAAATTAAAATTTTAGATTTCCCTTTTTCTGTCAGTTGAGGACACTTAAAACCATCACAACACACGCCGCATTGTTATCCACCTCAGAACACGGCTTCTGAAAACATTGCATTTTGGGAGCACAAGGACGATCTTCACCACACAATGAAACCAAGAAAACAGGGCCGAGTTTCAAGGAGCTGATTTTCAATAAAAAAGCCCAAAATAAACAGAATAAACGACCAAAACTGGAATCAACACAATTAACTCGATGCGATTGCAGCTGGCCGGTAAATGACGTGTATGAAAAGCCTGCAAGCAATTTGAAACACAGCAAAGGAAAGTACTTAGATTACAAACTGCCAAGTTCAGAACAAAGAAGAAACAGCCAGTTGGTTTCAGTGGAGGAGAGTAATTGAAATGTATTACTTCCACCCTTGGGTCGGGCTCCGGCTACATCACCACAGCACAAGCCTTGTTTTTTTGCTCCCTGTGGCAAAATGTGGTTTCAGCTTTTGGTCATGTCAAACTGAACAACATCTTACATTAAGCACCGCTCCGAGTTTGCCACATCCGCCCGGTGCCGTTTGGGCTGAACCGTCAGGACTTTGTTGCTTCATATTCTGCTTTTGGACCTGACGGGTCGTTATACACGAGGTTGTTCATCCAGCTGTTCGATCCGGTGTCGAGATAACTCCACGTCCCAACAACAAGAAACGCTGTTCAGCCAACCGCAATGACTCACAGAACCTGATTCTTGCTGCAGGACAACATCCTTTGTTTGTGCCCTCCACAACTGTTGCAAATCACCGTTGCTGAAGTAGAAGTGACATTTAAAAAGCACGAAAAGGACTCTGGGAAACATCATGGGTCAAAATGACTGGATGGTGAGGGAAACATGGTGTTCCTGGTAGAACAACAACAGATGAAACGGTTCTGTAGCGTCAATGCCGGGACTTACAAGCTGCAAAAGGTGTTAATCACAGCATCTGTGCCGCGTGCTGGTGTTTTGATTTTCAGCTGATGGAGATCCAATGTCATACCTGCCGCCTGCTTTCTATTTCACCAGGTTTCACTACCGGCACGCTATCACGGTCAACTGGAGCGCAGTCACGGTCTGACGCTTCGTTCGGGTCTTTGCTAAAACATGTTTTTCTTATTTTTTCTTGGGAGGACGGTCTCGTTCCGTCCCTTCGGTGGAGATTCAGAGGCCTGGAGACCCCAAGGACCAGTTAAGCCGTCCTGGAAGTCGGCCCAGCCGCCTCGCTGACAAAGCGCCTCAATGACAACGACAATAACAACCGTAATCTGTGATTACATAGCAAATCCAGCGGCACAATTATTAGAGGACCAGAAAAAAAAGTCAGCAATGGCAAGGTAGGTTATGATAAAAGTAAGGAAACCGCCGTGAAAGCAAGGTCAAAGATAATTAAAAAGATAATTACATGAGATCTACTGTATAACAATGAGCTGTAGTGCTAATCTGAAATGGTGGTACACATTTAACATCCTCAGATAGGTCGATCTAAAGTTGGAGACACTCTTGATTTTAATCTGGCCTTTATGCGCACATGTAAGTGGAGATAAGAATGTTGAACTACGGCGGCTTTGTGTTTCTATGGATTGTAAAGTCGTACTTTATGTCCGCGGTGGAAACCAGAAAATAAACATCGCCGTGAGCAGATGTGTGGAAAACAGATGCTGATAGTAACGGAGATCTAACTGTGTTCACTGTGTCACACAGAAGAGTGACAGTAGAGAACACAGAGCGGCGTGATGACGGTACGGTTGTGTCAGCCTACGGGGACGTCATTAGATGAGATTAGCAGGATAACGGAGATTGTTTGTTTTTTGGCTCGTGGTTCAAAGTTGTCATCGGACTGACCGTTGACCCCGGCGGTCTCCAGCGACACGACCACATTGAGCTGGAAGTTGCACGTCAGTGTCCACGACTTTCTTGCTTTTTTTCAGAGACAATAAATATGTTGATTATGTTTCATCCGCACGCAATCCTTGTGTGGGAGTCGGCCTCGCTAGACGGTTCTTTTCAGCAGAGGAAGAAACAGACAAATGCTGTTTTTCCTGCTACAAAAACAAAAGATTACGGGGTGATTTAGTTTGATTTGTTTCACCTTTACTTTCCGTCACCGCTATCGAGATCATGTAACTTGATTCAAGGAGGAAAACCCTAAAAGCTCCTCTCAGTCTCAATGGTATTTTCCCCATTTCTTTTTTAACAGATTTTAAGATTTTAGCTCCCCGCAGTACACAGACACAGATTAGGATCACTGTAACCACTGAGTCACCAGAGATGTGACAGCAGTGTGTGTGTGTGTGTGTCAGTCTCTCACAACCCCGACTGGGCGTGCGATATTCCCATCCTCCCACAGGAGTGTCTCTCTCTTCCATTTTTACCCTCTGTCGGAGGTGAACCAGTGAACAGGCCTGTAATTGCGGTAAACATGGAAATGCAATATTCACACCAGGACGGCTCCGCTCGCTTAATGGACAACTTCTGTCATCTGTCTCACACTCCCTCGCATTTTTTTTTCCTCCTTATTTTTGGCTGATCTGTCAACACTTTCATCACCCTGGGGTAACAAATAAATGGCGAAGTCATCACCAGACTGTTTACAGACCCTCTTTAAAGATGCCTGCATCCTTTTAAGTTTCAGTATATCGTTGGTAAATGATAAGTGAGACCCTTGTTGTGGCTATTTTCTCTTCTTTCCAGTGTTTCTTAATTTCAAGACCACAGTTCCCAAAAACTCGTTGGCTGCCTGTTGTTCAAACTGTTGCTGTTAACCACTCCGCACCGCCTTTTATTGTTGATTTTGTAAATTAATTCATCTTCATAATTCATCTATATACACATTACAGGAAACTGCATTTCGTTATATTGATACTTTATCTGTGCAATAGTTATAAATCTAACCCTAACCCTAACCCTGATATTCAGGATATGTCTACATTGACAGTGTCTTAAACCTGCATTCTCTCTAATGTCCACCAGGGGGCGACTCCTCTGTTTGTATAGAAGTCTATGAGAAAATGACTCTACTTCTCTCTTGATTTATTACCTCAGTAAACATTGTAAACATGAGTTTATGGTCTCAATCTCTAGTTTCAAGTCTTCTTCAATACAGCATGATGTTCATTTAGTAAATGATGGTCCATTTAGAGTCAAACAGACCATAAAGCAGGGGATGCTTTAGGGCGGGGCTACACAGTGATTGACAGGTCTAGAAATGTCTCATTCAGCATTCAGTTGTCCTTAACTCCACACCCTCGTGTCTCTTCTGTTTGCCAAAAGACAAGACGGCGTCGGCCAAAATGGCGAACTCAAGGCTTCAAAACGTACTTTAATTACTCTCATTGGTAGTGGAAGGCCAGACCATACATTTTATCCTCTGCATCACTCATGTCAGACTTTTGTTTCAGCTGCTTATCGTCTTATATGTTTTCTTTGCTGACTAACAATTGTATCTCAAGTTGAGGAAACACCTGCGCACACGTCAGAGAATAATCGCACACCTGGATAAGGTTTTTACACGCCACAGTTTCTATTCCGCTTGCATAAAAACTCCCTGCTTCTGTCTTTAAGCGCCTTCAGTGCACGACACAGAGAGATTTCATAAAACTTTCTTTACTTTTTACATCCCAAAGACTCTCAGCTCATCTTTTCTTTTTTCTTTTTCTTTCTTTCTTTGAGCAATTAAAATTGTTGGCTTTGCGAGAATGCTGTTGAGCGACAGTTCGCTCGCATGTCTCGCCAGACAATGGCCGCTCTCTGTGTCTTTGGCGGAGGCGCGGTGCGCGGTCGGCCCAGACAAAGGAGGGGAAAGACAAAGTGAGAGACGGCGCTGGAAGTTTGTATCAACAGAGAGACGGACGCTGCTTGTGTAGCTCTCACCGTATCTGATGCAGACAGAATTATCCTCAAGTCTGAGATGTGGGAGGAAGGTGTGTGTGTGTGTGTGTGTGTGTGTGTGCTTACGTCTACCCCCCCATCCTAATAACTGATTCTGATCACCGCCCCAGCATTGTCTTGTAGTTGCCTCTCGAGAAATAAAGCAGGAAAGATAAAAAATGATGGCAGAGAGAGGAATCCTAATTAATTGTGATGAATATGCAGATTGGGTTGAATCCTCTGGATAGCCGGCTCTTTTCACCACGATCTGCTTCAATATTTAGACAGAGCTTAGGGACAAAGACGAGTCTACGCCGAGAATACAATCAGCCTCAATTTAACTTCACTGCTACTCCGCCGACTCGTGTGTCAGAGTGTGTATGCCTTCAGCCTTTCCTGCTAGTCCTCCATCTGTCTCCTCTGCTGCTTTATCCACTGCGAAGGTGTCCGTCTCGTAAAATCAGTCCGCCACCGAGTCCGTATTTTCTGTCGCTTCTGATTAAACCAGCACAACAATCTCTGTTTGAGGTTTTTTGTTCGTGAAACACTTTTCCTACTGGTTTGATTTGAGTATGCCCCCCGAGACACTTTAGCAACTAGTAATAGCACACAGCAGGGGCAGAGGAATCTGAATCAATCAAAAACAAGAGTTTGGATAATTTCACCGACAAAACAAATCAATTTGTCTCAAGACGATTCTGGAATCAAGTGTGTTTTTGTGTGGCGACGGAGGAGGACTGTCTCTTCCCTATTTCAAGATACAGATAATACAGGAGGGAAGTTTTCTGTGTCCGATCAAAGGTCAGAGGATCACTAAGATTATAAGGACTCGTCCTCTGGGGAGCATGAATGTCTGGTTTCGAGACACAGATTGGATAAGTATGACAAAAAAATAACTTTTGGAGATGCATCCCATTTTTTCAACCCGACATGGATTGCCGATCGTCGATGAACCATATCAGCTGATACTGAAGTTTTTATAGTTGGTTTGTTTTTTTATATCAGCTGGTGTTCAAGGACACAGACATAAAAATAACACAATTCCATTTATTTGACCTTTCGGTCCGTTACACCGCCATGTCTGTCTCAATGATAGTCAGAGACTCCATAAAGGAACACTAGTGCTGTCGGAAATGTTTTGATGGAATGTTTCCATCCATTTAGTGTTCATTCTGTTTTAAAGGTGCAAGACCCAAGATTTAGAGCATTTCCTCTCAACGGCATGTTGATGGCGAGCCGGTCGGGACGGCGTTATATTAATGTTCAGAATTAAATACAGCTACTTTGAAATGCATGCAACACAAAAACATTGCTATTTCTAATATAGTTGTGTTGAGTCTTACCGAGATTCACTTAAAAGTTTTCATTTTCAGCAAGCACAGAAAACCAGACTTCCATTTTAGTCAAGAACAAGAACAACGTGCGAATCATAAACCAGAATTTACACTGCAAAGCTGCCTCATAGCATCAACACGGCGTTACGTCTTCTACATTCCGACAGCGTTTCATATCGATGCAGACTTTTCCAACGTTTCTGAGCCGAGATGAGACGAGCATCTGGTTTCTGCTGAAGTTTCAGGTTCACCGCGTGTTCGCTCTCTGCTTTCTTTTTCTCCAAAGGAAGTCTTTCAATCAGTACCTCATATTCACTTTGATTGCATCTGTGAATCAAAACCGAGTCTAGCCAACAGGCAGAACTAAAGGCAGAACAGTTCTGGCGTCTGTGATCCATTAAAGGAAAAAGGAAATTAAAGCATTTTGTGAAATGACTCTTAATTTGTCTGTGTTTTTGTAACAGTAGGTCCCAGCATGCTTGTTCTTTCATGAAAACCCACTATAAAGGGAAGAGCATATCAAATATAACAAGCACAGAAAGACTTTTAAAAAGTGAACAAAAATCTTCTTTCACACTGGAACGCTCCTTCAGCACTGACCATTATAGAGAAATGGAAAGGAGATGAGGTAACAGGAAAAAAAGTCTTTGAGGTCAGCAGGACCCAGGCTCGTTACTCCTTTCATCATCCACTTCAGGTTTTTCTCTTTATTTCAATTCTTTCCATTTTTTCCTTTATCTTTCCCTCTCCAGCCAGCATGGACTGACTTCATCCCTATAAACATGATGGTGTGTGTGTGTGTGTGTGTGTGAGAGGATGTATGCTGTGTGCACTTGCACAGGACTGCAGTGAAGGGTGAGTCATGTTAATGTCTGAAAGCCATGTTGTGATCTCTGAACCACAGGCTGGCCGACAAGAGGCAGCCAAACACTTGGTCATCCGGTGTGGGCTGAGATATCGCAGCCTGGGTGTAAAAGTGTGTGTGTGGTGCGCGTGTGCGTGAATGATGGCCACGCAAAGCCACAAGTGAGACTACTTGGACCGGCCTCCTGTGTACAAAAAGCACTGGAAGCTTTGGGTCCCATTCCCAGGTATGATGCAAAGATGCAACATTTAGACGCCGTGCTTGGTTTGTCCATTCTGGGATGCTGTAGAAACACGGCGGCCTCATTTCACATGCATCCATTGAGATCCAGCAGATTTGAAACACCACAGAACCAGCAGTATTTTAGGAAAACATCGCTATTCAGGCAACATCTTTGTATATTACAGATGCACCTGAACACCTCATTTTTAAAAAATTGTTGACATGAATAAAAGTTGAACGAGATAATGTGATATTGGCGTCACACGATCCACTAGAGGGAAGACTACAAAAACACTCCCTGTTGTACAGTGGTGTTCGTGTTCTCTTACCTCATAAACAGTCTTTGGCTCGCTCAGTGAGTTTGCTCCGTTATTTTAAGGTGATTAAACACTCAAGATAACACACTTTTCTATTTGCCAATAGCATCCCCTAAACGCTGTCCTTTTTAAATGTTAAATGGAATTTGGCACGGACGCAGTTTGTCCCTTCTGAGTGAGCTGATTGTTTAATGGTACTTTAAAGTAAGTGTCACATGATTAGGCACGCTGCTGTGTGCGGCAATCCAGTAAACAACTTTTACATGAAACTGCTGTGCTCTCTATTGCTGATTCATGCTGTCTATCTGCTGCTGCTGAGGGACTTTCCTGCCTTCAAAGATGTGGTGTTGTTTCTCTGCAGGTCTGTTAGATCTCACTGCTGTTAATTAGCCTCAGTGTACACACAGTTTCTCAGATACAGTCCCAGCTTTTTAGATGCTCTAAATGGGAGCACTCTACTTAGTTTTTGCCAAATTATTATTATTGTCTTCATAAACATTATTAGGAGCATGTGTTGGATGATGAATGATAGCATGATGGTACCGTAGCCTATTTCTGAAACTTCTAAATACAGTGTGTGTTTTTGTCTTTGAACTGTGGGAGGAAGCCGGAGAACCCGGAGAGAACCCACGCTGACACGGGGAGAACATGCAAACTCCTCACATGAGGGCCGTCCAGCCCGGGAATCGAACCCACGCCCCTCCTGAGGAAACAGTGCTAGCCACCACACCACCGTGCAGCCCAGGTTTAAACATCTTTTGCGAACATTTTTGTAGTCGATTTTTACATGAAAAAAAAATACATTTGACACCAAATATGTAGATATTAAAGGGACAGTCGGCCTCTTGCAAGAAACATTACAGCGGGAGGAAAGATGTTTGAAAATGTTTCGCCATGCGAGCTGGACTAATGCTGTATGTGCTCATATCCTGCAGTGACGGCAGACCTTTGGAAACAATGCACAGTAACATTCCACTGATGGAAAGTGGACACGTGGCATTGTTTTTTTAGAATTGATCAAAATGAGCAGGGAAGTGGTCGGTCACTGGACATCAACAAACAAATAAATACATAGATATACAATCACTGAATAGATATTGATTATTAAGATGATAAATCGTGCACCAGCAACTCCACTTCTTCGGCTTGATACTTCTTGAAGAAGTTGGTTGTGTTTTATTTTGCAGACTTTCTGCCACCAATCGAAACAATGGCTTTACAGATACAGTAGCCATTTAACAGCTGAGAAGTTTGTTGTTTTCTCCCTCAGCTGTGTGGTCTACAGACATGCTGCTCGACGTAGTAGCTCATCAGATTGAATAGCTCTGCCCCATTGTCACCGAATTTGCGCCACTATCGGCCCGACATCCGTCTCAGATCGACGTGTCCCGGATCAGTAACTGGAGCAGGTACCATTTCATATGAATCTCGTCTCTTCTGAAAAGGTGACCAAAACACAGAAAATCACTCTGCGACTGAATAAAAAAATCGTCTGGCGAGCGCTCCTATCAAATATGCAGCTCCGAAGTGTGTCGAAAACAAACACCGAAAGGACTGAACGCTTCTGTTGTTCATTGTACGTGTGTGTGTGTGTGTGTGTGTGTGTGTGTGTGTGTGTGAGAGAGAGAAATGTGTATTTCTGTTTTTGAGCCCTTTGATGTAATTATGTCTTCTCCCTTATGCCTCCCAATCTGTTTTTCATCATCATTATGCTTTTCAGTAATGAGCACTTTCTTTCTTTTGAGTAAAGGAAAACATGCAATTCCACACAATAGAATATTTAGTAGTGTTATGTGTCCTTGGATGGGTTTGTTCTCCTATGCGGCGACGCGTGATCACAGTTCAGTGTGTGTGTGTGTGTGTGTGGGATGAGGCCCAGCAGGGGGGTTAAGACCTGAGATGGGGTGAGCCTTGTTGTCCTCCCTGAATTATTTAGCACTCGGGGGAATATGAGAGTGAACGCTAACCCCGGCTGTCACGGGAGGCCGCGGAGCAGACTGCACTGTGTGTTTTTTTACAGGACCATTCGTTCTTCTTCTGTTATATTTTCATACAGCGTAGAAAACACACACATGGCTCAGCAGGGTCGTCTTTGTGAGTCACGTTTTTTTTCTTTTAACGAGAGGACCCACGCGCAGATCATCAAAGCGGCTCAGTCCAGTGAGATTGACCAAACAGCTCATTTATCCTCACTTTGCACTCTTTAATCCTGTTGACAGTTTCTCTGAATTTGACAGAAGCAACAAACAAACAAATAGAAAAAAAGGAGGCGGGGGGGGGGGGGGGGGGGGGGTATTAGAGTGTGATCTTTTCTGTTAAAGCCTCTTACGGCGCTGTAGATTTACACTCCTGTCAAGTGATTTGTGGTTTTGTGTGTTTTTTTTGTTTTGTTTTCTTTGAAATGTTTTCACAATGATACAAAGATGGGGGGGGATCCTTTGGTTGTACTAAAATGATTTATTAAAGGGGTTGTGCGTTGGATTTGAAGTGATGGATTTGCTTTATTGTAAGTTCAAGGTGACAGGATCAGAAATGACTGTAAGTCAATGAAATGTCCCCACAGATGTAGCGATACGAGCGTGTACGTGTGTTTTATTTATTTCAGTCCCTGTACTCGTGAACTCAGATTAACCTCAGACCCCGAGGAACAAAACACACACATTGACTGCACACACACACACCTAAAGCTCCCTGCGGGTATCCCGTGGAGCCTGTGAATGTGTGCACCTTCTATTTAAATTCACCTTTATACTCATTATACCAACATGACCCACAGTCAACCACCTTTTTTTTTCACCGAGCATTTTTTTGGGGGCGACGCCCAGGTTTGAAATGTTTACGTGTCATTTCCGTCTTCTCACTTTCTTTTTTATCCCCCGATCCTCACTCACACACTCTCTCTCTCTCTCTCTCTCTCTCTCTCTCTCTCTCTCTCTCTCTCTCTCTCTCTCTCTCTCTCTCTCTCTCTCTCTCTCTCTCTCTCTCCTCTCTCTCTCTCTCTCTCTCTCTCTCTCTTCCTGCCTGGCTACTGCTAAACCTCCCACCCATCCCGCGAAACATGTTGGCACACAAACCACTGTTTTTAGAAAGCAAAACAACCCGGTGGAGTATGACTGGAATATGGAAGCGCTTAATCTCTTTGGGTGGATGAGTATCAAATCCCCCAGTGAACGATGGAGGTAGAGAGAGGCTGTGGACGAACACTGTTCATTTTGCCAAGGCCAGATGGTGAGGGCAGCTTTAGTGCTGCACGGCTCGCTCTCTCTCTCTCTGCCCGTCAGGCCATGACACACACACACACACACACACACAATTACTTCAACATGTTTGTACAGCAGTGGTTGTCTGTGTGGTGACCCAAGCAAGTCCGATTTATTAGATTAATCTCTTATTTGTCTCTGTGACGTTATCACAGTTTTTCCATCTCAATGATGCTGGGATTAAGAGGCAGCTTCTAGTTTGCATTCTCCTTGTTTGGATAGTTTGTAATCTGTTTTTGTGTGTGCGTGCGTGTGTGTGTGTGTTTGTTATTCAGGACTGCAGAGAGTACAAATATGTCCTCCAGCACGTCTGTGTTGAAACTTTTATTTTGTAGAGCTGTAGTTACTACTATACAAGTAAAAATTTTAATCACATAATTTTATATTTTATTTTCTTAAATGGGCTCAACAACACATGTGAACAACATGTGAACTGCATGTCATGAATGAGCTGTGATGAAATCAGGATCAAAATAATTGGATCAATAATCTCAGTGCGGTCCTCATTTTGACCACCCGTCCCACCGGCCCCATGCGGGTCTTTGTGGTTTATTTACGAATTACAGCGCATTCATTTCTGTAGCCATGGCCATGAACGCTGTGTATGAAAACAGCCTTTTTTATATATCCTCTGCATTGATGACCGCATGACTCAGCTTGACCATTTAGCATCCGTTTCTGTCTGATGTGATGTCTTTTGTTTCTGATTATACGACGACAGAGCCACATGTTCACACCATGAACACAGTGGCTATAAATCAAGAAACGTATGTTGAAGGTACTGCGTGTGGTTTGATGTATAATGGCTGAATTACATTTTCGCTCATGTCTCCTCTGCAAGTCCTTTCAACTTGCAACAAAACCTTCATTTATCTGACAAAATCAAATCGAGCATGGCTCTCTCTCTCTCTCTCTCCACACATTCACACCACAAAGCTGTCCAGTGGGAACTCAACCCTGCCGTAAGACATCAATTGGCATTGATGGTCATAGTACAAAGCGAGAGAAGAAGTCAAGGTTGGCCAAATAACGTTGCTTCCCGGTAATGTGTGAGAGCCAAGGAGAACATTTGTGGAACTTCACCTTCTTTAGTCTTCATCTTCTTTGGATAACAGACTGCATTTGAAGAGCTGCGTTTTCCCCTTTTGCCCCGTGCCTTTTTCTCTCGGCTCCGACCGTGTTTTACTGTTGCTCGGCTGCCAATTGCATCGCCGAGTCCCTGATCTCTGCAGGTGGATTCCATCCTACGGTTAAAACACACCCTTGAGGATCTTATTTCCAGCACATAGAGTCAGTGAATGGCACCTGGTGACTGTGTCTGCTATTGAATTATTTGGCTTTTGGATTGGATGTTAAGTAAACTGTTCTATTCACTTATACAAACATGGGTTAATTGGAAGCAGGCAGTTGAGCTCAGTGTGCTTTATAAACTCAGATATACTCAAGGTAGCATGTTAATTAGTCTTTTATCCCTGTTTTACATCAACTTAGTGAGTGACCCATGTGACTGCTTTGATGCACCGTAGATACAGGATCGTCAAACTATCGAGCGTCCTGAGTCCTTAAACACGGAAATCAGTTTCCTCGTCTCGGGTCAGTGTTTCTTTAATGGGTTTGTGGTTAAATGTCTGGAGGTCTGTGGTTAACACACAGCTAAGGCTGCTTTCAAGCCTGTATTTCGGTTCATTTCGTTCGGACGAAAGGGGGGAAAAAAATTATACATTGTTGCATTTTTAGTTCTGGTCCTGTTCACATTGACAGAGGGGTAAACATGAAGTTACACAAACTGACAGGTAGCTCGTTGATTGGACAGTTTTTGCGATTGGAAATCAAATCCATTCAAATCGGTGTCAAAAGCTCACACAGAAATATCTGATTCATAAGAGTATTATTAGACTGCAACTGCATGTTATGACGAGTAATGACTAACAGGTAGAGACAGGACTGTACAAAAGCCCCTTCGCACACTCCAGATGACAAGTGCATGAGGCGTGTTAATGTGGGATCCGCTGTCACACACTTTTTAATGGACTTAATGAACTGACAAAGTGCGTAGAGTTACAAGCACGTTTTAACAGCTTCTGACCTGTTAATCACGTGTTGATTTGCATAAAAAGGTCATATCCATGGCCCTAATATACGGATCAGAAATATACCATCGCTTCCTGAACATCTCTCACGAATCGATAGATGGATTTATTCGTAGTTTAGCTTTTGAAATTGTGCTAAAATCGTATATCTGCTGATATAAACTCCTCGTTTGGTTGGTTTGCTTTCACACCACAAAGGTGTGGAGGACAGAGACGCACCTTTTCAGGAAGTCTCTTCTTCGGTTGATTGACAGCTTTCACACCAGAGCAAACTAACCGCACTAACCGGGCAAACGGACCCGTTTGTTTTAACCCAAACAGGTTAGATGTGAAAGTGCCCGAATACCTTTTTAACTTTGTGTTCTACGACAGAAAATATGTTTTGTGAATACCACACTTGAGAACTTTGAAGCTTAAGTGTCCTAAAAAAAACGCAGTTGCTATCTAGAGACTAGAATCTAGAGACTAGAAACCGCCATCACTGGAACACTAGTTCACGTTTAGCTTAGTGGTGGTGATGGGAAGTCATGTGATGGACAAAGCCCATTGGCTTTTTGTTGAGGGAACCAGTGCGATGATAACTTCATGGCTCTTCCCCACAGCACTCTATCACCTGTTTCAGTGTCTTGTTCAACAGCAGCTCCGCAGTATCATTTAAGTCTAAATATTGCAACCAGCCACTATCAAGTCAGAACTGTTCTCCTTTAACCTTTCAGACGCTCCGTCTGCTCCGGTGTAAAATGGTAAACAGTTCTTCGAGCCCACCGTGCATCATTTACTTACATAACTGCCCAACCTAACACCTTCAATGTGGAGATGAGATGCCGCGCTGCTTATCGAGCATAACTGCAAACAAGCCATATGGAGAATTCACACTCTCGCTGCCATATTTCAACCCAAATCACCATTTTTACAGATTTTTGCGACACAGGCCTGTCACTTCAATTCAGCAGCAAACAGGCCGAGCTGACTCAAACAATCAAATATACAAACCGAGGCCATGCCTACTTCCCCTTTCACCGCGGGGCTTCGGAAAAAAACGCAGAACCACACACACACACCGACCGAGGTGACTCGTGTGGAATGCTGCAGTTTGTTTGGAATGCGGCTCGGAGCGTCAGCGCCGACGCTCTCACGTGGTACACTCCACGGCTGTATGGACGAGAGGCATTTATCAACACAACACAGGGCAGGGCTTTGTTGGAGCCGTCCTCGTGGACACTTTAATGTGGACCGGAAAAAATCTTTGAATTCTTCAAAAGATTGAAAAATTCTCTCAAGGCCGATGCCTTATCAGACCTCACTCACCTCTCGGGCCAATGTATATCTATGCATGTGTATTCTTGGCTTTTCTGTCAGATTATTAATTTCCTTTTTTCTTTCTTTTGAATAAAGGATGCATGTGAAGGAAATACGGTGTCCTTGCGGTGATAAAGATGGCGGTGAATAATCAGCCTTGCTTGTTGTTCCTCGCTGCATTCTGGTTGAACTTTGTTGGCTCGACAAAGACTCTCCGTGACCCTGAGAGTTAAATAGATATAATTTGTAATTCCTTGGCATGAAAACACGGTTAGTGCTGCAGAGGTAGATATTGTCTGCTCCACGATGTCCTTGTGTGAAGTACTTTGTGTGTGTGTGTGTGTGTGTGTGTTGTTATATTTGGAAGGCTCTTATCTGTTCTGTCTCTTATTCCCGCTGTGTTTCTGGTGTGTTTAATCAACACTTGGCCCAGCTTGCACTGGAGCAGCCGCTGTAAAAACACACTTTAGCATTCTCTCTCCTTGCAAATGCACTTTTTAAAGCTCGGACTTCCTCACCCCCTTTTTACAGCAGATAAAAGCGCTTTCATCCCATCTGAGGTATCTGGCTCTTTCAGTGCAGAATAATGTCCGGGCCCTCGTATGAATCAGAGCAGGGGTCTATAGGTCTGCCTGCAGACGCATAACAAAGCTCAAAAATAGCTGGGCTCATTGCCATTCCAGACAGAGAGGACTAAGCCCAGGGCAGTGCTGAGCGAGAGAGAGAGACTAGAACTGGCAGAGCCGAGGTCTGCTCAGGATACGCTCATCAAGAGGTCGGTGATCCAGCCCAGGTCACCTCGCATTGACCCCAAGAGTGTTATCGCCGGGAGGGGAGAGGTGCCGTGTATGTGTGCGATGCGTTGGTATAAATTGCGCCTGCTCTAAAGTCTCTTTGTTTATTTATGTCTGAGAGATTTCTTTTCCCGTGTTTTCTCAGCGAGGATAAACTTGGCCCCGGACATAGAGGGATCTAAACTATTGTGAGTTTTAACCCGATGCTTAAGTTCACCGTGTCACTTCAATATTTAGCTTGCAACAACATTGAGCAAGACAATGAGACGGGGTGGAAAAAGCTACACAAAAGCAAACATTTAGTAGGATATTATGAGACATCACACATTATTGATGATACTGATGTCTGACAGTGTAGCTAAAGGTTTTGATATCTGAATGACCGACCCGACTGTTCAAGCTTCATACTGTAGCCACTCAGGCTAATGTTAGCCAGCTAACTATAACGGGACAAGCTGATGAAGACTGGAAACTAAAAGATGCTAAAAAACTAAAAACTAGAAGGGGAGCACTTTCCTCAGCAATACCCCGACCAAGTGTGAAGTCAATCGGATGAACAGTTGTCAAAAAGTTAGTTTAGTTAGATGCATAATCCATTTTGTTCAAATGTTTTGCAAATGCAATAACTTCCCCTTCCCCAAGTGAAGTTTAATTCCATTTTGACACATTGTGAAAACATCCTTTCCCCACAAAACACTTTCAATAACATTTATTCTTACAATCAGCACTTGAAATGTTGAAGGCTCTTGCAAATGACACGGTAAAACAAAATGTAAGCCATGCTGTTCAAATGAAAAACAGCTTAATATCACTTAACTTACAACTCTTCACGGAAGGTGCTGTTCTCTATTTAACCAAACCAGATGGTGACAATGCACCTTGCTGTGAATCCTGTCGGTTAAAGAGTGAGATGTGAACACCGTGATAACTCCTGAGTGGAACGTGTTAATTAATCACTTAAGAGCGCAGTTGGTTGCTTACTGAGCCGCAGGTTCAAAAGCAACAGTAAAAAGGTCGGAAACTCAAATATCAAACAATGTGCGTCTCTTTAGGCCTTGCAGTAAGTTCACCGTAGTGTCAGCGCCGCATCAGAATGCTAATTACGAACATCCACATGTCGACATCTCGCCGCATTTCCGGATAGAAAACTCCCCCCGTGGTAATGTACCTGGCAGTACAACCAGCTGTACTGTATATTCAGAGTGATCCTTTGATTTAATTCGTAGCCAGATTGATTGAACGTAGCCTCAGGTCTGGTCCTGGCCCCGGCATTAAACAGATCCCGTCCATGTTATGTTTGATTCAGAGTTCCTCCACTGGAAGGGGAACCAGACTGATCAGGACTTGTTTACGCTCTCTGGCCCCTGCAAGCCCTGGCCTACTTCTAACAACTTCAGTGCACTTTAAGCGGAGAGTGCATGTGCATGAAGTGCATGTGTGTATCGTGCGACTGCGCACACTGCATGTGCGCTGCAACAACAAATTAGCTTTGCATGTATAATGCAGGACTCCTCGGCTATAGATCCACATATCATCAGGCGTGGGGGAGTGAGATATCTTTAGCTGCATGCTCCTGGAGACCCGGCTGCACTGCCTGCTTGTGTGTGTGTGAGAAATTAAGGGACTGGTTATTGCACGGCCGTGTGGAGCATATATAGCCTCGCTGTGTGACCTCTTTTGGTTCCGAGATGTCCATCACTCAGAAAGACTTAGAACTCGGGGCCGATAAGAGGCAGCCGTGCACTTGATGGCTTATAAAATAGGCTGATAAACGAGCCTTTACTCATTCAAGACGTTCAGCTTTAATGCTTCAACAGCACGGGACGTTATCAGTCCTTGCCTTTATGAAATTATGGCGGCGCTGCTGTATGTTAAAAGTACAATTATATAACTAAACGCACATGTATGCTGAAGTAAAATCAGTCGCCCATCTGGTCCCTTAGAACGTCTTCCTCTATCAGTCAAGCAGTGACTTCACACAGACACACACACACACATGCTCAGCCATTTAACCACAGATTTAATGTGTAGACTTCAGGACACAATCTCCGTGGAGGGGTGTGTGTGTGTGTGTGTGTGTGTGTGTTAGTTAGTGTGTCTCTGACAGCCCTCTGTACTAACAGCCCCTGTAGCAGAGCAGATACCAGCCAAAGATTAGGATGTAATTACACGCCACTTTCTGCTCCATCTCTCTGCCCAGGAGAGGAAGAGAAAGAAATGGGGGGGAGAGAGAGAGAGAGAGAGAGAGAGAGAGGCGGGGGTAAGGTGGCGATAAGGCTGGGCTGTGTGAATCAGACTGTGGTGTGTGTGTGTGTGTGTGTGTGTGTGTGTGTGTGTGTGTGTGTGTGTGTGTGTGTGTGTGTGTGTGTGTGTGTGTGTGTGTGTGTGTGTGTGTGCGTGTGCGTGTGTGAATGGTACACCCCTCTCTGCCTAAATCTTGCACGAACTGCCAAAGAACCCCGCCCCCCCCCCCCAAAAAGAAACACCTTTCACACACCTCACCTCGCTCTGCACGCGTCAAATGTTTTCGACACAAGATTTTGCTCCACCCTCCCCCCCCCATTGGCTGTCTGTCGCCGTGGTAACGCAATGCACACCACCGTCCCATGCGCTCGGCACACTTGTGCCCTAAGCGTCTGACATTAGGATAATCCCCTCTCTCTCATTTAAATGTAAAGTCAGCAAAAGAAAAAAGTGGCTCTGGTTATGTGTGTGTGTGTGTGTGTGTGTGTGTGTGTGGGGGGGGGGGGGGGGGGGATGCTATCTGGCTCCCTGAACATGCGTCCTCGTTTGCACACTGATTTAGCAGAAAGAAAAAGAAAAGACAAAACTTTAATGGCGTCAAATTTAGCTCTTACTTTTTCCTCCTCCTTCCTTAAATTTTGTGTTGCTCGCGTGTTTTTTTTTTCTT
Organism: Pholis gunnellus; assembly: GCF_910591455.1. Lineage (NCBI taxonomy): Eukaryota > Metazoa > Chordata > Actinopteri > Perciformes > Pholidae > Pholis > Pholis gunnellus. The sequence goes on along the minus strand of NC_136543.1, from coordinate 19,007,903 downwards.
CCTGCGGTGACATTTTTAGGTCACCGCTCACTCTCTTTCATCATCTTTACCCCGGCGTGTTGTACGCACACATCTGCGGCGTGAAGCCGGTGGGAGTGGGATGCAGGAGGAATCCCTCCGGGGGGAACATCAGGGAAACGATGATCTCCCGCCATTCCCGTACATGTTCCCGCTGGATCCCTTTTGAAGATGGGAATGCCGGTGTTAGAGGAGACAGCTGTCACAAACCCACACAGACACCTATAGCGCAGTGCAGCACCTATACATGCACATGCATACATCCATATCCTCATCGTGCCTTTTATAGCTGGTTCTGGAACTGTCAAAGTTTTTTTGTTTTGTTTTTGATATAAGAAAGTGGGAAAGATTCCCCAATCAGGAGCAACGTGGATGGGAGCGAGTTTTAATCCCACTTCTGACAGAGAGATGGAGGAAGAGAGAGAGAGAGAGGGGGAGGAAGAGAGAAAAGGGGGAGAGAAATGGGGGAGTTGCACATTTCTGCAGGATCAAAAGCTTTCAGGGGATTTTGGAGCCTAGAGCTGGTATCTGTGCTTGTGTGTGTGTGTGTGTGTGTGTGTGTGCTTGTGTGTGTGTGTGTGTGTGAAGGGGGGAGGTCCAGGGGGCTTTGACACAGATGTGAATATAGAAAAACAAAAACAGCCCCCCCCCCCCACGTGAACACATCACATTCAATACACATGATCATAGACCTATAGAAACACACATTTTCTGGTGAGAAGTACCCCCCCTTCTAACACCACCCTCCCCACATACTGTACACACACACACACACACACGCGTTTCTCTTATATACATCCTCGAACACACACACACACACACATGTAAACATTATGTTCTGACTCATAACTCATAACGCCTGCATGTTAAAAAAAAATCGCACCACAAACAAACACATTGGGCCACAAACACAAACACACCTCCACTTTAAAACAATGATCTTCAATAAGGAGCCCCAGGCTTTTATCCATCAAATCAGAGAAACTTCTACCACACAAAGTTTAATTAATTTCAACAGAAAATATTTCCTTCTGTTGTTCTTTGGCGCCACAGTATGCTAATAAGGGCTGAGGCAGATGTTAGCACCCTATATTCACAACTAAAACGATGGGATGGTACAAGTTAGCGGTTAGGAAGCTAATAGCTCTGTGTTAGCAAGCTACTGTAGTTAGCTGAGGCACCAGCAAACATAATACTGCATCGCTGTCACTGCAACGCAAGCTGCATACTGTCGAAATGCTTTCGTGTAATTGCAATCTGTTCTCTACAAATATGTCAGTTTAAGGTCAGTTAGCTAATCCTTAGCTGGCAAATTAGTTAAGCTAATCAACTGTGTTCTTGTAAAGTTGATATCGTTTAAATAAATTAGGTGGGTCACCGAGCATTAGGCTATTTGGAGGAAGGAATTGTAGAAACAGCTCAGTTAAGTTAGTTTTAAGTGGCGCAGCTAATGTTTAATGTTAGCCAGCATACTGCTGAACCAACCCTCGCTTTACCAGCACTACCTGCTATTACACTCTTAACTAAAATAAATAATATCAAAAAGAGCTATCTTCAAACATTAATTCTAGCTAACATTAGGCTACCTGGATTATCTCTTATTTTACCCATTTTTTTAAGACAGGAAAGTCATCCGATAAGTTGTCAAAAAAGAAGCAATTAAACACATTTCTGCTTGAAAAATAACTTCAACAATCAATTTTCAAAATAGTTTTCCGTAACGAATATTAATATAATATTTGTTTGCGTTTCACTAATTCTTTTCATCCATGAAAGGTATATTGAACCGTTGAGGTGTGCCATATGTACAAAGGCAGGAACTGAGTAGGGCTCAATGTAGAACCACTGGTTTTCAGAGTGATATTTATACACACATGTTCAGACATCAATCACTTACACAAACAAACACACAGCTCTGCCTCGCCGTCTTACCAATTTGACAGCATGTTAAAATCCTGAGTGGATTACCAAAAGAGTTTCTAAATCATACCGAAATCATGGCTGGATTAATTCCATGTGACATCAGCTCGTCTGCGGCTCCTAAGCCATATTTAGTTGACGATCAAATAGCTTAACCTGGCCAGTTAATCCCATCCTAATATTCCACTAATCTGTCCCCAATCCAAACTATAACGGAATCAGCATCGGCCGTTTGTTGTTTGTGTTTGAGGGTTTTATTTGCACGCAAATAAAGTTTTAGTCGGGACACCTGTTTGTGTTTCTGACTGTGTGTGTGTGTCTCTGTGTGTTTTCCTGTAAACATCCTCCATGTTCAGGCACCATGACTCAAATTCTGCCAGATGCAGCGTTGTGTCACTCGCACACAAAAACACACTCTTACCACTGTGACCTGATTGAAGCCGCATACCTCAACAGAGGATTAGTGACACATCATCATAAAGTCCCTGGGGGTTTGAAGTTAGCGAGGTTGTGCTTCCTGGTAAGGTTCTTATGCTTTACAACAAGCAGACGATGACTGAATATTATTCATTGTGATTTTGAAGAGCACTTTGCTTGATGAAAAAAAAAAAGTGTGTAAAACCTCGCTGTAGTTGTTTGTTTGGAGCAGATCTAATGCCGTAATCAGATCAACGTTTTCCACTGAGAATAAAAAAAGGGAGGACGGGGACGGAGGGGTTCTGTGATGAGGATGACGGTAGATGATGAGGGTTTAGCCTTGGGGGGGGGGGGGGGGGGGGGGGCACAAGTGAAGACAGAAGGAAGGATTTTGAGGAGAGGGTGATGGAGTGGTGGGTGGAGACGATGAAAGGGGGCAGCAGAGCTTTAGAATTGGGGGAAATGATTGGTGGGTGGGGGTAGAAGCTACCGTTGGACCAATGAATCTGTCTCCTGTACTGTTGGTCTTTTATTAAAACTGATTTATCAGCATGCCAGTGATGTGATGGATATGTCGTTTGATGGATCTCCTATTTATTGGGGAATTGATCAGTGCCACAGTCGGTTCTCTCTGTCTGTGGGAAGCACTTGGGCTGAATTTGAATGACGCACTTTTACTTTTTAAGTCTTAGTGCTGAGTCCAACCTCACAATCCTTACAGAGGAAGTAGGTGTCCCAAATATAGAACATAACAAAGATAAATAAAACTATTTTTGTCTATATATTTTTTTTATTATGCAGGCACTAGAAGGCCAAAGAAAAGCACATGTAAAAGGTTTGGACTGGCAGTGTATTTGAACTTTGCTGCTCTTCCTTTGGCAGCATCAGGGACTTCATGCTGACACATGTTCATGAATAAATTCTATCTTAACTTTACCCGCTGAGCTCCAGCCGGCCCCTTTTTCTTCAACCTCTCGATTCTGCCTAAAGACTGATGGTCAAGCTTCAAACCTTTTTACTTTTGCAACCTAAAAGACTGCCAGTCCAGGCCTCTCTGCGTTCTCCTTAACTCATAATGCCACATATTGGGCACAAATTAAACATATCGCCTGTTTCACTTTTCTGCATTGAAAGGATCCCCAGCATTTTCCTTTCCACTCTTGACAACAGTCTACAATGACTATGTGGACTTTCTATTTTTTTTGCAGGTTTACAGAGGTTAAATCGGCAGCTCTTGGGTATCGTAACAGAATTTAAGGCATTGAGAGCTTCGGTGTGGGTTTCGGTCTTCAAAAAAACCCAATCTGGTGGAACCCTGGCAGATGGTACCGTAGTGGGGGAAGGGCATTTGGGTGGAATGGTAAATGACCAAGAGCTAGAGGAGGGGCGACGGGGTGTGACCGATGGGGCTGCTACCAGTTCCAACGAGGTTAGCATCTCAAGAGACCGACTCCCTCAAAGCCCAGATGCAGTCTTCAGCGTGATTAACAACCTGCCAAGTGACTTCCTATGAAAAATAGCTAAAAGTTGTTAACATGGTGTTGCCACTTTTGGACTCACTCATTTCAAATGACATATTACTGTAGGGAGGTCACAGCATGATTTTCATCAGCCACGAGATGATTTATTGAACGTGGAAAAAAAAAATACATCCCTAATGTGCAAAGTTGTTCTGTTTTTTAATCACGATAATAAGAGTTTTAGCTGTCAAGTAATGAGTATTTGCTGCCTCTGGGCTCCCTCCTATAATTAAAAAAGTAAAACTGCCTGTCAAGGGAAAATAGAACTTGGCATTTGGTATTGAAGTTTACCGTTTGCTATCTAAACACCTGCAACAGTGTGCGTTCGGAGCAAAGGTAGGCGGGGGGGGGTTATTTTGGGGGATCGAGAGCGAAAAGAGAGAAGCTGTTACTATGCAGTGATGTTTAGTTCCAGGAGACGTACAGAGGCAAACACTTCCAAGACAAACGGGTTGTGTAAAAATCACAATCTGACAAAATGACTGTTGTCACATGCATTGGTACTCTAATCTATTCTTCCGTGGCAAGCGATTAAATAAACCTTTCTTCTTGTGACATTTTGTCGTCTGAGAAAAACCAATCAGACATTTTGAAATGAAACGAAGTATTGGAACACTTCCTGACAGTTTCTTCTGTCAGTTTCCTGTATGATTAAATGGTCACCCCGGCCGATCGATATCCCATGATGCCTCCCATTAAGGTTTTACTTTAGGGCGCAGTTCAGTTTGCTTGCAGCATCGGGGGTGGAGGGGGAGCCATGACAGAATGGTCATGGGGGGGGTACAGGGCTTGGTAGAAGGAGGGGTTGGAGGTACCCCCATCTGCACCATCTGCGACAGATCCCATGACCCCATTCACCATCCACCGCCCAATGAGGAAGCCCCCTGATCCAGAGTCAGTGGGCCGTGTCCCACTTCATAACATGTCACGATGATAAGTCGCCAGGAAATGATCGGGATGCTCATTTCGAGTTAATGAAATGGTGTGATTTTGTTGACTCTCAAGAGGATAGCTTCACAAAAGCATTGTAATCAAAGTGAAATTTTTGTAATTAAAGTTTAACCGTCCTAATATATCACTATAATTATATTTACGGTCCCTTTTCTCATTATGAAAGCTTTACTTTATTACTTTTTCTATCTAGCCTCAAATCCCTCTGCATCTCCCAAATCTCCTATACGGGTTCGCTCGGGCTAATACGAATCGCATACTGAACATGTTTTGGACTGAGATGTATAGGATTGAATCATATAAGAGCGGGGATTTTCTCAATCCCTGTTTTTGTACAGGCCCGTAGATCGCTGTAATGTAGGCTAACACTTAGGGAACGCGGTGGATAATTCAGCCACGCAGATAGATATAGATTGAGCCGAGCCCCTGGGGTTAGGGGATGTAGGGAAACAACAAGGTCCTCATCAGCGGTAATGTGACGACCGGGCCGGGATTAGAATAAAAGGTCTGATTGCATCATACGGTGAAAAACCAATTGACTCTAAATCTGCCCCCTGCATACAGTTTGTGTGTATCCGCATATGTTTTGTTCCTTAGTGATTCAGCGGCACATGTGAAAGATCTCAATCAATGACACATTTTATTGACCCCCCCCCCCCCCCCGTTCTCTCCTGCGCGCGCTCTAAGTCAATATCGCTCTGCGTATATGACTCAGGGAAATACTGTGGGAGTGATTTATTTAGGTGTGACAGATGCGGCCACAATGCGCCGGTTTGTTGATGAGATTAGTCGCGTCGGACACCCCTCTTGAATCTGCATGTGTGTGATTTGAGTGGAGGGCAGCATGTGTCGCTCAAGAAGTGTGTGTTTGTGTGTTTTGAGGGCAGCGAGGTAATCCCAGCGAGCAGCTGTGCTTCAGCCTATAGAGCATCTGGTCAGGTTGTGCTTATATAACATGCTGTTGACCTCAAATTACTAACGGTCGATAATGATGATTAGGTCCGTTATAACGATGGTTATTGGATGTATAGAGGGCTTTTATGTGTCCGATGGCCATTGTATCATTGCATCATTGCTACAACGACCCCCATAACGATGTCCTGTCACAGCAACCTCACTGCATTTTCATCTGTTTTTCACGTTTATTGGCTTTCTGTTCATTTTGAATAAACAGAACAAACAACCACAGATATAGCGTCCCTCACATTCCCAAATAACACAACATAGACTCAATTCAAGTTAGTTCCATGACAAAACCATTAAATGGAACATGTTGGCTGTTGTCTTCCAACTGTGCATTGATCTAGAGTCTGTAGAGTTTGTAACTGAAAGGAAAAAACAATCTGAAGGCTGTCATTTAATAATTGAAAAGCTAGCGGGTGAGATGAATCTTTGTGATCATAGAAACGAGCGGTTTATCTGTAGACGATCTAGCTTTGAGTGCACGCTATTTACCTTGTTTATTTATAACGGGCAGAAACCTGCAGGTTTGAGAAGTGGCCAGCAGGGGGTGACTCCTGAGAAGTCAGATTGAATAGAAGTCTATGAGAGAATGACTCTACTTCTCACTTGATTTATCACCTCAGTAAACATTGTAAACATGAGTTTAAACACATCACATTCACAGTTGAAGCTCATTACCTTGATGTCTGAATTAATCCCTCAGGAGCATTCGGCTTGTCTCGTCAGTTCGTTAAACTGCAACGATAGCTAACGTTAGCTCGCGCTAATATCTAATTAAATCAATTATCTCAAGTGGAAAAATATCTAGCACTAAATATTACCACACTTGATTAGTGTTTAGATCAAATAATTGAATGTCTGTATCTGTAATTGTCAGACCTACGCATCATTTATCATCAATCAATATCACCACGCTCGGTATTATTTTTGGTTAAATCAACTTTGGTATCCCAGCGATGTAGCTCATGTTGCTAAGCGTGCGCTACAGTACATTAGTCTGGTTTTAATTGCAGATTAATATTAAAGTTATTTTAAATTGACTTCCAATTAATATAAGTGACGTAATTAGTGAAACAAAGAACTACATTTACAGACTCTATTTTTCATGATGATGATTTTGTAATTTCCCAAACGTTCTAATTTCTTTACTGTAATTGGAATTCACACAACTTGTACGTCCAATTTGTCTAATATCAATTGTCATTCATTTAATCACCCTTTGTAGCACTTGGTGGATGTGCAGTTTTCATATTACTGATCCTTCTTTGGATGGAGCAGTAGACGCACTAGAAACGTACTAATGGGCTCGTTTGGCCGTATCCAAGACCATCTCTAATCACACTCTGAATTTCTTATGTCTTTGGGTGTGTTTGAACTCAGATAATGTATGCATTCAAAACAGCATAGGGAGTAAGTGTACCATTATCTCTCATTGGGAACCTAGTGTCTTTGAAGTGTTTTGTTCAGTGTGTGTGTGTGTGTGTGTGTGTGTGTGTGCCTGCTCACAAACATGTGAGCGTTGGATGTACCCTAAAGTAGTATATGTTCTCTACGAGGTAATTGGATTACTGAATTCCTCAAACGCAACGGCTGAGACCCCCCCGAGTACTATTTTATGCCTCCTCAGCAACCCCTGCTACTCCCCGCTTCATCCTTTGCTCTCATTTTAACTTTCCCCAAGACATTCACAATAGAGACCCTGTCGATTTGCAAGAAACATCCAGAAGCGCTGACAAGTATTTGTAGCAGCGCAGAGGAGTCTAATTCTAGTTCTCTGACCCATTTCTTCAGAAATGCCTGAGAATCTCCTCCCATCCTCTCCTGCCTCCTCTACCGACTTCGTGCTCGGTCTGATTGCATCAGAATGGGCTGAACTACCGCATGTAGAGAGCAAGGCAGTGGCAACACCAGGACTGCTGGGATATCACTGTGCATCGTCTATTAATGTTAACAAATAAATCACAGTTTCGATGTAAAACCTCCTGCTTCAAATGCCGCCGATTACTTTGACATCGTTGCTGTCGCGTATCTTCACACGTGAGGAGGGAGAAGAAGCTGTGGCTGTTTGAGAGGAGATGTCAGACGAATCTTCAGTAATACAATCTGTAAGGCAGCCCTGACTAAAGAAAATCTGAGTCAACTAACACCCATACGATTTTGTCGATTAATCAATTTGTTTATTTAATCGACAGATCTGTTAAAAACTAAGTTTCTCCTCAAAGAATTATGCAAAAGCACCACTTTAGATCTTGTGTTTACCAGAGATGAGCCCATTAGTTCCTTGAAATAAATCATTCAGCACGAAGTATGACAAGAGATCCTCGTCGACTAAGACCAAAACAACCGATTAGTCAACTCATCGACTAAGACAGCAACCCTGAAGATGTGGCTCACTAAAAACATACAGCGGTACTGGGACTGGTCTGGTCTTGGTCTTGACTTGGTCTCGACCCCTCACAGTCTCAGTCTTGTCTTGGTCTCGATACACTGTTGTCTTGGTCGTGACTCAGTCTCGGCCTGCCTTGGTCTTGGTCTTGGTCTCGACCCGTCAAAGTGTTGGTCTTGTCTCGGTACACTCCTTGTCTTCTTGACTCGGTCTCTGTTCAGGTTGTCTTAACTACAACACTGGAGCACGGAAAATGTGCGTGTTTCATTTGACCGTGTCGTGTGGACGCGTGTGCCAAGGTCAACTCTCGTTTCATACAACCTCTTCACATTCCTACTTCCATCTAATTTATCTCAAAGAAAAGAGGGCGAGAGACGTACTATATCCACAAATATGTGTGTGTGTGTGTGTGTGTGTGTGATTATGTGTGCTTCGCACTCAGTCGGGATAAAGTAATACCCGTAGATAAATCCAGCTGAAATAGGAGGGGAATGATTTAATAAGGCGAGAGTAATAGAGGGAGGGAGAGAGGGAAGGATAGGATAGATGAATGTTTTGATCAGAGCAATAAAGAAAGACCCTTCTCCTTGCCCCCTTTTCTTTGCCCTAGGCTCTATTTATATATATATGTGTATGTGTATGTGTGTATATATATGTGTATGTGTGTGTATATATAAATATGTGTGTGTGTGTGTGTGTGTGTGTGTGTGCGTCTTGCCCGGGCACCTCTGCTCTAACAATGCGCTGGGATGAGAATGAAGGGAGACAGCCGGGGGAATAGTGTAGAAAACAGAGAGACAGCTCCGGTGGACTCCATTCAATCAGCATAGCGCCGGACCCAGCTCATCTGCTCCCTAACAATGGAGGGGTCACTATGAATTAGAGGCACGGGGAGATTTGGGAGATGGAAGTAGGCGAGGCACACTCACAAACACACACTTAGACAATTCAAGACACACACGCACACACACACACACACGCTCTCTCACTTATTTTATCCGTCCTTCCATCTAGCTCCCTTATTTTCCCTCTTTCTCTTCCCATCTCTATCGGCCTGTCTTGGCTCTAAACAGGTCCACCAACAGGCTAAGCATTGTGCAACGCCCCGGAGACCGAGTGTGACATTTAGGGCGCTTGGTTTCCATTTCCCCCGTCATTATCGGCTGTCCATTCTACTGGGGTTCTACGACAATAGCTGCTGTCTCTCTCTCCAAAACGGGCGTGCTGCTGTTGATGCTGTTGACTCCGGAGCAGAGCAGTAATGATTGAGGGACGGTGGGAGGTGTGTGGACTCTTGATTAGATGACATGCTCGGCTTATCATGGGGACATATCATGCTTATATTCAGGTGCATGCTGACATGCTTCAATCTTCAAAAAACATAATTTTTCTCATAGTGTCTGTACTGATTATACCTGTATTCAACCTCTGTCGAGACGCTCTGCTTTAACGCCTGTCTCTTTAAGAGCCCCTCCCGAAAAGCCCAATCTGCTCTGATGGGCTTGCAAGACATAATGGGGCACCTTTGCAGCGGTAATTCTGTTTGGGGAGATACTCAGATGGGGGGTGGATTATTCTAATGAGCCTGTATGTGACATAGGAAGGGGAACCAAATCTGAATGGATTTTTGAATCATGCTTTCTAATCTAGACAGCCCACAAAAAGATGACTGGCTTGTCTTGTTTGTGGGTTAGTAGGCACTTCAAATACCCAAATGTATGCGCACAAGCACGGAAACAGTGTAATACTTTTGAAGGGTTGATTATGTAAGTACTCGCAATGCGGCGCTGGTAAATTTTCATGGGAAGTGTATTTTATTTGTTTTCTAAAATAATTTATGTTTAGCTTTGTCAAAATCAGAGCGTACTGAATACTATATGTTGGGCTCCGGAGCTGTGGTAGTAATCCACAGTGAATATTTGAAGCTTTGGTTGAGGCCCGCTGAGCGGATGGAGCGCTCCGCTCTGCCGGCGCAGCCTCGGCTGTCCAGGCCGGAGCCACGGCGGGACAACGGTGTGTGTGTGAAGGCCCGACACTCTGCTGCCCTCCGATCACCCGGGACTGGACTGACTGACTTTAAACACGCATGGTAGAGTTGCGTGCAACACATTGATTCCCTAAGTCCCTCACAAACACATTCACAACAGACTGTAAAAACGCTCCCTCCCAAAAAAAATCCAAATAAAAAATTATACGCCTTCCCAAAAAACAAATAGTTGAATATTCAGGTCCAGCCCTAATTAAAATCATGACAATCTCAATTACAGATAAGGAGAAAGCTAGTGGAACAGGACATGATGCTTTGCTTTTATGCGAACAAGCTGATTAGCTTTCACATAAGTAGCTAAGAAAGTGCTAAGACCAGTACATGTTATCTTCTTTCATTAGCGAGCTAACAGACTTGCATAGCAACCTATGATTAAAAGCCCTTCTGACGTATTTCTCAGGTTCATTGTCAATCTTGTCTTTCAACTAATTTCTTAGAAAATCTCACGAGGTGAGCGAACCGCTCTAGTTCTGTGGTTTAACTTACTCTGCTAAACCACAGAGTTAAAGAGCAATAGTTTTTTTTTTTTTACAGTCGATTTCTTTGTCTTACGCTATTAGATGTCATGACTTTATCCCGTCATGGGCTGCTGTTTTTGACATTGTAGGTCATAGTTTACCGCATCGTGTCTCCTCTGTGTTTTTCCCTCCCACACACATGCACCCTTTGATGTTTGAAGTCACTGTGAGAATGCACCACAGACATGGCGCTTTGGCACAGCTGATGATTATCAAAATTGTAGAATTTGAATATTATTCATTTAACACAGTGATGGTCCTGGACCAATGGGCAAACCTTTGTTTGACATTGAAATATGCAAGTTCAAGTTACATTTGCTCAAGAGCAAGTATCTTCTGCACAGATGAAGAGATTTTTGTACGGCAGCATTTTCTGTTGCAGCTTCCAATGCCTATGGGGGTCTGAACAATGTTATAAGGTTATGCAGCAGGGGGTCTCTGCCTCAGCCTTTGCACTTATTCAAGGCTATAGGGGAGCAGGAAATGAGACACAACACAGCCCCGGCCTGCTTTGTGTTCCATAATTTATGTTTTCTTTCCTGACAAAAAACAGCATGGCTATAGTTATACGTTACCATACCAGCTTAAAATATGCCCTAACAGCGTATGAACAGTGTCCTTTTTTTAGTACAGAGCCACTCTGGTTTTATCTGATTTATGGGCTTTTATATTACTAATTGGGGTCAGGGCACAAGCAGTAAAAGAGGATGGCGAGAGAGAGAGAGAGAGAGAGAGAGAGAGCACGGATGGAGGTCAGTTTGTTCTCTGCCTTGTTTACCATCTCTTACTGGCTTCAGCTAGCACTGCTAAATGTACACACAGACAGCCGCGAGTGTGTGTGTGTGTGTGTGCGTGTGTGTGTTTGTGTATATATGCACGCGCACGGGGCCGTTAAGCCGTTAAACACATTGTATATATTTATCCTGGGGGATGAATCCGGGGCATCCAACTGATGAGTCTTGGATTTAGCCTGATCAGTCTGGCTTTGAGCGGGAGGGAGGGAGGGAGGGAGGGAGTGATGGAGGGGAGGCTGGGGATGAGTCACTGTTATTCAGCCGGTGGCTCGTGGTTAAATGGATATATAAGCATGCGGCCTAACCCCGTTGACACGATGTGGGTTTAATCTGCAAAAGTGAACCGGTGCACGCGTGAGAACCGGAGAGAGGGAGTTAATCAAGTAAAATGCAGCATCATCAGCCCAGGGGAAAAAAAAACAACAACAAAAAAAACAATGGACGGCCATGATGAAAACAAGCACCACAGATAAAAGCTTCCCACTGGCACGGTTGTGGATAATACAGTAGGTAAGATGAAGCTGTGAAGGGCTCAGTTTCAGAGGTTATTAGTTGGTCGTAATGTGCAAGGGGAAAGGTCTTCACTCTGTCCTTCTTTAATGTTAAAGGGTCCCGTGTGTTACAACACCACCATGGCCTCAAACAAACTCTCTGACCGTCACGACCCGCTGCGTCTCTGTCATCCCTCATTCCCTCTCATCACTCCTCCTCCCTTTTCTTTGCCTCCGCTGTGATACAGGCTGTGCTCTGTATGCAGTAAAATGTACGGTCCATTAATTGTCTCACAAGAAATGTAATAGAGCAATTAATTAACGAATTCGTTTTATTTATCAAGTAAAAAAGTTTAAAGTTTAGGGACGAAACGTTTGACCTTTTGGGTTCTTAGAAATGAGAAGTTGGGAGAATTCAACAAAAACATTAGAATAATTTCAGGCTTAGTTACATGTTCCTCCGTCACAGATTTAGTAAACGGCAGAATAAATCACAGCGGGAATACTTAAAGAGCAATGCTTGCTCTCCCTCATCACCACCGCCGAGGTGCCCTTGAGCAAGGCCCTGTAATCCAGCCTCTCCTGCGGGGCTGCTTACTCTCCATTGCCATCACACTGTGGCTGTTCTCGGCAGCCTCCAGGCGTGAATGTAAAAGAAAATATACATTTTGGACTATATTTTATTTAGTATTAAATGAATTTCTTCATCCCAGCAGTTACCAAAACAGTCTCGACTCAAGGTCCACTTGCTCGCTCGTCCCAGAGCTTTTGACTATACAGGTTCTCATGGATGAGAAGTCCAGTGGGAAACAAGTCCGTGACAACTATGACTGTGACTCTATATGCTGAAGGGGACCATGTTAAACGCTCAAAAGCTCTGGAACAAGCAAGTAAGTGGCCCTTGAGCTGAGATTGTGCATCATATTAATTAGAGCACTACAGAGCCCATATCGGATTCTCGAAAGACTAGTTTTGTAATTGATTCGTTCATTAAGAAATGTCTGTTATTTATCAAGTAAAAGTGTTAAATATTAGCCTCATATCCATGTAGATCAGGGACACTCAACTTGTTTTTCCAAAATGACAGGAGGCCAGTAGCCAGTTGATAAACCAACGCACAGGTCAGGTGTTTCTAGGATTTGAGGACGTTCGGGGCTTAGCCTGGACCTTTGCCAGGGCTCCGGAGGATCCTCCCCTGGCACTGTTTTCTCATAAACAAGTCTATTTTAGTCTATTTGATGGTGTTTTTTATGCAGTTTGGCACATAATTTACATTCAAATAAAAAAAAAAAAATCCCATCGTAAATCAATTTATTTTCATTTTGAACCACATCCATGCCTGACACTCTTTTTACCGTCTTTCCCGCATCGGATTCTTTTCCTTTCCACCTCTCCTCTCGCCCTCGCTCCCCCCTTGAGCTGTCCGATGCTGTTTGTTTGTGTTTGCCTCTCCAGGAAGCTCGAACAAAATACTGGCATGCCTCCCTTTCCTCCCACACCTCCACCTCGCTCGTCCCAGCTGTTTCCTCCATCCTCCCTCTCTCTGCCTCAGCAGGGCTCCTACGCCCCCCCTCCATCCCCATCCATCAGCCCAAATCCCTAACCTGCGATCCTCGGCAGGGGCCGGGGTCGGTACGGGGCTCCCAACAACTCTCCACCCTGCCAGAACATCCATCCTACAATGGCCCTCATTTCCCTCCCAGCATGCTCTGCGCTCCCCCACCCTGGCACCCTGGTGCTGCTGTCTGCTGGTTCCTCATTGGACGGCAGCCGCTGCATCAAAAAGGAACACATGGGGGGGGGGGCAGCCATTTCCCTTCAACAAACAAACTGGAGTTTAACTACCAACCCACCGTCAGTTTGAACCATGCTTGAAGCAAGTATGTATGCTCTTTTGAAGTTTTTTTATAGCTGCCAAGTCACTGGGGGTTATGTGACCAGCTGTTAAGTGCATGCAAAACTGTTTACATCTGTGAGTTTGCGTGTGCGCATGAGTTTGTGTGAATTCCAGGATGTTGGCGCAGCACTGCCACCAACCTCAGAGACAGGAAGCCTAAACCCTTTCCCGCTTGGTACTTTGTCACTGCAGAGTCAGACAGAACAAGGCCAGACTGACTGTGTGTGTGTGTGTGTGTGTGTGTGTGTGTGTGTGTGTGTGTGTGTGTGTGTGTGTGTGTGTGTGTGTCAGGATGAGGTAGTGTGTCAGCGGTAAGTACTGTGAGAAATGTGAGAAATGGCTAATCATTTTCATAAATGCACATCAGGAGGGCTTTGCAGAAGCCCTGGGTTGTTGACAAAGCGTTTGGTTGTAATGATATTCTTCTTGCTGCAAATGTAGATGATAATCATACCTGTACGCATTAATGAACAGGTTCAGTTCATCATTAGCAGGCTAGCGTGAGGAGAGAAAAGCCTGGATGACTGCACAGGATGAGAATAAGTGGCTGGCATTAATGTATTCAGAGAAGTAATTATGTAAACAGGGCTATTGCTTGGACATGAGCTGCAGAGATTACATGGTGAACAGGCCTGAGGATGACTCACCCTGCAGAGACTAGCACGCTGCTCTGTCTGCTACCTCAGGTGACCTGGTGGGAACACACTCGTAGACACACACAGACAGACGTGCATTCACTGAGTACACTAACTCCCACAGGAATGTGCAAGAATGAACACTTATAACAACTACGCTGGACGTAAACACACCCAAGGACTGCACACAAAAGCCATAAACATATCTCATATAGGAATGCACTTACTGTCTGGCACACTGCATAGTCATAGCACATGCATACAAGGACAAACTCCTCTCGGGCATGTAGAAATATATACGGAACCCAAGGCTGGATTACCAAATGGTCAAAACAGGGAACTGCCCCCGGGCCCAGGATCGCTGAAGTACAGTATCACCTCAGGCTGCTGCTGCATTATTAGCTGATGTTGTTTTGTAGAGGGGCCTTGTGTCAAAATCTAGTTTTACAGATCATTATTTTTCTGTCGGAGACACGTGAGGAAACTGATATTATGAAGTGGATAAAGGGAGCTCTGCAATGAGGATTCTGGCGTCTGTGAGGAGTGTCTGGTTATGCTGTTCACCTGTGTGAAGGTGTTAGGTTGTTACTAGTCTGCTGGTAGCCAAGTGTAGTATCTTATGAGAAGTTGCTTTTCATTTTTCGTGAGTTTTCCCTCGAAAGCCATCAACGTGTGTCATTTTTCCGCTCATTGCATGCATACAGTCTTTTCAAAATAAACTTCTGTCTTCAGATTTTACCTTGGGTATAAATACAAAGGCTGGATGAGACCGGCCTGCAAAGCAGCTGTATATATAAATAAAGCAGCTAATGAAAGCTACTTGTTGGCTCGTAGTTTACAGTGTTTCAGAAGTCTGGAACCGGGCTTAAGAGAGGCTCTCAATAAAACTGCCCTCTATAGGCTTTGTAGTCTGTAACAAATGGCAGTCGGGCTCCAGGTCTCGTCAAACATGCCAGTACGTGATTCTCAGTATTGCTCAACACACACCGGAGTACGGAGGCCGAACTCGCATAAGCCACCCGTTCCCTGGGGCTAATAAATCTTGATAGTTTTAACGCACAACCCGATGTTGTTCTTTCCATGACTCCCTCTTCTGTCTCTCTCACATTCTGTTGTTTCTTGGAAAACACACTGTTGTCTTTGGATGAAAATATGTGATGAAGACAGATGGGGTCTGAGATGGCAGAAGATGACGGTCAAGAGAGAGTTTTTAAAAAACAAAACCTCCCCCGGTCTCGGCTCAATGGAAAGTTGCTCTCGGAGCCAAAGTGTTGCCTCATTTTGTTATTTCCCTTTAATTTAGCTCTTTTTTTTTTCTTTTTCTCCCAATGCTTTCCATTTGCAAGCACAACAAAAACAGGATATCCCGTCCTGTCCCCGGGTTTTGCCTGTGCATGTGTTCGCATGTGCCTCTGTGTGTTTTTTTTTCTTTTTTCTTCCTGTGATGTAACGGTAGACGGCAGCGACGGCTGTTTGTTTGGCCTACTTTCTCTCTATCTGCTCTCATCATCTGGCAGTGGGGAGGAAAATCGCATGGTTCCCTGTGTGTGTGTGTGTGTGTGTGTGTGTGTGTGTGTGTATGTGATGGGTGGGGAAGTGGGGTGTCACACCTGAGCCTGATGATTAGTTGCAGTAACCCCCCCCCCCCCGACACACACACACACACACAGACAATTCCCAGGTTAATGACACTGACATGAAGGATATTGCCCCCCCCCCCCACCATACCCCCAGAGATCATTAGGCGGGGTTGTGCGACCTGATTCATCTTCCCCTTGCCAACACGTGTCCACTGGCCCACAGTTCCACCAGATGTATGCCCTGCAGCTACAGTAACGCTGCCATCTCTCACTGTGTGTGTGTCTGTGTTTTCTGGCACAAACCCCACCTTTTCCTGGCTGTTCAGGGGATAAGGAAACAGGGTCACGGTTACAGCGGTGTGCAGAGGATTACAGCCTCCACCCATCCCTACCTCCGTCTTTCCATCCATGCATCCAACCACCTCGCCCTCGCCCCGCTATCCATCTCGGGGGGCCCCCCCCCCCCCCCCCCACCCTCTGGTTGCTCGCGGCTGCTCTCATTACTTCCAGGGGTCCGAGAAAGAGAGGATCACGTCTGGAATGGTCCCCCTTTATCTTCCTCACGTTTTCTCTCTGGAGGATTGAGAGAGGATACATAGAGTGTGTGTGTGTGTGTGTGTGTGAGAGAGAGAGAGAGACAGAGAGAGATGATGGGGCTTGGTGGGGTGCAAATGGGGTGAGATGACAGACTGGAGACAGGAATTGGGGGTGTGGGGGTGTGGGTGGGTGGGGGGGGGGGGGGATTATGGAGGCAAGAGATTTAACAGAAGTGGGGATGAGGATGGGGTGGCTGTTGTCATGGAGACGGGTCGCCGTGGAAACAGCCCATTTTCCAGACAGACAGACAGACATGCAGACGGGGGCTGACTGCTGAGTGTGTGAATATGAAAGGGGGTATGTGGTATGAAATGGCAGTGGCTACGCCCACACACACTCACACACACACACACACACATATTGGAATGGTACAGGTAGGATATAGTGCAGTGCCTAAAAACTGGAGGTAAGACATTAGAGAAGGGATGAAAATGGAAGGGTTGACTTGGAAGAAAGAAAAGTCTTTTGAAAAGCTTTTGGATTCACAAGAGGACATAAGGGAGAAAGGGAGGCATTGTAACGGACGCTAAGCCGTATTTCCATCTTTACATAAATTCCCTTGAAATTATTGATGATTAAATTAAACAAGACTACGAATCTGCAGCCATGCTCGAGGCTCTGTGAGGCTGTGTGCGATCACAGTGGTGCTTTGAGCTAAGTGCTAACGCCATCATGCTGACATGCTCACAATCGCTAGATGAAAAGTGAAGGGATCACTAAAGGTAATAAAGTTCATCCTGTGGGGACCACGCACAAATACCAACAAATTGCATGTCAATCTGTCCAATAGTTGTTAAGACATTTTACTCAAAAGCACAAATGCTACATCATAGTGGTGCTAATGGAAAAGTTAAAGGTTCACCAAAGTCATTAAGATACATCCTCTGGGAACCATGAATGTCTGTAAAAACATATTTTGCTAATCCATCAAGTAGATTGTGAGATATTTCACTGGAGGGGAAAACTTTCCTGCTGCGGTGCTACGCGGAAAGTCAGGTTGAAACCAAAGTCTATCAGGTTCATCCTCTGGATACCATGAATGTCTGTACAAGATGTTGATATATTTCAGTCTGGACTAACCGTTTCCATACTGCCATTCATAGAGCAATACAATCACTGTGGCTAAGTAGAGGTATAGGAATTTTACGGTTTTGTGGTCAGTGACAAAATGTGCCGAATCAACTATTATGAAATAGACGATTATGGAAACAAGTGAAACACCAAATAAATAGGATTACAAGCCCACAATGTACAATGTACCATTGTTGAAAAGTGGCTTGGAAATTCAGACATGTGTCCCCAACAACCTCCCATCCCATTTATAAAGCACCCGTTTTTGGTTGTGAACTGAATGCCTTTGTTTTTCTCTTTAAACAGTGTAAAAGAAACCTTCATGATTCATAAACCTGATTCAGATCTAGTTTTTTTTTCTTTCTATTTTCATTTTCAGTTCATTTTTTTTCTCATCACTGTGATGTTAACAGAGTAATCTCAGCAACACGGTGAAAGCTGCCCTTCAGATGCATTCTGGGCCTCGAGCATGTGTCGCAGGGATTTCTGTGAGCCAGAGAGAACGCTGATGACGCGGTGACTTTCAGTAAAGCCACTCAACGCTGCAGGCCAAATCACACCACTCCCACTCCACGCTGCTCACATTCCCAGGAATGTGAGCCGTTACATCAACATTTCATAAGGAGGCTAAATACAGAAAAGGAATCGTATAAAGTTAGATCACTTTGGCTGCACCGTCACGTTGAATCTGCGTCAGAAATGTGGCAGAGACCCTTTTCTGAGGACAGGAAACTGCTCAGTTTGACTAATATTTGAGATCTGGTGTAATTCTGTGGTTTCACACTGAACACGACCGGTGATTAACCCGTGGCGGGCAGTCTGGTGTGAGTGGTTAGACAGGAGATAAACATGTTCATCAGGATGTGTCAAACACAAGGTTTGTGTGTGAAAGGGGTGTTTATCACTTCTGCAGAAGGGTTTTCACCTTTTCTTCACGGGAAGAACGCTTCACAACCTGATGGATGTGCAAAGCACACTTGTTTACCAGACACTAAAGAAGTCCCAACATCCTGTAAACCCAAGTGGAAATAACATTTATATAAGGGAATAGTTAAACATTTGGTGAACAACTTTGTTTTCTCTCTGTGTTAAGTGTTGAGCTGCAGTCAGGACACATGTAGGTCATCTTGGCACAAAGGCTGTAGGCCTGGAGAAACAGCTAGCTAAATTACAATGTGCTGTTTAACGGGGAGGTACACTGCTGGAACCATTTCTAACACATCAGGTGCAGTAAGTGTGTGCAGTATCCTGGAGGTATCGTCGTCACAGTGAGGTTGCCAGGTTTGGCACCGCCTTGCCTGCACAGAAACCAAAACCTTGTGCTCACCAACTAGTCTGCTGCTTGTCACGACAACGCAACATGTAGCATTAAGGAATGTTCTGCCATCGATGGAAGTCTTCCACTGCAGTGTATATGACTCGGGCTTTTAATGTGAAGGGCCAGAACTTAACGAGGGGATCTGGTATACGCGCTGCCTTTGTTGAGGTTGAAAGGAGTAATAAGCTATGCTGCCTTGGTTCGAAACTGTGCAGCCTTTGTGTTGTTGTACACTAGAGTGAACTGTTTGTGGGGATTTGGTTTGACGCCTTTATTCTCCGTACGAAAGCTCAGAAAAAATCGACCTTGTTTCAAAGAAAAAATGAACTTCACTTTCATGCTGCACAATGTTCTGTGTGAAAGTACTCATGACGAAAACACAAATGAATTGAGGGGTGAACTTATCACATGAAAAAAACACTTTACAAACAGCTTTAGCAGCCTTACAGCAATAATAATATCTGTTCTACACAGCGACAGTATCAGTGAAGTTAAGAGGAACTATTATGTATTATGATAACTGAATATGTATCATAACACTGATAAGTCCAGCCTCATCCCTCTACATGTTTGAAACTTCAAGCTACTGCTACAGATGGCCAGAAATCATCTGTGTCATCTTGACACGTGCAGTGGATGCGGCGCTGTCAGGTCACATGACCTCGCCTTACATATGAACAGGTATAACCACATCCATGAAACTGTAGTTATTTCCGGTGGTTTTGTGTCGGATCATCTGCCAAGGTGGGCTTCTCTGTGGGAGTTTCATCAAACAGGTTTTTTTTATTCCCATCTCTGAGATCTAAAGGAGTCATAACACAGGCTGTAATGGGCAATTGTACAGCAGACTGTAAATGTATTAGAGAGAGCATGAGAATGAAAGGGATAGTTCCCGGAAAACATTTCTGAGAGTGAGATAAGAAGATTACTATCAATCTCACGTCTTTGCTTTAAGTGCAGAACTGGATTTCTTTATCCTCGTTTGACTTAAAGACTGGAAGCAGAGGGAGGGGGCGGGACAAAGTGAACTAAAATATACATACCAACAAGCTGTTTATGCTGTTTCTTTAACCCATCCACCAACATAAATTCAGTTTATGTAATAACAGTTTATCCGCCTCATTCCATGTCCTCTTTTGGTCTCATGCTTTTCTGTTGCTTTTGAAATAGTGAACACAAGTCTTGTCACAGTAACCGAGCTGTGGATGTGATCGGGTTGAAGCCGCGTGCCATGCCGCGTCCCCAGCGTTGGGAGCTTGTGAGGTGAATCCTGAAGAAGAGGCTCCGCCCCTCATCCATACTGCAGTGAGTCATACGGGCGCACCGCATATAGAACGGCCTCGTGCCTGCAGCAGCTGAGAGAAGCATGAGGCTATAGAGTGTGTGTCCTCAGGTCACCTCTCAATAAGGTAGTCACAGAAGCTTTATGTAAGTCCCTGCCGTGCTGGACTGGAATCTGTTTACAAGTTCGTTCTGTAGACTTTCTCCATTCTGTTTTTCTTTCCTTCTATTCAATTTCCTGTCAAATCTGCTTTTCTTATGTGCTTGCTAGATGAACAGTATCATGACTGCATTTAAACTCAGTTGCATGAAAACAACTAAATGCATCTTTTACTGTTGTGTATGCGCCAAACTATCTCTGTCTGCATCTAGTTTTTCTTTATATTTTCATTCCTCTTCATTTGCTGTGGACTAATTTGAACTCAGCTGTCCCTGTTTCCCTTCACTCCCTCCCTTCCTCTTTCCTTCTCCCCTCCCACCATCCCACCTCATATGCCCTCGTCTTCTCTCCTCCTCCCTCCCATCTGCTTCATTCATCCACCTCCATTTTTCCTCCCCTCACATCAACCCTTTTACCGTACTTCCTCCTCCTCCCGTTTCCCTTCCTCCTCTTCCTCCTGTATGTATTTACTGTACTTCTTTCTCTACCCCTTCTCCTCCCACCTTCCTTCCTTCCTTCCTTCCTTCCTTCCTTCCTCTTCCTCCTCCTCTGCGTCAAACGTCAAGAGTTGACTTTGAAGCGAGGAGGGTGGAGCGTGAGGTGAACCGAGGTGAGATAGAGGGAGTGGATGCAGAGAGATGGGGGAAACAAGGGAGGGATGGAGGGACCCTAAATGAACTGTATGTGTGAGAGAAGACGAAGTGGGGGAGGAATAGACATAGTTTCCACTCGCACTTTGCAGAAGCACAGTCTGGATCCACTCAGAGCGGCTCCCAGGAGGATGACCAAGGCTGTTTTCCCTCTGCCTCACTCCTTCTCCTTAATGTTTAGTGCTGATAAACTGTTTGCGTCCAAAACAAAAACCCGGAGAGATAAGACTCCTGCTGCAGTCATCAGTGGGCTCTCCCTCTCTTATTTTCATATCTTTGTTTCCTCGCTCCGCACTCCCTCTCCGGCCGATAGGGATTAAGTGGCTGGTGAAACTGTGCAAACAGGCGCTCCCTTATCGCAGCCGCCCCTGCATTAACTCTGAGTGTGTGTGTGTGTGTGTGTGTGTGTGTGTGTGTGTGTGTGTGTGTGTGTGTGTGTGTGTGTGTGTGTGTGTGTGTGTGTGTGTGTGTGTGTGTGTGTGTGTGTGTGTGTGTGTGTGTGTGTGTGTGTGTGTGTGTGCATGTGCGTGTGTGTCCTTTTATGCATGCTTGACAGAGCTGCACTTGCACTGGTGTTTGAAGTCATTATGAGTCAGAGACGCCGGGGTCAAGGCTCCTCTGCACACTCAGCACATTTACATCATTGTGCGTTAACAACAATGTCTGTGTTTGTCTCCGCCCGTGTGCGCATGTATTTATGTATTTGAATACATTATGCATGCCGTGCGTCTTTGATTGTGTATCTGTATCTTTGTGCGTGTGAATATATCTTCTGCCTGCATTTACATACTGTAGCTGCTTTATATCTCGAGGGTTTTGAAACAGCAGACGGAGATTCCGTGCTTTATTGGGACAATAACAACATGCAGGTATAGAGAAGTGAAAGGAGAGTGAAGATTTGCAGCCACAGCGCTGTTGTATCAAATAATAGATAAGAAAAGATGGAAAACATCCAGATCCTTCTCTTTGAAGTCGTGTATCTGCATATCTACAGATACCTACAAAAGCCCTCTGCAGTGGCAGAGAAGTATTTACATTGGTTACTTGAGTCAAAGCAAACACCATTGCAACTGAAAGTCTTTTATCATTAAATATACAATATTATAGGAATAATATCACTGCTGCAAGAAGCATCTTCATGTTGTATTCTATATCAATGCGAAGGCTGATTGTATTTTTGTACATAACATCTTAATGTCCAAAGTAAAAGGACCTGCAGTACAACTTGTACTTGTACTACATGTATCTGACAGCTATGAGATAGTGGAGTAAAGAATACAAACTCAGCATTGTAACAGAGTGTATATAATTCACATTTGTCATAAATTATAACATATGTCTGCATCAGCTCTGCACATCTGGGCTCTGAAATTGTCCCCATTCTCTCTGGAAAACTTTTTCAAGCTTGCAATTGCAATGCGGTCCGGACTCTGACTCCACTCCAGGACATTAACATTGTTGTTTTGAAGCCATTCCTGTGTAGCTTCGGCTTTGTGTTTGAGGTCACCGTCATGCTGGGAAATCAATTTTCTCCCAGGATGCAGCACTTTCGCAGACGGCAGCAGGTTTTCTCCCAGATATATGTGTGTGTGTGTGTGTGTGTGTGTGTGTGTTTTGCAGCCGTGTCCACTGAGAGGAACGCCAAACTCTGATTCGCCGTTGGTTTGAACCAGACTGGTTCTTGACCCTGTGGCCTTGCGACAGCTGGGACACTACCAAGATGTGTGGATAGTTTGTATTGGACACTGACTCCAAGCCTCATTGAGACAAATGATGTACAGTGAGTTTCAGAGTACTGAAATCCTCAAAGGACACAGTGAGTGTTTCCCCATAGTTGGGCCGAAAAAAAATGCTCTGAATTGGACGCAAGCATTGGTGTCACTTCTAAGATAGAACAGGCAAGAAGACGTTCAGCTGCTCTCTATGACTCTGAATAACATTTCTAGGTAACATCCACGCTGACAGAGAGAGCAGCTAAGGTAAGTGAACGCAGCTTCTCTGAGCCTGACTTGATCTCCCATGGCTTATTGGATTACTGGTCCCAGTGTGCATCTGCTTGTGAACGTCTGCGATAAGTGTGTGCTCAGTATGACTTACTTACTATTTTTACTCCAGGTGTAGAAGTGTCTGTGCTGGTGTGTGTGATCCACTTATGTTGTTTAAATAGAGGAGAGCGGTTGGGTCACTGGATGCCTGCATGTATCACTCACTCTCTCTCACTGTGTGTGTGTGTGTGTGAGAGAGAGTGTATGAGCTGGAGATATGATGAGAGGGTGATACCTCAATAAATCTAGTAATTGGTTGTCAGACAAGTTCAAAGTATAACTCATCTCGTTGTGCATTTGTGGTACCTCTCTTCTGGAGAAGAATTGTCCTGTGGGCTATTTGAAATGGCATCATATATTTCGATATGACATTTGCTAATGCTCGATTAAGATCTTTTGCGTTCTTTAAAGTTGGTGCGTATGCAGTTTTTAGTTTTTTTGGCAGAGTATCTGTATTGCTTGTTCCCCAGCAGTCTCTTTGGGTGCAGCTGGAAGTGCAAATTATAACCTCAATATGAAGCATGAAATGACACAATAATAACTATGACTTGTATTATTCAACCATGACTATTTTGTTTATTCTATTATTCACTTGGCACAAAATCAAAGATGCCTTCTACTTATGTTCGCTGTTTGTTTTTTTCACTCAGCACATTCGAAAGAATTCTGTGACTCAGGATGTTGAAAATCCTTTTGGTAACGGTAGCATTACATAATGTGTGAATACACTGCTATCTGAATATCAGAGTGGAAATGAGCCCTGCTTGCACTCCGGAGCGTTTGGTCGTTCTTGGCTCCGCCCTCTCGTGTCACTTCTGGTTGCAAAAAAAAAAGACGGCGACGGAAATAAGCCAAGATGGCGACGGACAAAATGATAAACTCGAGGCTTCAAAACAGCAGTCGACAACCCAATATGTGACTTCATGTGACTACAACCACTTCATATATACAGCCTATGGACTCACTCATGGTCTCATGGACATTTGATAGACTAGGCCTTGTGGGAAATGTATTTATTAAAAGCTAAAAACATGAATGTTGAATGAATAACAATACTAGATTGTTTTTCAGTATGTAACCGTATGAAGCACGTCACATCGTTATGTCTGTTCCAAGGCTTTATCTTTAGTTATTAGCGTAGCTACAAATGTCAATGGGTTATTTATACATTTAAAGCTATTACATTTACTATAGGGATTTATTATATAATATACATTTTTTAACCCTGACCTAGTGCTGTCTGAATCAAGACACAACGAAGACCATGACCTTGTTCGGCCTTTTGACAGTGAACCTGAATACATCTCGTTCCTCTCCACACATGCACATGTAGGTTTTTACACTAAAGACCGACGCCTCCTGAGTAGCAATTAACAGCTGCCAGCATGACTACGAACCCCTTTAACCGAAGCCTAATGAAAGCCCTCGCACCTCTTAAGCGTCTCTCCAACCGTGTAACAAGCTCTCTTCATTACCAGACGGCCATGGCAACCTGACACAATGCTAATTAGGCCGTACGAGGGCAGCGGTGGGGTTCCTCGGACAGATAAATGGGTTAGTCGATGTATGCTGGTCAATTATAAAAAAAATAAAAATAAATCTTTGTCTCAACATCTTCCACCACTTTTGCAGAGAACATTCCTATATGTATACAGCCAGCCGACGAGCTGTGACTATGTATTCTTCTTTCACGTGACTTCAGTTGAATCAAAATGCCATCTATCAGTGGCTTCAATCTTAAAAGATGTACTAGCAGCTGCATTTGGAAAATCAGTAAGCCAGCAGGCAACACTAGGCCTTCTGTCTGTGACACATACAAACTAAGGAAGTTGTCTGTGTGTTGTTGACATCCTTTTTAAAGGCCAGCGTCTGCGATGAGACCGCAAGCAGCGCAACACGATCTGTTATTGCCTCAAACCCCAGGTGAAGAAGGCATTCCCTTGTTTGAAATCTGACAGTAAATCCGATTATCGTGGCCCATCATCGAGAGACGATCGTGCACCGTAAATCTATTTGTGTTTCTCTTCGCTCTTTCTCACACCCCCTTTCCCTTGGAAAACATCTCGTAATGATTTCGAGCGGGTCGAGGTCTCTTGGGGACACAGGAAGGTGCCTGCTGAGAATCTAAATAAGGAAGATGAGGCAAAGCTCCGCAGTGTGACAGGATATCAACAGGACACGGCCCGACGACACTTTCTCTTTCTGGATCGCTCCTTGTCGCCTCTCTTTCTCTCGGTCTTCCTGCCTCTCTCTCTCTCTAATATTGGTACCGTGACATTCCTGTAGCCCTTTTCAGAGCCTGAGATTTCCATCTCACGTCATCATCTGATCTTGAGCGTCACTTGAAGCCCCTACACCGCCGCCTCCGTCTTTCCCCTCACCCCGTGTTGTACGGCCGTAGGTGGCACGGTTTTTGACATAATAATCTGATAAATGCTAATCAGATTTCCAACTAATG
The DNA here is from genome assembly GCF_910591455.1 of Pholis gunnellus. Taxonomy (NCBI): domain Eukaryota; kingdom Metazoa; phylum Chordata; class Actinopteri; order Perciformes; family Pholidae; genus Pholis; species Pholis gunnellus. Next base: position 18,982,186 of record NC_136543.1, on the reverse strand, counting down.
CTATTAAATGGCTCTCTAGGGAATAACTATCATTGCTGTTGGTGTTTGTGGTGGGTTTAGTCTGATCTATTGCTTTGCGGATTTGTCAAGCTGAGACGTCCACCTTTGATGCGATTAGGGTTTGGAGTTCAAAAGCGTTTTATCAAATCCGAATCCAGTGACGAATCGGCTCATTTGATCAAAATCCTTTTGAACCTCTTACTAAATCCATTTAGATACAGTTAAAACAACTATGACTCAATGATTTGGTCGAGATCGGCAATCAACTTTTGTTCACAGAGAAGCTGGAGACAGTGAAGTTTTCAGTAGTAGCCTAATTATTATTCACAACCTGCAGCTAAAACCTCAAAATGAGATCAACAGTATATGATACGGGATACTGATCAAACATGCACAGTGTCTAACACATTGAAACAAGTGCGGACTACGTTACGAGTGCACACCTCATTTCTTCTGTGGCGCTTGCTCCAAATATTGGGAATCCTGATTTTAGAACTATTGAGAATAAAACATTGATTTGATAACGCATCAAAGTTTCAAACTGGCACAGCGGAGTGGTGAATCTGCTCCAGTGAAACAATCTGTTGGTGAATTGCGAAGCAGATTGTTGATGCGGCACGACTGCCTTACAAAGCCAATGGACAGACATGAGTTGATGCAAGTAGTCACAAATTCACTTCAGGCAGTGAAAGTTGAGAGTTGATAATGTTTAAACTTGAGCGAGAACAAATTGTGCTTGTGCTGAGGCTGAATGACTTCATAAATGTTCAGAGCCACGAATAAAAGGGAGAGAATTCTCAACCACTCAAAAGCTCTGCACACAGGAACGGCCTGGAGCTTACATTGATGACTATCTCACAGACAATATCTGTACAAAGTGCAGTACCGTATATGTGCAGTATATCTTGGTTCTTAACAATATCCTTTCACTGTGTTTGTCATTGATGCACTTGTACGGCGGAAGACGGATCGACCTTAATTTCTTATCGCAGAATAACCGAACCTCCATTTCATTTTGTCACATACTGACGCTCCTCTGCGCTTTGTAACGCACCGGGTCGCACCGGGTCGCCCGGATCACGGTCGCCATGAATACGTGGTTGACGTTGGGGACTTGCTTTGGTTTAGGCAACAAAACCACTTAGTTAGGTTTAGGAAAAACATCATGGTTGGGCTTAAAATAGCTACGTAATCAAAGTAAAACGTAACAAAAGTACGGAAAACATGCTACAAATATCACCACTCGTGCAATAATACAAAACACCAACACTTGGGGACAAGGACAACAATCAGCTGGCTGAAAGTCCTGTTTGTCCACCGTATGGGTTCTACAGTCTTTATTTTACACCAATTTCTCTAATAATGATGCGTTTACATTTCATTAGAAAGCCTGGTGCTTCTCATACAGACGCTAAAGGCTTCCTTGTGAGCCAAGGGCCGTGACAAAGCATTAGTATTTCACGCCCTGGGAGTGAGAACGGGGCTGGAAAGAATCCAAACGCACGTCAAATTGCATTGACATCTATGGGATCCACGTTTTTTTTATACCCCCCCCCCCAAAAAAAGGCACAGACATTACACTTAGTAAAGTACCTGTGTTGGTTTAGTCTATGGTACATCGGCTTTCATATGAACATTACAAGCTGGCTTATAACTAAAGCTGGAGGTCTGGTGTATTGACTCTCGGGGTGGATGGACATTGCTTACAGCTAAGAGCCAGATATTGAAATCCGACCCGAGATGTAATTATCGTGCTGATTGATTGACATTTTATTGATTACCGATTGATAGCCGCTAATTGATTCTGTGGCAGCTTTTTGTTGCGATTGTGCACAAATATGCCAGAAAAAGAAAATGTCTTCAGTGCAGAGCTGTATTGCTATGATGTCTGTATTGTTGTTTCAGAGGCTTTTCCCACTATTCTACTACAGTGATGCGGATTTTAAGGAAATACTTTGATGTTGGTTAGTTTGGAATAGCAATTATCATACAGCTGCATAAAATAGAATACTACTACTATATACTGTGTAATATATATTTAATTTGAACTGAATCTGTATTTGCTGCACACACTGTTTGACACAAAAGGACAAAATCAATAGAAGTATCTGATGGAAAAGGCAGCTGCTCATTGAAATAAATGGGGACACATTGCAGAAATGTCACTCAGCTTGTCGTGTCAACTTCTATATCTTTACATCAACTGTGTGTGTACGTGCCTGTGTGTGTGTGTGTGTCTGTTACACTCACTTGTTGTCCACCAGTGGTAGTCATAACAGGAAGAAATGGTCACCCACTATCTCTGGGCCTTTCCCTTCAATGCTGCTCGAAACAAACTAAGAAGAGGAAGTCTCCTCCACTGATGAAAACAAGACACAACACGTTTATTTGTGCATTTGTGTGTCAGCGTGCTCGTGTGTGTGTGCGTGCGCGTGCGCCATCGCTTGGCCTCCTGTCGTAACTCTAACTCCTGTCCCTTTCCCTTATAAGTCTGCCTGCCAATGTGTGTGTCCACTTGTGTGTGTATGTGTGTGTAATGCAAAAGGACAGCTCAATCTGCTCCCTCTAATCGCAGGGATACTGCCGCTCCGGGAAAAAGACACATCCTATTTCCTGTGACATGGCTGTAACTTCCTGTCGCCCAGTTTTCATGGACGCTGTCCCAGTCACCCTCTTGATTAGTCTGTGTGTGTGTGTGTGTGTGTGTGTGTGTGTGTGTGTGTGTGTGTGTGTGTGTGTGTGTGTGTGTGTGTGTGTGTGTGTGTGTGAGAGAGAGACGGACAGCGTTCATAGGCTCGCTGGTTGCTCTGCTCCCTCTGCGCTGACGAGTTGATTACCAAGACAAGACTGAAATAGTATCTACCTCCACTCTGTGAGGGGATTGAGAGCTGTGTGTGTGTATGTCTGTGTGTGTTTTTTTTCCTAATGAAGACCAAATGTTCTGGTAGTGATGGAAAGATGTGGGTATGAGGGCATTTGTTCAGACTACACAGTCTACACAGGGCTGGTTTAGAGTTAAGGCTTGGATTTAGAGATAAGATTGGATGAGGGGCGACGTTATGTGAAGCATGTTTGCATGCATAACTCAATAATACATACATTTGTACAATTCCATTCTAAACAATGCAAAGTATCCTCATACAACGGCTCGTATGATATCTTGCAAAAGGTTACTCCTCATTTTTCGTGCGTTTTTCTCCAACATGAGTCATTTTCCGCTTGTTACATGCAATTAACTTCTGTCTGCACAGGAAACAACTTAGTTAGGTTCAGGCAAGGAAACTACTCGGTTAGGTTCAGGAAAAGATCTTTACGTGGATAACACAGGACATGATTCCGTGGGATACCTTTGAATTCTACAAATCTACAAATGCCGAGAGAGACCAGCCTGAACGATGACCGTATGGCAGAGCGGCAGCACACTCAGCCTGTTACAGCTTCCGCTCTGCAACAGGAAGTAAAGCGGGTTCATGAGAAATGGGAATCACTGCAGCTTTAAAGTTATTCCCAATTGTTAAACTTGTGTTTATTGTCAACTAGTATCACTTTCAACCCGGGCCTTTTGCTTCCTAGTGTTTTCCCGTTATAACGGTGAAAATGTTGTTCTTCACTCTCTGAAGTTTTTATTTTACCACGAATCACCGAAACACTGTTTCAAACTCACCTTTCAACACGGTGACATCCACACTGCCCTGGGACTTCCCTGACTCTCAATAATAGACTGGAGCTTGTAAATGAATCGCCATTTCATCTTTTTTTTTGTTACCATGCATTGACTTGTTGCTAGGTGATCGGTGCTTTGTGTCACACATTTGTAGAAATCTACAAGTGGAAATCCGAAGCACGAAAATCAGTTGGAACATAATCAACCGTGCTGTGACGGTGCGTAGGACATATTTTGTGCGTATTTACTATTGTTGACAAAAAAAATGAGTAGAGTGCCGCCCAGAAAGAGAACTAAAAACATGTTTTGAATGCAAGTGTCCCGTTTTAAAGTTGTGTGCGTGATTCCTTCGTGTCTGTCTGCTTTTGTTCGAGGCCTTCTGGGGTTTAAAATACTTCGGGAGCAGCATTTTGAGTTCCCCCTCTCCCTCCCTCCCGCTGTGCACAACCAACCCCCCACCCCCCCTTTAAGCACATCCCCACCTTGTTATCACCCCGTAAAGCCCAAAAAAAAAATCTGCGTCGCCATGGCGACAGCCTCCCCGTTGCAGATAGCAATGTGTGACTTGGAGGTGCCACAGCCATTTTCACGGCTGGTAGAGAGACACCGCCGTCGTTCACAACTCCCGTTCCCTCTCCTGAGTCTCCTGCCGTCGTTAACGCAGTTCGCCCTTTACAAGCGCACAAAGACAATGTGAGCTCCCATTCATTAAACACATCAACACACTTCATAAGCAGTTGAGCGTTAATGAAGACTATCAAAAGCACTTTTTAGTGGCTGTTTTTAGCCCAAAGATACCACTGCCCGACTGTCCAGGAGTGTCACAGCTTTGGTTTGTACATTAAATTAGATGCATGGAGTAATTGGATTCATGATACTTAACAAATGTTCATAGAAAGAGGCAAACATGCAGAACTGGAATGGTGGAGATTGAAAAAAACAACAAGAATGTGCGATGTCTGGAGTTAGAGTAAGAATAACGGTTTCTGAAAGCTGAGATGGTGCATTTTAAATAAATAAAAAAAAACAACATGACAAGAATGTAGAACGACTGATATTCCCAGAATCTCACATGTTGGATGAAATGAAAATAAACGGTCTAAATGTGTCGGTGGCACAGTCTTCTAAACTTTCACCTCGGAGCAGAAAAGGTCCCAGGTTCACATTTCGGTCCTAATCCTGGTTTTGAGTCTTGGTCCTTCCTCCCACGCAGAGACACGGGGAGTACAGCGAACTCCACACAGGAAGCACCAAGACTTCATTGTGGTGAGGTGAAGTGGAAACTCTTCACTGCCTGTAGGCGTGAGAATGAATGTGTTTGTCACATGTGTGTTCCCTCTGTGATGGAGTGGCAACTCGTCCGGGCTGCTGGGATAATCACAAGCTCCCCCTGACCCTGAAGGAGCTATAGAAAATGGGATCATGGTTAAAAGGTTTGAACTCGAGCTTCAGGAAGAGAGAGACAACACCATTTACAAAAGGATTTCAGTGCCAGAATTGCCCCGGCGATGATCTCGTATTATTAAAGATCTCATAATGATAAAAGAAAAAAGAAATGGGGATTGAGGATTACCACTTTAAACACCAATTATGATGTTATGATTAGCATGTGTGTTATCATTCTGAAACACTGGAGCAACTGCACTTCGGGCATGGTTTGTGCTCGTTTGTGTTGTCATTTATTAAAAATAAATTTGCCTCGAAGTTCAGTGTGAAATTGCAAAAAACAAGCTACATTTCGGTTAAAATTGTGCAAAGAAAAGGATGAGAGAAAAGCTTCTTTCTTCCATAGATTTTAAAAAGAAAAGAAGAACATTTTTCAACCTGGGTCTTATCCCTTCTATGGGTCGGGCTAACGTTTAATCTGGCTCTATAATGTATATCTCGGAAGCCTCCTCAAACTTTCATTTCACATAAATCATTACAAACTCTTGTTTCTGAGTCCAAAACACAGAAATTAGCTCCTTAAATTTGCCATTGAGCAACTTCTTGCATTCTAACAATAGCATCTACCCATTCATCTGCATTAATATAATAATAATCTGCATTGTTTTATCTATTGCAGGATTCTATTTCAACAAAGGTGGATTTTACAAAAAACATCTGAAATCCCAAACTCAGCCACGGTGTTGTCCTTAGAAGACAGTGCGGTTAAAGAAGGTATTTTCATGCTAATATTATTATTATTATTATTATTATTTGGCCCTTAAAAGACAACAGAATTATAAACCTGATAAAAAAGTAGCACGTAACAACAACATTTTAAATAAATGAAGCCTGCTAGTTTACATGTTAGCTGTAATATGCTGAAGAATAACATCAACTGTGAGCTTTTAAAATAAAATCCTATGATTATTAACACATAACATATGCAGCAGATGTGCAACAGTGCAGCCGAATGCTCCAGGCTGTAACTTTCACTCACACACACTTGTCATTTTTTTTTTTTTTCAATACCCTGAATATCAAATGTAGATGGTATGATAACCATCAATTCCAATACCGCAGTACACAGTGGAACAGGTACCATTGCAACCCTAGAAGGCAATATTGTAAACAAACCGTCTCACATTGGCTACTGCTTTGCTAACACATGTAGTTAGCTTCAATAGCTAATCCAGTGTTGTTTTTTAAATTTACATTCAGTTGGATTTAGAGAAAAGTGTTTGAAATTCTTTTTTTGGAAATCTTTAGAAGTCTGGTAATGCTTGTCAGGATATACTTTGTTTTGCTTATTTGATGAGCTGACTAGTTTAGAGTGACCGTACTTTCAAAGCCCCTAACTTAAGTGTACCGCACCGTCACCCTCGTGTGATTATGGACGCGTCATTCATCAGAGTGCAGGACAGTTTATTTCTGCTCTCAGCACACCTGCCGGCCTCACCTTTCAGCACCATGGACAGCGCCTCAGCAGAGACACACATTGTCTCCCAAAATCCACCAAAACAGTTTATTTGAAAATTGTATAATAACACAAGACACAAGGATTGGTGTAAGATAATTATTGATTGCCAGATACCTTTTAAAACTACACAAGTATTCAGAAGTGCTAAAAACAAGTATGATATTTTTATTTTAGTTGTGTTGAAAACCGGTACAGGCGGACTGTCAGACAATCATTTAAAATGATTTATGTAACATTTCATGTTTATATGGAAAGACTTGTGCTGCCTTTCCTTTTTGTCCAGTTGATTTGAAGGACGTTTTGTGATGTGGCATTTCGCCCAGAAAGTAGATCCTAACATGTAACTCTTAACATTTTAAACAAATGGAGCGGTGGACTTCCTCCTCTTGTTTATTTTCGGTTGGACTCAGAGACGAGCATTTGAGAAGATCCATGTAGAAGTGCAACTTCATTTGAAGAGCTCACTGATACTTGTTGTTTTGCCAAAGTGGTGGTTATACAGTTGTTAAAATATTGACTTTGAGTCAGCTAAGCTAGGCTAACGATCCAGCCATTTTTTTTACCTGTGACATTTTTACCACCAAATAACTGCAATCAAACCACCTTTATAGATATAAAACAATCAGTGCTGTTATTGGCCCCGAGCGTCTGATCAGAAGCACCGCTCGGTGTCAGTGTGTGCAACACTCACCGTCAACCATCATGTGTTTTTTCAGGCACTGAGAGACGAGACTAAGGCAGCGTTTTTTCTCTTTCCTGACTGCTGGTGTATATGGGGGCTTACAAACACCATCTGCCCACGGCCCAGCCAACACACCCTGTATATATGAATAGTCAATGTCGATTAACTTGTCTCTCAAGTGTTCTCACTAGCGATGTGATGCTCGGAAATCACACTACCTCTCTCAGGAAGTATGTGTGTGCGTGTACATCTGTGTACAGTACGCATGTGGGTAGAGGGGGGTCTTAATTAAAGCTGCTTAATATGCATATGGATATGCGTTTTTAGGGGTGAAAACAAATTTGTGGGGAACATATGGTGGCCCAGACATGACAAACACCCACGTAATACACAGACACTTACGGACACGCGCACACAAAAACACTTTCAATCTTCAAAGTGAGATACACACACACACACACACACTGGCACGCCTGGGTTCCTGCAGAAACTGGAGTGATGGATTCTGGCTGATTGTGTGTAAGTGTTGGAATATCATTAATCCTTTCTCTTCGCCATTTGGGAAGGTGTGTGTGCACTGCGCGTCTGTGTGTGTGTGTGTTTGCGGGAGATTATTTTCAGGCAGATGGAGGGAGCCGTGGCCCCTTCTGCAGGGTCAACGAGGAGAAGTTAACCAGCACAGATTGTTGCCTCCCCTCCTCTTCTCTCCTCTCTCCTCTCCTTACCCCCTTTTCTCTGCTCCCTTCATTCGTCCAAATCAGCCTCAACGCCCACCTCCACCCTCGCTTCACTTCGTTCCTTCTCGATTTATCGCTTTATCTTTTATGTCTTGTTTCACAAAGTCAGATGAGCGAATAAAGGAAAAAGCACGAAGAAAATTCCTTAAAAGGTGGTTTTGGTTCTACCATTGACTGCTGAAGCTCTGCAGTTTAAAGCAGGTTATTCACTGGGTCCTTGAGCACACAGACTAGATCTTTAGAACGAGAACGAAATATTAGAATCTCAGGTGATGAGTGTTTTGCACTTTTCAATTCAATTATATTCCTTTGAATGAACTCAACAAGTGGAAACATACTTTAAATTGAGGTAAAAGTTTTGATCCAAAGCAGTTTGATCTGTAAGAACATTTTGGAAATTCTGCTATTTTAAAGAAATTGTATGTAGGACTTCAATCCTCTTTATTTAGTGACAAGAAATAAATAGTTTGACAAGGTTTTCTGAAAAGAGCCCTCAGTGGAGGTATGAGATGAGAGTAGAATAAGAAGCGTTTGGTGCGGAGGAACATGCACATGCTGCTGCAGACATACTCCCTTAAACGGTATTATGAATATCTGTAGAGCTTACAGAAGAGCACAGTGGCCAAAATGCCTGAGGCGAAATGGTGAGAATCCATACAATAACGGTCTTAAAGCATCCACGGGCCTTATCACTCCGGTCCATACGTCTTAGCATGTGTGCGTACGCATGTGTTTACACCACTCCACCTACATGTTCCAACCTGAGACGTCCGGAGACAGAGGAAGCCATGCCGAGGATTAGGAATCGGTGTTCCCAAATCCCAGACACGGGGCTCCTCCACCAATCACACAGCAGGCAGCGCTCGCCTCCCGGTGAGCCATGCTGGGGGAATCCTGGAACAATACTAGCCAAGGCGATGCCTAAAGCGAAAAAGGGATCTTGGAGCGGAGTTTCTCTGTTCCTCACCCTAACAAGATTGCTTCCAAACGTCCAAAGCAAAAAGAAAGAAAAAGAAGAAAACTGAGGGTTTGAGTTTAAAAAGGATTGCATTTTCAGAAACCAGTGTTTACAGTCGAGCCTTCCCGCTGTCACGTCGATTTAACTTCCGTGCCCACACACTCGAAAAATCATCCATCCGCCCACAAAGGTGAATATATATACGTATATATATAAATATATATACACGTGTATATATATTCGAGCACAAAGAAACACACCACAATTATCGCCGTTGCCAACAAGAACAACAACTCCAACTCTTCTCCTTTTTCCGTCTTCCTCTCTCCTTTCCCCTCTCAGCCTCCTTATTATTTATATTCGTATCTCCTGCTGGAGGAATGTATTGCGGGTTTTTTTTCTCCCCCCGGACATCTAGTGATCACAAACGGAGTGGAGTGTTAGAGAAGTGATGGGCAGTGTGGACGAGCCGCAGAGACTGATGCTATTACAATAACAACACACTTCCCCTGCCAGTCGATACTCGCCAATACCTGGTAAAAAAACCTGGAAACTAGTGGGCCAGGGGTGATACTATAATGAGGTCACAACCTCATACATATTGTACATAGTTAGTCAGGCAGTTGCTTTTTTCAAATTGAAATTTCTTACAATTCACTTCCAGTATTTCCGTGACCCTGTGTGTGCACTGGTTTGCCCTGCAGCTTATGTGCAGCTCCTGGGGGTTAAGACGAAGTTTGACAGCATCTGTTTGTTTTTTTGTTGTTGTTGGTTTTTTTGGGGCGGCGTGATAAGGTATAAGCCTAAGCCTGCATGGTGTTTTATGAGAATTATTGATTGGGAGGCGCGCATTGATAAGCTGAGGCGAGGCAGCGGCTGTGAATGAAGCAGGATATAGTGGCGACCCAGGGGGAATCACAACACACTCCGGCCTGATCTCTTGCAAAGCCGCTTGGAACGCGATGCCGTCCCTCCCTGATGAATGTACTCTCTCCTCTTCTGCCTCCCACCGACTCCTCTGCCCTCTCTCTCTCTCTCTCTGTTTTCCGGGCCTGATGAATGCGGAGCGAATCAATAAATCTATTCCCCTGCTGGAAACCTGATAAAATTTACAAGGACAAGCTTAATAAATTACTAATGGGGTGGCCAATTAGTTTGTGTGCTTGTCTGTGCAGGAGTGTGTATATGCTAGTGTGTGTCTGTGTGTGTGTCAGTGCCTGTGTTTGAGTTTAAATTCCTGCCTGGTCATTTGTATGCGTGTGTGTGTGTGTGTGTGTGTGTGTGTGTGTGTGTGTGTGTGTGTGTGTGTGTGTGTGTGTGTGTGTGTGTGTGTGTGTGTGTGTGTGTGTGTGTGTGTGTGTGTGTGTGTGTGTGTGTGTGTGTGTGTGTGTGTGTGTCTGTGTGTGTCCTCGGCCCTCTGCTAACTCAACACAACGAGGTTGGCAGTAAGCCCACAGTGTCCACCTTCACCCAGACACCGTTTCTCAGTCCACACTGTAACCTTACAGTCACTGCAACACTTTGCTTTGTGATTTATCAACCTTTCTTCTTAATTTCACAAGTTTATCTCACTCATTAATGTTTTCTAATTAAAAATGTAATTTACACAGCATTTACATCTTGAAGGTGCAGAAAGTACAGAATTCAGAGCATGTCTCTTGCCTCCACGTGGCTCTTAATATGCCAACTGCTGAGCCGGCGGTTAGCAGCTAACATTGCTAACAGCACAGCAGAGCAAACGGTAGCTGCTTTTCAAATTGTGTACTTTTTTTTAACTTTTAGTACAAACTGCAGCTGCCCTTACAAAGTATGTGCTGTTGCATGCAGCATGCATACAATTTGAACATACTAGTTCCTCATAACTGCTCGTATATATTTGCTGTGCAGAGGAAAAGCCAGAAAAAGCATGCTGGCTTGCACACTGCAGAATGCAACTGGATGTAGCTGACCATCCTGTATTGGGGCATACTCTGTCTTTTTCTGGCATGCTAGATAGTATGGTGGTATGGGTATTAGAGCACACGGTGTGTTTATCTGAGGGCTGCCATTGGTCAGTCAGAGAGACTCACATACACTTCAAATCAGGCGGCGACCTCCGGGTCTGAAAACTGAAGCCAATGCAGAATTGAACTTGCATTCTTTGGCAACGGCCATCATCTGGTTGTATAGAAGTCTATGAGAAAATGACTCTACTTGTCACTTGATTTATTACCTCAGTAAACATTGTAAACATAAGTTTATGGTCTCATAAGACTTCAAGACTTTAATTCTGACATTTCGGTCGCCTAAAAATGTCTTATTCAGCTTAAGGTTGTGGATAGCTCCGCTCTCTCTTGTCACTGATTGTTGCAAAAGGCCAGAATGCTGAACTCGAGGCTACAGAACGACGTCACAGTAACCAGGTCCACGTCTCGTAGTCTGTGATTAAAATGCACGCTCGGCTACGTACACGAAGAACAGAGATGCTCTGATAACACACACACACACACACACAGAGGAAGAGTGACTTCATTCTCTTCGTACTATATTTCTAAAAAGTAAACAGTTGTTTGCTGCTAGATTAATTCTCTGAATCGCATAAATGATTATACACCTGCACGTGGCCTCTCCCATCCTCACAGCAGATTTAAACACCGCAGTCCAAAGAAATGTGGTATGTTTGTGTTTTGTGAAGGAGAGAGAGAGAGCGAGAGAGAGAGAGGGGGGGGGGGTGAGAGACACCAGTTCTGTGTCTCCTAATGTCTCTCCTCCATTACCCAGCGTAACATCAATGAATCTTTTGAGCATTGCTATCTTCAAAAGGCAACCCAGCTTTCCTCCCTCAGACAAGACTGTAATTATTCTACATTTGCATGATAAGTGTGTCTGCCTGTGTACGCATTTATGTATGTATGTATGAGTGCTTAAACGCACATTAGCCGCAGTCGGGCACGAGTTCTCGTCTTTTATCTCCGGCGTAAAAGATGGGAAGGGGCCTTTTTTTTCTTTTTTTTTGTGGAGTCTGGATCGCTGTCTCTTTGCTCTTCATCTGAGTGTTCATCATTAGCCACTGTCAGCCGGAGAGCTTTGAAGTGGATTCAGGGGCTCTCTCGCGATGCGGAATAGTTATGACACTTGGACTCTGTGTTTCTGTGTGTTTCTGTGTGTTTGCGTGTGCGTCCGCTTGCATTTCTGTATTTCCCCATCACGCTGTCCTTCCTAAGTTTTTTTTTTTTTTTTTAAACTTATATGTGAAATGTAGCGAGAGTGTTGCTTTGAAAAGAGGCTCTTCGTCATCTAACATGCGTGTATATTAGCAGCGATGCTGCATGCAATTACAAGAGAGGAGTTGTTTTGTAAAAGAAAATATATAAATAAATCGAAAAAAAAAACAAGCAAGATATGTTTGGAATGTTTTAATAACTCCCCATGCTCCACTGACTCTGGTGATGGGAAGGTGCACAGATAGTAATGGGAGGAAGCGGGAGAAAACACAAATGGGGGTAAACGAGTGTGTTGAATGGGCGCATGATGCTTCGCCTTGTGAGATGCCCTGCGCGTGCAGCATCTATACGACGCGGAGCTTCACGCACAGATAAACACGTACGGAGTCAAGCAGACAGAGAAACGTTTTTTAGATGCCTACGATCTCCAAAGGCCTCATTAGTTCCTGAATAAGTGTGTGTGCGCCGAGGCGTGACTGCATACATAGTGTATGGGGCACACGGCGGCCCATACAGGCAAAACACTTGATTGGCCTGAAAGCTCGTCTCAGTGGGCAGTCAGGGGCACCGAGTAGCAGTGCCTCGTTTAGCTTATTAATTATACATTATGTTTATTCAGTCATAGTCTGCGTCGCGTACCGCAGCTGTTCTGTCCCGTCCGCTTTCTTAAATATAGACGCAGTGCCGTCGACTCGCACTCCCAAGACTCCTCTGCTGATGTTGAAATCAGATGAAAGAACACAGAACCTTCAGGGGCAACAGTCAGAAGTCTGATGCGAGTGCGGTCCTGCTCCTGAGTTTTATTTTGATTGCTGCTGGTTCCCGGTCAGGTCTCCTCCTCCTCCTCCTTTTTCGGAAAAGAGGTGATTCATATTGTGGTTGGGAAGAAGCAGTTACAGAAGTGATGCCCTGGTAGTGATGTGAATGTGTGAAGGCCTGTCAACCCCATGACATCCTCGCTGAGCATAGCGTATCATTTGGGAACACTTTCGACAACTGGAGGCTGTTTATTTTGAATAAATGATGAAAAAAGCTATTCGCACATTGAGCCTCACATAGTTAGAATAATGTAAAAGATGTACAATTGATCAAAGGTGCTGTCATTCAACTTGTTTCCGATGCACTTTTACTCTCGGGGATGTTAAGTGCACAGCTGGATTCCACTGCTGAGACGATCTTGAAGCAAATCAGAATTCTTCTCGACTCACTGAGAGACTTGTTTTTGCTGTGTTTATAATTAGACTTCTTCTTTTCTTTACCAAAGCCACCAACATTTGTGTGGGGTAGGGATATATACAAATAGGCAATACTCTCTCTCACTCTCTCTCTCTCTCTCACTCTCCCACAGACATAAGAGAGAGAGAGAGAGTATATTGCCTATTTTTAGGGGGTAGATGAAGGATATTGATTATAAGTGCAGCAATGTGATGGTAGCTGCTCAAAAAAAACAATCAAAGCAAATGTTAAGCCAGCTAGAGTTAGTTCAGTTTACTTGACTTCATTTGTTTTAAGTTTAACTTCTTAAAACCTTGTATATTATGTAAATAGTTACGTGACGGTGGAAATGCTAATCAGCATGTGGCGTAAACTAGCGGGGTTTTTTTTTTGAGCAGGCTTTAGCTACCTTCTATTGAAAATTGCAATATTGTCTGTTTTAATGCATCACAATACAGAAGATAGTTACACTGTGTCTTTAAATGGTCATCTAGCTCTTTAGTATTGCACCTCCATAAAGCTGGGTGGGATAGATGAAAAGACAATATGGCCAAAATCAAAGCAGCGTGGAGGCTGAGATACCCGGACTATTTCTCTCTAATATGGGTCAACTCCAAACACAAAGGTTCCTACATATCCAGCCCAGTATTCCTTGGAATTACATTCATATTGGACGAGTCTGAACAGTGATATGTGTCCAGTGCCAACATCAAGTGCCAGTGCAGGAAGTATCGTTCCCTTTGAATAGCAAAGCCAAATCTAAGTGAGTGGATTGTTGTGTCTGAGATTCATGAAAGAGAGTTTGCATTCAGTCAAACCTGCACTTCTTCTTTGTTGTTATGAACCACCATCTCTCCCTAACACTGTTTTGTCGCCTGAACCGTGGTTTGTATCAGCTCCTGTCTTGACGATAAGGTTGACATTTCCAATAATTAAACGAATAGCATGTGTTTTCTGCTGAGCCATCCCCGCCGGGTGAATTCACACTCTAAACCGTCACGTTTTCTCTTCTACATTTGTAGTCTTCAAGCTCAAGCTGAGATAACCTCTGATGATATTATCAGGATGTTGTTGTTGTTTTTTTCTGCACACTTGACAAAGCTCTTCTAGATCCACAGACCTGATGTAACAGCTTTTTTCCACAGGCTGAGTAGGACCAGTAAACAGACCCTTTAAAGATGAACAAAAGTAGCTCAAGGAGTATGTTCCTCCGTGGATATGAGGCGCTCACTCTACAGGCCTCTGTCGGTAACCAGAAGCCAATGTTACATAAGACACGCGTGTCAGCTCCGCTGTCAGCAGTTAGCGGTAGAAATGACGTGAGAGTGAGCACAGCTGAAAGCATGGAGGGCAAGACATTACATCAGATCAATAATAAAGATCCCCGCAGTCTAAATTAGACTCCCCCGCCCATCACCCCATAACTGACAGCCTTAATAACTGCCCTAATAACAGGAGAGCAGATTAATAAAGCATGCCGTAAATGATTACCTCCATCATTAATCCATCCTATGGCTATTTAAAGCTGCACGTATTAACTATTTGGACAGGAGGTTTTCACGTGTTAATGGCCAGATTGAACACACTCGGCGCTTGGAAGTACATTAGAGGATCATGTGATTTTGATTAATGCCATTCACAGGAATAGAAACAATTTACGCCGGCAGATCAAACGTTGTGCACCTGAGGAAAGAAAAAAAGAAAGAAAACGAAAGAGAAAAAAAAAAATGTTCAACCGAGAAATGAAATATTTGCACAGTCGAACCTGCGTAATCCCCTCGCTGCGGATTTGATATGAAGCCCGGCCTCTCATTAGCCGTATTTGGACCAGATTGCATCGGGTCCACTGATTCATTTGGGAAATCCATCTATATATTGCGTAGCCCCCCCCCCCCCATGGCTGTGCTCGAGGCTCAGCCTGTTAGAGTGCGGATGATGACAGAGCTGATTCAGACTTGATAAATAATAGAGTGTTACTGGAGGTATCACCCGATGAATAGTACATCCCTCATTCCTGTCGCACGCCTGCCAGTCTGTCTGTCTGTCTTGTCTGTTTGACTCAGACACTACCTGGCCTGATGCCAGCTGCATCCAGTGGAAATATCCAGCTCAGCTCCATGTTGACAGCTGGCGAGGTTGGAGGCACTCTGCATTTTGAAAACACCCACAGTGTCAGCCAGCAAAATGCGAGACAATTACTTCTCGACTGCGCCACTGAAACTTGTTCCAAAAAAAAAAAAAAAAAAAGTAACGTCCCGCCCATCTGACACGCACCACGGGTGGATTCAGTGCCAGCTGGAGTGCAGAGAGTTGAAGAAGGAAGTATTCGAAGACGGAGAATAAATTATCACCTTCGACAGATTATTACTGGGGAAGGTGTTTGAGGGGCGTGTCGCCGTGCCCTGAGGAGCATGTGTGGGCTTGCACCTTTATATTTCTCTCTTGACTCACAATCGGGACGTCTTTGTAAACATGATACAACTTCTTATGTTGCCAGAGCTCATCATAAATAGCACAAGACTCGCTATTAATGTGCACAAGCACAGGCAGGCTCGTTCCTGCACGACACCTGCTGATATTTAAGTCGACCGAGCAAAAGTGGAAAAACAGAAAGCCAAAATGAAATGTTGTTGTTGTTCATATCGGTAACATTTTTTTTTTTAAAGCTGTAGTTTTTAATGGTTTCAAGATGTTGTGTTTTTATTTGACGTCAAGTCGAGTGTGACTCGTCACCATCTGTCAAAGGCTTTTTTTCGGGATAACAGGAAGTTTCTGGCAACACACAGTGAGAAGATATATGTCATGAGGTGATGCATCTTCTTATGTCGCCAAAGTAATCGTGGATATCAGTAACAAGCCACTTTGAATGTACACCAGAAAAAAGGCAAGTTTATTCGTGCTCCTGCTGATATTTACTTTAACAGAACAAAACGAGCCAAACGAAGAATCCAATGAATGTTTCCACAAATACAGGTTCACACCGCATTTCAAAAGTCATAGAATATGAAGCATCGAAATGAGGTATCAGCGCCGTCTGTATCAGTCGAAAACAGTCCGAAACTCTTTGATTTAATTGGATATTTGACTATTTTTCAAGTCGCCAATTTTCTGTTTCTGTCACACAACGTTGAATATGGCGTGTCACCATCTGTCAAATGCTTTGCAGGGATAACAGTCTGGTTTGGCATCAAACATAGGAAATATATACGTATTCCCAATCACACATATCTTTGATGCATGCAGGAACAGGCCTGCATCTCTTAACTAAAGTGATACACTTTTTTGTATATTTACTCCGTATTATTTGGTATTAGAGAAAGCGATAACTAAGTCTCTCTAGAGTTTTATAGACGAATACAGATATGCAGTATTAACTGATTATTTCTGCTCATGCAGACTTGGTAAATTCTCATCTCTAAACCTCTGTAGCACAAGTCTGAATGCGTATCACTGTGTGTACAGATCACTGAATCACTGCAACATGTCTTTGCAAGCGCCGTGTTTCAACATTACCCTGGTGAGCAGCACTGCTACATAATTGCTAATTACTTCACCGCTGCATTGTCTGGCAGGAATGGAAAGTGGGAATACAGGGGAAAAAAAGAAATGCAAATTCTCTCCTTTTTATTGATTCATTCTCCTTAAACTGTGTTGTGTTTCTCAGTGTTACTGTAGCATACTGTATACAAGATGAGTCAACTTGCAAGTGATTGAAATATCGAAGGTGTGAGCTGATGCGGTAAATCATCATTTTATCATCACCTTGTAGGATTTACTGTAAAGTCAGACTCCAGATGTATCTATATTTACATTAAAAACAACATATTCAGGAAACATTATGAATGTTTCCAACATGTATTCTTCTAATGTTTCAAACGCCAACTGCATAGATTTTAAATTTTGTTGTGTAATCTTGAAGAAAAAACACCAACACTTGCTGTTTTTGATGATAATTCGTTATTGTAATCCTTTCAGTGATAAACAAATACATTATTGTGAGGATCTGCCGTGTTGATCATTTTGTGTTGTCTGTATGCAAGTTTTGACAAACAATGTTGTGATCTATATTCAGAGCTCGTCTCTCCTGCTCTCATAATATCTGGGTGCCAATCAAGTGTGTGTGTGTGTGTGTGTGTGTGTGTGTGTGTGTGTGTGTTTTTGATTGTGCCAGCATGTGTCAACACTGCACCAGCCGGTGTGTGTCTGTGTGTGTGTGTGTGTGTGTGTGTGTGTGTGTGTGTGTGAGACTGGGAATTTTTTTTAAAGGTAGAGGCAGAGAGAGGAAAGAGTGAGGAACCCAATCAGCCAATCAGGAAGCAGATTAGCAGGCTGGGTAGTCTGCGGGGGGTGAGGTAGAGCTGTTACTACAGGAGAAAGGACTTTTTTTTTTTTTTTTTTTTGGCTAGCAACACACCGACCAATCACAATCCCCGAAACAGACCAAAACAACTTCATACGCCAATGACCCTGTCTGGGTGTGTGTTTGTGTGGGTGTATGGGTGTGGGGAGAGGGTGAAAAATAAGACCAGGCAAAAACTGCCAGCTCCAGGGCTTTTTGGCA